>NC_060042.1:13416642-14059692 GCF_905333055.1 Maniola jurtina
GAAGACTCATTCTGCGTAATTTCAGGGACCAGAAAGTTAGTTATTCATTGTAATTAGTTTAGTAAAGTAACTTATTTTCATTAAAACACATTTTCTGTGGTTGTTTTGGCAAATATTTTGGGGCTCTAGTATAAATAAACCTAATAATGTGAGAAATAAAAGGCTAAGTAATTGAAGAAAAGTACTGAATACATACGTTTTAATATTTCTCGCTTTCGACGAAAGAATCCTGCTTTTTTACGCTTTTAAACAAATATCTGGCAACGCTGGTTAACGTCTCAAACCTCAAAATGTCATCAAAAAGACGACTCTAAACTCCACTCCATCTGTATGTGCTGACCTTTTTTGCATTTATAGTAGAATAAATTTGTATTATTCTTAAACTTACTCGAAATGTACTGCAGTGGATTTGTTTTAACGGAATTTTTTGGCTCTTTTTGTCTGACAGCGAGTTTGTTGCGGTTCGTTCGGTTCGCGCCGCGGTATCAAGGGTAGATGGAAAAACTGCAAACTATGGCACCTCTATTTTCTTTAAATTTAAAATATTTTTAGATTAAAACTTTAGTTTCATATTTTTAGTTATGTATGGGTTGCCTGGAAGAGATCACTACAGTGATAAGGCCACCCTTTGTTTGCAAATCTTTCCTGTATTTTATTATTTGTCATAGTTTTAAGCAAAAAAGTGTTTAAATAAATAAATAAATACATAAAATAAAACGTTTGAGTTGTTTTTGCGAACCCTTTATTTGCAATTTTGGTATTGCCTATTAGCCTCGGAATAGAAGTGAATGGAAAATTCATCAACATCTTCTACTCTTAAAAGTTATATTGTTTCTATCCTGCATTTGTATCATAATTAACTGACATGCCCCCGGCTTCGCTTGGAAGGAATTTCCAATCAAAAGCTCAATTAATAAACTTCATCCACGTGATATAATTCATTGTAGGTATAATAATCTATCCGAAAGATTTCAGAATCGTATCACTAGCCCCGGAGATTACCCTACATCCATACTTACTTATTTACCTCTTTATAATATGTAGAAGTACCTATTGATGTAAATTGGTGTTGATTATTTATGCTATTAAAATCGTTTAAATTATTATAATCAAAATAAATCGATCAGCGTTGATTGCTTGGTAATCAGTAAATTTAATATTATTTGATGATTGCCAATGGATTCGGACGAATAATTCGATCATATTCGCTATTATTCACTGGCTATTGTTGTAGCCGTCATTACCTGAATTCGTCACATTGGTGTCCAAATAATGAGGTCCCAGGTTTGTGTCCTAAAACCGAGACGAGAGTCGAAAAATTTTCAAAGCCAAATTAAAAAGTTTGCAATATTACACCCCCCGTACCTCAAGAGACTATGTACTCTCTTGAGGTGGGAAAGAAAAGCGTTAGAAGAAATAAAATAAGATCAAAATAGCAATCTTCGCTAAGAAGTAAGAACAAGTATCATTAGAAGCAGATACCTTAGTATTCCTCTCACGAGCGGAGCTAAAAGCCAATTTCTGTGAAAGGTCACTCGTATCGGATTCCTGAACCGAACCTGAGTATTTTGCTATGGCCGTATATTAAAGTGATTTTCCAGTTTTTTTCGTTTATCGACGCCTATACACAGAGTTGTGTTTGAGTATCTAGTTAAAAGTATTTTTAAAAGAAATTCTCCAGCATTATAAGGCTATACTTACGGGTGGGCGGTTAAATGACCGACTGGTCAAATAGCCGTCTCAACTCATCATACAAAATTGAACGTCAAAATTGACACGTCTTGTATTGTACTCATATCATTATCATCATCATCAACTCATCACCACCGGCTCACTGTACTGTAATAATAATATTATTATTTATAATACATTTCCTATTAATTTAAATAAAGTTCTAATTATAAGGGTAAGTAATTCCCCGTGAAATATAAATCATATTTCTGCAAAACGCTTCGTCTTCTCAAGATGAAAGCTAAAGTTTAGAAGTCCGAGAAAAATAAAAGGAAAACATATTTTAGCCGGCGAACACAAAACTCCAAATTAATTCGTGATCTTCAAAGCGAATTCCCTAAACGGTTTTCTTTGGATTTACACTAATCATAAACATAATTTGTAGTATGAGTTTAGTTTAGATTTAAAACGACATTCAATGTCGCGTCGAGGTCGAGTCCCTATTATATTGCCTATTATATGGCGAAAACATTTAAAATTAATCAACAATTTGCCTAAAATTTTATTGAAATAAAAATATGTACCTAATTAATTTGAACTTTAAAATAAAGTGCTCTGACTTGTAGATATGGAAAAGTAATTATTAACTAAATAAAGCTAATCTGATGATGCACCTCCTCTCAGAATGAGAAGGGTTTAATTACTTTAGTCCACCAAGCTGGTCAAGTGCACCTTTGAGAACATTATGGAGAACTTTCAGGCATGCAGGGTTCCTCACGATGTTCCTTTACCGTGCAAGCAAGTTATGTTCAGTTGCTTAGTACGCACATTACTGCGATAAGTTGGTTTCGTTCCCGGGTTTAAACTCCAGTTTCCAGAATAAGAGACCACCTTTCCCAGAATAATGGGGCACACAGAGAGGAAGAGAAGGCAAGAGGAGACGAGGAGGTCTTAACCACAAGACTACATCGCTTCATAACTCAAATCATAACCGTTAAAAGCTAGCAAGTGTAATCTATCTCAGTGAGAATTCACCGATTTTTATTTCTTCGCAATATTTAGGGCAAAAGCGATTTTTATATACAATCTACTTACCTAAAGCGCTGAGCACTTTTCATTTAAACATCGTGCAGCAAAACTTAATTCCGAACATCTTAAAACAGTATCAAGCGTGTCTTATTACTTAAACTTGCAGGTATATTTGTTATGCAAAGCCCGCTTAAGGCGGGGGCGTGCTCTCAGAATACATCTGGAATAAGCCTGGATTAGCGGCGACCGTTTGATTAACGCCGAGCAAGTCAAGTGTAACAGGCAGCGGTTTGTTCGTAACGATTGTGGAGTATTGTGGTTAATGTACCTCTTTAGTTATGCTGCCCTGGTACTCTCGAACCAATTAAATTATGAAAACGCGTCACTAAAATCGAAACTCATCATCATTCGACGATAGGTCTGTAGGGACTTCCCACACGCTACGGTTTTGCGCCGCCTGAATCCAGCGGCTCGCTGTGACTCGTTTGGTGCCATCTGTCCAGGGTGAGGGTATTCCAATGCTCTGCGTGAGACTGCCATTCTAGTATCTTGGGACCTCAACGTTTATCGGTTTTTCGAACTATATGCCCTGCCCAGCACTTCAACTTCGCAACCCGTTGAGTTATGTCAGTTATTCTGGTTCTACTACAGATCTCCTCATTTCTGATTTGATCACGTAGAGAAACTCCAAGCATACTCTCTTTATCACCCGCTGAGTGACTCAGGGCTTTCTTATGAGGCTCCAAATTTTTCAGATCCTTATGTCACTACTGACATAGACTAAGGCCAATTTTGGTGTGTATTATACAGAGTCGTATATTAAAGTTGTTTGAAACTGAGTACGTCACGAGAGTGACTCTATCGAGTGCCTTGTCATGCTTTACGAGAGGCAAGAAGGTCGCACATGCGATGAACAGACCAAAATGCGGTCCCTTGCACGAGTCACCCAGTGGTCACTACTTAGGGAGAAATGGCAAATGCTACTGAGGTGTATAACATCTGCCTCAAAGACCTCACTTCGTGCTGAGCACGGAAACCCTGCCAAGAGTGTGACGAAGAAGAAAACAGCAATTATTATCGCTCCCATTTACGAAGAAATGACAAGCATTGACACAATAAGTTGTTCAGGATTCGATGAGGAAAGCACCTGGCCAGCTTCCAACGTCTTGCCGAATTCAACCGCAAAGTATTAGAGATGCGTTCCAGCTACACAGTTAAGAAGCAATCTCACTTTGTATTGTGAAATTTCGTTACTCTATACAGAGTAAATTGGGTACTTTTGCCTACCAATTCTAGTATGGCTCTAGTAAATTCATAGCAGGTATAAATTCTAGGTAAACTATTCAATGGGTATCTTGCATAATTGCTAATAGGACTTTTTAACTTTATCTGAAGTCACAATGTTTTGAGTTCGCAGAAAAACCAGAAGCCCTTATAGATTCGCCCAGTTTTTTTGTCTATCTGTCACGGCCATTTTAAAAATACGCTATAATGGGCTTAGCAGTAGGAATAGGAAGTATTTATTGATGACCAACATAAAGTGATGTTTTGACAGTTTATACAGGGGGTATCTGTAAAATAAACACGCGTTTAAAGATCATTTTAAATTTTCGTGGTAAGATCGTAAGAGCTGCAACAGAGCTGAAATTATAAAAATCTGTTACCGGTACAAGAATTGATTAAAGAAGGTGGCGGGAAGTGGTCGAATGAGGAAGGCGGAGGAACGGGTGTAGTAGCGCTCTGGGAAAGAGGCCTACAAAGAGCAGTGGACGTGCACAAGCTGAAATGATAATGGTAATCGTAGAGGGTAGGTCCCTCGTACATCAATATTGATAACGATGACTATAAAGTATAAACTATAATATATAGCACGCGGACAGAGTTGAGGGTAAAAGCTAGTAAAACATCACACTTCACACTAATATTATAAAGGCGAAAGTTTGTATGTGTGTGTGTGTGTGTGTGTATGTTTGTTACTCCTTCACGCAAAAACTAATGGACGGATTGGGCTGAAATTTAGAATGGAGATAGATTATACCCTGGATTAGCACATAGGCTACTTTTTATCCCGGAAAATCAAAGAGTTCCCACGGGAATTTTAAAAAACCTACATCCACGCGAACGAAGTCGCGGGCATCGGCTAGTAAGTCATAAACCCCTTTATTGCTTTGATTTTAATAGGTCACAATATTCCAAATATAGCGAGGAGAAAAGTTTAATAAAACTGTATTAGCGCTGATATTTGATATCTCGATCGGAATACGCCATTTAATCATTTTCTTGTTAAATAAATTATGTAAGAAAATTTCCTTGAATCCGAGCCAGAGAGATGGAGCCATCTTGGAAATTGGTATGACTTGATATGGGCTTGGCAGAAACTGGGTTGGGTACGTATCTATTTGATTACTACTATTGGATGTATAATATTAATGAGATTCTTGATTAGTTGAATAAGTAATATATAATATATAACATATTTTGTCGGTTTTTTGAATAACAAAAATAATGCCATGTACATTCTACAAGATTATTAATAAATAAATAAAATAAATAAATATAGATTAGATCCAAACGGAAGATATTTGGAACATTATCCGTAGGTTAACGTTAATTTGAGGAAATCCCATCAAGCAAACCATTGCGGCGAGTTTATAAACCCCTGTAGTACCTATAAGACTGCGAGTAGGTCAATTTAAAGCTAGGGATATATTATCTCACGAACATGTAATGTTGGCACACACGCCATAATTTACCGGTATCTACGACACTAATGATGCATAGTTTGACTTTTTTATATAATACCTACTAGGCTCACAACTTCATCCGCGTGGATTAGGGTTTTTTGAAATTCCGTGGGAACTCTTTCATTAGTCAGGATAAAAAGTAGCCTATATCCTTCTGCAAGACGCAAGCTATATCCGAATCCAATTTCGTCCAATTGGGTTAAACGGATGAGTCGTGAAAACTAACAGATTGAGAGAGAGACACTTTCGCATTTATGATATTAGTATGGATTAGATATTCATGGAAGACGTTTTGAACGTTAGCTGTAAATCCCATCAAGCAATGAATATACATTGCAGCGAGTTAATGTATCCCTGTAGTACGAGACTGGGAGTGACTGAACCAAAGCCAGGGATATATTATCTCACGTACGTGTAATGGTGGCACACACGCCACAATTTACCGGTATTCGTGGCACGGACGTGCGCAGGTTGCCGTTTCTAATTTTACCGGGAAATTGACACCGAAATAAATAATATTGGGTTAGGAAGTGCCATATTGCGGTGTTTATGTATTGGCAACTGTTCTTAAGAGGGGTTTCTCCGTCACACGCTCCATACAAACGTAGTTCGTCTCTCATTGGAATACTAACCACTACTATACTAACCACTAACTATATTCAATGGAATTTTGTAGAAACGTTCCGGGAACTAATACCTATGCCTGTGGTTTTCCAGATTTCCGATAAAATATTCGGTTTCAAAGTTACGCCGATCTTAAAAATTCATAAACTACATATTTTTAGAAAAATCGAAAACACCACAGGCACAGATATTAGTTTCTAGAATTGTCTGCAAAATTTCATGGACTTTGGTTGCTTAATATTCAAATAAAATTGGGACTACGATTGTATGGAGTAAGTGACGGAGAGAGCCCTGTTAAGGAAATTGGCTTTAATCAATATTACAAATGCAAAAGTGTGTCTGTCTGTCTATCTGTCTGCGAGCTTTTCACGACCCATCTGTTTAATTGATTTTGACAAATTTTGGTACAAAGATAGCTTGCATCCCTGGGAAGGACATATTTTCCATCCCAGAAAATTAAAGAGCTTCCCACGGATATTTAAAAACCTAAATCCACGCAGACGAAGTCACGGACATTGCTTGTGTTTTATATTTGAAACTGCGACGGTAACTTAGAGGTTACGAACTAGGTTTTCACAAGGGTTCAAATTTAATAAAAACACAATAAATCGTTCTTGAGAAGTTATAAGCCTATCAAAGCGCCCGCAAATTTCACCGACAACAAAAAAAGCAATTATCCCTTTCGACGTTTAGACAATACCGTCAGCAAAACTCCTAGACGCAAAAACTTCCACAAAGACGAGAGTTCCAACAGTTTCCTGGAACAAAGGCTCCGTTTTGACATTGACGATTGATTTCCGTCTGAGCGCTCCGATTGTCTACGTAAATTCGCTTGGATTCACTGCGATTTTTATTTTATTTTTTTAGTTTGTAGATCAGAAGTTCGCAAATACACATACCACATCAGACAGACTTGAGCTGACTTAGCTGTAGGTAGTTTATAGACTAGACGTAATGTTTTCTTCTTATTATTACCAGAGACGCCTTTACAATACTGCCAATAATAAAATTGGTATGCCAATTGGTAAATGTAATAGAACCAAACTTAAGCTTATTTTAACTCAATATTAATGTTGTCACAATTTATCGCTGCCGTATCAAATAAATAAAATTGTTAAAAATAGTTCAGCATCTCAGGGAAAATGTAGTTTCCCTACCGTAAGATAGATGTCGTTGATTTAAGTTTACTTCGCGCGATTCATTAAATTAAGAAAGCGGGTACCGCCTACCGAGCCTAAAAATATTAGATAGTTCTGTCACAGTACAATTCCTTTGTTCTTACTAACAAGATCACTTAAGTAACATGTTTTCCAAATTAATATTACAGTGTCTTAGTGTTTAAAGCGATATGTGTATATAAAAATAGTTACAAATACAACAATAGTCAAACGAGATGTGAAACGAAATACTTGTACAAATAATACGTGAATTATAAATAGTGTTTTTACGAGAAAATAAACGTGTGTGATTACGAGTCAATGTATCATTTTCAACATGGTGCCGAAACCCGGGAAATTATTGTATATGTTATGAAGAATATTAATGTGTTACGGAGAATATTATTCAAATGTTAGGTTAGACAGAAATACAGTGTTAAGGAAACTAGAAGACAAACAATTTCACAAGGTTTGATGAACTTTAAAAACAGTGAGTAATAATCGAACATTTTTATAACCTATGACACCTAACATTTTGAAACTTGAAAAGTGAACTTTTAAACTTGGGAACTTTTTTTGGACATAAATTATAGTGAACCTAGAAAAATACCATATGCATTTTAACATGAATATTTTGTGAAGATTATTACATATAGTCCGGCCAAAGTAGACGTTCAAATGTGAAGATTAATAAAAATAGTCCGGTCAAATTAGGCATTCAAAATTGACTTTTACATTTTTTGTGAACTTTCAAAAAAAACAACTTTGGAACCCTTTTCGATAGTGATTTTGAACTTTAAAGATTATCCTTTTGCACTTTTTTGTGAACTTTTTAAACAAGTTTGGAAGTTTATTGGATGTGTTTTTTGGACTTTGAAGCTTAACTTTTTGCTATTTTACGGGAAGATTTTACAAACATTTAGTGAACTTTTTTGGAAGATACCTTTACTTTTTAACGCATACAATTATACTTTTTGAAATTAACCATGGAGTTAACAAGCCTAATAAAAGGTCAACAAGAGTTGTTTGAGCAGTTAAGAAAAGCTGAGCGTAATCTTAGGAAAGCCAACCAAGAGATGCGGTCAAAATATAGTTATTTGACTGCTAGAATGGAAGCGTTGGATAAGTTAGAAGATGCTTTTAGTCAAAATCACTTGGAGATTGTTGCAAAAGCCTCAACAGAGCAGACACTACAGTTACCATATTTTAAAGATGATATGCAGGACAACTTTCAGGAATTTTACTTACAATATAAAGCTCTTCTAAAGGAATATATAACACTTACAAATCCAACCACCATGACTACAAAGACGGCTACGAGTAGCACGAGTACAGTGACAAATGTGAACAGCTTAGAGGTTAAACTACCTAGGATTGAGCTTCCTAAATTTTCTGGGAAATATACCGAGTGGCAATCCTTTTTTGACATGTTTGTCTCACTTATACACGAGAATACCACACTTGCGCCAGTACAAAAATTACACTACTTAAAATCAAACTTATCAGGAGAACCAGAAATGTTATTGAGAAACTTTCCTACAACAGCTGCTAATTACATTGAAGCCTGGGAACAATTAACTAAACGCTACAACAACAAGAGGTATAACTGTAATTCAATCATGAAGACTTTATTTGGACAGAAAACTATACAGAATGAATCTGCCAGTGCCATCAGACTTTTGCTAGACACTACAACTTCTTGTTTGAAAGCACTCAATAATCTTAGCATCAAGACTGATCAGTGGAACGCTATAATCATTCACTTAGTAGTTTCAAAGTTGGATCATCAGTCTCATCGACAGTGGGAACAAGAAGTAAGTAAGACTTCAGAAGAGCTACCTACTTGGTCACAATTGGAAACATTTTTAGAAACAAGATTTAGAAGCTTGGAAATGATTGATAGTAAACAGACGAGCAGCACTAAACCAACACAAAAGAAGAACATACATCAAGAGGTAAAAACTAAGGCATTTCATTCTGCAATAGAAGAGAAAGTGAGCACTACTGAACCGACCTGCGCGATGTGTGATGGTTCACACTTCATTTATTACTGTGCTGAATTTAAGAAGTTACCTGTAATTGAGAGACAGAAGATAGCAGAAACGAAGAAGCTATGTTTCAATTGCATGGCGCCTACGCATCCTGTAGTTAGGTGTCACCAGAGAACTTCTTGTCGCCGATGCCGTCGAAAGCACCACACGGTGCTCCATTTCGAGAAAGAGGATAAGCAAGAGCACAGTACATCGAAACTAAACGAGAAACAGGCAGAACAACCTACCAACGATGAGACAACTGTGGTTGCTAATTTTTCTAGAGGCGATTTGAGGACTTACAATGTGTTGTTACCTACTGCTATTGTAAAAACTACACCCACAACCGGATCGCATGCTCTTAGAGCGTTGATAGATCAAGGCTCTCAAGCCTCTTTTGTTAGTGAAGATACTGTACAATTACTAGGTCTTAAGCGTACTAATGTTAATGAAAAGGTGTCAAGTTTGGGAGACGGTCAGTTAAGTATCAAACATGCGGTTAGTATTAAAGTTGAGTCACGTTACGAACCTGGAAAGAATATGACTGTTAATGCTTACGTTATAAAATCACTTACCTCTTTATTACCGTCACACGAAGTACATATCCCCGATTGGCTGGAGCTGAAAAACTTACCTCTCGCTGATCCTGGATTCGCATCGCCTGGAAAAGTTGATCTACTACTCGGTGCAGACGTGTATGGAGAAATATTACAGAAAGGATTTAAGAAGAGCCCGTATGGAAATCTTATAGCGCAGAACACTATATTTGGATGGATTGTATCTGGAAAAATGTCGAAAGATTTCCATAGTGAAACCATTACTAGTTTACATGTACAAATAAAGGAAGACAAGTTACGAAGAAATTGGGAAATAGATAACGAGATTAACACTACTGAGAGAAAAACAACTAGAGAAGAGAAACTTAGAGAAGAGAAACACAAGAAAAATACAATACGAGAAGATGGAAACCCAATAATGAGTTTACCGTTTAAAACTACTGAGCTGCAATGTCAAGATGGTAAATCATGTGACATTGATACGAGAAAAGTATATTCGTTAGAGAGAAACCTGAGAAATAATACTACACTCGCTGACGAACATACCACGTTGGAGAATTATGAACTTTGGAAGAGTGGACCTGATTTTCAATTTAAACGAGAGATTAATTTAAAGAAGATTATACACAAAGAAGAAAGAGTGAAAATCCCCACCAGACGAGTTGAATCAACCCTTACAGCTTTACGCTAATCAAGATCAAAAACACAATTACAACGAGGACATACTATTATTATCGTGTCAAACAGAGCGCTATACGCATTCTTCGTCCCTTGTTCAAAGAAAATGGAATTTCAAGAGTTGGTAAATGTCTGAGTCAGTTAAGGGTAATCTTAGTCAGCTAATTATTGGCACTCACACGAACATTCTAAATTATGGTCCTCGAAAAGTAACGAGTTCTACGAGATACAAATACAAGATATTGAGAGTACGTAAGAAAGAAGCAGGTGTTCGAAGAGGTAACGTTCAGGTGAGAAGAGTCGTCGGGGATTGTACACGAATTAGGGCATGCATTTATTTACGCGATACTTTTAGTAGTTCAAACACAACCCAGATGACCCTCTCCCATTAACACCTGGTCATTTTAGTATAAGTGAATTGTTATTAGATATTACTGATACAAACTACTTGGATCAAAACGTAAGTTTAGATAGAGAGAAACTGATCAATTATTTAATTGTTTTTGTTTTTAATTGTTTACAGAGTTTTGAACAACTTAATTCACATGACTAAACGGTGTCTTAGAATTTGAATACGAAATGTGGTATTAATAGAAACCAATATTTTACTTGTAAAATGGATTTTATGCAAAGTTGTAGACAATAGTGCTTCACCTGATGATGTGATGCGAGAATTTACATCTAAAAGAAGTTTTTTTTTAACAAACGTTTAGTTACTAAACTTTGTCTTTATTAACTGAGTCTTAGTAGCTCGATACACATTATCACGGTGGGCGGTTGTGCCAAACGATTTTTGAGTTAATTAAGTATACAGTTTCTTTAATTTTGATGTGGTTTACGAGAATGTAATTATCTTACTTTTACATTACTACGGAATACTAGAAAAAAAAAACGTTTCATTTTATAGTTACTTCTAAACTTTTGCTTTGAGTTACCATTTACATGAACTTTGATTTAGCTTAGCAGTGTGTAACTTACTAGAATTTTTTGGATTTACTTTTACAATAACTTTGTGTTTTACCTTACTTTTTACGTGGATTGTAACTGTCGTTATATCACGGTGGGCGGCTCAATGTTTTACATTGTACATTGGATGATATAATAATTACTTGTATTGTTTATTACTTTTTAGTACCTTGAACTATTTTTTGTGATTACGTTGAAGAACGAAGTTCTTGATGGGCGGAATGTTAAAAATAGTTCAGCATCTCAGGGAAAATGTAGTTTCCCTACCGTAAGATAGATGTCGTTGATTTAAGTTTACTTCGCGCGATTCATTAAATTAAGAAAGCGGGTACCGCCTACCGAGCCTAAAAATATTAGATAGTTCTGTCACAGTACAATTCCTTTGTTCTTACTAACAAGATCACTTAAGTAACATGTTTTCCAAATTAATATTACAGTGTCTTAGTGTTTAAAGCGATATGTGTATATAAAAATAGTTACAAATACAACAATAGTCAAACGAGATGTGAAACGAAATACTTGTACAAATAATACGTGAATTATAAATAGTGTTTTTACGAGAAAATAAACGTGTGTGATTACGAGTCAATGTATCATTTTCAACAAAAATAAAACTGAAATGAGATAAATATTTTTTTCAGCTACATTCTTCAATAACTCCTAGTAGCAAAACCTTCCACACAGACGAAAGTTCCAATCCTTTCCTGGAACAAAGGCTGCGTTTTGACATTGACGATTGATTTTCGACTGAGCGCTCCAATTGTCTACGAAATGTAGCTTTCACTGCGATTTTTCGTTTTTTTAGTTTGTTGATCAGAAATTCGCAAATACATAAACCACATACTATTCTTATACCGAACCACATAATAAATATAATACATGAACGATTAAAAAAATGAAGTTCACATTGGTTACCTACTTATACTTATTAGTTACTAGCTGTGCCCGCGACTTCGTTCGCGTGGAATAGTGACTTTTCGCGCTTTATATAACCACGGACGCTCAGGCGCGAGGCGCCGTGATTCTTTAAATTGACATAACTTTTTTATTTATGAACCGATTGACATGAAATAAACACTAAATCCTAAGTGAAGCTTACTACAATATATTAGTGAAAACCGTATCTAAATCGAATAAGCCGTTTCTGAGATTAGCGTGCACTAACACACAGACAAACAGACAAACAGACAAACAGACAAACAGACAAAAAAAATTAATTACAATTTCGGGTTCGGCATCGATATAATAACAACCCCTGCTACATTTTTTTTATATATTTCCATTGTACAGACACCACTTTTCTACAATTTTATTATATGTATAGATTTATATACCCCTTTCAAATCTTTCGAAAACTATTCTGTCTAAACGCTCCAGAATTTTTGCCTCCATACTTTAGATAAGAATGCCTGGTTGGCAAAAAGCATAAAATACCGAGCAATGGTTGGGTCGTTTACCGATAAGCAAAGGCCTTTTTGCGGGAACACTGAAAATTTTCGGAAAACTCCGGTTGAATTTTTGACTGTGGTTGCAAAAAAGAGTCTTTAATTAGGACACTAAGTATTAAATTTTTGTCCCAGTAGTTTGAGCTGCACGTTTGTATAATATATAAACGTATTGAAATTATCAATCAGTCAGATTTTCCTTTGATAAATATAGGTTATTGAAAAAGACATGATTCTACGTATTCATCAGTTACAGAGTTAATTAATGTTTACAATTCATCAGGCGTTCATTACTGAACGAATGTAATATCGCGAGAACTCCCTATGCGTGTAGGTAGGTATCTCGTTTAATAAGAAATTCTGTATTGATTTTATATCAATAACTGAGATAATTTATATTTTTAGGGTTCTGTAACTCAAAAGGAAAAAACGAACCCCTTATAGGATCACTTTGTTATTTGTCTGTCTGTCCGTATCTCCGTCTGTCTGTCGTGTCTGTCAAAAAAACCTATAGGGTTTCGTTGACCTAGAATTATGAAATGGCTTTCATATGATTTTTCATATGCTAGGTATCTGTGAAATGGTCTATATCTCTATAGACAATGCAGTGATTCTAGTGATGGATATTACCTAACTTACCGTATCACAAGATGGCGTAAAATAATAGTATATACCTAAGTTTAATATAACATAGTACATGTTCCTTCTAAGATAGTTAAAAGAATGTTTTAACCAATAACTACCCCCACTTCCCCTCAAACTAACCGTTAAACTTGCTTAAGTTAAGTTCGAATAGGAAGGTATAGTCTACAGACAAAGTTCGAATCTTCGAACAATTCAGTTACCCTCTTTTACTTTTGAACTTTCAAGGATCTGTAAAGCGGAAGATTCAAGCATTTTTAGGGTTACCTATCTCAAGAGAAAAACAGGAATCCTTATAAGATCACTTCGTTGTCTGCCCCACCCCGATCCAATCAAAACTCTCCGATCAAAACCCTTCTTTCCGTTGAACTGGAATCATGAAAGACAGGTAGCATGTCTTATAGCAAAAGTACAGTTCACGACAGTTAGGGAACTCTAACAAAACGTCGAGGCTTTGAAGTCACTGGCAGGCAAGAAACAGTTAAAAATTATTTTGCTATAATCCGCCAACAGAAAAAATCTGTATGGTCAAACATGCAGTTACAAGCTAAGCACCGCTTACCTCCCCAACCAAGCAATAAAGCCAAGTTCCCAAGCAAGCACTGCCACCACCATTCACATGCAACACCACACAAGACTTTTCCACTACTCTCGACGCACGTTTCGCCCCGACACCGGAGCATCCTCAGGAGATTTCGACTTTACAATGAGCTTGGCTTTATTGCTTGGTTGGGGAGGTAAGCGGTGCTTAGCTTATAACTGCATGTTTGACCATACAGATTTTTTCTGTTGGCGGATTATAGCAAAATAATTTTTAACTGTTTCTTGCTAAACATGAACTTCCGCAAAGTAACGCCTGATTCTATCCAATATTCACTGGCAGGCGTCAAACGTTAGTACATTTGACGCAGGCAGCCCTAAGGTAGTCCTACTTTTGTATGATTTCACGTCACCAAGCCTAATATGTGACATATTGATTCAGGATCAAATCGAGAGTTCCCTCACTCTAGTTCACCCTGGCAAAAGTAAATACAAAATCCGAATCCGAAAACCGTGCAGTTGTGGTAACATTACAAAAAAAAGTGGTATTGCTTGTACGATGGTACGAAACCCTTCGTGTGTGAGTCCGACTCACGCTTGGCCGGTTTTTCATAGACAATTCTAAAAAACTTTTGCTCCTGTTAGAATTTTAATATTGCACTTCCTTTGTGCTACAAACAAAGGATTTGCAATTAATACGAAATGCAAGTAGGTTATGTTATGTTTTTGAAAATATGCTTCAGTTCTTGTAGAAATGAGTCTGTCCAAATAGTCCGAAGATCCTTTTACAATATCTTCATTTCCTTAGACATTTTCTAAGGTGAATTGCAACCCACCCACTGAAAAAAAGCAACTGTTCAGGTCCATTTTTCATCCTTTGATGTGTGACAAAGATCAGCAAATTGCGATCATCCATCCAATTACTGACTAAAGTTAAAGTGGCTTAACTTGCGCAATATTGCAACATTTTTGCAAATATTCTTACCTTACCAGTATTTACTAGTACGTGAATAACATAAAAGATAATCATTTGCGTCAATTTTTATATCTTAAAAATGTAGGTAGATACGCAAAAACTAATATTAAAAAATACGTCTTCATACTACTAGAACAAAGATTAAACAGAACTGAAGTAAAATCCAAGCTTTTAGTTTTTTTTGCATCATTAGTGCACCAAAAAAACACTCACCGATAAAGAGTCCGAAAACCAGAAGTACAGTCATCTTGGAAGAAACTAAATTATCTCAAACACTTGACAACGGTCACTTATCATTTCACATTATAAATTCATAGATCGCCACCCATCACTCGTATGATTCACCAAAAAAACTCCATTCATACACTAAGCCATCTACTTCAACGGAGATCCTTTACGAAGTTTCGAAAAAAATTGTTTTAGCGCGATGTAACGCAGTGGAACACACGTCTGTCTCGCGCAGATGCTGCTTCCCGACTGCGGGACAGCATCCTTACCCCCTCCCTTTCCTCTATCCCCTTTCCACCCCTTATCACGATCCCGTAATTAGATAAATGTCATTGCTGTTGTCTGTGTTTTTTGCTTTTCCACGGAGTTTTCGTTCGTCGTAATAGACCTTAGTGGAGTCATTTGTGACTGTTTATTTGCCCCGTGCGGGTATAATCGACCCCGAGTGCGTGTTAGGGGTCCCGGAAAGAAAAAATATCGGCGGAACTGGTGGTTTACGAGATTATCTCTTGTTTTCAGGATGCTGTCTTTTCCGCCATTTTTAATCGGGTGTTTGTTTTTGTTTTGTAATTGTTTCGCTTTAGCAGTTTTTATAAGCGAGTTATATTCTACTCGAGTATTTGGTATTCTACTCGATTTTTAGGGTTCTATATCTTCAGAGAAGGATGGACCCAGAAGGAAGAACAATCGCGCCCTATTCTTAGAAAAAGTACTTAACAAATTAATTCTCTTCCACAATGCCACTATCTCTAGTCTCTACACATAAATCACCAGCTATATTATAAAGAGGAAAGTGCGTTTTGTTTGGTAGTTAAATGGTTTGTCGGTTTGTATTTCAATGACTTCGCAACGGGGCAATGGATTGATGTGATTTTTAGATGGATTTCAAAGGAAAGTGATACTTTATATCAAAAATTAAAGAGTTCCGTGGGATTTTCAAAAACTCAATGCACGCGAACGAAGTTGCGGCATCAAAACTTTATAACAAATCCTTTCCAAGGTTTTTATTGAAGTTATCCTTCACAAAGTGCACTTATAACTTGTTTATTTCAAAACATTGTTTCTACTCGTATTTTAATTTTATATTCCGTTATCTGACTAAACACAATTTTAAATTTTTCGCTTTTGCAATAAAAACAGCTTTAGCCGGCCAACTGATTTGTTGAAATTGTATAAATTGCAACAATAAATTTGGGTATTTTACCTGAAAGCAGAGTCGATGTATAATATTTTAAAACAGCACAACTGTATAAGCCATATTTTGTTTTATTTTCAGTCAAAAAAAGCTCAAACCAAATAGGATGCCAAAAAGCGATAACTGTGGATACAATGCCCACTTCATTGTGTTCATACGAATCTGTTCTGATGGCGAAGAAAAAATTGGATGTGGCTTCTTTATAAACTTATTTCTCACTTGTTGATCCGTCGCGACTTCGGACGGGGAGCCTATCTTTTCCGTAGAAAAATTTAGTTAATGTATAAAAATCCTTTTTAATAATCTCCCTGGCGCAGTGGTTAGCGCTGTGGTCTCATTAGGGGAAGGTCCCGCGATCGCTTCCCGGCAGGGGAAATTAGGGATTTTATAATTTCAAAATTTTCTCTGGTTTGGTTTGGTGGGAGGCTTTGATCGTGGCTAGTTACCATCCTACCGGCAAAATCCGTACCGCCAAGTGGTATACCGTTCCGGTACGATGCCGTGTAGAAACCAACAAGGGGTATGGGTTTAATAAAAACCGGCCAAGAGCGAGTGAGACTCGCACACGGAGGGTTCCGTACTCGGGTATTTTTCCAACATTTTGCACGATGAATGAAAAACATAAAAATAAATAAAAATCTGTTTTATAATGTACATGTAAAGCCCTTTCAAAGTACGAAACCCTAAAAAACTGCCATACCCCTTCTAGATTAGCCCGCTACCGTCTTAGACTGCATCATAACTTACCACCAGGTAAGATTGCCGTCATAGGGCTAAGTTTTATCTGAATGAAAGAGGTCGACTTATAAATGCATCATTACAGAATAATTTGTTAGCCAAAAACACTTTTGGTCTCAGTGATCGACGTTAGATGGATAAATTTTAGTACTAGAAAACGTTTATAATGCATAAATAACTAGATGTCACATTGTTACCGGGCTTTCGCACTTGCACGTGAATTAGCCATATTTCAAATTTCACGCCAGCTCCTGCTATCTGCCGCCATTCGTTATACAGGCTGCTCGATTCGCCGCAATTAAAGTACGCCTGATGTTCAACGTGTCACTTTGTTTCTTACTTTATATTACTTTTTTGCGTAGACTTTACGAAGTCTGTCTGAGTGACTCGTTCGCAACGCAACGCGAACGTCGAACACAAATTCTCATTAATGTGAACGCAGCTTTAATTTTCTTTTAATTTTGCACACTATGGAAATATTGTAATGTTCATCAGTTTTCACCTCCAATTTTAATATATGGCTACCTTCAAGTCTAGGGCATTTTCCAGACAAGCGTGCACCATCTTAGGCTGCATCATGACTTGCCAGCAGGTCGGATTGCAGCCCAGTGCTAGTTTGTAGATTTAAAAAAAACTACTCAAAAGCAGTACCCATCCATTTGAAATGTGAATCCACGTGAAATTGCCATATTTCAAATTTCACGCCAGCTCCTGCTATCTGCCGCCATTCATTATACAGGGGGCTCGATTCGCCGCAATTAAAGTACGCCTGATGTTCAACGTGTTACTTTGTTTCTTACTTTGTGTAGACTTTTGAGAACACTTTGGAAGATTTTGTCTCATACAATACACGTTTGTATTGATGCCAGCTATTGATTAATGCAGGTTTTATGCATGGCCGTTGTTTTGAAAAAAGAAAATGGCGGCCATGTAGGTAGGCTAGGCTCCATATGCAAATTTTAACTAGTGTGAACGCAGCTTTTATTTTGTTTTTATTACATTTGGGTGATGGTCTAGTGCCAAACTCTTCTCATTCTGAGGAGACCCGTGCTCATTAGTGAGCCAGCGATGATGAAACATAAGGTTGACTGTTTTAAACATTTGACACGTCTTCATTCAGACAGTTTCAAATGCATGGCTCGATTGGATCAGTCAATGCGTAATCAAAGGCAATTGTCAGAGGAGGCATTGTGTGGAGACAGTGCATGCCTAGCATATGCTATGAGGCTTAGCATCGAAGCATCATCCAAGCCTGCGCGACCAGTCACTACGAAGCGAAGGTCACGTCATTTGACGATCTCCCTGGTGTTGTGGTCTTATTAGAGGGAGGTCCCGGGTTCGATTCCTGGCAGGGGTTTGGAATTCTAAATTTCTGGTCTGGTCTGGTGGGAGGCTTCGTCCGTGGCTAGTTACCACCCTACCCGCAAAGCGGGTACCGCCAAGCGTTTTAGCGTTCCGGTACGATGCCGTGTAGAAACCAAAGGGGTATGGGTTTAACAAAAACTGCGATACCCATCGAGCATAGTCCGCTGCCATCTTAGACTGAATCATCAATTACCACCAGGTGAAATTGCAGTCAAGGGGGTTGTTTGTATCTGAATTAAAAAAAAACTAATAATAAACTAAT
Organism: Maniola jurtina; assembly: GCF_905333055.1. Taxonomy (NCBI): domain Eukaryota; kingdom Metazoa; phylum Arthropoda; class Insecta; order Lepidoptera; family Nymphalidae; genus Maniola; species Maniola jurtina. Next base: position 13,435,490 of record NC_060042.1, read on the forward strand.
ATTTGGAATGGAAAATTAACCTTAAATACTAAAACCACCAGCCTCTTGAACCGATGATCTGAAGAAGGTGGCGGGAAGGAAGTGGATGTGGAAGGCAGATAGGACCGTGTGTGGTGGCGCGCTCTAAAAAAGGCGTTATATCCAGCACTGGACCATATTATAGGTTGAAGTAGGATGGATTGGATTGGATTGCTTGGAAGCTTAGTATCTCTTGTATAGGATAGCATAACTTACAAAAGGACGATAAGTAATTTATTTTAAAAACGCGTCATATTTATAATCATGCACAGTTCGCTCCGATATTGGGATAGAATTCGATTATGAATTCCATGCCTCGAATTATGGCTATTTTAGTCAGAATTCCGACACAATTCTCGGTTTTATGGGACAATGAACGAAACTAGGTTATATTTTGCCTCCAAATAATACAGTGAGTCGTAAATCAAAAGGGATTGTTGTGTGAAATTGATATTTTTGGTGCAATTACGCGTTAACTTTAGTAATTTCAAAATTAGGCATACATTTTTGATTAGGTGTTTTATTTTATATTATGTATAATGGATAAATAAAAATAATCTTTCATTTAGTGATGCTGGATATTACCACTACATCTTAGCAACCCGCTGTGGTATGTTGGTTACCCTGGTTCTTCTACTTATACTTAATTATCGTCATTTCTGATTTGAACACATCGAGAAATTCCAAGCGTAGTTCTCTCCAGCACCTGTGGTTCCACCCAGTGGTTCTGAGCTTTCTTATGATTCACTAGCTGACGCCCACGACTTCATCCGCGTGGATTTAGGTTTTTCAAAATCCCGGGGGAACTCTTTGATTTTCCGGGATAAAAAGTAGCCTATGTGCTAATTCAGGATATTATCTATCTCCATTCTGAATTTCAAATTCCAAATCCGTCCAGTGGTTTTTGCATGAAAGAGTAACAAACATACACATACACACAAACTTTCACCTTTATAATATTAGTGTGATTATGTCATCACTGACAACAGGCACTGTTTAAAGACTTTGGTCTTCAAGCACTAAGGAATTTCGGACGAGAAGACATCTAGAAGCTCATTGAGGTTGACCCTGATTGAGGTACTTACTCGAAGTTTAAAAGTGAAATAAGTTTTGTTCATACGTATTTTAGTGAGTTGACCAAGACTCAAATCTGTTACTTTTGTTATAATAATAAGCTTTGGTGAGTTTTCATTAGAAGGGGTAAAAATAATTACATTTTTGGCAGACAATCCAAACAGTTGATAGGGCCGAAAGAACAACAAAATAAAGTAAAGACATAAAATGTACAGATTTATTGATTACCCCATTGATATACTTCTAATAGGACAAGAAATGTTCAAAAATAAGCGCCTGAAGCGAAAATACGAAATAATGTATTCTATCTTGTTGAAAAGCCAATATTTTTGATAGCTGTCGTCACTACCGATAAGTCCACGGCTGGACATGGATTCCCACACTAAATGGTCTTGTTCCGCTTTGGCTGGAAGCGCCATGGGTTTCATTATTTGATGTCGTCTAATCACTGAATTGAGGTCTACCAATATTTTTGCCAACCTCCCTGGTGGATTAGTGAACGCTGTGGTCTTATTTAAGTAAGAGGTCCTAAGAACCGCAATATTCATCGTTCTTTCAAGTTGCGTATGATTATTCTTTTATTAAAAATATGACCTGCAACAGCTTATAATACAGGGCAAGATAAAAAAACGTAGACTAGACCGTAGACGAACATCCTAACTTAAGCACCTTCGCCAGTGGTTCAATATGAGTACAAGGTCACTCTTTCGGGCAGCGGTGAGCAAAATCAAGTTAGCCCTAATGATTGCCTACCTCCGATAGGAGATGGCACTAGAAGAGTTCTTTAAGGGATATGTGTATCGTTAGTGTTTTATATCAATGTATTTTCTCGGCTAAATCTCGATTTGGACCATGAATGAGAAATTATCTCACGCAGCGATGGGGATTATCATAAAAAACCACTTAAGGGGGCAATAAATTGGATTATATATTTATGAAAACTGATGTCTCCTTGTTAAGCCAGTGTTCTGTGATTTAGTTATATGATAAATTATATCACGAATCTGATAAATGAAAATACTATGCGCGAAATGGGGATTTTTTTTATAGATCCTGAAACTTTTGTGTATTGGTGTCAAATACGATCTCGCCTGAGCCCTGAGTAAGAGACAATGCAAACAGATGTAGAAGTAAGTGAGGGAGAAGAAGATGACCGTGCCTCTGGTATTATGTCAAGGTAAATAAAGTTTAGTTTAATTTGTGATCAAGAAAGATGCCGCACCTCAGTGATCAGTTTGCTTTTATACATTACGCCTTAGTTTGAGGTTAAAAACCTAACGCAATGTTACTTTCCAGGTCTTTAACTATACCCTTGCGAAAAATCGCATCGATCCGTTGCTCCGTTGTGACGTGATTGGAGGACAAACCAACAAGTTAACTAACCAACAAACAAATACACTTTCGCATTCATAATAATGCATAATATGGGCAGTGATAATATGCGTAAGTTTAAGATCTCATCTTAGAAGCATCTTCGGTAACCTGTCGTAGATAAGAAGGCATATAGAGGAAATAAAATCTCATAAGATAATATTAATATCGGGCTGTCAGCGCGCGGGACAGACAGACGGAAATGAAGACGCTACTCCTCGATCCACAAACACTATGTTTGCTCTGACTTACCCGGCCAATATGACGAGCAAATACATATTAATATTACATACAAAATAAATACGGCGTATAAACACAGAATGAAGAGAGACACAGTAGTCAGATTTTTACCCGACTAGGGCAAAGCCAAAAGGAAGGGTTGATTTTAGCAGTCTATGTATGTATGTAAGATTGTATTTATGTGTGTTCCACCGTAGCGCCTAAACTACAGAGCCGATTGTGATGAATGAGGTGTCAATCGATTCGTTATCATGGTCCGCTGATATCATAGGCTATATTTTATACGAAAAAAATGATCTGACGGATGTTACAGTCAAAAAAGTGGGGGTCTTCAAAACTTTTTTTTGGCTATTGTATCGAGTGGGATATCAAATGAAAGAGGAAAAAAATTGAGGTCATAAACAAGTGTAAATTAAAATTATAACAGCCCCGACAAGTGAAGGTTACATTAACTAAAAAAGAGCTGATTACTTTCAAACGATTGAACCGATTTTTTTGGATTATAGCTAAGAACACTCTCGATCAAGCCACCTTTCAAACAAAAACAGACTAAATTTAAATCGGTTCATTAGTTTAGGAGCTACGGTACCACAGACAGATACACACGTCAAACTTATATATAACACCCCTCTTTTTGGGTCGGGGATTAATAAATATAGCGCAATAGACTGAAAAACAATTTTGCTATACTATTTTTATCGCTATTTATCGGCAGTTCGCGGGTAGTAGTTGGATTTTTGTGCTGTTTGAGTTTATCTTGTTTATCTTCTGTTAACTTATCGCCTTGGGGCAAGAAGTTCATAGCTAGCTAAAAATAGCTTGTATATCTTTTTCGCTCAATTTGAAAACGAAAAAGGCATGCCATGAATAGGTTGCCTATTCAGCAGGACTAAGGCCCGGCTAGTATTAATTAGCATTGAATCGTTGATATAAAAAAACCAAAGATGCACGGTTCCTTATTAAGACCATTCCACGACCACGATTCAGGGAGACTTGAGGCGTTGTCCATTGCATGGGGTGGCGCGTTTTGCAGCTATTCTGTTTTTCTTTAGATATACAGATACAAGTTAGCCCTTGACCGCAATCTCATCTGGTGGTAAATGATCATCAGTCTAAGATGGAATTGAACTAACCTGGAAGAAGTATGGCAGTTTTTATGAAAACCCTTACCCCTTCAGTTTCTAAACGGAACGTACCGGAACGCAAAATCGCTTGGCGGCACAGCTTTGCCTATAGGGCGGTAACTAGCCACAGCCGAAGGCCCCCACTAGACCAGACCTGAGATTTAGACCCCAAACCCCTGCCGGGAATCGAAACTGGGACCTCCAACTAATAAGACCACAGAGCTTACCACTGCGCCAGGGAGGTCACCAAAAAGTTCATGGAGAAGCGAGTGGTGGCATCAACACCAGCGGCGCTGCCTATCACTTACACCAACCAACAATCACTCCACCTTGCAAGTACTCTGCACACAGCGAACGTACTTAGCGAAGCTGCGACGTGCTCTACCGTGAGCAATTCTGTATTTTAACTCGCATGACTATCTTTCTGCATGAATAAAGTTGTTTTACCAAAAAGATGACTCTACTAAGGATAGACGATAGAAGGTATTTCTTCCTCTACGGAGTCTCGATAAATGCTACGCACGCATAATTTTTTGACTTTAACTGCATATCTTGGATAACGTAAATCAACACATGAAATAATACGCTGTGCCTGTAAGATCTGCCCCGTACCGTCTATTTCTGACTTGCGGTTTTGTTAATGAATTTATTTTGTAGCCGGTTGGCGTTGATATTTTGTAAGGTCGACGGGAATTGGCAAAAAATAATGATTCTTGCAAGTAACTGAATATATCCAGCTCATATGTTTTTAAATTACATCTAAGACTTAAAATATGTAAAATATTTATGTGTATAATTCTGTTGGTGATTCTAATAAAATAAAATAAACGTTGACGAAGTCTATCGATTGTGATGAAGAGAGGCAGTTCTAAACAATTTACTTACATATAGTTAGGATTGGGTATATAAAGTGCAATGACCGTGTTACTGCGAACAATATACGGTAGTCGGCGCACCGCTATCTCTGAATACGGCTGCAATGGGACTGTCAAGCTCCAATGACTGTCCCGAATTGCATTTAAACCTAGATTGTTTAGTGCCCTACTAATTTCTACTTTGGGCCTACGGGACTAGACTTTATATATATGACTATTCCCCGCTTAATGGACTAGTTATTTAGATTTTAAATAGAGAAAGTAGCTAGAGAAATAAATATTCTCAGAAAAGTCAGCGCAAAGTAGGAAATATCAAAATTGGTTGTAAATAAATGGACCGTGAAAAGCAAGCAGACAGACAGACACACATTTGCATTAATAGTATATATTAGTGTTACAAATTTCAGTTGATAGTCTATAGATATTGACTATTTTTGTTAGATCTCAGAAGCTCAACTGCAAATATAATCGCTTACAAGATTTGACTGCAGTCGTAGATATAAGGTCAATGTACTCTAGGATCCAGTCAGCGCTATGAGACGAATGTTATATCTACGATAAACCTTTCCATTGAGTTAGTGTCTGATATCTAGATTTTGAGACTAGCTGGCCCAACCCGGCAGTGCTCATGTGTTGATAGTGCCATTCTTCATGTCTAATTATTATTACTATATTTCAGGAACACAAATCTTTATTTATTTTTGTGACGGAATCATAAATTCCCTGTTTTCGGTTTCCTTTACTTGTACTATAAAACATTGTTACCCGCCAAATTATATGATTCTAGAATCTAAATCAACAGAAATAACCCTATAGGTTTCAATTTGAACTAACAGACGCCACAAACAGACAGACAGAGGTTATAAGGGTTTCATTTTTCCTTTTGAGGTCCGAATTCCTAAAAACGTGTCTTTATACTGAATATCACTCACGATAATTTAAACTTTTTACTTTTGAAAAAAAAAACGTGAGTTTAGCTGTCTTAGGTATCTATGTATGTATTTTGAAAATAAATACTTTGAGATTTTTGTGAATTTTTAAATCTACATCGTAGAGTCATACGAAAAGGAGACAAGAAAATAAGCCCTTACTTTATACTCCGAACCATGCAAATTCCGTTCATTGCAAAAGTACCTACTATCAGTCCGCGCATAAAAATTTAAATCCCTTTTCCTAATACGCTTTTTCCGCGTCATTTATTTACAGAATAGCCTCTTTTTTGCCTTTTTTATTTTTCGTTAAAGTGCGAATGAAAATGTCTGGTGAATTGAAATTTGTGTTTTATAAACTTTCAAAGGCTTTTTGGTTTTGAATAAATAAATGGGTAGTTTGTTTTGAAAAGTAAAAATAATAAAGTGGTTGTAGTTTAGCAGCTGTTTGTTACATGCACCAATTATGTTTCACTAACCTTTTAGGACTATTGCGATAGCTTACACTAAGCTATCGCAGTAGTCCTAAAAGGTTAAGATGTCGGCCTCCTATTCGGGGGTTTAGGATTCGATTCCGGTCATACACCTTTAACTTTTGGGAGTTATGTGTGTTTTAGGCAGAAAAAAATATCACTAACTTCAACGGTGAAGGAAAATGTCGTGAGAAAATCTGCATGCCTGAAAGTTTTCAATCATGTTCTGAAAGTGTGTAAAGTCTGCCAATTCGCACTTCGGTAGTAGTAAGTTGGCGATAGGTTGATGACTGGTTGATGATGATGAGAACGTTAGAAAATATTTCCAAATTCCACCCGAGCAAAGCCGGTGAGAGTAAGTATATCAGTCAGTCTAGTCTAAATATATAAAAGGAAAAACTGACTGACTGACTGATCTATCAACTCACAGCTCAAACTACTATACAGATCGGGCTGAAAGGCTTGCAGACAGCTATTATGATGTAGACATCGACTAAGAAAGGATTTTTGAAAGTTCAACCTCTAAGGGGGTTAAATAAGGGTTTGTTGATTTAATCCACGCAGATGAAGTTGCAGGCATAAGCTAGTCAAATATTAAATAAGGGTGAGAAAAACTCGTTACTTTTATCCCAGATACTTTTAAGTTTCTAATACCAAGATATAGGTACTAGTTAGCGTACAGTCGAGTGCATTCAATACCAATGAAACTCTATAAAATGCTTATTGCGATTATTTGTGCAAAACGCCCGCTTTCCGGGAAACCTGTTTAACGGAATTGACCACTCGACTGCACCGGAGGCTTAGTACAAGTTTGCATATCTCTCAAACGTTGATATATTTCGAGCATCGAAAGTGCGTCGATGTCGCCATTGCTTATGAGAGAAATAAGAGTTTACTCGTTAAGAGAAACTGGTAATAGGTTCTGTCTTCGATTTTAGTTTAGCTCTTGACTGCGATCTCACCTGGTGGTAAGTGATGACTGATGATGTAATCTAAGATGAACGCGGGCCGACTTGAAGGAAGGAGTGTGGAAGTTTTATTAAACCCTTTGGTAACCTTTGGTTTCTACGCGGCATCGTACCGGAATACTAAATCGCTGGGCTGTATGTCTTTGCCGGTAGGGTGACTCCCAGCAGACTCGACAAGAGAAAAGAGATCATTCTAGCTCCATACATTTTTGGGCCTTTTCTGAAAGTGCCGGCCAACGAAAAAAAATGGTACGGATCGTTAGAACTAGCCATTTGGAGTAATCACACTAATATTATAAAGGCGAAAGTTTGTATGTGTGTGTGTGTGTGTGTGTGTGTGTGTATGTTTGTTACTCCTTCACGCAAAAACTACTGGACAGATTTGGCTGAAATTTGGAATGGAGATAGATAATATCCTGGATTAGCACATAGGCTACTTTTTATCCCGGAAAATCAAAGAGTTCCCACGGGATCTCAAAAAACCTAAATCCACGCGGGCGAAGTCGCGGGCATCGGCTAGTAGTTAATAAGGCAGAAAAGTTGTAGGATTGTTCTGAACCAAGTTATACAAGGTCGAAGATTCGTCATTTTCATACATTTTATTGATTTCTAAAAGTGCTGGGAAACATAAAATAATGTTAGATATTGCTAGAACTAATGATTTGAAGCAATTGTCATTATGACCCGAAGGCTGTGGGGCCATTATATGTCGTGTTATACAAGTTATACAAAAAATTAATATACTTTGTATAATTAATTGCAACCGATTTTATGATTTTGTTACTGTTCTGATTGTTTTATACGAATTTGAATACACGTACAATTATTTTGACTCCCACGAAGTGCTGGATCAGCTGCAATGTGGACAAAATTCGTTTATACATACCTGGATTGTATGCGGCCTTGTAATACTAGGTGATCTCATCCAGCCATCTCCCAAACTTCTGCCACTGGGAATTGGGATATCTCCGGCGAGCTCTGTGATGAATGCACCATTTGGTTATAAGTACTGTTCACCATAGTAACTACGGGCTTGCTTCAGTCGATAGCTGCCCAAAGCAACCTTGGGAATCTAGGAAAGTCATTGAACGGAGGATGTTGACTTCCATAGCTTGGAAATGAGCTCTTCTTCTATTATAATTACATATTGTTTGTGATAACAAGTTCTGCTGAACTGTTTTGCTCACTGGCCGTTCATGGATTACGTCAAGAAAATCACGTGCATGCACGTTGTTGTCTATCAGAACATGATAGCCGTTCAGCAATGCTGACAAAATCCTGAAATAATCGATCATGTTACTTAATGTCCGGTTACAAATCCTGAATAACCCTGAGTAAACAAAAATCTCTTCCAAAGCGGTCGTTAATCATTTACATTCAAATTCATTCAGCAACAAATGGTAAAAAGTCTAGATTTATTGGCTTCGTCAATAGTTAGCTGGGTTTTTACTGATGTTTTGTTACTGGCATTTGTGCCACATAACCTCACACCTCAAGAAAGAAAGATTACCTCGAGATTGTTTATGGTATCTCTAAAACCATGGACTAAGATAAAAATCCAGTAAAAATCTTCTATATCATTTAAGGTATCATTTAAAATCTAGGCATTGTAAGTTGCTGCAGCGTGTAGATTATTGTTCCATCGCTACAAATATAAAGGCTTTTAGTGGTTTCGGAACTTGTGGTTAGGGTATGATTTTCACTGAAAAAAGTAATTAGTGCTTTTCTGAAGATATATGTACATGCCTTTATGTGTCTGTACATGCCTTTTATAGATAGCCTTTCTTTCTTGAGGCATGCGGTTATGTGACACAAATGCTAGAAACAAAACATTTAAATGAAACCCAGCTAATTACTGACCAAACCAATAAATCTAAGCTTGTTACCATTTGCCGCTGGATGGTGGAAGTGATGAACAATTGCTTTAAAAGAGATTTTCGTTTGCTCAGGATTGATCAGAGTGACCGGACATTAAGTAACATGATCGATTATTTCAGGATTTTGTCAGCATTGCTGAACGGCTATCATGTTCTGATAGACAACAACGTGCATGCACGTGATTTTCTTGACGTAATCCATGAACGGCCAGTGAGCAAAACAGTTTAGCAGAACTTGTTATCACACACAATAATTATAATAGAAGAAGAGCTCATTTCCAGGCTATGGAAGCCGACATCCTCCGTTCAATGAGTTTCCTAGATTCACAGAAGAATCGACGCAGGTTGTTTTGGGCAGCTATCGACTGAAGCAAGCCCGTAGTTACTATGATGAACAGTACTTATAACCAAATGGTGCATTCATCACAGAGCTCGCCGGAGATATCCCAATTCCCAGTGGCAGAAGTTTGGGAGATGGCTGGATGAGATCACCTAGTATTACAAGGCCGCATACAATCCAGGTATGTATAAACGAATTTTGTCCACATTGCAGCTGATCCAGCACTTCGTGGGAGTCAAAATAATTGTACGTGTATTCAAATTCGTATAAAACAATCAGAACAGTAACAAAATCATAAAATCGGTTGCAATTAATTATACAAAGTATATTAATTTTTTGTATAACTTGTATAACACGACATATAATGGCCCCACAGCCTTCGGGTCATAATGACAATTGCTTCAAATCATTAGTTCTAGCAATATCTAACATTATTTTATGTTTCCCAGCACTTTTAGAAATCAATAAAATGTATGAAAATGACGAATCTTCGACCTTGTATAACTCGGTTCAGAGCAATCCTACAACTTTTCTGCTATATTATATGATCAAACGAACTTGCAAAGTGAAGTTCGATCGATATTATATGAGTACGCTTCATTCGAAGATATAATTAACAAAATGGTAGTACCTTTACCTTGCAGGCAACACTTCGCACTTTTAGAAAAGAGAAAGTCAATTTATTTTATCTCTTGTGGGTAGGCTCTGTGACGGTTCGTCATTCTTTTTAGAGTAAGTAAATAACTACCAGGAACAAAATTTTCCTGATAAGGGTTTGGGTTCGGGAGGGTGTATATATCTTCGAATGAAGCGTACTCATATAATATCGATCGAACTTCACTTTGCAAGTTCGTTTGATCATATATTATATTTCGTCGCTTCATTCTTCAGATATAATTAACAAAATGGTAGATGTTTAGAGAGGAAAATTTTGCATACTTAAAAGTGAAAAATAAACAGCCAAACAGTAAACAGTGTTTAGCCAAACAAATCACATTTTATATTAGGTAACAAAATAAATCTTACACATTTATTTGATAGGTATACAAAGAAAGGTAAGTTTTTAAACCAACTAGGTAAATAAGTCATTACTTATCAGGGGGCACGGCAGTGCCCCCGCCAAGACGAGCCAAACGCGGCGGCCGGGGCGCTACGTACCTTTTTCTCGAAGTGTTTCGCCGTATTTTCGACCCGTCATAACTTCGGTCTGGATGACGCTAGAAAGCTGAAATTTTCAGTATAAGGTGTCCTCAGCAAATTTACCAAATATACCAAATATCAAATATCTAGCTTTTATGGTTACAGATTTATTGATACCTAAAATACGCCGATTTCGTCCCTCACTGATGATCATCAAAACCTCTACTCAAAACCTCTAAGGTACTTCCCGAAGTCCTAGAAGACTGAAATTTGGTATGTAGACTAGAAATTGCATACAAACTACAGGAAAATTAAGACTTTGGAAATGCCCCCCCTCTACGCCTCTTATGAGAAAAGCAAATCTGTAAATTCTGTCGCTAGAATGCTGAGATTTTCAGGATAAGATGTCCTTGGCAGACTTATTAAACGCACTGAGTATCAATTGTCTAGCTTTTATAGTTTCAGATTTATTGACAGTCAAACTTCTAGTCTGTAATTCTAGAGCACTTCCCGAAGTCCTAGAAGACTGAAATTTGATATGTAGACTAGAAATTGTATACAAACTACAGGAAAATTAAGACTTTGGAAATTCCCCCCCTCTACGCCTCTTATGAGAAAAGCAAGTCTGTAAATTCTGTCGCTAGAATGCTGATATTTTCAGGATAAGATGTCCTTGGCAGATTCATTAAACGCACTGAGTATCAATTGCCTAGCTTTTATAGTTTCAGATTTATTGACAGTCAAATTTCTAGTCTGTAATTCTAGGGCACTTCCCGAAGTCCTAGAAGACTGAAATTTGGTATGTAGACTATAAATTGCATACAAACTACAGAAAAATTAAGACTTTGGAAATTTCCCCCCTCTACGCCTCTTATGAGAAAAGCAAATCTGTAAATTCTGTCGCTAGAATGCTGATATTTTCAGGATAAGATGTCCTTGGCAGATTTATTAAACGCACTGAGTATCAATTGCCTAGCTTTTATAGTTTCAGATTTATTGACAGTCAAACTTCTAGTCTGTAATTCTAGGGCACTTCCCGAAGTCCTAGAAGACTGAAATTTGGTATGTAGACTATAAATTGCATACAAACAACAGGAAAATTAAGACTTTGGAAATTTCCCCCCTCTACGCCTCTTATGAGAAAAGCAAATCTGTAAATTCTGTCGCTAGAATGCTGATATTTTCAGGATAAGATGTCCTTGGCAGATTTATTAGGGAGTGGGCCATGAAAATGATGTACCTACAAAAAATAGATCCAAAAAAATCTAGGGCACCTGCCAAAAAGAAATGAAATCCCACCAAAAACATTTCATGTAAAAATGTAGCCAAGACTCACAAGTTCATAATGTTTTCACTGTTAAAAAGTTATGAGATCTCTAGTAGAGCCAAGCCCCTAGCTGAGCTTAGATTTGTGCTGGCCATGGGACCTATCCCAAGTCCAAAGTAATATAGCTCTTAAATGTTCTTGACTGTATCAAATTTATAACAATAAATAACAAATCACTCTACTTACAAGCTCTGATTCTACAAACCCTAAACGGCCAAGCCGTCCTTTTTTTACCAAGATGTAGGGTTTGTAGAATCAGAGCTTGTAAGTAGAGTGATTTGTTATTTATTGTTATAAATTTGATACAGTCAAGAACATTTAAGAGCTATATTACTTTGGACTTGGGATAGGTCCCATGGCCAGCACAAATCTAAGCTCAGCTAGGGGCTTGGCTCTACTAGAGATCTCATAACTTTTTAACAGTGAAAACATTATGAACTTGTGAGTCTTGGCTACATTTTTACATGAAATGTTTTTGGTGGGATTACATATTCTATATTGTAGTCAATTCCTGTCACTAGGAAAACCTAATTACCTTTCCCTAGGTAATAAAATAGACTTGGCCAAGATACCGTCATCTAATACTCTGCGATGGTAAAATTTGGCAAAGGACAGGAGCTGCTTGTCCAACTGACAGGTTTCATAATGGTATCCACCGAAATACTGGAGGCGCGCGGCGCGGATGTGGCAGCGTGGCGCATGCTGTGCGCGCTGACCACCGACACATCCACGCCACTTTCGTCCAACACTTGTTTAATCCACCTGCTGATGGTTTGGGCGGTCGCGGGCCTGAACGGTCGTTTGAATGTTAATACCAGGTTATTCGAAGTTACTGATCTAATCTTCTTGGTGAGGAATAAATAGTCCTCTATGACGGTAGCGGGACAAATGACCTATTCTCATTAAAATAAGGTAAAAACAATACCGGCTGCTCACGTCCAGCTGCGGAAGTTTTAATTACGTCTGATATCCCAATTACGATTAATTACGATTAACGCCCGTGAGACCTAAGTACTTATCAATATATTATCCAATTTTATTAGCGAAAGAGTTTGTCCTCGATGTGCTGTGCACAGAGCAAATATCAATTTTTCGGTGATTTTTTCTAACGAAAGATTGGGTATCCAATTGGCGATATTTAATACTAACTGTGGGTCTCAAGTGGATGAATACTTCGATGTGGCTGGTCTTAACTTATAGGCACCTTTAAGTAATCGTTTCCCCGTCGCTGGTAGTTAAATCACTAGGTACCTAAAGTAAAGACCGTGCGGAACGGTGGGTGCAGGGAGCAGTATGCGGCACCTTTATTAAATTGTTTAGTTAAAAATATCATTATAGACGAAAGTGAACACTTGTAGGGGTCGAGTTTATTACCGAGACAGAACTGCCACCATAATTTATAGGTCCCGCTGTATTGATCTAAAGTATTTTTAGATAAGGATGCCATGATTAAGTCAAGTGCCTGTTTTCGCAATAAGCTCCCTAGCCTGCCCCGGATGCGTCTCTGAAAATTTCCAAGTCAAAATTAGGACTCATAAGTGTATTTGATGTGGTAGGAATGTTATTCGACCGCCACATCAAATCTGGCAAGATATCCACGTTGGATTTTAAATCTTACATCGTAACTTTTGTGCTTATTAAGAACCAGGCATTTCAGTCTTTCTAATTTCTTCGTATATAACCAGCCATATCTTGCAGCTGGGCAGACTGAGGTGAGAACACCTATTAGGTGAGCGAAATCCCTAATAGTACCATTCGGTAGGTATAAAATTTGTTAAGGTCCAGCTTGCACTTTAACAAACATCCCATACAAACTAAACAAACAAAGGCATTTCGTGGCTATTTATTGTAATATAAAGTGATGTTTATTATTATGTTTTTTTTTTTTTTTTTTTTTTTTGTTTTTTTTTTTTTTTTTTTTTTATTATTAAATGGATTTTTACCAAAACTGTACAAATAGATTTGTTATAGAACCTAGTTTATTTTCACAAAAATTTTTGATTGAACTTATGCTTTATTCAATACAACAAATCGTGTTATTAATATGATTCGTAAAACTAGGTACGGGAGATTGATCACTACATAATAAATAAAATAGTTTTTGTAAACATGATACATTAAATGTTGAGACGAAAGATTGATTTATTTTAAACATGTATTCAATTACGTGAAAGTCTTTTCTATGATGGTAAATTTGTAGCTTGAAATCTTAGATTTCTTGGTTTTAGTGGAAGCTTACCCTTAACTAGGTTCAAAATATTGTTTCGCTTATCTGAGGGAAGCGATATTGTCCTATCAACTGTGTTGTACATAAACCCTAAAAACCTGTTGAGGGTGTAAATTACTTTTATCGTAATTAATTACGAAACCTAAACAATTTAGTAACCTTACAGTTTCGTTACGTTTCTAAGACATTTGTCAAAGCTGTCCACGATGCACAAAATGTCGTCTAAATACACGACTGATTGAAATGCGATATATCCGCATACCTTAGTTAGATAACTAAGTACCTCCTTCATTATTAATTTTGTAAACGTCCGTCGGGCGGAACATAGACCCATAAGGCCGTTTTCCCACTAGACACGGCACCACATTTTTCCCGTCTGCTTGTGACCTGGTGTCAATGTCATTTTTGTTCTCGTTTGTCGTGTGGTGCGGTGTCGTTCAGTGGGTAAACGGTCCATAGAAATGTATGGCACTCGCAGTCGTCACAGTATTATGTCGTGCCGTGCGGTGTGCACTGTGCAGTGGAGACACGACGTAAGGCATCACATTTAACTCGTAAGTTAGGTATTATTTGCGCATTTCCGTTTTCGAATTGAAATCGTAAATATTTATGTTGGGCACACGTTACTGGGACCAGTAAGTAGGACTCTTTAAGATCTATGGTGGCCATGAAGCCGTTTTTTGGTATCATTTTGATGCCGTTCTATGATCTTCCATCTTAAAATGAGAATTGGAAACGTATTAATTTAACTGTCAAAGATTGAGAATAAACCTATGGCCGCCGTTAGATTTTTCAAGCTAAAAAGGTGTTAGAAATAAACTGATCTTTTTGAGGTTTACACTTTCTAATAGCTCCTAATTCTAATAATTTCATAATGGCCAATGCCATTTCCCGTTTTTCTCCAACTGAGAAGGTATTATGAGGGATATTATATTGCACTACTTTATGAGTGAATGGTAGGTAGGTATACCGTAACCGTTGCGAACCCAATCTAAAACTACAGAATTTTTAGTAATCCTAAGCCAACAATTATTGTAATGCTGCAGTTTGCCAGCGTGTACCTGTGTTAGCGCCGCGTTGGGGCGTGCCTGTTAGTGACGTTCGTCGCGCTTGGAGATAAAGATGAGTTCCGCGTTGACGGTGGCGGCGGCGTCATCGGTCGTGCGCGGCGGTACTGGGTTCGGACTTCGATGTCGAAGTTTTCCCTTTTTTGATTTGGAGTCCCTGTTTCTCAATGGCCTTTCAGGCTTTTATTTTTTCCAGGTACTTAAGTGTATTTCCGAAAGGAGTTACAGATATTGGTCCCGAATTACAGATAAAAAGGATTTATCTAGTCCCGGGGTGATCAGTTTCGATCTTACTTGTGTCTCAGTAAAGTGAAGATCGGTAAGTATTCGGCAGCTATCCGATAAAAATTTTAAACGCTTGTACCTTGTCACCATCGGTCAATAACAAGGTCATCGCTTTATTTATGGCCGTTATACCTAGGCCCAACTGATCCTGCCTCGACTGAAGCTTTCTGTCTCGGGCCCTTACAATATCCGCGACAGTGGCAGATATATCTGGATTTAAATTCGGAGCTTTTAACAGTTTGCAATTTTTTGGAGTCACGTACTTTAAAATTGGGAGCCATCGCTGCGCCAATTTACCATGAATGCTGGGACTATAAATCGGTATATCGTCCGCTGCGTCCCCCAAAGCATGTAATAATTCCGGCTCGAGTTCCGGCACCGACCGGCTCGCTGCATGCGTCTTGTGACGACGACGGAACAATTTCATCCACAGCTACGCAAGCTGACGGAGGCGGAGCCTTTGGCTGTTGTGGTGACAGCGGCGATGGCGTTGGCGAACAAGATAACAGGGGCGGTGCGTTATTGTTTTTATTTGACCCTTGTGTTCCGTTTTTTTTAAAACGAGAGAACGGTGTTAAAAGTTAAAATTTTGACGGTAGTTTGAAATAATATTTTAGCAATAAATCTACCGAATTAAACATTCGGGAACGAAAAACGAGAAATCGGTATTAAAAGTTAAAATTTTTAGGGTAGTTTGAAATAATATTTTAGCAATGAATCTACCGAATTAAACATTCGGGAACAAAGGGTGTTATTGGCATCCGCTGAACCATCGTGTTAACCCGCAGTTAACCGCCAGGTCAGCCTACAGATACCTTCACTTGTCCGGTTAAGTCGACCGGCGCTAAACCCTTGGGTTGATTTTTAGTGTCATGCTTGTCCTTCGTGTTAACCCTCAGTTAACCGCCAGGAAAGCCTACCTGACACTTTACGCACGCCAGGGAATTACACACTGTAACGCATTGTTAAAGTACTTACATTTGTCCTCGGAATCCGACGATGAGTACACAAATAATCGCCTATGAGTACACAATTAATCGCCTATGTTTTCTCTCACTTTTCCACTTAATTTTTTCACTATGATATTTAATTTATTCTTCATTTTTTCACTATGATATTTAATTTATTCTTTTAATTTGAAGCGTGCGCTTGTTGCCTCGCACGGAAAAAGAATGACGAACCGTCACAGAGCCTACCCACAAGAGATAAAATAAATTGACTTTCTCTTTTCTAAAAGTGCGAAGTGTTGCCTGCAAGGTAAAGGTACTACCATTTTGTTAATTATATCTGAAGAATGAAGCGACGAAATATAATAACTATTACTCCAAATGGCTAGTTCTAACGATCCGTACCATTTTTTTTCGTTGGCCGGCACTTTCAGAAAAGGCCCAAAAATAATGATCTCTTTTTACTAATTGATAATCACACTTCCCACTAATGTTATAAAGGCGAAAGTTTGTGTGTATGTGTGTGCGTATGTTTGTTACTCCTTCACGCAAAAACCACTGGACGGATTTGGCTGAAATTCAGAATGGAGATAGATAATATCCTAGATTAGCACATATGCTACTTTTTATCCCGGAAAATCAAAGAGTTTCACGGGATTTCAAAAACCTAAATCCATGCGGGCATCAGCTAGTTAATAATATCGCAGCGCTCCCCATGCGCCAGAAAAGTTGTGTACCGTATCTAAATTAATTCGATTGTATTGTACATACAAGCGAACTGATTTAGACACAGTATTGGAGCTGTAGTACTAAAGTAACCTGTATCAACGATATCGAGATAATGTGTAAAGTGGTACTAAGGCTGTGGCGGGTGTTCATTTCACGAAACGTTTATTTGTTATGCAACAGTTCAATGAGTTGGTGTTTCACCAGTGCAATGTTTCTGTGGGATTCACTTCCAAGCGCCCAGAGCCAGAGCTTCAACCAACTGGTTAATGAATCGTTCAATTGATTAATTTAAAAAAAAAAGATTAATTAATTAATCTTTATTTTTAAATACTATTACTAGATAATGCCCGCGACTTCGTCATAGTTTTTCTTTTAATCCTAAGGGAATTTTCCGATTTTCCGATAATTTCCGGATAAAAAATTTGCCTATGTCCATCTTAGGAATGCAAGCCATTTTGTCAAAGATCAGAACAGATTAAACAGATGGACTGTGAAAAGCTAGCAGACAGACCGACAAATGGATGCATTTTAGTATTTATAGTGTTACTAGATGTTGCCCGCGAATTCGTCCGCGTGCATTTAGGTTTTTAAAAATCTCTTGGGAACTCAATAATTTTCCAGAATAAAAAATATATGTCACTCCACATTTCCAGCTGGTCGATTCCCGAAAACCTGCATCAATCATTAATACCATCGCTATTGTGTCATTAGCTGAATTATGGTATTTTTGTTGCAACAGTGCATTGTAGCCAATAGTGAGCGAGCGCCAACCAATCAGAGGTGATGGTGATCGTGACATTGTAGCTGTCATTCCACCGCAATTGAGCACCGGGTCGTTCTGTTGCTCTGTTGCGACATGATTGAAGGACAACACACACACATCGGCAAGGAGGGACACACTTATGCATTTATAATACTAGTATGAATGAATCTAACCGAGAATTGAATCCAGAACCTTTTATTCATATTAATTGCAATGTAACCACGTAGCTTACCTACTTCTATGGTATTCAGACATTCATATTAAAACAAAACATGCTCTTAAAGCAAGCAAAACAAATTACGAATTCTGTCGCGTAATACAGCTTCGTTTTCTCAAAACTTTACTCAGCATTCTTCTAGTAACATTACTTCTTGTCAGCGATATAAATAATTCACTGGATGCGGCACTTGATACTAAGTAACAACACTTTCCATTGAACACCGGTGTTCGCACTTCTGTCATTCGTAAACGGCTTTAGACGGAGTCCGTTTGTAAAAATTAAACTTGCGTGGTAACTCAAAATTATTATTCACGTTATCTTGTTACTAGCTTATGCCCGCAACTTTGTCCGCGTGACCAAGGTGAATTTCTAAATCCCTTTCTTAGCGCATGCCTACGACATAATAGCTATCTGCATGGCAAATAATTTGCGCCCAGTAGTTTGACCTGTGCGGTGATAAATCAGTCACGCAATCTCACCTTTTCTTTTTATTTGTGTAGCCTTAGTACCTATAGTCTGTTCTAACTTATTTAGTTTGTAGAAGCAGACTGCGTCTGAATCGTGTTTCGATTAACAGGAGTGCGGACACCGATGTTCGTTGGAACATGTTGTTGCTATGAAGCGCCCGATCTAGTGGTACATTTATATCGTTGTTTCTTGTATATTTCAGTGCAAAGCCATTAAGTCGTTATTTTTCAGCCCAGACCAAGACATGAAACATTTAGTTTGCCGTCTAGATAATGAACGAGCTACTAGGTATATCTTTTGTCATTTGCTGAGAAAACCGACGAACGTCAAGCCACCACACATCTCATGATCACCCGTTGCCGGCCCACTACTGCACGGGTCTATTCTCATACATGTATTATACGAGGTCTGTTCTATCTCAGAGATGCAGGTTTCCTCACGGTGTTTGCCTTCACCGTTAAAGCAAGTGATATTAAATTGCTAAAACGCACATAACTCCGAAAAGTTAGAAGTTTTTTTTATTGAGATACAAGTTAGCCATTGATTGCAATCTCACCTGGCGGTAAGTGATGATGCAGTCTTAGATGGAAGCTGGCTAACCAAGAATGGGTATGGCGGTTATCAATAAACCCATACACTTTATCGCATAGGAACGCTAAATTGTTTGGCGGCACGGCTTTGCCGGTAGGGCCATGGCCGAAGCCTCCACCAGACCAGACCTAAAATGTAGAAATTGCATTGCCTGCAATTGCGTGCCTAGTCTATATAAATGACTTTAATTTTTTCATCAGAAAGGATATTTTAGTTAAATAAATAACGCGATATCTTTCAATCCCAAAATATCTAATTTTAACTTCCATTTCATTTATGTCTGACATTTATGCCACAAAGAAGCTTATTATTCAACACTTTAAACATTAATGAAGAAAAGACAAGAGGCTACGCTGTAAATAAATGGCGTTTAAAACTTTAGTAAAGAAGGGTGATAAAGGAGTTAATGTTATTAGTATAACACTTTCTTGACACATTTATCGTCGTCGTTTTCGTCATCAATTAATAGACGTCCACTGCTGGGCATTGCCCAGTGGGCAATTGGCATGTCCCTAGTAGAGATTTTCTTTTCACTGTCTTGCACCTGAATCCAACGACTTCCTACGATTCGTTGTATGTCATCTGTCCACCTAATGGGGGATTTGACAGATGACATGTAACGAATCGTAGGTAGGACTTAATGGGGGAGTTGCTACAGGACCAGAACCTTTCGTACCCATACCCTTCAGAGAGTAGCATACCCATAAAACTTGGTTGCATGAACTAACACTTAAAACGCATTCAAAATTATGGGCAAACACAACTGACTGCAGGCAAGCCAAAGAGGTTTTCCCTAACAAAGACCAATGACAAACTAACTACTCCGCCTGGACAAAGGTAAACTTAGGAAGGTGGTGGGACTCAAAACAGGGCAACTCAAAATAGGGCACCACTAAACAAACACCTTTTCGTTGTAGGTGTCACCGACAGTCTGTGTAGGGCCTGCATGGAGGTCGATGAAACACCGACGCACGTGCTCCTGGAGTGAGTGGGTGTAGCAGAACAACGAGAGTGCCATTTGGGATCCCTAACCTCACTCTATAAAGCCTTCGGCAACCTGGCTGGTCTACTCGACTTCTGGAGCGAGCTTGGATGACTGGAGTGAAAACTTCGGCTAGGAGGGGCAACGCGGACAACAGACGGAAACATTTAAGTGCGGAAACCAGCCCGAGGAAAAGAAAGAAAGAGGGATTCGCTAACATTACGCTTTTCGGTGCAAGGTCAACATTCCAGCACCTTAGGACCTCAACAATTATTATCGGTTCTACGAAACATTGTTACTTCAAGTTTACAAACCGTTATACTATGTCAGTTACTGTGGTTCTTCTTCTGATCAAAATCATTTCTGATTTGATGATGTAAAAAAACACTTTCTAGCAGTTGTGATTGTTACAAAAATCGTGTGTACGAAAACTTTTTAGATTTGTACCAATTCAACAGTTCCAATAATATGTTTCGGATCAAATGTCCGACAAAGCTGATCTTTACGGAGGAGTAATCTAATAAACCGTCCAATTTCAGCCGACGCCTGGCCCTAATTCGGAGAGTGATTGATCGGTCGTCGGGCGCGCTGCGTGACGTCACACCATCTGTCCCCGTCGCGCTGTCGTGTCGCAGTCGCGAGCTTTTGTCCCGTCGCGACGGCTTTTGTTAATATCACTGATTTATAGGTTGCGCTAAACAAAATTGTGAAATGAACAGGTAAGGGCTTACTATGGTTTCACCTTCTTCGTTTAATTTATTTTAAATTCTTAATTTAATTCAAATTATTGGATACGAATAAAGCCTATTTTTTATGACGGAAAATAAAAAGCAAAAACACCAGTAAAACACAAAACCCGTATGCCCGATGCCACAGACAGGTCAAACTTATAACACCCCTCTTTTTGGGTCGGGGGTTAAAAAGGCAGAGGCCTACGAAAATTATTCTGTTTACTAAAGGGATCATCTTTAGGGTTCCGTACCCGCAGAGTACCAACGGGACCCTATTACTAATCCTCCGCTGTCTATCAGCTTGCTCTATCTCATGAACCATAATAGATAGAGTGTTTAAATTTTCAGTGTGTTTCTATTGCAGTTAAAACAACAAATAATAAAAAAATCAAGATGGAGAATTTTATGACTTTATGATAATTTTTAAATTAAGAAAATAATTTAAAAAGTAGAAGAACCTAAGTATGCGAATCCAACTCGCACTTGACCGGTTTTTGTTGATGTATATTCAATACACAAATTCACATATTACGACTTTGAGTTTAATTCTAACTTAAATAAGCTACTCAAACTCATATTTGAGTTTGAGTACGTCATTAATTGGCGGAAGGAGGATAATACGATATTGATTAATATAATAAGCAATTAAATAAAACCGCATTTTAACCGATCACGGCGGATTTTCAATTTGGCCGTGTAATTAATTGGCTACGATGTATCAGATTAATAGGCGGAAAGGTTTTAAAACGGTTTTATAGGAGGTAAAGTACAATTGTGCAATTATTTTGGTATGAATTAAATATTAAATAATAATAATCGCCAGTGGGATGTATTGTGTGTTTATGACATAATATTTAAAAGCGATTATTTATTGTACTGACAAATGTAGAATTCGGTTCGGTCAGATCGTATCGGTTATTATTATTTTTAAAACTTTAATGTACCAAAAATGGTACCAAATCAGATGGAAAATGAATTTTTAAAATACATTTGCATCTTTTTCTTACCAATGTAATATGAAAAATACAGACAAACTTATTTTAATGTAACACTTTCAAACCTTTGACTTTGACTTCTGGTGCCAGGTATTACTTAGCCATGATAATTGTGGCTATTCTGAAGAATAAATTAGATATAAGAAAAAGTTTAGGTAAAACAGACAATCTTTTAAGTAGGTATAACTAAATGATATCTTACTATCTAATACGATAAAAGAATTATTTTCTTGCAATCATTTTTTTTCTTCTTTCTTTATGAATTATATTTTTTCACACTCGCCATATTATGTTTTCATAAACAGCTTCGTTTACTAAGTACTAATAAAAAGTTGAAAAGTTACTATGTAACATAATATAAGACTTAGGTACAAACAAAAGAAAACACAACAATCATAAGCATTCCATATTCGGATGAAAACTTGTAAACTGTAACAATATAAAAAAGGCTTTATTTGTTCGAATTAAATGCAACGCGAAATTTAATCTCCCAGTTGTTTTCAATTATCCACAGTCATGCGATTCTCATAATAGCAGCTGACTACGGCATCGTAGCCATGCTACGAAGAGCTACGGAACGTAGCGCTTCGTTACGCCTGGCGCTACGTTGCGGTAATTACAGCCGTATGACTCTGATTGTTACACGAAACAAGAGTGAAACACCTCTATCATAAATAATAGTTTGTCTGTTTGTTTGTATGCGCACTATCTGGAAGTACCTTTAAGAAATAGACCTGTCTATATCGGTTGACAAAATTGATGTAGAATTTATTATTTCGCTGGTTGGTTATGACGTAGCTGTGTGTGTGTGTGCAGCTATGTATGTGTGTATGTTCGCTGGCCCTCTCCGCCCTCACTAACCACGAATCTCCTCTCAGAATCAAGTACGGATTGAAAGACTTCACACACCTTCTGAAAACATTGTATAGCATTCTCAGGCCTGCAATTTTCCTCACTTTGTTTCCTTCACCGTTAAAGCGCCGGCCACACAGGTTGCGTAAGCGTAGATGTAGCGCGTACCATTGCGTTGTAATGTATGGAACTGTATGAGACATGGCATACCACTTGCGTGACGTGAACGTTCGCGTAGACGTTATGCGTGCAGTTATGTCTACAGATTCACGCGCGCCACAAGGAAGTGTCACGTGTACGTGCTTAGTGTGAATCGGCTTTTCGGAGTTGTGTGCATTTTAAGCAATAAAATATTAATTGCTTAAAAACTGCAAAATGTTTAGAGGTGGTGGTTAGTTTAGAGGCGGTGGTAGTTAGATTAAATTAGAGGAGGCCTAATAGTTTAATCATTAGACCTATCACAGGTCCTTCAAACGTCTCAGTGCAGTTCTATACGGCTTTCATTGTCATTTAGAACTCTTTACAAGGTTTACATGTATTGTAATATAATGTAATATCCTCAACTACCTATGGAATAGCTAAGCCCACCCGTGGGAATTCGAGGCGGTTCATTTTGGCGTAATAACTTAGGCAAACTTATTTGTTGTGGAAATGTTGTCTAAACACAAGCGGAGATTCAAGCCGGACCGCTCAGGAAATGAGGGCGGCCGAGACAGTCCCCTGTTTATGTACACCATTCTGACTTATCTCACTGATTTATAGCGTAGTAGTTAAGACTTCGGCCTCCTGTTGGGGTCTGGGGTTCACTTCTAAACGCACCTCTAATTTTTCAGAGCATTGGGTCAGCGTGATAGTCTATAGCCCAAACTATTCTTATTCGAAGAGGAGACTCATATTCAGGCGATGGGTTGGTAACAATTTAAGCAAACTTATTTGTTGTGTAAATGTTGTCTAAATACAGGCGGAGATTCAAGCCGGACCACACAGGAAATGAGAGCGGCCGAGACAGTCCCCTGTTTATGTACACCACTCCGTCTTATCTCACTGATTTATTATTAGTTATTATCCTTGATAAGCAGTGATAGCCTAGTGATTAGGACATCGGCGTACTATTCGGAAGGTCGGGGGTTCGATCCCGGACACGCACCTCTAACATTTCGTAGTGTTTTATGTATTTAAATATCACTTTCTTTAACGGTGAAGGAAAACATCGCGAGGAAACCTGCATGTCTGATAGTTGTCCACTATGTTCTCAAAGGTATGTGAAGTCTACCAATACGCACTTGACTCGCGTGGTGGACTATGGCCCTTCTGATTCTGAGAGGATTCCGTGCTCAGTAGTAGGCCAGTGATGAGTTGATTATAATGATGAAGAATATTATTTGTGCTGCGTCGCGTGCGGATATGACGTCACAACCATAGAGTATGTCGACTCCGGTCATTTTTTACCGCCGCTTTTATTCGCGTGGCGCTTCGCCGAAGTTTAATTGGACCCTGCTGAAAATTTATCGTGTGTAGAACACCGCTTGACAATCATACAGTTGAGAGAAATACTAATGAGTGAACTAAATTTAAACTTTGTGAATGTTGGTATTTTCCACTGTATTTTTAGCAAATCATTGATCATTTGATCATTGGCAATGAAGTAAATGGTATAGGTTCCTTAGTGTTTTTCTCAAATTGTGACAGGTTTTTTTTAGTTTTAGATTTAATAACGGTTGTTTGTAACGGGGCCTGTAACTATATAAGTAACTTATAAAAGCCCCTGAAACTACCATATAGTTCGGAAAAAACTATTCATGCTATTTGTCTTGGAACATGGAAGTTATTTTCTGAACTGCATGATTGCTGGGCTATGATATATCACAGTGTATTTAATAAAAGTTGTTGAAATTTTGTTGGGTTTACAGTTTTGCTTTTACAGCTTTACTAAAATATTTTACGCTTGACCGTTTCAACAGTTCGAATTTCACAAATAAACTGGTTCCATCCTTAACTAAACTCCTGACTTAGTAATTTTACGTTACTTTTTTTGGGGTTCCTTAATGGATTAAACATGGAACCCTTATAGTTTGTTCCAGCTCGTCAGTCGGTCCGTAGGTATAAGCCACTGTATTTTTTGCTGGTATTTATGTAGTCAAAATGTTTCCCATCATATATTTTTTTTGTACCTAACACCACGAGCGTAGCACGAGAAAGCAAAAGAAACATAATATTTCAAATTACTTACTACTAAATAAGTTACTTAATAAATTTCTTTCTATATTATAGTTGAAAAACAAAACAAATAAAACAAATCGTTCGGAAAAGACCGTGTGCTGCAGAAAATTTTAATTAAACCCATTCATAAAAAAGTATTTATTTATATTTAATTAATATCTTTAACAACAAATAAAATATACACAATAATCGCCACTATACAGAGCGCAATACCGTTTATTATTGCATGCACGTTGGTGACAGATGCAGCCGCGTTTTCTACTTAAACTCGTAAAATAAAGCCTTATATACAAATAACTGTAATTTGATCTTGAACTTTATAACCAAGTACTTGAGTCTAAAATACATTGATACTTTAATTGTAAATTTGATATCCGCAACCTAAAGATTTACATCGTAAATTTTTAGCACTACCAATGGACATAATACTTTATGGTTTGTGTAATAAGGTGTATATTTGTTTGGTAGGGTGGTATGTTATATGTATGTACAGGGGGTAGAACGTGTCCATTCACCGCAGTCGTTCGGCACGTACAAGCCCATTGCAACGATCTGCAGTTATGTATAAATACGTAGATATTTTACACGAAAGTTAGAGCGGCTAATGGCAGACCCTGCTAATTTGGTCATGTGACCAGAGAACACACCCTTTCGAAATCATTCGAGAAACCCTTATCTTTTCTGAGAGAGATAAAGAGAGAGATAAGAGTGATGCGATAGAAAGAGAGGCATTTTGGAGGTTAATTTAAATTTTAGAGACGCAGTGCTATACAAATTGAATTGCACTTTATAGCGTCATTACGAAAGTTGCTATTTATCAAACGTATTTGCAGAGTAATGCCTGGAAAGAACTATTAAGTATTCGGTACTAATGGTTTTTGATTTGTGACTTTTTAAATTTTTTGACTCGCTTTTTCTTTTCGACTTTCAAAGGTAAAAGATAGTGTAATAAATGTTTGGTGGTAGTGTAAGTACTAATAATAATTTCCTCTTAACTAAGTTATTATCATATATAGGTATGCCTTTCATACTGATTTTTACACTTTGATTTTCAGATATTCCATCCAAACAAAGCCAGATGGATCAGCGAGTATATAAATATAGCTCTTTGGTATTTTTTCCATTATTTTCACACTAGAGCGAGAAGTAGCCAGAATAGCTCATTGTTCTTGAGTTATAAATATCTAGCATTATGTCCTATCTGTCACTAATAAAACAAGTTTATATCTCTGTATAAATACGAGGCTGGACTGAGAAAATTGTAGAATACAGTATCACGTATTGTAAATGAACACCTTTTAGCTTATGCTGTATAGTGCATTTACTACAGAGAAAAAATAATATTAAAAATTGAAATTAATCATGTTTCTTTATTTTTGGCACTTTGCTTGCGACTTTGTTAGCGTAGGCTTCAGTTTATTTAAAAATCCTAATTCGTTGATTTTATTTAAGAAAACAGCAGCTACCAAAACCACGTCTCACACTGGCGCGGTAATGCGTGTGAATATTCGTGTTTTCCAAGGTGTTCAAAATGAACGCTTCGTTAGCGTGATTTAGGCTTCATAGTAAGATGTCGAAGAGACTTGTGGCGCCATCTGGTAACATCGTTACAAGTTATTACGCCTCACGCTCTCACGTCTCAGACTTGCAGTACGGAATCCAGAATATCATTATATACTCGTAGCTTCATCATAAAGGTAGTTCCACACAATACAAGTAAGTAGCTAGTGTCTGTATTCACAAGTTAATCAGTTACCAAAGCCGCGTTCACACTGGCGCGGTAATGCGTGTGAATATTCATGTCCCGCGACGTTGTCTCATTTGCATCGCTCATAATCGCAATCAACACGTGCCGGCTTTACAACTTAGCAGCCATTGTTCCTCTTTGTCTTAGCTTTATTTAGATACTACTCAGGAAGGTCCAAAAGTCATTTGTGGGAATGGGTATAATCTTCTATAACAAAATTCCTCAGTCAATTTTGGACTTGCCTTTACACAGGTTCAAAAAATCTATTAAAAATATGCTCTTGAGAAAAGCATATTATACTATCGAAGATTATGTAAATGATAAAAAAGCGTGGATTTAAACTTCGATTCGCTCCAGCAATGCGCAGGACTTCAATTGCTTTTATACATGGCATAATATTGTATATCAAATCTTTGAAAAGAGCAACCGCCGAGTTTCTTGCTGGTTCTTCTCGGTAGGAAAGGCATTCCGAACCAGTGGTAGATGCTTTTGACGATTCGAAAGAACTTGTAAAAGTCTAATTGAATAAAAACATTTTGAATTTGAATTTGAATTTGAACTAGAATTAATTTCACAGTATTTATAACTAACTAGATGATGCCCGCGACTCCGGGTCGCGAAGTCAGTTTAACGGATAGACCCTTAAGAGTCCCGTAGGAACTCTTTGCTTATCCGGGATAAAAAGTAGTCTATGTCCGTCCCCGGGAAGTAAGCTAACTAATATGTTATAAGGTACCTATTCCTTGTAGAGTTGCTCAACTTTTTATTATAATCCCGCCGTTTTCCTACACGTCTTTCCCATTTGCATTGCTCACAATCGCAATCAACACGTGTTGTGTATAAACTCGAAGCAAACCATTGTTTCCTTTCGCACATCCCCCAGCGCTATAATTGGCTGCACCCACTACTGTGTGCTTAGCAGAGAGTGTGATTGTTTTCAATTGTTCTCATTAGCTACTTATCTAGTACGTCTTGTTACGAACTATACGTCAAATTAACATTTTAGGCCTAGGACCCACCATTTGATGCCAACGGGCTGAAGGAATAGGTTGAGTAGGTAAAACTGAATGAAGGGACGACAGAGCGAGTTTTTTCAGAGCGTCCCATCGAAAAACCAATCACTACCCATATTATAAATGCGAAATTGTATCGGTTTGTCCGTAAATCGCGTCGTAAACGGATCGATGTGATTTTTGCATTGGTATAGTTAAAGACCTGTGAGTGACATAGGCTTCTTTTTATCCTGGAAAATCAAAGAGCTGCCACGGGATTTTAAGAACCGTAATCCACGTGCAAAGTCGCAGGCATCAGTAAGTCTGTAATATACTTATAGGGGACTTCTCATTGACCTAGATTCTAGAATAATAAAATTTGGTTTAGATCGCCATAGGGAAAAATCCTACTGTGAATTTGTTGTTACATCACAAAAAAGGTTTAAAAATTATTAATTGTACGATGGTGTATGAAACCCTTTGTGTGTAAGTTCGATCGCTTTTGACCGATTTTTAC
This sequence comes from Maniola jurtina, assembly GCF_905333055.1. Classification (NCBI taxonomy): domain Eukaryota; kingdom Metazoa; phylum Arthropoda; class Insecta; order Lepidoptera; family Nymphalidae; genus Maniola; species Maniola jurtina. The sequence goes on from NC_060042.1 coordinate 13,463,579, forward strand.
AACGATGATACTTATTTTTGACAAAATGCAATAGTTATTTTACGTTACTTTCATAATATTCTGACGGCTCTTAAAAATTCTGCATCTAAAATGTTCGTAGATAAAAGAAAAATGCAGAAACCTTTACACGGTGAACTTAGGTATTCTAGATAGTTGTTACCTTGAAGATTTACTACGGTAATCTATTCAGGACGCGTGCAGCGAACGTCGACCTGGCAGAAATAAACAAAACTGAAAAATGTGAAACAGGCGCATGCAGCATACAAGTATTAGACGTTAACGCAAATATTCAGTGTACCTAATATCATAGGTATAGTATAATATGTATAGTATCATAGCTGTGATATTAGTGGTTGAAGACTTTGGCTTCCTATTTGAAAGATCCGGGGTCCGATTCCAAACGAGATGATGAAACGATAAAAAAGCGTGGATTTGACCTGCAATTCGCTCCAGCAATGCGCGGGAGTTCAATTGATTTTATACATGGCATAATATTGTATATTAAATCTTTGAAAAGAGCAACCACCGAGTTTCTTGTTAGTTCTTCTCGGTAGGAAAGGCATTCCGAACCAGTGGTAGATGCTTTTGACGATTCGAAAGAACTTGTAAAAGTCTAATAGAATAAAAATACTTTGGATTTTTTTGAATTTTGAAAACATATACTTACCTATAATTTGCCAGTTTTAAGAAAAACTACCATTCCAATTCCAAGTTAACCCGCTTCCATCATAGACACCAGGTAAGATTGCAATCAAGGGCTAAATAATTATAATTAAAACGAAAATCGAGTAAGTGAAACTGAATGAAGGGGCGAGACTGAGTGAGCCTTCTTGCGTAGCCCATTTAAAATACCACACCGAAACAGACGATAATTTGATCCTTGATATTGTATGAAATGGAAACGATTTGGCTAAAATCCACGCGATTGTAATATCACTTGGTAAAATTATAATCGCCATAATATTACAATCAAAATAATATCCCGGTTTTTACAATATCGCATAATATTATGTTACTCTTTGATCATAAATAACTACAATCACACACAATACAAGTGTCCAAACAAAATACAATGAAACATTTCCGAGTTAAAATGTATAAAAGTCCTTACGCGTGCCCTGCCCATCCCCCCTTATTCAGCAAAGTGGTTCTCAGCAACAACAATGCGGACACTCGCGATAACAACCAACTGAACGCTCAACAATGGGAGTAAAATGCTACTTTTATCTGCTACTATTGTTTTCTACTCCTTGCTACAATTGTGTGTAATGAAGAAATGTTGGAATTGCTTCGCCGACACACAGATCGATTAGATGGCGCAGCTTTTTTACTTTACTAAAAATTCAAACTATTATTTCTGAATCTATTCTACTAATAGAGCGAGTATGCCAGATCCTTTGTTTAAGGACCTGTTATCCCATCTCGTAGAGTCCACGGGTGACCGGAGGTCTTGCAGTTACCACGGTCAGCATATTAGTCTGGCCATTCAACGAGGTTACGCAGCCAGCGTTCTGGGCACCCTGCCTCGTTACAGTGGTTTCGATGACATTTTCGTTTTGTAAATAATGTAATTAGTAATTGATAAGCCATAAATAAACAAAACATTATTTCATTATATTTATTAAAAGAACAAAGAAACTTCTACTAATATTATAATTTATAATACACAAAGAAATCCATCCATCCCGCGCTCCATCGTAGTCTAGTCTATATAAAAGCCGTGATAACCTAGTAGGTACTTACAAGAAAGAGCCGTGATAAGGAAAGTGGTTAGGACTAATACTACTCTACTACACATTTTGTTTCTTAAAAAATCCTGAGAAACAAAATGTTTCTCAGACGGTCCTGAAATCTTGCTCTATAACAAAAAAACTGGCCAAGTGCGAGTCAGACTCACGCGCTGAGGGTTCCTCGGGTATTTTTTCCGACATTTTGCACGATAAATCAAAAACTTTTAAACAAAAAAAAAAAAACTGTTTTAGAATATACAGGTAAAGCCCTTTCATAATATGATACCCCACTTGGTATAGTTATCTTACTTTGAAAACTGAAACACATTTTAATTGACAGACTGACGGACAAACAGACAGACAACAAAGTGATCCTATAAGGGTTCCGTTTTTCCTTTTGAGGTACGGAACCCTAAAAAAATGCTATTCCTTCTTGAAATCGCGTGAAAATCCATTTGTAGTTTTCCTAACTACAACTCAGAACCAGTAGCCTTATTTTAGACATCACAGAGATCTTTCAATCTCAATTTTTCTCTCAGAGCTGAGCAAGCTTTTCTTCGGGACTCTTTTAAATAAGTAAAAGAAAGGACCCATTTTGTAATTGTGCCCGAGCGACTGCAAAGTGTTCTGAACAGAGGAATCGGTAAAATCACTTTAGATTTACTCCACACTGTACCACAGTCTACGACAAATATGAAACTTACAACAAAATCTTAAAGCTTCGTTTGCACTGGCAGGTGTCAAATGTGGGCTATAAAACGACTAGGTATGTGACGTGGGCTATCAAGCCAGCTGCAGCGTGACAAAGAGTATTTAAATCTTTGATCTCACATCGGTCCTAGTGCTTAAATCCATACTTAATATTGTAAATTCGAAAGTGTGTCTGTCTGTCAGTCTGTCTGCTACCTTTTCACGGCCCAACAGTTTAACCGATTCTGATGAAATTGGGTACAGGGTCAGCTTATACTCCGGGGACGGACATGGCTACTTTTTATCGCGGAAAATCGTTCCCACGGGATTCCCAAAAACCCATCCGCTTAATCGATTTGTATTTGAGTTGGTACCGAAAAAGCTTGCATCCCTGTAATTGACATAAATAACTTTTTATCCCGGAAAATCAAACAGCCCCACCGGTTCTTTAAAAACCTAAATCAACGCGGACGAAGTCGCGGGCATCTTGTAGTGCCTAATATTTGACAGATGTCGATTCAGGATCAAATTAAAAGCTTACTCACTCTAGTTTACTCTGACTGTATCTACATATTATTCATATACCACCAGTACTCATATTGTAAATGCAAAAGTGTTTGTTTGTCGGTCTAAATTACAATAACGCCACAACGGAGAAACGGATTGACTTGATTTTATTCATGGATTGAATTGATATAATTTTATTATGGATATAGTAAATTGAAGGTGACATAAGCTACATTTTGTAATGGGAAATCAAGCAGATAAACCCATGCGGACGAAGTCGTGAGTATCATCTAGTATTTAATATTATTGTGAAAAGCAAATTAAAGTCCCGGATACTCTATAAACAGTCTTTACTGTAACATAACCCAGAAAAATTGTGCATCTGGTAGGTATATAACGAATTAAAGTACCTACAATCTTATTTATATAGGTACAGAATGTATTTTTGCTACGAGGAGCACGGCTAGCTAGGGCTAGCTGCAAATGGATCTTGCATTCCATTCGAAAAAAATAACATACCTATTTATAAGTCCTTATGTTTTACTAACTTAATAGTAAAAATGTACACTTTACAGCATAAATGATAAGGTAACGGAAAACCAATACCCGTGTACGACAAATAAAACTTCAATACACCGTTCACTGAATATTCAGGAGCCGGGACGTCCGCGTGGACGGTCAAGCGAGTGAATTCTTTATGAGTTCTTGTATAAAGAATTCAGGGACCACCACAAAGTTTTGTCTTGTGAATTTATTTGAGTTTCGGTCGCCGGACGTCCATGTAACTTTGACACAAGACTCGCTCATTGAAATTTCTTACATGGGTTTATAGACTACAGGCCCATGTTCAAAAATGGATGGGTCATATGAACCACCAGGTGACGTATACAGGACGATATAAGAGCATAAAATAATAAGATTCAGCACTATGCCGTCACTTGTAAACTGTCCAACAGAGTGCTGGTGAGAATTCAAAAGTGCAGGTAGAGTGAGTACATTTTGGTCATATATTTTTGTACGGCATTTTTACCATCGATAGATCCATGAAAAATAATAAGAAAGCGCGCAGTGCCGTAAAAAAATGGTGCGCCACAAAGTCAGTAAATTTTTTGATTTTCCGACAATTTCCGGGGTAAATTTGGTCATTTAATTCTGTACGGCACTAGTTTCATACTGTTTCAATACAGCCTCTAATCCATTATTCCGCAACGCCGTACAAAAATCATGTGACAAGGGGAAAAAATTGAGGGTAGCAACCCCCTCTCTTTCCGTGGTCCGGGGGATGATTTGAAACAACATAAAATTAATTTATTTTGAAAGTGTTTTATGCATAGATAATATTTTTTTACATGCCGTACATTTTCGTTGGTCCAAAGGTTTGTAGGGGATGTGGATATTATATACACACCCGTTCACTTCAGTTAGACGGCATAGTGATTTTATCATATTATCAATTGTTCTCTTCAAAAATATGTTAATGCCGTACAGTATCAGATGGCCATAAAGTACTACACCCTTAAAATGGTAGCGTCATTTTCATCAGCCTAAAAGATATGGTCTGCATTAAAATGTACGGCATATTTTTTTCCTAATTTATTTATCTTAATACTATTTAAAACAAGGGAAAAGCGTAGAAAATTGCTATATTTTATTAATCTATGAATATTTAAACTTTTGCAATAATTTGAAAAATTTCAGTTTTTGTATTTCTCTATAATTTTTTTTAGAACAGTTTCTTTTGAACGGCAATACTATACAACAATAGTATTTTACACTATCATGTTAAAAAAAAAGTTGCCGTACAGAGTCAAATGATTTTACAGCTTTAAAAATCAAGTATACCATGAAATTAAGATAATTATTGATACACATTCAAATGAACACTAATTTTTTGACGGCATTATTTTTAATAGTACTTTTGAGTGCTAGATAATGTTTTGGAACCAAAGCCGTACTTTTTCAAATCACCCCCCGGACCACGGAAAGAGAGGGGGTTGCTACCCTCAATTTTTTCCCCTTGTCACATGATTTTTGTACGGCGTTGCGGAATAATGGATTAGAGGCTGTATTGAAACAGTATGAAACTAGTGCCGTACAGAATTAAATGACCAAATTTACCCCGGAAAAGGTCAGAAAATCAAAAAATTTACTGACTTTGTGGCGCACCATTTTTTTACGGCACTGCGCGCTTCCTTATTATTTTTCATGGATCTATCGATGGTAAAAATGCCGTACAAAAATATATGACCAAAATGTACTCACTCTACCTGCACTTTTGAATTCTCACCAGCACTCTGTTGGACAGCTTACAAGTGACGGCATAGTGCTGAATCTTATTATTTTATGCTCTTATATCGTCCTGTATACGTCACCTGGTGGTTCATATGACCCATCCATTTTTGAACATGGGCCTGTAGTCTATTAGTAGAACACGGTTTTTACAATGGTGTTTTACTAAACCTCTGCAGTAGAATTTTGATTTAAAGAATATAGCCATGTTAATCATGATTAATACTCTCTCTCTCTCTCTTCTCAGCTTGAGCGCGTTTGGAACCCTCGTAGCTTTGGTTTTAAGTTACGTAATTAATTATCACCACTCCATAGTACAAATTTAACAATTTCGACCATCACAAGGAGTACAATTGTACCTACTTTGAATAAATGATTTTGACTTTGACTTTGAAATACTCCCCCTTTGCCCTCCAACTAAGCGGGTGACGTTTGAACCACCACCAGTAAAGCGAGTGAATTCATTATGAGTATAATATGAGAAGTGAAAATTTATAAAGCGCTTTTTAAGTACATACTTTTAATAGATTTTTAAGCTTACGTTAGGCAAGTCTAAAATTAATTAAGGAATGCTCATGGAATACTCTGATATTACTCGTGTTATTTTCTAGTTTCTGTCTAGGCTGTGCATTTATAGATCAGTCAGTCAGTTACGACAAGTGTTTTATATAGCCTAGCTTATGCCCGCGACTTCGTATACGTGGACTACATAAATTTCAAACCCCTGTTTTACCCTTTTAGGGATTAAATTTTCAAAAATCCCTTCTTAGCAGATGTTTATGTCATATTAGCTATCTGTATTCCAAATTTCAGCCCGATCAGTGTAGTAGTTTGAGATGTGCGTTGATAGATCAGTCAGTCAGTCAGTCCGCTTTTCCTTTTAAACATACAGATTTTTAAAAAACGGGTACCAGAAGGAGCATGCCAAAAAGATTGCACTTTCGGACACTTAAAATAGAAGTCGAGACGTTAGAGGCAACTTAAAAGCTACTGTTCCCAATTTTTCCTACGGGACTGTCATTGTCTTAGCTCTTAGACTATTATATAAAGGCCAAACAAATATAATACAAAGTTATTCGTTTGTTTATTATTAGCAACTACGGTAACGCGCCACCATTTTTAACCCCCGACCCAAAAAGAGAGGTGTTATAAGTTTGACGTGTGTTTGTGTCATCGTAGCTCCTAAACTAATGAACCGATTTTAATCTAATTTTCTTGTTTGTAAGGTGGCTTGATCGAGAGTGTTTTTAGCTATAATCCAAGAAAATCGGTTCAGCCGTTTGAAAGTTATCAGCTCTTTTCTAGTTACTGTAACCTTCACTTGTCGGGGGTGTTATTTTATAATTTCCACTTGTTAGGTATGTAATCTATATCGAATGTGTGTTTATGTATTATACACCCTAGCGTAAGAATTTGTTTTCACTTTTATAAATACGTTGATTGATTTGTATGAGTTTTGAGTTTTATAATATCTTTGCCTAGCTTATGACCACGACTTCGTCCGCGTGGACTACACAATTTACTACTCTCTATTTTACCCCCTTAGGGTTGAAATTTTCAAAAATCCTTTCTTTGCGGATGTCTAGGTCTCAATTGCTATCTGCATGCCAAACAGTCCGATTCGTCCAGTAGCGTATCGACTGATTACGGATTAATTTCGGCCGGTTGCAATTTTACTATATAAAAGTATAAAAGCAAAAAATTGTAAAAAAAAACAGAACAATGAACAGTGTTTTGCTAGTGCGGCGAGTAGCAAACGTTTTTTAAAAAAAACCTAGCCAATCGTTTAGAGCGTATCGTAGAGCTGTGAATTTCGAAAAATGCGTAACAATATTCAAATTTTCGGTAACAATTGCGCCTTTGTCCGAAATTTTAGTAAAAATAGAACAATAATTTAAAAAGAAAACAAATATTAAATTGTAAAATTAATTTGGGGCACCGTCAACAATAGAATTTCTATTGTGTTTTTATTCTGTGGGAATTTAAATTGTCTTAGTCCTTGGGATTTTCAATTTCAACCGTGAAATTTTTACTATTTAGTTCGTTTTTTTGTCCGGGCGGTCGTGTTTAATTTTTTTTAGTATTTATTTTAGTTTTCTTCATTATGTCTAATCAATTTTTTTTGTAAAAAAAACTGGACGCAAGGGCGACATAAAAGACAAGGGGTCGTCGATAAATAAAATTAGTGAAATTCAGTTTCATTCGAGTGAAGATTTCAATTAAAGTAAGGCAATCTAATTTCACACGGAGCTGGCTATAAATGGCGTTTCATATTAAACTCAGATCAGTATGCTTAGTATGAGATTTTACATCTCGCTAACGTTCATAAAATCGAAATATAACGTCAAAGTAAAATGAATACATTAAAATTCTTATTTTTAACCCCCGACCCAAAAAGAGGGGTGTTATAAGTTTGACGTGTGTATCTGTGTATCTGTGTATCTGTGTATCTGTCTGAGGCATCGTAGCGCCTAAACGAATGAACCGATTTTAATTTAGTTTTTTTGTTTGAAAGGTGGCTTGATCGAGAGTGTTCTTAGCTATAATCTAAAAAAATTGGTTCAGCCGTTTAAGAGTTATCAGCTCTTTTCTAGTTTTCTTGTAGAAAAGGAGGTTGGATAACCGTTAGGTTCATAATATTATGTCAATAGACAAATGTCAAGCTGTCAAGATGGACGTTGCCTAAATACATAATTATTTATTTCAAAATGATGTTTTGGAAAACTCAAATACTTTGGATCGTCGGGGGTGTTATAAATTTTTAATTTACACTTGTACAGTCAATAATTCAGCATCACAAATTTTAATTTTACAACGTTTGCATTTAGAGCGCTGGCTGTAGATTGGACAAACTTGTATGGAATATGGAATGTACAGCGTTGGAAGAGGAGCCGTTGGATTTAGGCGGCGCTAGACCGAGGCGTACGGAACACCTATGCTCAGCTATTGGCATCCATCTATTGATGATGATAATGATGAAGGACTATTTTACTTTAGCGGTAGATGTATTCTATTTGGCTATGTTTATGTGAGTGCACACATACACATTGTTATAGAAAGAAAGAAAGAAAGAAAATGTATTTATTTGTTGTTGGTGTCACAGATAAAAACAAAGTATACAAATATACATTTTCATCTGTGACACCACCCCAAATGGGTGTACAGCTCAGCATTATGTCCTGCATCATATGCAGGACGCTGATTTTCAGCTGTGACCCGGGTGACGCCACAGTCACAACAGTGAGTAAATTAAAAAATAATTTAATTTAAAATTGTAACACCGATTTTAGTACTCGACCCGAGAACTAGATGGCGCTAGTTACCCGGTACTTCGCGTTACCGTGAGCCGCGGGTCAGTTGTATATATCGGCTAGCATATGTTTGTAAAATCAATCCAATCAATTCAAAAGCAATTCTAATCAAATCATTCCAATCAATTCCTAATGAATTCCGAGTCAGTTCCGGATTCCTTCGCTCGGTACTCAAACGAGTTACGAACTCTGCATCCACATCTGTTGGGACAGAGTTAAACGCTAGTTTCAGTAGTACCAACGACATAGGTGGCACGAACCCCTGCATCCACATCTGCTGGGACGGGGCGTTCCGGAAACCTACCAACCTTCATAGGTGGCACGAACTCCTGCATCCACATCTGCTGGAACAGGGCGTTCTGGAAGCCTACGAAGTGTCAAACTATAAGATTGTACCTAAACTAAGTGGTGAAGCAATATATATAGTTTCCGTCTAGTTCGACCTCGTGTTTTCTTCATCGCCTGCCTAACCTCCTCTACAAATTGGCGATCCAACGTGCGGCTGGTCCAACGCCTCAATAAATTGGCGATCCAACGTACGGCTGGTCCAACGCCTTTACAAATTGGCGCCCAACGTGGGGCCGATCCGACGCAACGGCCGACGCGACTACAGGCGACATATGAAGGACGACGAAGAAGTCTTTGATGAAACGTGTATCTCCGTGGACGTGGATCCACACAACATCTTCAAACTCTGTGAAGAGAGTTTCTGAACTACCTTGATGTCACTGTTGACACTATACGTTCGTTAGAATGGAACCAGTATCTTCGCCTTCGCTTCATGAAGACAGTCAGACAAATACGCTGTCAGACTAACCTTATAGTCCGCTCATCTCTTTGACACTCAGCCCACTGAAGAGGAAACACTTTGAACTTTTTGATGATTATTATCCTGTACTAGATGCTCTATATGAAGATGCTATGGAAAGCTGGAAAATTATGGCGACGCACCCAAATTTTTTCTTACCAAGAACGAAAACGTGTTCAATCCTAATGGGAAGCAAGCTACTTTGTCCTTGGAGCAGTTTCAGTGCAGGGGGAGGGTGGATAAGCACTTTGTTAACACAAAGCCTGATCGAAGATTTAAGAGATTGGATGGACGAGAATAATTTCTTACCAAGGCTAACAACGACAATTCCTCGATGCCATCGAGAAAGATCTCCAAAGAACGACTACGTACAATCAACTTCCTGTCTCTCTCGTCGGGACGACTTCGCAGACAGAGGGGGAGACTGTAACACCGATTTTAGTACTCGACCCGAGAACTAGATGGCGCTAGTTACCCGGTACTTCGCGTTACCGTGAGCCGCGGGTCAGTTGTATATATCGGCTAGCATATGTTTGTAAAATCAATCCAATCAATTCAAAAGCAATTCTAATCAAATCATTCCAATCAATTCCTAATGAATTCCGAGTCAGTTCCGGATTCCTTCGCTCGGTACTCAAACGAGTTACGAACTCTGCATCCACATCTGTTGGGACAGAGTTAAACGCTAGTTTCAGTAGTACCAACGACATAGGTGGCACGAACCCCTGCATCCACATCTGCTGGGACGGGGCGTTCCGGAAACCTACCAACCTTCATAGGTGGCACGAACTCCTGCATCCACATCTGCTGGAACAGGGCGTTCTGGAAGCCTACGAAGTGTCAAACTATAAGATTGTACCTAAACTAAGTGGTGAAGCAATATATATAGTTTCCGTCTAGTTCGACCTCGTGTTTTCTTCATCGCCTGCCTAACCTCCTCTACAAAATAACTTTAACCACAATATGTGTAGTATGCGTGTATACACATAAATATATATATATATATATATATATATATATAATATATATAAATAATAATAGTTAATAATATAAGTATATATATACATATATATAAATAAACAGTTATAATCTTATATATTATATAATAGAAATATAATATATGTAATATACATGAATAAATAAGTATGCAGAAAATAGTAATCTAGATAATGGATGTTTCAGCCGCAATATTTTCGAACTCAATTTGCTTGAATAATATAAACTTTTTCAATTTGTACACAAAATTAGCTTTGCTACGAGAATTCCGGATTGGTGGAGGAATATTATTCCAGCAACGGGTTGCGGCGTACTTGAAGCTACCCCTAAAAGCAGCAGTGCAATGGCGGGGGACACTGAGGATTTCGCGTGTGCTTCTAAAATTATCCCTATCTTCATGTGCTCTTACTAATTTCTCAAAAATGTATAGTGGCTTACCATTTTTGAATACATCAAAGAGTAAGGTTGCGAGATGCACCTTCCTCCTCGATTTCATCTTTAGTAATCCGTGCTTATTCAAAAATGGTGTCACATGAGTTCTAGGGGGGATACTAAAACAAAAACGGGCACACGCATTCTGGACCCTTTGGATGAGTTTGCTTGTCCTGGCTAATAGTCGAGGCCCGTAGACTGCATCAGCATAGTTCAGTTTAGATAGAACTAGACTTTCAACTAGGCGAGTACGAACCTCTTGACTGATGTACTTACGAATCTTATATAGAATTTTTAACCGATAAAAACAGTTGCGTACCACCATAGCTACGTGTTTCTCAAACCTTAAATCTGAGTCCATAGTTAAACCCAGGTTTCGGGCTTCAAACACACGCTCTAAACTATTACCCTTCAAACATACGCTAGCTGATTCAAATTTAATCTTATTTAATTGCGCCCTAGATCCAAAAAATAAAAGTTTCGATTTGCTAGGATTAAGAACCAGTGAGTTTTTATCTGACCAATCTGCTATTCGTTGAAGGTCTTCATTGACCCTCTGAACTGCCATTTGGTACTCACTCGGTTCGAACGAGATATACACCTGCAGATCATCCGCATATGTATGAAACTTACAATTCTTTATATTTTTAACAATATCGGCACTATACAGAATAAATAAAAGTGGGCCTAAGATCGATCCTTGAGGGACACCTCTGTTTACATTTGCAACAGAGGAACTCTGTTTCTTCCCATCACCCTGTGTAACTTCTACATATTGCGTTCTATTGCTCAAATAACTATTGAACCATTTAACTGTGTTAATGTCGAAGCCATAAAACGATAACTTGGATAATAGCAGTGTTGTGTTAATAGTATCAAACGCACGCGAGAAATCTAATAAAACTAATATGGTACACATTTTTCTATCTAGAGCCGTCAGTATATTGTCTGTTACATCCAAAAGCGCGGTAACCGTTCCCCTTCCAGCCCTAAATCCTGATTGCATTTCTGGTAATAAATTATTGCGCTCAAGATATTTAGAAACCTGTAAGTAAACCACCTTTTCTAGTATTTTCGATGCACAAGGCAATATACTGATTGGGCGTAGGTCTTTTAGACTAACTGGACTTTCCACTTTAGGGATAGGACGAATAACTGCTATTTTCCATGCATCAGGAAAAGTCGACGTTTCTATTGATGTATTGACGATAGAGGTGATGACACCAAGACTTTGTGGAAGGGTCATTAACAACATGTCAAGTGTTATCTCATCAGTCCCCTCGGCATTAGAATGCAGATTCTTAATAATTTCAAAAATCTCCGCTTGACTAGATGCGCAAAGTGTGAATGTAGTAGGTGTTAGCCTGTCAAATTCGTATAGAGTAAGCTGAGATATAGTCATTTCATTTCTGCCTGGTATATCTAAGAAGTGTTTATTAATCTCATTAGGATGACAAAGGTGAGCAGGCAGATTTCTACCTTTTTTAGGGAGTACAGAGCTTTTAAGATTACTCCATAAGACCTTAGGATATTTAATTTTATTATTTATGTCATATGTAAAGTATGCGCTCTTTTCACTATCTAATGCCTCAAAAACTAATTTTTTATACTGTAAATAATTCTCTTTATTCCCGACCGTTTTCATGGCACGCCACTTCAGATGCGCTTCATCCCTCAGTTTCATCATATGCTTTACAGTATACGTGATCCATGGCTCATTGCGATCCTTTGCCAATCTAGTTCGCTTGGGAGCATGAACGTCGAAAAGAACTTTAAGAGAACTATTAAGAGACGATACCATTAAATTGACGTCATCCATAGATGTTAGTAACGCCCAAGGGATCATACCTAGATTCGTTTTAAATGCCTCGGGAAGTATATTCTGTAGTGACCTGTGAGTTACTAACTTCGGTGGAATTTTCTTTTTCTTGAGATTTAGTGTACACTCAAGAAAAGCATGACTACTTAATGTGGGTATAGGCCAAACGCTAACATTAACTACAGGAATATCGGTACAAATAATGTCAATTAATGTTTCACTATTTTCTGTAAAATGGGTTGAAGTGTTAACTACTTGCGTTAATTGAACTGTATCCAAAAATGAGATAAGTTTTTTAGTCTTAGCATCGCCTTTCCTTATGAAATTTATGTTAAAATCCCCCAAGACACAAATTTTATCATAACTCGACAAAGACTGAATACTCTCGGCCATTACATCAAGAAAGACGTCTGTGTCGAACCATGGCGGTCTGTACGCCGTGCCAATTGCTATTCTTAATGCATTGATTTTTATACTAATCCACATTTGCTCAACAGAGTCATGTCGTGGCACCTTACAAGTGCGTACATTTAAACCTCGCTTGATGTAGAACCCGACCCCTCCCCCGCGGCCCCCGCGCACCGTGTCCGGACGTGGTACGTGTTGCAGACGATATCCTGGTACAGAAGGCGCGCGCCCATCCTCGTCCGCCCGCAGCCATGTCTCATTAATCGCCATTATATCTACGTTAAACCGATCCATAGCCACTACAAATTCCTCATGCCGAGTTCCTAAGGAACCAGCATTAAGGAAACCAACTTTTAATAATTTATGCACTGCGAATTCTATTTATATATTTTAAGTCTAAAATTAAAAAAATACGAAATATCAAAACTTTAATTCTAATCATAATAAATCGGTTTATCCATGTAAAAGTTTTCAAATTAAAATCGTGAAACATTATTATAATAATATAGTATATATATAATAATATATTAAAGAGTAGTATATTATAATATGTATAATGTAGGCAATACGTAGTAGCTTTATGTTTTGTAAGATAATATATTACTGATTTATGCTTATGTGTATAGATGCGTATATATGTAAAGTATACTCGTAAAACAATAAGAAAATTATAGCTACACAATATATCTATCATATCTATATAACTTAATCTACTATCGGCTTTTTTAAATTGTAACAAAACTAAAAAGATATAAATAACATAAAAATCATTGCTTCTTACAAAAAACCAGTCGTTTCTCAGAAGTCCTATGATAAAACATAACGAAATTAAAAGTAAACACATTAAACTGTTCCGTTTCCAAAAAACTTGGTAATGTCATTTGGAGTGCGTATACGGCACACTTCACTTCCATCTTTGCGTCGTGCGTAAATGCGACCATCCTTCGTCCAGACATATCGCCAACCATCACGACGGCCCAGTTCGCGCGTCTTATAGAATAGGTGTTTGTTGGCTGCTGTAAGACGTTCATTTACATAAAAACGCTTAGATTGCACTGCCTCGATAATCCCTGAAGTGTCAGCGCCACGGCGCACCCGCGCGGCGCGGAGCAGGTCGTCGCGCACCGAGCGCCGCGCCAGGCGCACGACGATAGCGCGCGGCGGCCGCCGCTGCCCCGCCGCGTCGTCAGCGATGATTCGGCGAGGACCCAAACGCTCTGCACTAACGATATCACGCTCCTCCAAACTCAGCCCTATTTTTTTTGCAACTAGTAGGGCAATGTTAATGGTACTCTCTCCGCTTTTCTCGTCCAACCCTGCGATTTCAACATCGTTTAACATGTTGTCTTGTTCACGTTCGTTAAGCTCTAGTCGCAGTTGCGAGATAATTACCGATTCAGCTACACTGTTATCCTCCGCAGGGGATCTCTTTTCTAATTTTTCCAGTCTTTCCTGTAATTCCATTCTATTGTCTGGTAGAATCTTCTGCTCTAAAATGTCCAGCCTCTCCTCAATACTAGACACTCTCTTATCAAAACCGGAGATGGTCAAATTCAGCCGCGAGAGCTCTTGGCGCATTGAGCTCATTTCGCGTGTAACCAGCTCTCCCAGTAATTTGACTTGACGTGCGAGAGATTTAGGCGAGCTGTCATCGTCTGCATCTTCGAAGGATTTATGCTCCTTTTTACTTGAAGGACGGACAGTCACATTCATAAATTCATCCTCCTCAGATGTTTCATAATTTTGAGACATCATGAACTTCTTTATACAAAATATTTACGTAAAAAATAAAAAAATAAAAAATCACCAGTAAAAATAATAGGCAAAGGCAAAAGGTGAATGACCTCGACGCGGTTGCGAACTTCACGGGGAACAGTCTATGTGTGCGTAGAGAGCCCTGCCACGGATTTGGATTTGTCAGGAATGCAGTAACTAGGTAATAATAATAAGTTCGTTATAAACACATTTTTGTTGAATTTAGTAGTAAATCTAATAAAAACTGTACCTTCACTGTATCACCCACTTTTATCCAGTATTGTAGTTCATAGTTATTTCGAGTCCGCACTGATTTGAACACATAAAACATTAAAACATAATTATTTTCGACGGAGCAAACTTTTTGTTTTGTTTACGCGGTAATGGCCGTCGAAATACCGGCCAATAATAAATAAATTAATTAACAAATAAATAATTATAGTGTGCATGGCACCCAGTTTCGACGCGGTTTACGTTTCGCACACAAATGCGTTAACGCTTATCGGTACACTTACTACTACAACCAAGGCTGAGCGGTCATCGTGAAATAGAACATAAATAAAGTATTTCGAAAGCCCATCAACGTTGGTGAGATGTAATATCTCATACTAAGCATCCTGAACTCCGCTTTAAATTAAGTTTAAGACTTCCCAAGTTTATTAGCGGTCTAGGTGACACAGCAAGACCGAGGATGGAAACTTTTGATAAACTTAATGAAAGATGTTATTACGACTTACGTAAGTATGCAGGATCTGGGAATTCACCGCATTTTACTCGCGTGAAAATTTTTGGTAGAAATTGTGTGACAATGGAAGGGGTCCAATCCTCAGCAATGAGTGCACTGTGAAAAAACCTGAAAATCGAACTGTGCAAAAATCTAACCGGCCCTAAAATCTTATCTAAGATCCAAGCCAGGCTTGTGTATTTAGAGCTCCCGCAAATTACAGACTTTCTATCGGTCAATAGTTTAGTTGGATTGTTCAGAATAAGAATCTGACTATAAAATAGATTATTTGCGGGGATCTCGTCTAGTCTATAAACTACGCAAAATGGCATTTGCAACTTCAAATTGGACTACTATTTTTATAGCACCTTCAATTTATAAGCAATCAAAAACTCACATCAAAAATTATTATTCACTACGTGCACACGAGTAGAGATCGTTGATGGAAATCCACAAGAAGATAACTTTAGCTCCCAACAATAACTTGAAGTACCTACCTACTTAAAATAGAACTATTCTTTTCTTAGACATTTACTCGGAAACGCCTGAGTTTCTAGTATTTTTATTTAGACACGGAAGATGCATCTTAATCGGGACAGCACTTAGCACAGGCAAACAGTTGAAGTAAATATCCTTTTTAACTGTAAAAGAATTGTTTGAAAGGAAGTTAAAACTTTGAAATGAGTATTTTGTACAAGGGTTCAGTTTGCCTTAAGTCCGACGAAAAATATTTTTAAACAATGACAGAGTGAACTAGAGTGAAGGAACTCTTGGTTTGAACCTGTAACTCGATGCCGTAAAACCTGTATCAATCACTATTATAATCGCAATGGATGTGATTGGCTGAATTTATGGTATTCTTGTTGCAATAGTGTATTGTAGCCAATAGTGAGCGAGCGTCAACCAATCAGAGGCAATTGCGATCGTGACATTGTAGCTGACATTCTACCGCAATCGAGCACCTGAATCAACGATATGTCAAAATATATTAAGCTATGGTGACGTGAATCATAAAAAAATGGGCTATCTGAGGGTTATCAGCTCTGCTTCCGGGAGGGATGCGTAAAAGCATTTCCCAGCGATAAAAAAAAAAAAAAAAAAAAAAGGGTTAACTAGTTTCAAAATGTATTAACATTTGACGGCTGACACTTGACAGTTTTGTTAGAAAATCCCAAACTGTCGTGAACTGTGCCCCTAGCGTAATATTTGACAGATGTCGATTCAGGATCAAACCCAAGAGTTTTCACACTCTAATTCATTCTAACGTAATGCAGTCAAACCATCGCC
The DNA here is from genome assembly GCF_905333055.1 of Maniola jurtina. Lineage (NCBI taxonomy): Eukaryota > Metazoa > Arthropoda > Insecta > Lepidoptera > Nymphalidae > Maniola > Maniola jurtina. Next base: position 13,480,335 of record NC_060042.1, read on the forward strand.
ACATCCAAGTTGCCTGAGAAGTACTTCTTTATGGTTAACTTGATCTACGGAAGAGACTTGAGGCAATGACTTGAGGTACGTTCGCGCCACGTCCACGCGTCTCCACTCATCCCTCTTCATAATGACTACATACAGTATAATAAACATTTCTAGTGAACACGGAACCCTAAAAGCTTAGTTTCCGTGGTAACCGATGCAGGCTCGAGTACTAGGCTAACATGAGTAGTGGAACGGTTTCCGAAACTGAGCTATTCGAATGCGACGGCAATTTTGAATTGCCACAGGCTATTATTGTAACAAGATCTATCGCTCTCTCACCACACTTTGGTAATTTATTTGATAGCGAGCGAAAACTTGTAGAGTCAAGAGGTCCAATAATAATGGAGTCAGGGGGTTTTCATTGCAGTAAAAAATTTGTTGCCCCTAAAGCCCCTGTTAGAGTGAACTAGAGAGAGGGAACTCTCGGTTTGATCCTGAATCGACGATATGTCAAAATAAATATTAGGCTATGGGTGATGTGATATCATGAACAAGTGTAAATTAAAAATTTATAACACCCCCGACGATCCAAAGTATCTGAGTTTTCCAAAACATCATTTTCAATTAATAAATAATTATGTATTTAGGCAACGTCCATCTCGACAGCTTGACATTTGTCTATTGACATAATATTATGAACCTAACGGTTATCTAACCTTCTTTTCTACAAGAAAACTAGAAAAGAGCTGATAACTCTTAAACGGCTGAACCAATTTTTTTAGATTATAGCTAAGAACACTCTCGATCAAGCCACCTTTCAAACAAAAAAAACTAAATTAAAATCGGTTCATTCGTTTAGGCGCTACGATGCCACAGACAGATACACAGATACACAGATACACAGATACACAGATACACAGATACACACGTCAAACTTATAACACCCCTCTTTAAAAATAGGGCTACTTTAGGGCCACTAACCTCAAATGTACTAACATTTGCCTGTCAGTGACGTCGAAGCCTCAACATTTGTTAGAAGTTCCCTAACTAAAAGTAAAACTAAAAGTTTGTTCGACATGGTTAAAGTATTGCAAATTACTGTTATGTCGTAAGGTCGTTTCTTCTTTAAAATAAGTTTCTTTTTTCTTAAAATAAAATTCCGTAAATCATATCCTATCGTGGTCTGAAAATTATCAGGTCTAAAGTACCAGAATATCATATTATTCAAAACTACCCTTTAGTTACCATGATTGTCCTGATGATATATTTATCAGACCTTAAGAGGTGATGTTCAGACAAGAAAATAACTATGTATTGCAATACAGATATACTGTTGTTTTACGGAGGTCTAAACTGGATCTAAAATGGATGGATACGGTATATATACGGAACATACGATACGATACATACAAGTTTAAAATATTCCATAAATGCAATATCCTATGTACATCACGTCTGGAGTCTGGACAGCGCATACCACGTAGCGAGCAGCGTCCAATATTCGACATTTTGACGCTTCGTGTATTCCTAGTAGCTTCCAGGATAATATTTATAGAATTTATCAAATATGTATTTGCACTCCCTCATTGATTTGATTAAACTGATGAAATAAATAATAATCTAAGAATTTGAAAACTAAAACCCGACTGCGATCGTCTTAACAGGGGAGCTCCGTCACTCGTTTCATACAATCGTAGTTCCAATTTCATTTGAATATTAAGCAACCAAAGTCCATGAAATTTTGCAGACATATTCTAGAAACTAATATCTGTGTCTGTGGTGTTTTAGATTTTTCTAAAAATATATAGTTTTAAAATTACAGGGGGCTCAAAGATTTGTATGAAATTTTTTAAGACCGCGTAACTTTGAAACCGAATATTTTAACAGAAATCTGAAAAAACCACAGACATAGATATTAGTTTCTAAAATATGTCTGCAAGATTTCATGGACTTTGGTTGCTTAATATTCAAATGAAATTGGAACTACGATTGTATGAAACGAGTGACGGAAAGAGCCCTCTTAAATGCTATAATATTATTAATATTAGATATAATATTAATATTATATTATTAATATTAGTACTATAATTGTTTTTCTGTTGCTTGATTTACGAGTATATTCATGAGCTCAGAATTTTCTCCTCTTTCATTTGACATCCCACTCGATACAAAAGCAAAAAAAAATTTTTGGAGACCTCCACTTGATGTAACATCCGTTAGGTAAATTTTTTTCGTCATATAGCCTATGTCACCCGGACCTATACAACGAATCATTTGACTCCTTATTCATTAAAATCGGCCCAGTAGTTTAGACACTATACGGTGGAACACACAGAATCTGGATACATACATACTTACTCGTACATACATACATACATAGACTGCTAAAACCATAACCGTTCCTTTTGGCTTTGCCGCAGTCGGGTAAAAATCAAACGCAGGGAGTCACTGAATTCATGTGGAAGTCCCTACAAATTATGTTTAGCCGTGGACGTCTATCGGTTAGTGATGATGATGATGATGATGAACAAAGCAATATGTAGAGCTTCAGTTTAGTATAGTTAGGCAAACAGTAAAACGATTACTGTTGATTTACGCCAGCACTGTCCACATACACGGCCGTTCCTCCCCGCTGCAGTTTACACGGCGCGGGACGTATACGAATGTATATTTTAAACCATAAACCAACAATTGCAGGAGCGAACGCATGAATGTATTCATGAGGATGCTCCAGGATATTTTGCTTTAACTTGGACGTGTTACCTTTATAAGTATCGCTTGCAGGGTTCCGCATACGAAGAGTGTGAACGAGACCTTTTATATTACTTTTACTTAAAAAAAATTAAAATTTTATTGTTCTAAGCTTGTCCGTCCGTCTAAGCTTCCGCTCTCCGTCCGTCTGTACTCTGTCTGACTGTGGGCTGTACTTGATTAACCGTAATAGGTAGAGAGTTGAAATTTTCACAGAATGTGTAGTTTATATAGCCGCTATAACAACTATCAAAATATTTTTAATGTTTCTTTTATTGTTGTGTTTTTAACTCAACTTCAAGGAAATTTCTGAATATTTTTTTAAAAATAAATATTCAAAATGACCGCCATGTAACTTCTAAAAAGTGTTGCTACGATGATACGGAACCTTTCGTGTGTGAGTCCGACTCGAACTTGGGTGGTAGCAGCTTTTTATGATTTTTTTTTAAGTCTCGTTAAGGAAAACATACATTGCAGTTGTATTAATATGCATGCAGAATTCTTGGAGTGGCTTACTTAAATTGCAGGATTATTCTTGTTAATTACATCATACTATCAGATACTAAAACCTTCATAATTCTCTACCTGTATGATCTGTGTTATATGTATACCTCGTCTTAACCACTATATTCTCATTTTTAATTCGGTGGAATTCTGACATTGTCATCTTTATACATTGGGGCAATTATTTATATGAAAAACAGGGTGACCACCACCATTTTACTCCAAATTATAGTCACCAAATTAATTTTCAGTTTAGGGACTATACTCTTTAAACCTTCAAACCCTCTCTCTGTATCATATTCTTCATTGCGCAGGTCCTATATTAATCATTATAATGTAGGGGGTTTCTTGGAATAATACTGCCACAGTTTTGTAGGCTCCCAGATCCTTCGGTATGTAGAACGATGTAGGTATGTACGAATAGAACCAATTTCAGTATTAATGTTTTGCTACAGCTCCCAGCAATCGCTATGAAGAGGGAAAATCTCCACCAAAACCAATAACCATCTCGTGCGATATGATTTCTTGTTCTATCAAAACACACCGCAATATTCTCGCAGATGTGTCTACATTTAACCCTGTTGGTTTATTCAATACATACTCTTGGAAATACATTGGTATAAATACGATCTTTGATTTAACTGATGAAATAAATAATAATCTAAGAATTTGAAAACTAAAACCCGACTGCGATCGTCTTAAAAGGGGAGCTCCGCCACTCGTTTCATACAATCGTAGTTCCAATTTCATTTGAATACTAAGCAACCAAAGTCCATGAAATTTTGCAGACATATTCTAGAAACTAATATCTGTGCCTGTGGTGTTTTAGATTTTTCTAAAAATATGTTGTTTTAAAATTACAGGTGCTCAAAGATTTGTATGTGAATTTTTAAGACCGCGTAACTTTGAAACCGAATATTTTAACAGAAATCTGGAAAACCACAGGCATAGTTATTAGTTTCTAGAATATGTCTGCATTTCATGGACTTTGGTTGCTTAATATTCAAATTAAATTGGAACTACGTTTGTATGGAACGAGTGACGGAGAGACCCCTCTTAAGTATGTCTGAAATTAAATCAATCTAATCTATCTCTGATATTCTGTCCTTATAAGTTAACTAGCGATTTTGATATTTGTCAATAAACCGGTCAAGTGCGAGTCGAGCTGTTTTTTTTTCTTAGCTTAAAGGGATTATAGACATGTATTGATACCTCCACGAATTTCTGAGAAAAAATGTTTCAAGTCTTGATAGACAATGAAGTGATCCTATTCAAAGAGTTTTTTATTTTCCTTTATATGTACAGAATCCTAAAAGTGACTTCGGTCTTGACTAGATAACTCTGAAATGCTACTGTCTAAAACTAGAAGGTAAAGCTTGATCATGAATGCTGCAAACATGAAAGCAACAATACATTAGGCGTAATCTTAGACCTCATTAATAAGCCAATAGAACAGAGTACACGAGGGCGTGCTGCTGAGCTGAATTCAGTGTGTAATGGTCACAGTGTAATATTAAACAGAGCCCTTAATATTTTCTCCCCAGATAAGCTGAATTTTCTTTAAACAATTTTCTTAAACATTAATTTATGTGCGCTGTTGTTAAAATTCAACAAAGAAAATCGCACACATTGCTTGAAAATAATTTTCTCACATTTGTACAATAAGTATTAAAAACGAGAAACACGAGAAAATTAATATCAAATCATATGTTTAGATTATAAAGTTTCTTAAAAAAATTAAATAGGATCAAATTACTGATATTATGGTTAAAAACTTGTTTTAAAGTGCAGATTAGCATTGCATTTGAGAATGCTAATAAAATAGACTAGATTTTTACTCAAATAAAATTTTTACAAGTGCTTTTGAATCGCCAAAATAATCTACCACTGGTTCGGAATGCCGTACTAGTGAGAACGTAAATAAATAAAATCAGAGAAGCCTCCTTACGATTTTTAGGCTGTTAAAAAGAGCAATTAAACACTTAAGAAATTTTTTCAGTGTCTTAAAGGATCACGTTTTAACTTTTAATTTTTTGTGTGAATATACTTAGGTACTGTAAGTATCACTCAGAAAAGCAGGAATTATCGAAATATTTTAACAAATAATTGAGATGTAGTCTCAAATTAATCTTGCGCGGGGAAACAGGTCACAAAGCGTCGGTAACGGTTCATCGAGAGAGTTTATCAAGTGTAAAACCTCTGTAGAATATTACTCTACGCACGCCCTAAGTACGGGGCGCATTTCGCCATGTTGAGTAAATAATTGAGTTATGACACTTAATTTTAGTTGTTTAGTTATACGCCGATCGCGAGTTCGTTTAGACGCCAACCGAACTTTGTGAACTAATATGATTGTTTACTTGTTTGTTACATTCTGTATATATTATGTACTATATCTAATCTATCCACGGAAAGGAGTTAGTATAGCGCTCTCTCTGTTACGTGATCCCATACAAATATGTAGTAGAGACAAAATCTCAGTCATATTATTGTAAATTGAATATTTGAAAAGAGCAACCGCCGAGTTTCTTGCTGGTTCTTCTCGGTAGGAACAGCATTCCGAACCAGTGGTAGATTATTTTGACGATTCGAAAGCACTTGTAAAAGTTTACTTGAATAAAAATAATTTGAATTTGAATTCAGTGGGCGCCAACCATTTTGAGTCACCGACTAATAAAAAACATGTTTTCAAAAACATCTTAAATTAATGCTGTAACTTTTCCGGATAGAGTATGCTTGCGACTTTGTCAGCCTGGATTTAGGTTTTAAATATCCCGTAGGATGATTCTCCGGGACAAAAAGTAGCCTATATCCGTCCCCAGGTTGTAAGCTAACTGTACTAAATTTCGTCAGTTATCTTAGGTTTAAGTATTTGGAAGAAGTGAAAAGGTTATCTGAGAGTAATGTACGACTTTATCCTAGATATAAAATTCCATGTTGGTAACACCTTGGTTGGATAGGCCTTAGTTAAATAAAATGATGCTGTGTTCGTTTATTTCGTAAATGTAATAAATTCATGTGAAACAAAAGTTATTCTCTCTACCTCCCGTCTCACGGAGCATCTCAGTTTCTTGTCACATACAGTTGTTATGGAGGTTACATAAACATTACCGTCAGGAAATCCTTTATATCGATGAAATTGCACTATCGAATCCAAGACTTTATATTATTTGTAAGTGCTGCTAGTTTTATAAAATATATGAATTCTACAAGGCAGATCAAAATATTCCTTTTTAATACAGTTGCTCAAAAAGTGGCGTATTGCAGGGACGTATAGCGTTCGGGATGTGGGCTATTACATACTCGTGCTTTTTTTTTACCTTTCCCGCACTCGTGCGTTTTCTTTCCCAACTGTCAAAATAATGTCTATTAAAAAGAAAAACCAACCATGAAGTTTTTACTAAAAAAATTCATAGAAGTTTTTATGATTCATGCAAATACGTATATTTCTAAAAAGAAGCTACTAATTTGTTTCAATATCAGATTTAATGATTTGATTGAATGAGTTTGGTTAGGTTTCATTTCATTTCATCTCATTTTTCATTTTCATTTCATATTAATAAAAAACTTCTACTGAAGAATTGGTTGTATGGGCATAGTTCCCTTTGCCTACCAGAATGGGTGAAGAAAAAAAAAACTCTGCTTATATTCTACAGTTGGTGCCATTTTTCAGAAATTTTCTTTGCGAGTTGTTTGTTGCACAAAATGAGTAATTTCGACACTAGTTTTTTTCTATCTGTTAACAATAAAGTTGTTTTAAATTAAATTAAGTTAGTTGAGTTTATTGTGTTTTTATTATTTTATTAAATTGCTTCATTTTTTCGCAACTGTATTAAAAATAGTCGTTCAGTACACGTGCGAAACCGTCATTGCAACTTGTTCCGAATGTCAACCCTCGCCTTCGGCTACGCCTCGGCTCGGGTAGACATTTGTCGGAACTCTTTGCAATGACAGCCTTTCCACACTTGTAATGAAATATACTATTGTATACTTACTTATAAAAGGACAAACTGACATTCATATTATCAAAGTACTCAAAGTACAGTTGAAAACTCTGGGTCTAGAAACTTAAAATTCGGCATATTATATAGGTTATCCCTATCCTATACTAACATCGAAGACACCTTCTAAGAAAGGGATCCATGAAAACCTAAATCCACATGGTTTAAGTCGTGGGAAATCTAGTAAAATCTAAAGCTTTCAAAGTATTGTGATAGTTTGTACCTACCTAATATTATACCTATACCTGGCTGGTACTTTTAATTATTCCGTGATATTATCATACTTTGACCCAAAGGTACAAAATTACCACTAATACCGATTGAAACAGTCGGATCGTCGCTAGAAATTTAAGGTTTTTCAGAAAATTCATATATCTGTTTGTGCTAAGCGTAAAATGAAGCTGTAAATGTAATAAATTCATTTAAAAGAGAGATTTCTCGCTTCATTTTCCATTTTCGCCTCACGAAGAATCTCAATTTCTCGTCACATACAGTTGTTATGGCGGTTATATAAACATAACCGCGCGGAAATCCTTTATATCAGAGTAACGCCACTCCGGCGGTAACTCGAAAACTGAAATCAGTATCGTTGACACCGCGTGACAGAGCCGCCGTGTTCGCACGTGACCCGACTGTTTATACTGTCTCAAGATGCTATAAGTCATAAGCTTAAGCGGGGCAATCATAAGCTTTAGCGGACACTTCCTTTATATCAGAGTAACGCCACTCCGGCGGTAACTCGAAAACTGAAATCAGTATCGTTGACACCGCGTGACAGAGCCGCCGTGTTCGCACGTGACACGACTGTTTATACTGTCTCAAGATGCTACAAGTCACAAGCTTAAGCGGGGCAGTCATAAGCTTTAGCGGACACTTCCTTTATATCAGAGTAACGCCACTCCGGCGGTAACTCGAAAACTGAAATCAGTATCGTTGACACCGCGTGACAGAGCCGCCGTGTTCGCACGTGACGCGACTGTTAATACTGTCTCAAGATGCTACAAGTCACAAGCTTAAGCGGGGCAGTCATAAGCTTTAGCGGACACTTCCTTTATATCAGAGTAACGCCACTCCGGCGGTAACTCGAAAACTGAAATCAGTATCGTTGACACCGCGTGACAGAGCCGCCGTGTTCGCACGTGACGCGACTGTTTATACTGTCTCAAGATGCTACAAGTCACAAGCTTAAGCGGGGCAATCATAAGCTTTAGCGGACACTTCCTTTATATCAGAGTAACGCCACTCCGGCAGTAACTCGAAAACTGAAATCAGTATCGCGCAAGTGACGAGGGCCTATTTCAAAGAGAAGTATAAAAATTAAAATGCATAATTTGTAAATTAAAACCATTAACATTAGTTTAGTTTTTGCATCAAATAGCACTTCGAGCACTGACATTAGCATGATGGTGACCTTGAAGTTTTTACTCATCCCAAAATCGCCCAACGCGCCTAAGACTGCAACCTAGTGTTCGACAAGTGTAAATTAAAAATTTATAACACCCCTGACAAGTGAAGGTTACAGTAACTAGAAAAGAGCTGATAACTTTCAAACGGCTGAACTATTTTTTTTGGATTATAGCTAAGAACACTCTCGATCAAGCCACCTTTCAAACAAAAAAAACTAAATTAAAATCCGATAATTAGTTTAGGAGCTAAGATGCCACAGATACACTAGTCAAACAACACCCCTCTTTTTGGGTCGGGGGTTAAAAATATATCACTTCACTAATATATCGCTTCACTTCAATAATATTATATCGCTTCTTCCTACATTTTGTACTGCAACCTAGTGTTCGATACACAATACCGTTACGGAATCTGACAAAGTATTTTCTATTTCCAGCCCTAACTCACTGTTGTTATTTCACTAACCTAATTCTTGCCAGGATTCCCGTGTGTTGCACTGGAGGTCAAACAAGGTTACTGTAAATTTTTATATTTTATTCCATTACGTTAGCTCTTACCACCTGGTGGTAAGTAATGATGCAGTCTAAGATGGAAAATTTAGCATAAACGCACATGACTCCAAAAAATCGTTCAAGGGCGAGGACTCGCATAGTAATGGTTTCGTACCATCTTTTACAAAAAGTAACATTATTTTTTTGTGATATAAACGCAAATTCACGGTTTTCAGATTTATTCTTTTACTTGTGCTATAAGACCTACCTACCTGCCAAATATGATTCTAGTTCAACAGGAAGTACCTCCCCTATAGGTTTCTTAACAGACACGACGGACGGACGGACAGACAGACAGACAGACAGATAGACAACAAAGTGATCCTATAAGGGTTCGTTTTTCCTCTTGAGATACGGAACCCAAAAAACCGGTCTAGGGCGAGTTGGACTCGCACACAGGGTTTCGCACCATCTCGTACAAAAAATAACATTATTATTATTTTTTGTGATGGGAAGCGCAAGTTGACGGTTTTCGGATTTTTCCCTTATTAGTGCTATAAGATCCTACCTACCTGCCAAATTTCATCATTGTAGGTCAATGGGAACTACCCTATAGGTTTCTTGACAGACACGACACATGGGAAATCGTATATCTCCCATCTCTTCGCTTCGTTATATTATGTAGGTATATCACATTATTACTAGTAGTCTAGTAAGTAATGAAAACTTTATAAAAGCACGGAGCTTAAATTGCAAATTTATTCAGCGGCCACGCTGCGTACATCGGCAGAGCAAATGTTTAAAGTGGTGAACTGTTTTAAATTAAGCTAACATGGAAATGGGCAGCGGTACGTATTTCCCGCGAAACTTTATATTTTGTAACACTTTTCATAAATATATTGCCCTTAATTACAGGCGTAACGCATAACTGAGTAGCTTCCTGCGGTGTTGGAGCGGTGCGGGAGGGGTTTCATTATGTGACGCGAAAGCTCATGGATTTTTATTTATTCAGACACAACTTATCCCTTGACTGAAATCTCATATGGTGGTAAGTGATGATGCTGTCTAAAACAGGAGCGGGCTAACCTGGAAGGGGTATGGTAGTTTTCATTAAACCCACACTCCTTCGGTTTCTACACGGCATCGTACCGGAACACTAAATCGCTTGGCAGCACGGCTTTACCGGAGGGGTGGTAGCTAGCCACGGCCGAAGCCTCCCACCAGATCAGACCAGAAATTTAGGAATTACTTATAAAATTCCAAACCCCTGCCAGGAATCGAACCCGGGACCTCCCACTATTAAGACCACAGCGCTTACTAGTGAGGCCAAGAGTTCAGTGACTCATCAACTTGTGAAAACTGTCACCTCTCCCGCACAGTTGTGGAAATCCCTAAAGGTGAACGCACACTTATCCGAGTCGAACGAATTGAACGAAACGAATTTTAGAATTCTGTATAATATGAAATCTTCTTCCGATTCGGACGATTCGACGCGGAAAGTGTGCGAGGTTTCATGAGATTTCATATACAGAATTCTAAAATTCGTTTCGTTCGACGCGTTTGGCTCGGATAAGTGTGCGTTCACCTCAAAACAGACCATCCATAATATTGGTTGACGAATTTTATACCTTTGTGAGATATCCCAATACGTGGACAGACCACATCAAACGACTCGCAAGTCGCAGGGAGCCGTTAGATAGTGAATTCAGCCAGCGCAAGAGTGGCGTGTGAAAGTCCCTACCAGACCAGAGATCCACTCAGATGCACAGAGATGCGTCCAGCAGTGGACGCCTATCGGTTGACGGAATTTAAACCCTTTGAGAGACACAACATAATTCACCCCATAGCGTTCAGAGTGAATTTTACTTGTAGCATAATGTAAATATCATTTTATGGAAAAAATCTCTTCAAAGTTCCCGTGTAATTCAAGCTTTAGAATTTTATATTTTGAAACGAAACACTGCTTTTAATAAAGACTTTGCTTTTAAGTTTAATAAGTAAATAACTTCTTCTTTATAATTTATTTTTGTTTCTTTTTTTATGTTCTTTGAACTCTGAAATATTTACTAAAAGAAACAAGCAAAGTAGTTTGTTTTCATCAACATCATAAATAAAAAATATTCGTCACACTCCAGGTCTTTTACAGTATACCCATGCAAGAAATTACGACGACACGTCGCGTTGCAACGTGATTGAAGGACGAACCAAACAAAAAAAACACATTTTCACATTTATATGGGTAGTGGTACCTGAAAAGAAAAAAGAATACAAAAATCGAATCAACATCATTAACAAAAACCGGCCAAGTGCGAGTTAGACTCGCGCACCGAGGGTTCCGTACTCGGGTATTTTTTCCGACATTTTGCACGATAAATCAAAAACCATTATGCATAAAAATTAAAAATAAATCAAAATCTGTTTTAGAATATACAGTTTTCACTTTCATATAATACCCCATTTTATATACTTAGTTATGTTACTTTGAAAACTGAAACACATTTTAATTGTTTTTCTTGTGATGTAACCACAAATTCACAATTTTCAGTATTTTCCTTTACTTGTGATTTAAGACCTCCCTACCTGCCAAATTTCATGATTCCAAGCCAACGGGAAGTACCCCATAGGTTTTCTTGACAGACACGACAGATGGACAGATACATGGACGGAAAGACAGACAGACAGCCAGCCAGCCAGACAAACAAACAAACAGACAGACAGACAACAAAGTGAACCTATAAGGATTCCGTTTTTCCTTTTGAGGTACAGAACCCTAAAAAAGAATACAGAAATCGAATCAACATCATTAACAAAAAATAATAACGACACGATAAACATAAAAAAATCTTTCTCCTTAGCACCACTACAATTAGTGTCGGCAAATAATATTTTATTTGGAGGCTGATGACTTCCCGAGGGGTCGCTGTACTCCACTTGTTTGTTTATCATTACGCCTATCTCTTAATTGATAAGAGGTCGTTCGTTGTTTTCACGTCATCCAACAGTAATTGGCAACTAAAGTGGGAACGCAAAAGAAAATTTTATGCTTTATTTTTTAAAAATATATCAAAGACCAGATGATGCACACGACCTCATGTAATTTAATTTTTTAAAAACCTTTTGATAATCTTTGATTTTTCGAGATAAAAAGTAGCACGAGTCACTCTCCAGGTCTTTAATTATACTCATGCAATTAGATATAGTTAAACAGCTCTAAAACCCAACTACTACCCGCGAACCGCCAATAGAAAGCAATAGATATAGTAAAATTGTTTTTCTGTCGCTCGGTGTATTTTTATATTGTACTATATTTGTATTATTATTTTTTTACAATTATTTTTTTATTATACATATATTATTTATACAATAAATGTTGGTAATGTTAGGCAATTACCCTAAAAGCCAGAATTAATTTATTTACCGAAACAAGTGCCATGGAAACTTGTTAATACATAAAATGTTATGTAAAAAGTACATGTTTCTATGTCAACATAAATAAACCATACACGCATAATTTTAAGGATAGCGCTCATATTCTGCCCATTGCGAAAAATCTGTTCGCAAAACGAGGGAAAGAACCCAAAACACCTCTGCCTACATCTGTTCCAATTAAAAAAAGTGCGAGAAATTGCCGGATTGTAATTTGCGGGGAGGTCCCCGAAGCATTTGTCAAACCCGGCGGTGACGTTTGAAAAATTTCAGCCGGCAATACGGCCAGAATGAAAGATTAAATCAAGAACAACGACGCGTGTGTTACTAGATATAACCTCTTATTTTTATGATGCCTTAGTGCAGACGAGGAGCACGAACTTTGTAGCACTGAAAGCACAGTTTACAGAGCTAGCGCGCACCACGGTAATTAATTTCCGTACATTTTTTCCCCGCAAGATCTGTGAACTGTAGAACTACATAGAACCGCGCGCACTTCGGAAATGATTCCGCACGGTATTTAAAAATGTTACTATTTGCACATCAAAAAGGCAGAAATTATACTTGTACCGATCAATAAGTAGGCTATAGCCTTATTCGAGCAAATAAATCTATTCTTATTTTTATCCGACCATGGGTCCGCTATCGCTCGCTGAGTGTTTTAATATCAAGTAGGTACATAGTAACAAGGTTTTGAACCATAGGTCCATACACTATCGATATCATGATCATTGTTCGGAATCCAATAGATATAGTTCAAATTCAAATTCAAATTCAAAATGTTTTTATTCAATTAGACTTTTACAAGTTCTTTCGAATCGTCAAAAGCATCTACCACTGGTTCGGAATGCCTTTCCTACCGAGAAGAACCAGCAAGAAACTCGGCGGTTGCTCTTTTCAAAGATTTGATATACAATATTATGCCATGTATAAAAGCAATTGAAGTCCTGCGCATTGCTGGAGCGAATCGAAGTTCAAATCCACGCTTTTTTATCATTTACATAATCTTCGATAGTATAATATGCTTTTCTCAAGAGCATATTTTTAATAGATTTTTTGAACCTGTGTAAAGGCAAGTCCAAAATTGACTGAGGAATTTTGTTATAGAAGATTATACCCATTCCCACAAATGACTTTTGGACCTTCCTGAGACGGAGTGTAGGAGTCGCAAGCCTGTTACGGTGTCTAGTCAGCCTGTTGTGTAGATCGCCAACCTTCTTGTAACTAAGAATATTTTGTCTTACAAAAATTATGTTGTTGTAAATATATTGAGAGGCTACGGTAAGGATACCTATTTCCTTAAATTTTTCTCGAAGTGAATCGCGTGGTTTTAAGTTATAAATTGCGCGTATTGCCCTTTTTTGTAATACAAAAATTCTCCCAATATCTGCCGCTCTACCCCATATTAAGATTCCATAAGACATAATACTATGAAAATAAGCAAAATATACTATCTTTGCGGTCTCCACGTCAGTTAATTGTCGAATCTTTCTAACCGCGTAAGCAGCAGAGCTTAGTTTGCCAGCAAGAGTTGATATATGGGTGCCCCATTGCAGCTTCGCATCTAAGGTTATCCCCAAAAATGTAGTAGTCTCTTCTATTTTCAAAATATCATTATTTATCATTAAATTAATGTTACTTGTGTTCTTGGTATTGGGCAGTGCGAATTCAATACACTTAGTTTTTTTTGCATTTAAAAGTAGATTATTTACAGTAAACCAGTGAGTTACCTGAGATATGGCACCATTTATATCGTCAAAATTGTCCTTATTTCTATCGACTTTAAAAATCAAAGACGTATCGTCAGCAAATAGTACGATATCGCAAATATTTTGGACTACATATGGTAAATCGTTTATGTATACTAAGAACATGAAAGGACCTAGAATAGAGCCTTGAGGAACACCCATTAGTGAGGCTGATCCGGATGACTTCACATCATTCACACATACTGTTTGAATACGATCACTAAGATAGGACGCAATGAGACCAAGCGCAGTGTCTTTGATTCCATAGTGGCTCAATTTAACTAAAAGAGTCTCGTGCTCAACGCAATCAAATGCCTTGGATAAATCACAGAAAATACCAATGGCATTCTGTGACCCCTCCCACGCATTGAATATATGCTTTAACAGCATTGCGGCCGCGTCGGTTGTTGATCGACCTTTAGTGAAGCCATACTGTTCAGAATGGAGTAGCTTATTTAAATTGAAATGCTGAAGCAGTTGGTTGAGCATGATTTTCTCAAATATCTTGCTCAGTGTTGGCAAAATTGAAATTGGCCTGTAATTGTTTGGGTCACTTTTGCTACCCGATTTAAAAAGAGGTATCAATTTACTACATTTCATGAGATCTGGAAAAGCGCCTGTATCCACAGACTCATTAAAAATTAAGGCTAGATATGGCGCAATAATATCAATAATATTGTTAATTATTTTTACTGATATTCCCCACAGATCTCCGGTTTTTTTGCTTTGTAAAGATTTGAACACTTTAACAATGTCATATGGAGTAACGTATTCAAACCTAAACAACACACCGCATTCAGTGACATTGGCCCTGAGAAGATCATAGGCTTCTGTTGGTGAAGAGCTAAGGGAACTAGTAGTGATGACTGGAATGTTCTGGAAAAAATTCTCAAATGTATTTGCAATTTCAATATTGGAGTCAATAATACGGTTATTAATTTTTAGCTCCAATTTATTGTTATGCACTTTTTGTTTCCCAGTTTCATCCGTGATGATATCCCAAGCTGCTTTAATTTTATTATCAGAATTAATAATTTTTTGCTTTATGCAGAGTGACTTTGCTTGTATGCAAACCTTTTTGAATAATTTTGAATAATTTTTTACATATTCAACAAATGTGGGAGTGTAGTTATATTGTTTTTCTGCATACAAGTCGAACAACTTATTTCTACTTTTATAGATGCCAACAGTAGCCCAGTCACTAAATTTAAGATTTTTAAACAGTTTTTTTTCTACAATTTTAAAGGTAGAATTAAATTGAGAGTTTATGAGATCAAAAAAAGCATTATAGTGTTCATCCGGACCACCCTGAGTAAAGTCAAGTTTAGGTAAAGCAGTTAAAACCTTTAGTTTGAACTGCTTTACCTTTTTAGTGGTTACTGGCCTATACTTTATTAACTTTGTTATGTCTTGATTATCACTGGGAACAGATATCATTTGTCCACAGTGATCGGATCTTAGATTCGTCATGATCGATTTTGCGACAATCTTACAGTCACAGAAAATGTTATCTATACAAGTGGCTGAATTTGCAGTTATCCGTGTTGGTTCATTGAAAATTTTCTGTAAATTAAAGCTTTTAAATAAATTGAGTAATCTGTCAGTAAAAGAAGTGTGAAGCAAAATATCAATATTGAAGTCTCCACAAACTAATATCTTTTTTGATGACCTACATATCCGCCTCAAGGCCTCTTCCATAACGTCCTCAAACAGAACAAAGTCACCTGAGGGGGGTCGGTACACGCAGACGACAATATAGCGCTCCAGCTCAACACAGGACAGCTCAATAGTGCGTTCCAATGAAAGATTAACAATGTCTTTCCGTTCTTTATAATTGATATTGTTGCGGGTTAATATTAAAGACCCTCCGCGTATAGCTTTCTTTCTAGAGAACGCACTTGACAATTGATAATGTTTTAAATTTACTATTAATTGATAACTATTGAGCCAATGCTCAGTGAGGCATAAGATGTCAATATCAAATTTTTTAATAAATAGTTCTATCTCATGTTCCTTGCCAGATAAGCCCTGAATATTTTGGTGTACAAGATTGATTTTACATAGCTTATCTGTTGTCGCACTACTTAGTTTAAAATCTTATTACTGTTTACAGTAGTGTCCATGCAACTATTTGTATCCAAACTATTATAATAGTTTGTATCCAACGTAAAAAAACTGGAATTAGTAGTATTACTAATTAGGTCTATATTATTAGTACAACATGTACCGTTTTCAAAAGAACTCAAGCTAAAAATAGCTGTGTCTTGTATATTACAAGCTACCAAGGTAGCTATTTGTTTCTTATAACTAAGGGGCAAGTACATTGTATCCTTTGTCAGTGAAAATTTTTTTATAAAATTATTCGTGTCTATTATGTGAATATAATCCCTATGGCCAAAACTTAAATTATTAATAAGCATGTTGAGTTTATAGACATACCTATTTTGTGCTGGGGTTAAAGTGCAAGAGTAAGGAAAAGTGCACAATATGAATTTACAACCCGTATTTTCTTGTAGGTCCAATAGGTATGCAAAACTTCTTAAAATTTGTTTTTTTGTTATTTGCATGCTGTCACCTATCAACAAGACAACTGTACTATATTTATCTAAACAGCAGCCTTTTAAATTTTCAATTATATATTCATATGGTGCCCCTGGGTTACATATGTTGATCACTGTTTGATGTAATTTATTACTTATTAAATGACCAAAGTCTTTTCCCAATCCATCTGAAACAACAAATGTTTTCCGCTGAGGGCAATGTAACGAGGAACCATTGTTTTCACAGCCTTTTTGTTGTCCTATACACTGACTGTCCACTGGCATTTCGTCCGGAACCTTATTTGAGCACTCACATCTATTAATCAGAGAGTCAAGACGATCTATATTATAATTACTTAAGGCTAACAGCTCATCAGCGGCCAGTATATGCTCACCGACCTGTTTCTGTGACAGCTCGTACTGGGAAGTAACTGTTTTCAAGGAGTTTTCCAGTTTTAGAATCTCCTCATTAAGACTCCGAACGTCAGTTTCATATTGAACTCTCATCTCTTGCAGTGAGGAACAATATGTATTGAGCTTATTTAATAAATCTGAACGTTCTTTCCTCAGCCTATTGTTTTTATTACATAATTTCTGAAATTAAATAATAATATAGAATAGTGAATCATATTAATCCAAATTGGAGCTATTTATAAATGTTACCAGCTTTTGAAATGCGTTTTGTGGATGTTTGATATGCATTGATAGAATCTACACTTATTATCATGAAAAATTTCATTCATCGGATTTCAAAATTGTCCTTTCCAGATTTTAGAAATCTATGTCAAAAAATCCGCGCACCGTTCCATCATTTTAATCGGTTTTTGGGCAGGTGCGGAGTGTCGTCGGATGATTTAATTTCATCTCGCGGATTGAGGACGGACGATTGTCACTTGTCACCCGGGCTTACGGGACCCTGGTATTATTTCAATGAAACGGAACCTCTTCAACCCCCTATTTAATTACTAGAAATTTGTCAGAAGTTTTACCTCTCAACTTGCCTTATTTTTTATGTCTGTTTAGAATAAAATTAAAGTAAGTATAGTGCTTTTAGTACGGTTAACCAATTAACGTATCGTACTTTTGATATGACATTTGACAAAAAGACCAAATATGGCCAAATAAGTATTTCCTCAAAATTTACGTATTTTATACTGTGTACGTTTACGCCTCATTTACACGAGAGCTTTTTCAACGTCCGTTAAAAAAGCGTCCAAATAGAACAAATGTATTTCGAAGTATTCCACACGTAAAAAAGCGTTTTCGTATGAACATATAACTTGTTTAACGTCCGTTAAAAAAGCTCTCGTTTAAATAAGAATATAGGAATAAGAATATTTATTAATCGTAAAATTCAACTTACAAATGAGGCCCTCCGATTCTGATTTATTAGTCTGAAAATCGGCTTAGGTTCTAAAATAGACTAATTAGGCACAAACAGAGAACTCAAAGATTTTAAAACGCCTACGTAAGCCTGTGATCCTTGTTGAAAATCACTTTTTCCTTTAAAAAATTATTTATTTATTTTTTTAAAGTGAAAAATATAACTTCATTTGGAGGTGCTGGGATTTGAACCCAGGACTTTCAGCATGCGAAGCAGACACTCTACCACTGAGTTACACCCCCCGTTGTCTACGCTCCGAAATTAAGCTTCCATATTATATTTAGCTCATATTATATCCTGCACAGTAAAATTGTAATTTTGTGTTATTTTGAATTGCAAGATGATAAGATGTCTATGAAAGTTAGTAATAAGTATTATTTTTAGTAACTATTCGTAGTAGTTACACCAGCAGCCCAAGCACAATCAGTGCTACAGCGTATTTTATCGATTTTATCGCTTTCTTGAGGTTTTGCATCGACAAATTGTAGTTGCAATAACCGCAAGAGTTACTTAGTTCCTGAGTTATGTATGTATGTATGTATGAATTATGATTATAAAGTGTGGCTGTAGAGTATATTTTTATCCCTATTTTATTAGACTGTCGGCAATCAACATACTTAATCAATCTGTAATCTGTCGATAAGTTAGGTACTTACCAATTAAACGTTGTTATTTGTCAAAAAGTTTTTTTTGACAAATAACAACGTTGCTAAATAAATAATTTATCGACATAATACAGTATTTGATTGATTATTTATTATTAATTTCGACCATAAATCGTTGGTAGCTTTTGTAGGTATAACTATTAGGTAACATTGATTTGGTAGGCACCGTAATCAAGCTTAAAACTGTCATCGAAAGGAAAGCGAATTGACTCGAAAATAAAATAAAGTATAAAACTCTCCTTTTTACACAGCAAAAAGACTTGAGACGTCTAATTTTATTGCTGCTCGCAAATTCCGATGCGCCGGCACTTGGAGATCGTAAAAAACGCGGCAAAATCTCTGTCATTAGACCCCATCAGATTTTTACTGCCGCCAAGTTCAATGAGACTTTGGGCCGTTTCAGTAGATTACTGCGTAAATTATGATGTCCTGGTAGCGAGAGCGAGCGAACGGGAGGAATAGCCCGGAGCTGCTAGAGCCGCAATTACATACGAAGTAAGTAACGTCAGCATCGGATGCGATTTAGAAATGCGAGAACTAGAGGTCTCAAAGAGCCAACCACAACGTTAATCTATTTCAATGCCTCGAGTATTTTCAGTATTTTCAGTAGCTATTGAAAATCATCTTTTGCTTGACCTTTGCAAAATCCACGCACCATATTATGTAGCCCAGTCATAATATTAGGGGTTATAACAAAGGTGAATTTACAGCTTATTATCTTTCATTCCGAGGTTGACCCCTTTTTTACCTAACATGACTGGGCTATATCGTGAACTGTGCCATAAATAACAATACCAATACTAAAAAGATGTGCTCACCACGAGTCAACCGCATCGGGCGCGCCAAAAATCGCGGCTGATAGTAGCAGCAGTCGTATTCATTATTATTGAGCACCCTAAGAACCAAAATTAAGATCCATGCTGAAATCTCGATTGTTATGATTGGCTGAATTTATGATATTCTCACTAAAACTGTGCATTTCAGCCAATAGCGAGAAAGTGTTAGCCAATCAGGGAATCAGTCATTCATAATGTAATATTATCTTTTCTTAACAAGCTCAAAGCTAGCTCGCCCGAAACTTGAATCCGCTTAGATCTTTACCATATTAATTTTTAACCAATAATTGAAATACATTCCGACAAGGCTCTTTTGGCACTTGAGTGAGGGCGCTGTTGTAGCTTTATGCCGACACAGCGATTTATGCATTATCAACAAGTGCACTTCTCAAGATGGCGGCGATGGCGGCTTTAGTTCCGATTTTGGCCACGCGCCAAAAGAGCCTTGTCGGACCGTATGTTTTGTGGACATTTCCACAAGAGCCCGATATTTATGTACAATACATGGATTCTTTTTTTATTTACAGGTAGAGATGACGACGAATACGCTTCTCTTTTGACTTGTACCAAAGTAGCAACAATAATACCACGGGCTTAAACTGCCAGTTGATTCTTGACGCGGCCCCGGATTCCATCCATTCCACGCTTTTTCCAACGCCCGAACAGAAAACAGGAAATTGCGATCCTGCCCAGAGTGGAGAGTTAATTTGGATGCCGCTGTTTTGATTTTAAAACGAGGTTTCCGAACTCTCTTCTGTTTTGTTTGTGGGGAACAAAAAAAAGTAGGCAATTCAATAACAATTTACACCGGCGAATAGCTTTGTTTTCATCCCCAATAATGCATACTAATATTATAAATGCGAGAGTGTGTCTGTCTGTCTGTCAGTTTTTAACCGATCCGTTTAACCGATTGTGACGAAAAGTACAGAAATAGCTTGCAACCCGGGAAAGTATTTAGGGTTCTTTTTATCCAGGGAAATCAAAGGAAAGTGATTTTCAAAAACCTGAAACCACGCGGATGACGTCTGGGAATCGATAAACATGCAAACACAAAGAAAAACAGCCCTTTCGAAGTCGGTTAAAAACAATAAATATTTGCTTCCACCAATGAAAATAGAGAACGCAGTCACAGATGGCAATTAAGCTTAATGGATAGGCGCACCATTCGCCCTGCATTGCCAAATTGGAGGAGTCAAAATTCAACGCCGTACACTAGAAGCCAATAAGTGCCAATTTTGTTGCCCCATTATACCGCTCAAACGCGAAATAAGAAGCGCCAATAAAGACTAAATGGTTTAATTTAAATCTAGCACATTGCAGATATATTGCAGTTTAAAGGCTGTACCGCATTACAACGGCACGTTCGCTTCGCGTCAAAATATCTCTACTAGATGATGCCCGCGACTTCATCCGCGTAGATTTAGGTTTTTTTTTAAATCCCGTGGGAATTTTTTGATTTTCCGGGATAAAAAGTTGCCTATGTCAATTTCCGGGATGCAAGCTAACTCTGTACGAAATTTAATATAAATCGGTTAAACGGATGGACCTTTAAGAATTCCGTGGGAACTCTTTGATTTTCCGGAATAAAAAGCAGCCTGTATCCTTCCCCGGAATGTAAGCTAACTCTGAACAAACTTTCATCAAAACCGGTCAAACTGTTGGGCCGTGAAAAGCTAGCAGACAGACAGACAGGCAAACAGACAGCCACATTTATAATATTAAAACGCATTATAGAGACGCATTTATAATACCTATTAGAATGGATGTCGCGACGCGCAGCATGTGCAGCGCCGTTCTAGTGCGATATGCACCATACCATAAGGCCTAGATTTTTATTCGCGCGATTTATTTTCCGCATACGAAATTTTACCTAGCACGCACTGCGAATGCGGTGAGCGCCATACAACACCATACTGCACAAAATATTCGCGCGAATTTAATTCGCAACACACCATTCGCGTTTTCGTTCAAACCACAGGACCTTTTTTCGCGCGTATTTTAATCGCAAGTACGAGGGCGGCACTGAAAATTTCGGGAATCAAGGAAGTGATACAACATTACTATTTAAAAATGTATTTATTACTTTTAGAAGTATTCTCCGCGAAATTTGACACATTTTTCCATACCATGGAACCAATCATTGAAGCAACCATTCCATTCGGAAGTTGGGGTCTCCAAAATGGCCGTTTTGTAGGCGTCCACAGCTTCTTCAGGTGATGAAAATCTCTGACCACGCAATGTATTCTTTATTTTAGGGAAAGTACAGAAATCATTAGGGCTTAGGTCGGGGCAGTACGGCGGATGGTCTAGTAATTCTATGTTTTCTTGCTCTAAAAACTCTTTTTTTCTGTGCGCGGTGTGAGAACTTTCATTGTCGTGATGGAGGATGATGCGGCGGTTGCAGTTCTCTTTACGGAGTTCAGAAACGACCTGTGGCAAACAAATGCTAGCATACCATTCTGCATTAACCGTTCTTTGTCCCTCAAGAGGAATAGTCGCAACATGGCCGGTTTTGGAGACAAACGTGGCCACCATTTTTTTTGCAACACTTCGTGAACGAACAATTTTTGTTGGCTTTAACTCATTTTCTAACACCCAAACTCGTGACTGGTTTTTTGTTTCGGGTTCGTACGCGTATATCCAGGATTCGTCACCTGATACGATGTTGTTCACAGCATTTGAGGATCCTGCGTGGAATCTTTCGAGAGTTCTGACGCACCAAGTAACGTGAGCCGCTTTTTGCTCTTCACAGAGCAAATGCGGTATCCATCGGGAAAACAACTTTTTTACACCTAATTGTTCATGCAAGATTATTTGTATTTGAGTCATGCCAATGTCTAAAGTTGCCTGAATCTCGCGGTATGTCACATGTCGATCTTCCTCAATCAGCTTACGCACAGCATCAACGTTTTCTTGGGTGACTGCAGTTTTTGGACGACCTTGACGGGGATCATCACTGAGCTTGACACGTTCACGTTGACATTCAGCAAACCAGCGATAAATTGTGGTTTTAGATGGGGCTTCATCACCAAATGCAGAAATCATCCGGTCAACACACTGTTTTTGTGTTAAACCACTTCGAAAGTCGTAATAAATCATCGCTCTAGAATTTTCTCGAGTCAATTCCATTTTCTCAACGACTAAACAAGTTTGACAAGACCGAGAATCTTTTTTTAAATAAATAAATGGTATTCGATTTTTAAAACCAAGGAGTTTTCAATTAAAAAGATTTTAATATGACAGGGACAGTGGAAATATTCCATTCCCGATACTTTTAGTGCAGCCTATGTATGGGCATCCCCATGTTATGATTGCAAGTGGTCGGATGTATGTTCTCGGGTTCGTTTAATATTATAATTTTAAATTTAAACATAATATTATAATTTTAAATTAAAATATAACAATGAAAAATAATAAATTTCTTACGTTTCTTACATTAAAAAATCAAAATATTAATGTGTCCCCTGGTAACTTTTCACTACCCGGGTAACATGCCATTAATTATTACTATTGTCTTCAACAAAGCATCAAAATCGGATTGTGCTAAATGCTAATCAATTTAGTCTAACGAATATAACTTACAAAAGACAAAGATAGCTCCGCCAATTCGTTTCCCTTATCTAAATCGCAGGGCCGTCGAGAGAATGCCGACAAATGTAGGCGACAATTTTTATCACCCTCCTTCATCTTATTCCCAACGCGCCATTTATGAGGGAAACTTTGCATTCATTTGCCCAAAAGATGGCTCTAACTATCATCTTGATAATCTTTTTTTGCATCGAATGCTGGATATAGGGCTTCCCGAAAGGACGCCACGCACTGAAGGACAAATATTCAATACAAAGGTATGATGGTCTTCAGCTGAGCATGCATCAAAAACATTCATCACAAACATATTTCAAACAACATTCATCACAAACATGTTTTAAAAAACTTTCAAAATTTAATTCGAAAACATTGTTATTCTTTGTGATTGGTTAGTGACTCAAAATGGTTGATGCCCGCTGACATTTTAAAGTGAAATAACTCAAAATTTAAAAAAAACCCGACAAAAACCTCTATAAGAAAACTACAAAAGAGCTGATAACTTTCAGACGGCTGAACCGATTTTCTTCGATTATAGCTAAGAACACTCTCGATCAAGCCATCTTCCAAACAAAAAAAAACTAAATTAAAATCGGTTCATTCGTTTAGGAGCTATGATGCCACAGACAGATACACAGATACACACGTCAAACTTATAACACCCCTCTTTTTAGGTCGGGGGTTAAAAGCAATGAGCGTGACAAAACTGCATTATAATTAGGTATTCGATATCTGCACTCTTCAGACTTGCCCCTCGTTTCTTTACAAAAGTATTGAACTTTACCTGTAAATAATTGGCAAGCCTGCAGCGAGCAACGATGTTTAAATAAAATAAAATACAGGTAAGGATACGAGTTTGTTACCTACAGTTCGTTTTATTGAAAAGTGCATCGCAAAAGTTGTAAGTAGGGAACAGAGTGCGGAGTGCGGACGCCAGCCTCGAACAAAGCGTCACTGCCAAGACGTCCACAGCCGGACATAGGTCTCTTGAAGGAACTTCCACACGCCGGGGTCTTGCATCGCTTGAATGTAGTGGCTACCTGTGCCTTGTTCGGTGTCGATTGTCCACTTAGTAAAGGTCTTGTAACGTTTCGTTTTCCGATGCAAGGTTGCCATTCTAGCACCTTGGGACCCCAGTGTCTATCGGTTTTTCAGACAATGTGCCTTGTCTATTGCCACATGCTACCCATTGG
This sequence comes from Maniola jurtina, assembly GCF_905333055.1. Taxonomy (NCBI): domain Eukaryota; kingdom Metazoa; phylum Arthropoda; class Insecta; order Lepidoptera; family Nymphalidae; genus Maniola; species Maniola jurtina. The sequence goes on from NC_060042.1 coordinate 13,504,845, forward strand.
CCCATTAACACTAACCAATATAAGTAATACGATAGGTAAATAATACCTTTTTTTTAAATTATATAGACTAGCGCTTGGCTGCAATCAGACCTGCTAGCAAGTGATGATGCAGCCTAAGATGGAGCGCGCTTGCCTAGAAGTTGCCTATTCACTCTTGACTTGAAGGTACCTCAATTGCTCTCCAGATTTTGCTTCACGTTTCTTTGAAAAAATCAAATGAGCTTTACATAAAGTTATGAAACATAATAATAGTAACTGGCAAGCCTGCAGCGAGTTCCAATTTTGAAATAAAATATAGGTAATACAAGTTTGTTACAGTTCGTTTTATTGAAAAGTGCATCGCAAAAGTTGTAAGTAGAGAACAGAGTGCGGAGTGCGGACGCCAGCCTCGAACAAAGCGTCACTGCCACCGGTTAATTGTTAAAAACTTTTAATTGGCCGCAAGTTTCTGTTTTGAGCCCCATCCAGGGCCACTCAGAAGGCGAGATTTTTCTGAAAATATCCCCTTTGTATATTTCCCTTTTATTTATATTGTAGTTATTTTATTTATATTTTCACAAATTCCTAAAAGGCCGGCAACGCATTGGCTGTACCTCTGGTGCTGCAAATATTCATGGGCGGCGTTAATCACTTAACATCAGGTGACCCATCTGCTCGTTTGCTCGCTATTTTATAAAAAAATATGTATTGTAGGACAGGCTTGCGCTTGACGACAGCTTAAAATTATGTTTTAAAAAAGCAATGATGAGTTCGGAGCGCGCTTGCCTAGAAGATGCCTATTCTTTCCTTGAAGGTACCTAAGTTATACGTGGCAGGAAACACGGATTCCGGAGGAGCGTTTCCAAACCTTAGCGGTTTTGTGTTATTTTCTATTGGAATTATCTAGTCTCTACTGATTAATTCAAGGTTTTTACCTTCTTTTGCTGGTACCGACATAGCTCGATGGTTTGCGAAGCTCATGTGAGCTTCGCAAACCATCGAGCTATGTCGGTTGCCACATGGCAATGAGCAGAACACATAGTTCAATAAACTGAAAGACAATGGCGTCGCAAGGTGCTGGCGGCGAAAACCGTTGCGTGTTGTATTTAGTCACTACAAGAAAGAAACCTATGTGGGCCAGCAGTAGATGTCTGTAGGTTGATGAACAAACATAAAGGACTACAAAACGACAACGGCGAACTACTTCTGTACACTACAATGAGTGAAAACGCCAGTTCCCTGGCCCAACTACTAGAAATTCGAAGCGTGCACTACTCTCAGGAAACTTTCCGCTCTAAAACAAACGGGGTAGAGTTAAAATTCCAGGCAGCTGATAAATGAAGTCGGTAGGTGATAAGTTTAGCCGAATCGTTAGAGACTAACGGACCGGCTGGGGTTAGAGCGACAGTTGCTACAGAGAGATTACACTTCGGGCATTAGTGTGATAAGCGGTGCTTTACTGACTGGGATTTAAAAGATTTAAACCTTTTTTGTTCTATTTAAAGTTGGCCTTTAACTGTGGTCTCACCTGGTGGTAAGTGATGATGCAGTCTAAGATGGAAGCGGGCTAACTTGGAAAGGGTATGAAAATTTTAGTAAACCCAGCAATTTAGTAGATTCTAAGCGATTTCGCCGGTAGGGTGGTAGCTAGCCACGGCCAACCAGACCAGAACAGAGACAATTTAGACATTATGAATTCCCCACTTGCTCCTGCTGGGAAAAGAACCCGCCCCGGGTTACGCACTTAACGGGTAACGGGTTAGAGTTAAAATTCCGGGCAGCTGATAAATGAAGTCGGTAGGTGATAAGTTTAACGGAATCGTTATAAACTTACTCACTAAGGTACGTCAGTTTGATACCGCCCCGTACATAATAGCGTCACTAATCTGAATTTATGACGCTGCTGCTGTCGCACGGCAAATGAATACTAAGTTTACGTCGTGAAAGGCGCGTGTCGGGAATAACGGGGAAATCCTTAAAAATTGTTGCAATACCAACTCCCTAATAGCCACACTGGCTTGTCATCTTGTCAAGCTGAAATGGAATCTTGATGGATATGTTTTCCTGGTATTTAGAAACTATATTATAAAGAACTAGATGATGACTGTAGAGGCACTAGTAAATAGGCATTTTAGAGGCTACGCGTGCGACGGCGTAGCGAAATTGGTTAGTTGCATCTAGCCCGTTGTATTGTGTGGTAGTCTACAAGAATTGTAACTTTAAATAGTGAATTATAATATATATTTTTTTAGTGTTCATTTCTTTTGAAACAACAACACGCTACAAGAGGCTAGGGGCAACTAACCAATTTCATACTTAGATGATTTAATAATAGCTAGCGAAAATAGTTCGCTCCACGAAAAACATTTAGAGGCCGTTTTTGAAAGACTACAACAAGTTGGGTTAACTATTAATTTAGCAAAGTGTGCGTTTTCACAAGATAAAGTTGAGTTTTTGGGTCATGAGGTCTCAGCCAGTGGCTTAAGACCGTTGCCAAGCAAGGTCCAAGCCATTGTAGACTTTCCCAGACCGAAAACGGTAGAGGAACTTCGTAGATTTCTAGGCATGGTAAATTTCTATAGAAGTCATTTGCGTCAGGCAGCCGAATATCAAGCTGAATTAAATAAGTATCTTCACGGAGCAAAGAAACGTGACAAAAGTAGTATAGTGTGGACAGAAAGTGCTATTCAAGCTTTCGAACAATGCAAGTTGAATTTACAGAACGCTGCTTTGTTAGCGTATCCGATAACAGGTCAAGTGCTTGCTATAATGGCAGACGCGTCAAATAGTTGCGTTGGAGGCACATTGCAACAAAGAGTAAATAACGAATGGGTTCCGTTAGGTTATTTTTCGAAAAAATTGACTGACACGCAACAAAAGTACAGTACCTACGACAGGGAGTTACTTTCGCTTTATTTGTCAGTGCAATATTTTAGGAACATGTTCGAAGGTAGAGATCTCGTTTTGTATACAGATCATAAGCCGTTAACGTTTGCGTTTAAAAAGCTAAGTAGTAGTAAAGAAACGCCGCGAAGGACCCGTCAGTTATTATTTATTAGTGAGTTCACGACGGATATACGCTATACAAAAGGCGAAGAAAACGCGCCCGCGGACGCGTTATCGCGCGTTGAAACAATTTCGTGCCCGTCTGTACTTGACTTCACAGAAGTGGCTATTGCGCAAGCGAACGACAAAGAGCTCACAGAATTGTTAGGAACAAAAAACGGTAATACGAGACTAATAAAAATTGACTTGCCGAGTGTAAATAAGCCGATTGTTTGTAACTTGCGAGGCGATAAGGCTAGACCTTACTTACCAAAACAGTTTAGGCGTATCGCATACGAAACAATACATAACCTAAGCCATCCTGGCATTAGAACAACAAGGAAAATGGTAACTAATAATTATTTTTGGCCTGGGATGAATAAAGATATAGGTATTTGGGCTAGGTCGTGCATAGAGTGTCAAAAAGCAAAGGTTCACAGACACACTATGTCACCTTTAGGGCAATTTGCAAAAGTAGATAGAATGTGTCATTTACACATTGACATTACAGGTCCATTCACTATTTCAGAGGAAGGCTACAGGTATTGTCTTACAATGATAGATAGAGAAACGGGTTGGCCGGAAGCATTTCCAATTAAAGATATTTGTGCGAAGACAGTAGCCAAACTCGTGTATGAAGGATGGATTACTAGACATGGGTGTTTTATTAATTTGAGCTCAGATCAAGGAAAGCAATTTGAAAGCAGTCTCTTTAGACAGTTAATGAAATATTTAGGGGTTCATAAGTTTAGGACGACACCGTACCATCCACAAAGTAATGGCATGATCGAACGATGGCATCGTAGTTTTAAGGCCGCCTTAATGGCGAGATTAAAGGACAATAGATCGTGGGTTGAAGAAATGCACACCATTATGATGGGACTACGTGCAGCACCACGCAGTGACACAGGGGTAAGTGCCGCGGAATTAACCTTTGGGCGAACTCTGAGGCTCCCTGGAGAATTTTTCGAACCATCGGATAGTAAGATAACGGACGGTGAGGAGTACCTAAAGCAGTTGAAACAGGTAATTAGTAATTTAAGACCAAAACCCGAGACACAGAGCGACTCTCGGACTATTTTTGTGCACCCTGCCTTAAAAGACTGTAAAAAAGTTTTTGTTAGAAACGATGTAATGCGTAAGTGTCTACAACCACCGTATGACGGTCCCTATGACGTCATAAAGCGGTTGGAAAAAGCATACTTAGTACAGTTACCCAATAGACAGGCCCTTATTTCTATTGACAGGTTGAAACCGGCTTTTGTCCTGGATATCGAAAATCCACGACAAACGCCGGGTGAAACGTCATGTAAGAAAAAATGTAGATTTAGCGACGATGACGTTTTGCCGACTCATACAATCCGTACTACTCGGAGTGGGAGAGTCAGCAAAACGCCCGTTAGGTATCAGTAGAATAATTTGAGTATCAACTAGCAATTAAGCAATAAGTATTACGAAATAAGTATTGTAAAATGGCCCCGATCCGCATATATTATTTTTTATTTTATTCATGTATTATTTTTTATTAGAAGTCATAACTAAACCTTATTATTGAGAGTGTTAGAGTGGTTGACGATTGTTATAGTTTATTGGATAGTGTGTAAATGTAAAATGTAATGTAACCAACATTCGAAGTGTTGAGTGCAACGTAGGCTGGATGGCGCGGGCATAGCAACAATTGTAAGTGGACTTGCCACAGCGACCCCGTCGCCACCCGCTCAAGTTCTAGTGACCTCATCTCAAGTATAATGTGTTAAGAGATGTACCATGCATCGAATCAAAGGAACACTTTAACTGGGTGACGTGTTTAAATTATGATTTGTTGGGTAAGCGGATCGGAAACATTGCTAGGGTTGTCGAAAAATGAAGAACGAATATTGTGAAATAAAATTAAGGTTGCAGAAATTCGTATTTGTTTAATTTTTATTAAGATAAAAATTTGGGGTGGTGTGATGTAGAGGCACTAGTAAATAGGCATTTTAGAGGCTACGCGTGCGACGGCGTAGCGAAATTGGTTAGTTGCATCTAGCCCGTTGTATTGTGTGGTAGTCTACAAGAATTGTAACTTTAAATAGTGAATTATAATATATATTTTTTTAGTGTTCATTTCTTTTGTTTTTATTACTACCCTGGTAGAGAACACGGCGCTACTATATATACAGCAACATTCGTCGTACATAAAATACCTGTACAAATATACCTGTACAATGACCACGTGGATTTGGGTTTTCAAAATCTCGTGGGCTTCTTTGCTTTTTTACAAATTTTATCAAAATCGGTTCAACAAATCGGTTATAATAGTCAAACTCCGGCCGAGTGCATTCTGAATTAACTACTACAAGAATAATATCCTACTTTATTATTATTTAATTTATACCATCGTACAAAAAATAACACTTTTTAATTTTTTACAATTGCATGGTGGTGATATGGATTTTTTATTATTTGTAGCAGTAGAAGAAATACACACTGTGAAGATTTCAACTCTCTACCTATAACGTTCATGATATACAATAGTATAATACAGCCCGCTGACAGACAGACGGAAGAACGGAATGCAGAGGCTTAGTAATAAGGTCCCTTCCAAATCCGAAGAGTGCCAAGCTTTCGGATTTGACACTCCAAAAATGAGCCAGATGAGCCAAAAGTTTGTGAATAGCGCCAATGTAAAATTTAGTTTGACCTTACCTATATTTCAACGATCACACAGATGCCAATTAGGTATTCAGCACGTGGGGGCCGTATGGTATAAATTACCCCCAAGGTGCGAGGGGTTATCCCGCTCAAATTCCCCGGGACGCCCGGGATTGTGCCGGGATTACCGCCAAGCCCGGCCGTCATCGCGCGGTGCCTTATCGGGGGAAATATTCTTACATGAAGGGATATTGCCCGTCTTTTTTTTCGTCAGATAAATTAAAAGGCTTATTTCACAACTTCCAAATATATGATGAATCTGATAATATGTTACAATAACAGCCTAGTTTAGAGCCTCCGATAGCTCAACGGTTGAGGAGCGGACTGAATTCCTAAAGGTCGGCGGTTCAAACCCCGTTGCACTATTGTCGTACACACTCCTGGCACAAGCTTTACGCTTAGTTGGAGGGAAAGGGGATAGTATTAGTCATGCTAATCATGACTTATGATACTTAAAAAAAAAAAAACAATTTTTAAGTCAATGTAAAATGGTGACTTCGATACTTACGCGATGTCGCTAGGTAGGCAACTGAGCTGCTCCGGATATCGTCAGGCGGCGATAGAGGCATTGAACCTTTATGGTCAAAGGCCGCATCGACATAATCTAAACAAGTAGTTCAATCTAAAGTTGTAATATGGTGGTTTGCGCAGGTCATAGGTAAAGGATTAAATACGGAAGCCAGGTTTAGATCAGTTTTTTCACAATATACTTACTCGTACGCTTCAATCGGACTACTTGCTTTGCACTCTCTATATTTGAATAATCCTGTGAGCTACACGTATTTCTGTCCCAGCGATGTAATCTGGAACGTTGTTATCCGAGCCATACACGCATGTCATTTGTTTTGATTACTGCGCACCGGTATCTTGCGAGGTACCTAATGCCTTTATATAATTTCGCACACATAAATGTCACGTAAGAACTTGCGGTGATAGTCTAATGGTTAAGACGTCAGCCTCCTATTTGGATGGGCGGGAGTTCGATCCTGGGCATGCACCCCTAACTTTTTGAGGTTAATAATAATACTAGATTACGTTGTATGAAAGTTAAAAAAAAAGAAAGAAAGGAAACAAAAAATTATCTTGAAGAGCACAAAAAAGCTTGCATCCTGGAGACAGACATAGGACACTTTTCATCCCGGCATCATCTAGTATTTGAATAATCCTGTGGGCTACACGTATTTCTGTCCCAGCGATGTAATCTGGAACGGTGTTATCCGAGCCATACACGCATGTCATTTGTTTTGATTACTGCGCACCGGTATCTTGCGAGGTAATGCCTTTACTTTATATTATTTCGCGCACATAAATGTCGCAGACTAAGAAAAAATATATCCCTCTAAGTATCTCTAGATCTCTAAATCTTGATGTACAAAGTCATTGACCCCGTGGTCTGTTTATTGGCATATAAATTCTCAACTTCTTAATTGTACCTAATCCTAGTACAATTACAGAAGTATTGTAGAAGATCGATGGATTTGTGCTTATTGATTGGCGAAAATACTTGACCGTTTAGAGCGATCAAGAAAAGCATCACCTATACAGTCTGTAAATATGAGGGTTCTGTACACCCACCCGTGGGGCGTGGATACAACTTCAGACAGGAACGTATAGACAAGACTACCAAATCGATACGTAAGCTGTCAAAGTCAACTATACGTACGAGAAAAATTATTGGTGTGAAAATTGTATTTGCGAGATTTACCACCTTCACTAGTCACCTATGGGAAATAATACCTTTTTTAACCAACTACGGCAAATTTAATAGGAAGGGTTATGATTTTAACAGTCTATGTATGTATTTATGTATGTATGTATATTATGTTAGTATTAGATTCTGTGTGTCACACCGTAGCGCCTAAACTGCAGAGCTGATTTTGATGAATAAGGTGTCATTGATCAATTTGATATTTCGGGTGACATAGGCTACATTTTATACGAAATAAATCGACATGACGGATGTTACATCCAAAAAAGTGGGGGTCCCCAAAAATTTTTTTTGCTATTGTATCGTATGTAATGTAATAAAAAAGTTTTCTTTCAATGGGTTAATCATGATGATGATACCTCTTTGGCAACCCTAACTCAAAATCACCGGTCGCTACAACGGAAAATCACACACGGTGCCTTGTCGCACCCGCAAACATTAGTCACTGGGAAAAGGGGGAAAAGACGCGAGCGCGGGATTCATAGCCGGTGTGGGGTAATTTGTGACCCCCACCTGACAATTCACGTGTTGCGCCTGAGGCCTTAGGATAGCATTTTCCGGCAACATTGATAGAGTTCGATAAATGGTCGAAACGCTTAAAGTAAAATGGACTTTAACTGTTTTGTTTTAATGCTCCATTTTGTCCATTATATTTATAGACATAGATCCAAGTGGAAACGTAGCGACATTAACATCTGCAGTACTGAAATTTGGACTTTAAATCAATGATGTTTAAGTCCATTTTACTTTGACGTTATATTATTAACTATTAACGTTGGTGAGTTGCAAAATCTCATACTAAGCTCACTAATCGATATGATATCGATTGTTTAGTGGAATGCGACGCAAATATACCTACACCACTAGTGACAGTCCTTTGCTCTCCTTATGTGTCAATCAATCAATCAATCAATCAGCCTGTTTGCGTCCACTGCTGGTCATAGGCTTTCCCAAGAGCGCGCAAGTACACACGATCTTCCGCCTTCCCCATCCACCCACTTCCCACTATCTGTTTAAGGTCGTCAGCCTAAGGGTTGGAGGTCGTCCCATACTGCGCTTGCTGATACGCGGTCTCTACTCCAGAACACGTCTGCCCCAGTGGCCATCAGTTCTGCGACAGACGTGGCCTGCCCACTGCCACTTCAGCTGGCTAATTCGTTGAGCTATATCGGTCATTCTGGATCTCCTACGGATTGCCTCGATAAGGATTTTGTCCTTCAGAGAAATCCCTAACATAGCCCGCCCCTTAGCACTCCGAGCGACTTTGAACTTATGTGTAAATATAGGTAAATAGGCTGATAATACATATATATGCTCACATGATTCGCGTAGACATTTACTCTGCCGCGCTGGCAGCATAATAACTTTCTGTCCGTGTGTCAGCCACGTGACGGATTGCGATGGGGGAGCCATCTATCGGCATGCGACCCACTTCGCGACAAATGTGCGCGGCTTTTACATGTAATTCATAATATTTCTTCTGTCAGCGTTTTTGGGTATGCCACACTATTATTATACCCATCCATTTGGACCTGCCAGCCGTAGAAAATTTATATTTTATGTGCATAAATAACTAAAAAAGAAGACTGAAAAGTAACCTTTTGTGTTTCTGAATCTGATTATAGAGATTATCTTTTCCTTCTTCTTTAACAGGATGGATGGTGCATATCGCATACTGGCTACTGCTTGCTGTACCATACAGATTTGTTCATCTGTTTTGGTGGATTAGCGAATCAAGCTTGTTATATTTTGTACATGTAAAAAGCTGCAACTCATATTTACCAAATTGACTTTTATTCATACTTATGATAAATGTTAAATTATTATATTACAGTCTGTCTGTATGTTGCTTCTAAACCGTTGATAAATACTTTTCGTTTCGGAAACGCGCCGCGACAGAAACTGGAGACACAACAGATAAAACCTTAAGTTCCTAAGAAAAACTTAAATCTACACAAATGAAAACGCAAGCATTAAAGAAGTAATATTAATTCTAATAAAAACCAGGCGTGCGAAGCTAGGGTGACATAGCAGGCAACTTATAATTAAAATATACATCCACGATTTATCTTCCAAAAAATACATGCAATAAGCTAAGTAGGAAATATGGTGTAAATAAAAACCTTTTTGCCGTTGCAATAAATCCACATAAGCTTGACCCATAGAGGATAAAAAGTGTCAGGCAAACGTCCGTACTATTTACAAAAGTAACATTCAAAATGGCGCCATCCATCATGGCGGATCTGTTTGGCGAGTATAAATTTGGCGGGAAATCCTCACGTGCCTTGTGACAGCCGTATATATTGTTAATTACAACGTAACTAATGGACTTGCACGTGTATATTATGTTTCTGTCATACGTTAACGAAGGATTTTAATTAACCCCCGACCCAAAAAGAGGGGTGTTATAAGTTTGACGTGTGTATCTGTGTATCTGTGTCTGTGTATCTGTGTATCTGTGTATCTATCTGTGGCATCGTAGCGCCTAAACGAATGAACCGATTTTAATTTAGTTTTTTTTGTTTGAAAGGTGGCTTGATCGAGAGTGTTCTTAGCTATAATCCAAAAAAATTGGTTCAGCCGTTTAAGAGTTATCAGCTCTTTTCTAGTTTTCTTGTAGAAAAGAAGGTTAGATAACCGTTAGGTTCATAATGTTATGTCAATTGACAAATGTCAAGCTGTCAAGATGGACGTTGCCTAAATACATAATTATTTATTTGAAAATGATGTTTTGGAAAACTCAAATACTTTGGATCGTCGGGGGTGTTATAAATTTTTAATTTACACTTGTTTTTGGTGTTAAATTAAGGGGTTTTAGGATACTTTTTTAAATCATCTGTTATTATACTGGCATAAAATATTGTGTTCAATTGCAATTTATTATACTTAATACTTTTGGCTTCCGTTTTTCCACCCTAAAACACTCGGAACCGTGTGACAGCTTTTATCAAAATAGTCAATAATTAAACATCTATGTAGGAGGTCTTCAGTCGAGTTTCTGATTGTGATGTGATGTGTTTTTCTTTAAACATAATATAAAAGGAGGAACTGACCCTCCCTTTATGTTATGTGTAAATAAAAACAGCCACTAAGCAAAGTTTCAAAGGCTTGAGATGTCGACCTTACAAGTATAGTCGTCGGGTTAAATGTAACTGAGCCATACAACCTACAATGACTAGCATAATTCTTATCTACCCTCAAAATGTTATTCGGCTCGCGTGCAACATCAACTGGGGGAAGATAAATATGAGGAGGCGACGGCTTACTCAATTAGTTTTAACGCCTCCGTATCCACGTACAAGATTACACTGAAGAACTTCATAAATACAAAAAGACGGTATTATCCGGCTTCCCTTTTTGATAATCTCAAAGATTTACGGACGAAATTAATAAATATAATCAATTTTATTTGTAATCTATGGATAAATTACTGAGCAAAGTTGTTATTTGTCAAAAATCGCTCTCTCACACACATACACGCACGCAAACACGCACACACGCACGCACACACGCACACACGCATAAGCACACACACACAAACACTTCGTTTGGTTTCTTATGTAATGTTTTAAGTCACATAAATTGAATTTTTTTAAGAGAAAATCTGTAATTGGCGATATATTTTGTGTAGTTAGCTTTAAATGAAATTTATTAGAATAAGTTCGCTGTATAATAAATATATAATAAATAGAAAAATATGTACCTACTTGGTCTTTCTTTGACAATTAGGTAACAACGTCACTAAGTACCTTATCTACAGATTACGGATATCCTTTCTATCGCAGCCTTAAATAAAACGTGTCTCTATAGATACTGTACCATATCCAGATAGTGGCATAATGACAAAAATAGAACGATTTGGAGCCTATTTCCATCTGTCGGCAACAGGTGGCAGGTGACGTAGAATAAAACGCTGGCTTTCCTAACCCCATGATGTCCTAGTCCGCTCAGCGCCTGTATTGAAGGTGTTGTTTCCCTCCACAGATCCTGTACCACTTCCGGGTGGTGACATAAATAGGTATTGATGCCGGTGAAAAGCCTATTTCCACCTGTCACGGCGTGCGACGTAAAATAAATACGCTGTAAAAAGGATTACAAAAGCGATCGCAATGAGCTTGTTACACTATTCTGTGTTATTTTTACGGATGAATAAATTTAATCTATCTGTAATCTGCTAATAATTTACTCAGCAACGTTGTTGATGGCCAAAAATGACAATAACATAACCGCAATTCCAGCGTATTTGTATTAGTAAAGGTCAGTGACCTTCTCATAAATACAATGAATATTAAAGTAATTTTCTAATCATAATGCATAAAACAACCATATTAGTGAGCTCATGCGTCATAACATAATATTCTAATTCGGTTACTATGCCAAACCATACATCCCGAACTAAAACTCATATTGAAAACATAAAATTTGCATAAAACGCAACAATATTCCAACAACGTACTATTAAATAGACTCCAACACGCTATAAATTTCCGCCATAGTCCAATTAAACTTTGCCAGAACGGCGTCGTCGGTCGCGCGAACTGGCGTGAAAAAAAAACTTGCCAAGCGCAAGTTGGTCTTGCGGAATCAGTGTTCCGTACCAGTGCACTGATTGTGTTATAGTAATCCTTTATATTTTCTCGCAGAAATTACTCTATTTTTATATTATATTTTTATATTTATCATTTATCGCCTTGTGACGTCATTGATCGCCTTCCGTACAGCGTGACGTTAGTAATTAATTAGTTAAAAATTTCGAAAAATCTATATATTTTTTTAATATTTTTTTTTTCTCTCGTCTGGCTTTACACTGATTAGCCAATGTCAAGTTTGTAGTTATTTACAAGTTAGGGAAACTATATGTATAAGTATGGACTTCTTCTGTGCCGGCGCCCGCCGACATACACGCGGCACCCCTTTAGAGCGCTTCCCAGTCAGTTCCACCAGCAATAAACACCAGCAGAACACAAAAACCGGCCACTTCTAACAAAAAAACACTCTAAAAAGTCACAACACGCGCGCCAGCAAACGCCACCACAGACGAAGTCCATTATTTTCTTTAATAATCAATTCTAGCCCCATAAACTACCGCTATACAAATCATCACATCATTTATTACTACAGTCCAAGACCTTATTACCTAAAATGCACATAACTAAAAGTTTGTATCCCAAACCCTCCGAATAGGACGCCGAAGTCCGAACCACTATACTTAAGCTATCTAGTCTCGGGATAAGATGGCCGTGACAGACGGATGTCGGACGGACACTAGTTTTCAAAAGTTCCGCTATTTACATTAAGTACGGAACCCCAAAAACGAAAAACGGGCAAACTCTAGATAGTTTTGTGGTTTGAACGCGGGCAACGTCATATCCGCATTTGATAAATGCGTTGCGCGAACAACCTCGCGTCCTCGATTATATACTTAGTAGTTGTGAAATACCTACGAAACAGATTTTGTGAAGACCGATTTTTGAGGATTTTCTGTCAAAAAGATCTCAGTAATGTCCCCGCCACATTAACGACCAACAACGCGATGTTCAACGGCGTTTCCCGTTAAACGTAGATGTAGCCACGATCAACGCACAACGGCATTCACAATGCCGTTCGGCGTTATACGATTTTAACCCCAATGCAATTATTGGCATTAGGCGTTAACCGTTCAAGTGTGGCATACACAGTTTACACTTTTTAAATTTTTTTTTTTTAATGATGTGACAAGAAATTTACGGTTTTCGGATTTATTCCTTTACTTTTGCTATAAGAGGTCTTATAGCAAAAGTAAAGGAATAAATCTACCTGCCTTTCATGATTTTAGATCAACGGGAAGTACCCTATAGGTTTTCTCGACAGACACGCCAGACAGACAGAAGACGGACAGACAGACAGACAGACAGACACACATCAAAGAGATCTTATAAAGGTTCCGTTTTTCCTTTTGAGGTACGAAACTTTAAAAAAGCAAAATCTAGATCAAATCTTTTGGTTAAGTATTACTTCTAATGTAGGTTTCTAATAGATTTTTCTCCTTTTCACAAAAAATAGGAACCTGATGAATCAATATAACCGATTCCGCGCGCTCATTGGATCGTAAAGGCATTTGCATAGCAATGAGACGCTATTAGAGCGGTTGGGTATTGCCCACCTCAGGACGCTGGCTCCTTTACACCCCGATATTACAATTCCGATGGCATTTCGGAGGTGTGAAACGTTAAATCGCACTTTTGAATCCATCCACATCGAATATCAACGTCCTTTTACTTTTATTACGGACTATTCGAAAAACCATTTTGGCTAGTACTTAGTTCTAGCCTGAAATCTATAGGAATTAACCTTCCCATAGATTTCAGACTGAAGAGGTCCTGGGTTCGATTACCGGATAGGCTCCAAAAACGATTGGCATTCGGTTTTTCTCTCAAGAGATTTTCAGTACTTAGCCGGAGTAAGGAAGTTCTGATCTCTCTCCGATTGTGTCGTAGTTCCGTCCCATCGGGCTATGAAAGTGAGGGAATAGAAAGTGCACCAGTGTTTGCGCACACTTTTATGACGCACTAGGATATCTCTTGCGCAGATGATTATAATCTCTGTGGAGATTTACCACCATTGATTGAAATTCGGTCGGGAGAACATTATCATTAGGTTTATTCTATTGAAATCTAACATCCAGAGATGTATATTTTTGCACAATTGCCCAGAAAAAGTAGTGTAATGTTTTCAGAATGTGTATTTTGTATAGTACGCGACTGGTCCAGATGGCAACTGGGGTGGGCCGCTTCGCACGCCCGCACAGCCTCTGCGCTAACCCGGTGCGGGAGAACATGGGTGACGTGCGGGTGGGCGGGGCGTCCCCCCGCCTCATACCCCGATTGCCATCTCAACCTGTCACGTACTATAGGTATGTAAATTTCTTTATTCTATCGTAACTTCTAAAACGGCAACCCTAACCTTTTCCTGTAGCTTACGGCCTTTCCGTTTTGGAAGGACCGTAAGCTACAGAGAAAAAGTTGTCGACAAAAACTAGTAAATAACAAAATCAGCTCCCGATCACGTCACTAGTTCGTATATAAATTTTGATTAATGTTATTTCTCCCGCCCTTCCCGAGTTTCGGAGGTAGGGTTGGAAAAAATTGTTTTCTGGAGGAGATAAATATGTCTCGTGTCGGCTGGAGCGGAGACATCCATCATAATATGATTACAAGTCACCATGGTAGGGTGACGATGGGATAGGAAATGTGAGGACAGTCTTCGAATAATCAAAATAAATTATTTGTTAAAGTAAAAGGAAAGTAAAACAAAACTTGAGAGATTTGTTTTAGATTAAGTAAGAAACATCATAATCAAATTAAAGAGCAGGTGAAGATGCTGTTAAATAGACGATATGGCCAATCTTTTTGTGTACAATTGACAGTCTCAATGTATTATCTCTTCATAACGCTCCTTACAAAAAAGGATAGCACTAGATTTAAAGATCATGTGCAATAGAATGAGCCACAACGGCAATATCGTACTTAATATTGAAAACCAAATGAAAATAGAATAGAATAGACAGATTTTTATACAAATTAACTTTTACAAGTACTTTTGATTCATCAAATGCATCTATCACTATATAATATTTCGTTGAAAATGTGTTGCATAGTAGCATCTACATGCTTATTATATTTAGTCTATAAATATTAAATTATCGACCATTTATAATTTTACTAGGAAATTCCTCGCATGACAGCGTGTTTAATGTGGATCTTGGTCCTTGCTAATCGCTGACGTTCCATGCATGCATATTTAGCGTTGGGAAGGCTGGCTGTGCAATGTGCATATAGCAGGCTACACGGTGTACGGTCAGCCTCAGAATTTGAGTAGCAATTCCGCAAAACTGTGGAATCAAAAACCTGTCACAATTATGACCTTTTTCTATAAGCACGCCACACACACCTAACGCATGTGCATAACCGTGCCACGCGAATATGATCTGATCATTAAGGTGCTAAGCGACTTACGGCCTTTGACTGTAGCATACAGATTTGTGTATTTTGCGGATTATAGTAAATCAAGTTTATTGTTGCACTTTCTTTTCTATATTTTCTGTGGAAAATCTTTGAAATGAGGGTCGATATGGTTATCCTACTCATCACAAAATCTGTCTTCGACGGGGGGAAAATATAGGGTAAGTCAATGTTGATAAGGAAAAACATTGTGAGCCAGAACGACGCGGATAGGAGCTGTTTACGCGATCAGATACCAAGTTATTGATGGCTCCCTTATTGCTAGCGTTTTGCTTGTTAAATACAGATTTGTCATACCAATATTTAAGTACCAATCATCATAATATTATTATGCTAGATGATATCCACAATTTCGTCCGCGTGGATATAGGGTTTTTTAATACCGCGGGAACTCTTTGATTTTCCGGGATAAAAAGAAGCCTATGTGTTAAATCAGGGTATAGTTATCTCCATTCCAAATTTCAGGCAAATCCGTTCAGCAGTTTTTGCGTGAAAGAGTAACAAACACACACACACTCTTACACAACACACACACATAAACACACAAAATCTATACAACACAAAAATTAAATAGGCATCTTCTAAGGTAAACGCGTCCCATCTGAGGCCACATCATCACTTTCCATCAGGTGTGATTGTGGTCAAGCGCTTGCCTATAATAATGAATAAAGGAATAAAAAATTGTATATGTCATAGTTAATTTTAAACACAGCGATATGTATGGGAAGGCACTGGCCACTGAGATACGGGATCTCCTAGTTTAGGGGCCAGGGTTCAATGTAAGATTGTTTAACCAATTATATCGTTATATCGTTGATCAATAAAATATTCATTCATTCACATAAATAAAATATAGTTTACTGTCTAATAGGATAAAAACATAGGTTCGCTGTTTTTGTTTAGTGGCTCTAGTGCCTCGTGCTCTAATGTGCGATCACCAGCATTTTGCTTGTTAAAACAGGGACTTGTCAAGCGTATTATATCAGGATATTTTCCCAATGTTTCCAAGATATTTCCAGATACTACGCCAAGGGTCGCCTAATATTCGATATGTCAAATTAACAAGATACCTATCATTTTCCGAAAAAAAAATTTCTCTTGTTAGTAACAAGGTGGGACGTCCCGCACACCCACCCGCGCTAACCCGGTGCAGGTCAGCGCGTGTGACGTGCGGGTGTACGCGGCGTCCCCCCCGCTTCATACACCAGTTGCCATCTCAACCTGTCGCGTACTACAGGTATGAGGTATTGGGTTCAGTTTTGACTCCTCGTTGATTTAATGGGAAGCATGTTCGACTGTCGATGATGAAGTCCTAGGTTCTGTTCCTGGGTTGGGCCAGACATGCAAGTAGGTAGGTATTGGGGTATTTTCTATCAACAAATTCCCAGTACTAGCCCGGAGTTAGGAAGATGGCGGTGTTTCATCCCCGTGCCTCAGAGAGCACGTAAACTGTGAAGCCATATCAGTCCTGCACCTGATATCTCCATCCGATAATGAAAAGTAAACATCGAACTTCATCTCTCGCAGCACTGCAGTCCCGTTATACATCGATGCGTTCGTGACAGTTGCACGACTCATGCAACTGAGTGGAAATATCGGCAAATAAAAATCATCAAATTAATCGTAGTATGAACCCGTTATCTACGATAGCATTATCATTAAGTACCTACTTTTAATGATAAGATAATTTAGGTATAAGATCGATGATTTTCGAACCAGTGATTTTGTCGATTTAAAAGGACTTATTTTTTGAACCTACAAGATTTTGGGCACTTACTGGATTGTAAAATATTTCTTCCATGCTTTGCAAACCTGAGATTCGAAATCTTGTTTTCTTAGTCGAGTTGTATGCGGAGGGTCTCAGAACCCACCGCATTTATTATCTTCACAGGGCTCTCTCCGTCAATTACTCCATACAACCGTGGTTCCAATTTCATTTGAATATTAAGCAACCAAAGTATATGAAATTTTGCAGACATATTCTAGAAACTAATATGCCTGTGGTGTTTTAGATTTTTCTAAAAATATGTAGTTTTAAAATTATAGGGGTTCAAAGATTTGTATGTAAATTTTTAAGACCCCGTAACTTTGAAACCGAATATTTTAACAGAAATCTGGAAAACTACAGGAATAGATATTAATTTCTAGAATATGTCTGTAAAATTTCATGGACTTTGGTTGCTTAATATTCAAATGAAATTGGAACTACGTTTGTATGGAGCGAGTGACGGAGAGACCCCTCTTAAGAGAGCTCCTTTCCAGTGATTAATGGAAAGGGGTCACGACACACGATACATGACTCACGCCCCTTAGACGTGTATTCTGACAGTCGTGAGTCGTGAGTCGTAGAGACGCAGAAAGAGAACTATTATATTGAGAGAAGAATTTATTATAAAAAGTTTTCACGAAAGAAATAAATAGGTTCATTAGTTGTACCTAGTCCCTTTGTGAAACAAAATTGCAAATTGGAATATCATTTACTCAAAAAAAACTACTTAAATACTAAACTTTCAAAAGGCACTTGTAATGTTGAGAAGTTTCCAACCATTTTATGTAAAATTTATTCATTCAAAACTATAAAATGGTTGAACAGCACAAAGGTACTAACTTAAAAAGTTATTCCGTTTGATACGCCTACCAGGTAAGTTTAAATTTTGTGAAAGACTAGCTTTCGCCGGTGACTTCGTCCGTGTGACCCCTAGTACTAGCAGAGAGAACTAGAGTGAGTGAGCTCTCGATTGGATCCTGAATCGACATACTCCACAAAGATCGTCTTCTTAATAAACGCTGAAACATTATAGTAAAATTGTTTTTTTTGTCGCTTGGTATATTTTAATGTTATCAACATTTACTTAAAGACTAACTTCTGCTGCTCTAATTTTTTCTTTCGATACAATAAAATGATCCTTACCTGAAACTGAGATGATTGGCAAAAATTTTTTTAATCAGTTTCATTGATTTTTATGGACAACTCACGCTTGACTAAAATTTTGACTATGCCAAAATTGTTTTCACAAAAAAAGACCTAAAGTTTCCTGAGACAGTTTCCCTGTATCTCCTATGGTTTTGGATTTCCCCATATTGTCCCAGTTATAAAAATACAGTGTGTAGTGCGCCACCGGTTGAGATGGCAACCGGGGTGGGGACGCCCGCACAGCCCCCGCACTAACCCGCTGCGGGTGAGCGTGGGAAACGTGCGATACCTCATACTCCGAGTGAATCTCAACCTGCCGCGTACTAGGTATATTTAGTTTGATATCAATTTCGGACAGTTAACAAGGTTAGTACATCAGTGACATTGAGACGAAATGATCGTTGAAATCATAGTGACCCTGTTAACCGCGTTACTTGCGTACATTGTGTATGTGTACAAATGGGTGCATCACTATTACGACAAAAGAGGAGTGAAGTACTTGCCCGGGGTACCGATTTTTGGAAATGCTTTGAATTCCACGATTCAGAGGAGTCATATGATCGATGATTTAGATACGGTGTATCGGGCTTTCCCTGATGAAAAGTGAGTATGTTTTTTTAATCAAAAAATGTGTTTTAATTTTTTATTTATCACAAAAAAATTGTAGTTATAAATAAATAAAGAAAAAATTCCTAAGTTCAACACAAAAATAATATAAATAATTTAAAATATTTGATAATCTAATTTATATAAAGTCGAGATAACACAAAAATTGCTGGCATAAATAATATTATCTATACTGCACTCGCGCAGAATAATTCAAGGGCGTCAGTTCATCGGCCCGTACACAGTACATTCATCATTAAGTAACCCATCGCCGGCCCACTACTAAGCACGGTCTCCTCTCAGAATCTCAGAAGGCCTTGGCCATAGATTAACACGCTAGCCAAGTGCAGATTGGCTCTATAAGAACGTTATGGAATACTCTCAGTCAGACATGCAGGTTTCCCCGCAATATTTTCCTTAGCCGTACAGCAAGTGATATTATTAATTGCTTATACCATAGATATAGCTTTGAAAATATAAAGGTGCGTGCCCGGGATTGATCATAGTATATTACATAAAAAATATTCTTTTAATTTCGTTCGCTTGCTCATCGCTTGTAATTTACGTAGATATTCCGACTGCGCAGTTCATTCAATTAAGACATCCTCCGCTCGGTCATTTTCATACATCAGTCATCAGTGGTACCGATTTTTGAAAATATTTTGAAATCTACGTTTCTGAGAAAGCATTTAGTTGATGATTTGGATACGTTGTATCGAGCTTTCCCAGATGAGAAATTTTTCAATGATTCGAAAATTTCGGCTTGAACTTTATTTGTTTCGCCAGAATACCACACAAGACATGACAAGATTACAAATTATTAATACATACTTAGTTCTGACACTTTTGTGTTTTTAGCCCGTGCGTGTAACGATGTTTTTTTTTATCAAAACACAAAAACAAAATGAGAAAAATCAAAACACAAAAAAAAAACAAATGTTGTCATGCCCATTGAAAAGCAATGATGAAGTCGAAGTTCAGAACGCACTTGCCTAAAAGACTAAAAGTTTCTATTATTGTAAAGTACCTAGATAGACACCTAGTTTTTTATACTAAGTATTGAATATATTATGTTTAGGTATGTAGGCTATATAGAAGGCACGGCTCCGATTCTCCTGATCCGGGACCGGGAGCTGATGAAATCCATCACGATCAAGGATTTCGATCACTTCGTCGACCACAAGGAATTCTTTTCTGAGGAGATTGAGCCATTGTTTGGAGGCAGCTTGCTTATGATGAAAGGTACAGAGTTCATGATGGCTTATGGCCGAAACTAATAATAATCTATCTTTAATCCGTCGATAAGTTACTGTCTCAATTTCTGCATCGTATTCCTCATTGTTTAGGGTCGTCACCACTTCACATTAATTACACAATGGAAGAAGTTTTCTTATATGGGTAATAATGCGGTAGGTTCCTAGATTTTACGTTTAGTTGCTTTACCTAGTTGAGAATTGAGATTCTTGTAACAACAAGGCCTTTCCATAAATTCGTTATTTGCATATATTTCCAAAGATTGTGGGAAAAGGATGGACAAATAAAATTGGGCGTATCAGCTAGTTAATTATAATTTATTTTCAAGAGTGTTTCTTTAACATAAAAATAATATTTTTTAGGCGAAAGATGGCATGACATGCGCAGCACCCTGAGCCCTGCCTTCACCGGCTCCAAGATGAAGAAGATGCTGCCGTTCATGACGGAGATCAGCACCAACATCGTCAACCACTTGAAAGGTAAGATGGCACGACATGCGCACCTCTCTGAGTCTTGCAGTGCGCTCCATCTTAGGCTGCATCATCACTTGCCAGCAGATCTAATTGCAGCCAAGCCCTAGTCTATAAATTTTTCAGTCCGCTCCTTTAACCGTTGAACTATAGAGAGTCTAAATCTATCTGGTTGTCCATAGGTCGTATCGGCGAAGATATTAACGTCGAAGACTTTATACGTCGCTACACGAGTGACGTGATCGCATCCACCGCCTTCGGACTGCAGGTGGACTCGGTGCGGGACAAGGACAACGAGTTTTACAAGACTGGCCAGCAACTGTCCAAGTTCACCGGCTGGCAGCATTTCATGTTCTTCTTTACTACTTTTTTCCCTTACTTATCTAAGGTGAACTACAGAAAAACTGGTCCATAATATAATGCCATACTGATATCTATCGCAAATTCGAAAGTTTGTCTGTCTGTCTATATGTCTACTAGCATTTTATGGCCTATCCGTTTAGCCAATTTTGACTTTTGGTATAGGCAAAGCTTGCATCCCGGGGATTGATAAAAACTAAACTATTTTTTTCTTGTCTTCGTCGCTTGAAAATGTTTATTACCCTTCAAGTCCCGCTTCAAGTTTAGAAAACCGGCCAAGTGCGAGTCAGACTCGCGCACCGAGGGTTCCGTACTCGCGTATTTTTTCCGACATTTTACACGATAAATCAAAAACTCTTACGCCTAAAAATAAATAAATAAACTGTTTTAGAATGTAAAGGTAAAGTTCTTTCATATGATACCCCACTTGGTATAGTTCTCTAACTTTGACAATTGAAACACATTTTACTTGTGCTACAAGACCTACCTACCTGCCAAACGTGATTCTAGGTCAACGGAAAGTACTCCATAGGTTTTCTTGATAGACACGACAGACGGACAGACGGACAGTCAGACAGACGGACACCAAAGTGATCCTATAAGTTCCGTTTTTGCTTGTGAGGCACGGAACTCCGAACTCTACGGGAGATGAGCGACCTTCGGAAGTCGCTGCTCCGTTGCTTTCTTGCGGCCACAAACATGCTTTCGCATTTATCTTTCAGAAACTTGGCGCTAGAATCATTCCGGCCCAAACAATGGAATTCTTCAACCACCTGGTGTTGAGTACGATGGAGCACAGGGAGAAGAATAACATTGAGAGACCCGATATGATACAGTTGCTCATGGAGGCTTCTAAAGGTGAGTTTGTTTTTAAACGGAACCCTATTAATGTCACTCTGATAAATCTGTCTGTCACCTAAAATTTTGGTAGAACGTTAACCCAAAACCAAATATTGAATAAGAAATTCACTTAAATTACTATTTTTCAGAAGGGCACACATGAAAAAGGAGCCGCAAAAAAATTATTACTTTAGCATATGGGGTATGGGGTATTGTTGTTTAGAGTATAGTTTGAGTAGAGTACGAGTAAATTTTTGTTTTTTTTTATCTAAAAAATAAGGAAATAGGGGGCCGTCCAAGTTGACAGTTTTAAACCATTTTTGTGATGGGGCCTATCACAAAAACTGAACTAATTAGGAATATGAAATTTCGGTGTACTATGTATCATACTGTATTTAAACAACAAATACTAAAAGCAACAATTTATAAAATAGTTTGTAAGCGACCAAAACAAACGAACAGTTTTGAGTTTTTGTTATATGGTTTAATGCGATGTTCTAGCTCGGAAAAGAAATATTTCATACACCTATAACATGATTTTCATAATTATGTACGGAACCCTAAAAGAGCGAGGCCCGACTCGCACTATTGTGAAGTTTTGTTTTATTTACAGGTGCAATAAAAGATGATAATGATGCAAGCGACAATATGTCGCCCACCGATGACACGTTCAAACCAAAAGCAGTCCAAAGACGTAAGTTAAACGTACAGCGTGTTTTATTAACTCACTTTCAAGCGAAATGCCCTAAAAAGTTGTTAAAATTGAGTCCAATGTTCATAATTTTGGTTAAATAAATCAGAACGCAAAAAAAATCACTTTCAACTTTCAAACCGCATATTTTTACGTTACTTTTTTCAGAGTGGACTCAAACTGAGCTGGTGGGTCAAGTTTTCATCTTCTTCGTAGCCGGCTACGAGAGTTCTGCTACAGCCCTGGTAATGTGCGTGCACGAGCTGACCATCAACCCCGATGTCCAGGAGACATTGTACCAGGAGATCAGGATCTTCAAGGAGAAGCACGGGGAATTGACTTACGACAACCTCGCTGCTTTGAAATACTTGGACAGCGTGTTATGCGGTGAGCATTTTTTGAGATTTTTGAATGAAAAGTTCATTCCAGATAATGAATTTTGACCTACAGCTATCGAGTAATTTTACAAAATAAAGAACTGGCCTAAAATTCGTAGACAGCTAGTGAAACCTTGAGATCTATACGCATGATATCCGTTTGAATAAAATAAGGGCATTGTACAACCGCTGACGATTAGCGAGAAATGAGTTGATTCTTTTGTGAATTCCAGAAACGCAAAGAAAGTGGGCATTCGCTCTTTTCATGGACAGGGTTTGCACTAAGCCCTATGAGTTACCCCCGCCGAGGGAAGGCGGCAAGCCAGTGCAAGTAAGTTACCCTAAGAGGTCCATTAGAGATGCCATTTTAAATACCACCTCCTACCTGTGGTCTTATGAGTGGGAGTTTTCAGGTTCGATTCCTTCGAACCCAGATTTCTTAAAAATCCTTTGGAAACTTTTCAATTTCCCGGGATAAAAAGTACTAAGCTATGTCGGTCTCCATGATGCAAGCTATCTCTGTACCGAATTTCATAAAAATCGGTTAAAAGGATGGGCCTTTGAGAATCCCATGGGAAGTCTTCGATTTTCCGGGTTAGAAAGTAGCTTATATGTCCTTCCCTGAGATGTAAACTAACTCATTATCTCATCAAAATCGGTTAAACGGGTGGACTGTGAAAAACTAGCAGATAGACAGACAACACACTTTTGCATTTATCTATACTAATATTATAAAGAGGAAACCTTTGTATTTTTGTATGTTTGTATTGAATAGGCTCAAAAACTACTGGACCGATGTCAAAATTTCTTTTACCATTACTTAGAGGGATTCTTCCGAATCCGTATAGGCTATATTTTATCCCGGAAAATAGAAAATATAAATGTCCACCCGTGCGAAGCCGGGGCGCGTCGCGAGTAATAAATAATATTATAAGTATGGATGATCCATAATTGGATCTTATTATCTATATTATTTACGTAATTAAATCAGAAATGAGGAGATCCGTAGGGGAACTAGAGTAACCGACATAGCTGTGTAGAAGTCTCTACAAGAAACCTATGCCCAGCAGTCTATTGGTTAATAATGATGATGATGATAATGATTATTACTATTTATAGTTGAATAAAGGCGATGTAGTCTACAACGTAGTCAACTCCGTCCACATGGACCCGCAATACCACCCCAACCCTACCAAGTTTGACCCGGACAGGTTCTCTGAAGAGAACAAGCACAACATCAAACCCTTCACCTATATGCCCTTTGGCATGGGACCTAGGAATTGCATTGGTAAGAGTTCTTATTACAAGCATAATTTATCAGGATTTCCAGGTTTAACCTTAGTTCTAAACCACGAGGTTAGCTAGGTTTATTCATATCGGTATCCAGGAAAAATTACACCAGGGAATCAGACACTCCAAGGAGGAAAACAGTTAAGAATCTTCCATTCTATCTTCTCCTCAGTTGAATAATTTACAACCTGGTGAACTCCATCGCCTTGGATCCGGTTAACTATCCCAACCTAACTGACAAAGTAACGCCGCACTGCCAGCATTCTATGCAACGTAGTATTAAATCAAATCCGATGTATTTCCTGGGAAGCCATGTCTCCTAATGTCTGTTTCCCTGAATCTTGTCACTGATCAACAATAAAAAATATCCCTACTTTGCAGCGTCCAGATTCGCCCTTATGGAGCTGAAAGTTTTGATATACGACCTCGTGCTGAACTTCAAGTTAGTGAAGTGTGCGAAGACCATGGACCCCATCGAGCTGAAGCCGCACCCCTTTAACATTCAACCCAAGAACGGATCTTGGATTCGGTTGGAACCTAGGATTGGTGTTGCCGATCGATAGTTGACCATCAATAAAATTGTATATCTATAACCTGTACAAAGCCCATGACAAATCAATAATATTCTCCAAAAAAAAGGATGCGGACAAAGTCCTGGGCGATAAGAATAAAAATAAAAATTATAAAGCCACAAGTTTTTTTTTCAAGTTCCTTAATCCAAGCTTTAATAGTTCGGGTTATAAACGGTTCAATCAATGGGAAGGTTCAATAGGAACTGCCAGGATTCGAACCCTGATAAGACCACAGCCTCACCACTGCGCGAGGCAGGTCATCATAATGGAAAGGAGTCAGGATTCACGACCTTCAGAATACAAGAGCGAGAGAAAACTATTTGCGAATTTATAAAAAGATTTAACAAAAGAAATAAATATTTATTTGCTGGAGGTCTAGTCCCTTTGTGAAACATAATTGCAAATTGGAAATAGAATTTTGCATAATGTGTTACAAAAGATGGTAGTATATTAATAAGTACAATAATATCATTTACTCTTAAACCACTTTTAACTTAACCGATTCTTAGGTATAAGTACGTTTATAAGTTTATGTTAATATAATGATTACATATATTATAATTTATTAGCTTCACCAATAGGCTACATTGTAATCTTAGTAGAGTACCTGAGGTTACCAATTAGTACTGTCAGAACTTTACGATCAAGAAAAATTAAAACGAGACAAAATACCAGCGATATAACGTTGTCTCATTTTAATTAACCCCCGACACAAAAACTGGGGTCTCATAAGTTTGACGTGTGTATCTGTGTATCTGTCTGTGGCATCGTAGCTCCTAAACTAATGAACCAATTTTAATTTAGTTTTTTTGATTGAAAGGTGGCTTGATCGAAAGTGTTCTTAGCTATAATCCAAGAAAATCGGTTCAGCCGTATGAAAGTTATCAGCTCTTTTCTAGTTACTGTAATCTTCATTTGTCGGGGGTGTTATAAATTTTTAATTTACACTTGTAGTGTATTATGTTTGAGTAAAGTCAAAGTACACTCTTGACTCTAAAGACCTGAGCCTGACTGAGCTAATAAAACTACAACCGCTTAAGATAGTAACTCCTAACAGTACTTTATATTCGCAATGCTTTCCTGTGAACCCTCTGTACTCTTTATACCTACTTTATAGTCTGTGATCTATAATGCAAGCGCGGATAAAGCTGCAAGAATACCTGCACAAAGTATATGGAGCTAAGTATAAGGATCTTACATTACAAAGTGAGTGTAGTGTGGTCTATTAATATTATATGAGTTTAAGAGCCCGCTTCATCGAAGCGATTACTCGTTGGCGGGTGGAACCTAAAATAGTGCTGTTTCCACAGAATATTGTGGAAACAATTATATTTGTGTGTCACCCTTTCCCTCTAACTGCAGTCTGCACCTCACCACGAGAGAGGTCAGGTAAATGAATTTTGCTTAAGACTTAAAAAAAATAGTCAAAAACGGTAAAGTCATAATTTCTAATCGACGTTTGAAATTCCGCAATATTTTTGGCAAAAGAAAACATTTTTTACACAAATTACTAGTTTTTAGGGTTCTGTATCCAAAGAGTAAAACGGAGTCCTATTAAAGTCACTTTGCTGTCTGTTTAGGTATCTGTCTGTCTGTCCGTGTGTCACGGGTCTCTAACTCGTTGACGATATGAGTTACAAATCTGAAAGATGCTTAATGTCGCAGTAAAATGGCGATATCAGGGATTTCGTAAATTGCCTAGAAAAATTAAAACGAGACAAAATACCAGCGATATAACGTTGTCTCATTTTAATTAACCCCCGACACAAAAACAGGGGTCTCATAAGTTTGACGTGTGTATCTGTGTAATATCACAAAATTCCGAAACAAGCCGAATACACCGATCGATTACTTTATCATATTAAATTCTTACTTTATTGTATAAATCTATTGAATTGAAGTAAGTTTAGTGAATAGACCTATTATTTAACTGAGACGATTCTGAAATCCTGAAGTAGATACGAAAGTATCGATTTTTTAAATCTTATGAAATACTTTATGAAATTGATGATCATTTCAGAGCAGTTTTGATAGTGATAAGTAAAACGTTAAACTATGATAATGTAAACGTATCACGCATTGTGATGGTACGCTGTGATCGTCTATACTAGTGGTTAAGATTAGGCATTATGAAGAGATAAAATAAGAAATAAACTCAGCTGAATTATAGAAACACCTAGGTATTTAAGTCATGAGTTATTTACAAGTAATTAATTGGTACAGTACGTTGGGTGAACACGTAGACTTCTCGACCAGCTAACAGGTTTACACGGATTGAATTATAAAAAATTAATGTAAAATTTCAACTCCTCAAAATAAATATAATGAGTGGAGAGATTTGTTAATTTAGAACGTCCTGTTAGTGTGGAAAATCAGTTTATACGTGTATTTGCCTTATTTAGGCCATCGGTTTGAGACCAACCGGCATTCCTCAAGCACGGGGGGAGCCCTACACTGAAATCTCAGTCTTTTAGCATTGTTATCGGGGCACAGCACTTGGACTCTCCTATTTCGCTGCGAAGCGTTTTCAATTTGCCTAGGTACGGAAACCTAGGTTCCTTTCAATGAGCTCTGGGCTCGCCCCAAAACCATGGTATTTTTGTATATTTATATATTTGTTTGATTGATTGTCAATAAATTGGCCAATTTATTAGTTCGGAGAGTCCAGCTGTATAAAGACATGACGTGTTTGCTTTGTGCCGGAATCTCGCTGCTGGTACGTCACCAATCAACCATGTACCATATAATATCAAGCAAAGGAATTACAAAGTACAGCAAAACTAGTATTTTTATCTATTCAAAAACTCGGTGATTCACAAATTCAGCTGGCGTCGGTTTTAACAGATAATGTTACCTAAAATGCTGTTTGGGAAAGATCGGTACACAATAAAAAAAAAGGTACCTACCTGCCTCGCCATCTGCCCTCTGGAGGCAGCGTGTACTCCATTGTCTCGT
Source organism: Maniola jurtina (assembly GCF_905333055.1). NCBI lineage: Eukaryota > Metazoa > Arthropoda > Insecta > Lepidoptera > Nymphalidae > Maniola > Maniola jurtina. The sequence continues at coordinate 13,532,600 of NC_060042.1, forward strand.
TCAGGGTAAGTAGATGAAATTTAGCTATGACTCGAAAGTAAAAGGTCCCTTTGTCTTTAGCCTGAGATTCGAACCCAGCCAATATTATCTTTAGTAGTGGAGAGCATTCTTGGTAAATTAGGTACTAATCGTTTTGTGAAAATAAAAGTATAAGGAAAAACCATCGTGAGAATTTCACATCCCTAGAGTTCTCTCAAATGTTCTAGTTCATTCATAACCATATAAAAGATTGATCATGATGATGATAATGATGCTTCGTCCTAACTTTTGTGATCAACTTCCACTAAATGACGTTATTTTATTTACTCAATTTCAATACTAATTTCAATGTAAGATGGAAGAAATTTGTATTTCTTAGTTCCATAGTAAGTACTTTTATTTAGGTATGTATTAGAGAGAGAAAGTCAATATTGAAGGTTATCAAATTAAATATGCACACATGTGACTTAAGTTTGAGGTATATCAAAAAAATCAAATGAACCATAACTAATAAATCTTTAACTTGAATCTCCTTCCAATATTCACTACTTCATATAGGTATAATTAAATATAGCAATAAAAGAGGAAAATAATATTCATATAATTTATTACTGGTGAATAGATTTTCTACTACTCACTCAGTTTAAAACCAAATAAAGAAGAGAAACTGAATTTATTATTTAGACTGGGAATTAAGTAACTTTATTACATTAATTAATTCCTGGCCGAATATTTGCTTCCTAAGCCATACTAATTATTGAAAGGGGAAAAGCAATATTCAAACGAAAAAACCCTTTCGGCTTTATGTACATCATTTTATCTAAAATACACACATGCCCACATAATTAATAGAGATATTATCTACAATTCTTACTTCTATAATAAAGTAAATTTTAAGGACACACATTACACAGTTTTATACAATCAATCTAGATATATTCAGATCCCAGCTCCACAGTTAATTATTTCGTCTCATTTAAACACTTTGGTTTAAGTAGTTTAATTTTATGTTCAAACGTGGAGTTAACTCATTGTGCGGTCTAGAGTATAGATACGATTTTTATAGCCTCGTATTCATAATTTAAAGATTATATAAATCATTATAGCACCAAACAAAATATCCAGGACCACCTCTGTTGATGTCCGGTTGTGGATCTCCGATTTACGTCATATAAAATACAAAGTGTGTAATGCATTATCTGGATTCATTTCTAATTAAATCAATCAATTAATTTAATTAACTAGGATTGTGGAGCTGATTTCAAAATAATCTAGTCAAAATAATACAAGATATAATACGTCACCCAATATCAGCTTCTGTCGGTTCAAACACACACTGATTAATTAAGATTTTACACTATCAAATTTTACTAGTTACTAATTTTAACAATACTAAAATTATTATTTCAATTTTACAATTTTTCTTTTCTCAAAACCTTTAATTTTGAATATCGAAATTGATGTCGAAATAATCTCGAATAGAATGATGAGTCTCGAAGGCTGAAGGCCGAATGAATTCCTCTCGACCACTGTCCTTTCTCCTATATCGTTTCTCCCTCTACTCCCTCCATCCTGTAACAGAAACACCCAGCGAAAGCATTCTGATATCTCATTGGCTCGCCTCCCGCGCATCTGAACTTTTATTGGTAAAAAGAAGAATTGACGTTTCCATGACCCGTCACATTTGACACACCTCGATTTCCCTGAATGGTCCGATTTTTGGCTCCACACTCGTTATTTTGTTCCCATGCTTATTATTTTTTTTTTTCACGCATCTGTTCGCAGTAAAATAACATTATTTATTATACTTCTAAGATTTCTAAGTTAAAATTGACGGCTTTGTCAGATTTATGACCGACCCTAACGCAATTTAGCTTTAGAGCAATTTCTTTTTTAAATACTTAGGAACTTAAACTAATTTATTTGTTTGTTTATGGGTGGACTCAAAGAAACTTAGTTCCAAGACGTATTTCTCAGTATTTAATTTATTTCATTTTTATTTTTTTGTTCTACCATTCTTTGGACATTTAGAGTGATTTATCTCTCAAGCCGTTTGCTTTCTAAAAGCAAAACTTAAAGTAACGGCCATAAAAAAAATATCTATGATGAATAGGTATGACTATCTCACACTCCCCCAAAATAGATTTTTAATACACGTAGCTCCTTTTGTCCCTGCAGCTGTGCTAGTCGTTTCAAAATCTATTTTTCCCCTTATCTGTATTAGAACGTTAGTATTAAACCTCCCACGCCTATCTATTTTACCCTCGGGCATGACCATAACTACTTAAATAAGGTATCTCTTTGTTTAGTGTACCCCAAACTACCTGTTTTCTGTTCCTTTCAATACCCTAGTTTTATCTACCTTTCTAGTTATCTACATAGTACCTAAACAAATGAATGGCATTGTAGTTACCCTTAACTTTATCAGTATGAACGTCTATTAATGTATATACATTATTATATGGAACTGCCCCTATTATGTACGGTCCTTCATATAAGCGCATGAATTTTTTTGTCAACTTTTTATCCGCATCTGACTTCGTAAAAGTCTTAAGTTTCACTAAATCTCCGATTTCGAATTGTATTAACTTATGATTTTTGTTATAATGTAATTGCCTACTTTCGGCCGCCTTATCTATGTTTTGTCGTGCCTGCTGTCGAATCTGTTCTAACGGTTCACCCTGTAAGTCTGCCCTCACCGATGAGTCAGTGTTGAAATCAGTCGATAGCAGAGTACGTTTTCCATATATAATCTCGTTTGGCGAATATCCCGTTGTAGTATGTATTACCTGATTGTAACAATCTTCTATATCCGATAATAGATCTACCCACGATCGATGTGATTTGTCGCAATACGTCCTGAATAATCTACCTAACTCTTTATTAACCCTCTCTGTCGAATTTGGCCGCGGATTTCTAACAGATGTGTGCGTCAATTCGATACCTAGTTGGCGAATACCTAACTCGAAAACTTTTGAAGTAAAGTTCGCGCCTCTGTCTGAACATAATGTCTTAATTGTGACCTGCTTATGAAACTTTTTTACACAAGTTAAAGTAGCCTTCCCACTAGCCTGGCGTAGTGGGTATAGTCTGATTAACTTACTATAAGCATCTTGCATTACGAATATGTATTTAAAACCAAATCGTCCTGCTGGTAAAGGTCCAAAAATATCGCAAAAAACTCTCTCTCCTATTTCCTTCGCTATTACAGTTTTAATCGGCCCCGTGTGCGTTTCCAAAGCATGTTTTGACTTTTGACATGCCTCGCAAGCTCTTACAACACGACCTATTATACGAGACATATTTGGGAAATAATATTGACGTTTCATAAGAGCATAAACCTTGTATCGCCCGAAATGACCTACTTCTTCATGTATGCTAACTATCAAATCCCTTAGTATGTTCTCGGGAACATATAACCTTAAGATATCCCCTTTTATGTCTCTTCTATAAAGAATCCCTTCTTTAAGCACGTAGTACTTTGATTCAGAAGTGTCTGCTGTTTGCACGCGTCTAATTATCTCACTAGCAGTCTTGTCGCGACTTTGATAACTACCTATCTCTCTCCATCGCTCCCGCACTAATCGTCCTAATGATGTTTTAAATAGATTCATTTCAGGCCCCGTGACCTTGTTAGTTAATACATCGGTGGTCCCCTTTAAATGTCGAGACAATACGTCTGCTACAATGTTTAGTTTACCTTTCACATGTTCGACTGTGTAATTAAATCGCCCTATATAATGTACCCAACGTATCATCCTAGCACTCAATAGTTTGCACGTCTGCAAGAAAATCAGACTTTTATGATCAGTCCTAATGACTAAATTCGCTCCTCTCAAATATGTTTCAAACTTTGACAAACTGAAAATGATGGCCCATAGTTCTTGTTCAGTAACTGTCCATTTGCGTTCTGTCTCTGTCAATGCTTTACTACAGAACCCTAATATTTGTTCTTCACCAGCTTCATTCAATTGATAGACATAACCCGAAACCCCCAAATTACTGCTATCGGTTTGTAAATAATAAGTTCCCTTAGGATCTGGGTGTACAAGAAGTATCGTGTCTATAAACAATTTCTTGACCCTTTCAAAACAATCGTTAATTTCCTCTGTCCATGACCATTTCGTATTTTGTTTTAATAGGTCACACAGTGGTTTAACCTCTTCGCTATATTTTGAAATAAATCTTCTGAAATAATTTATTAATCCCAGAAATCCTCGTAATTGTTTTATAGTCCGAGGTATAGGGAAGTCTAATATGGCTTTAACCCGTTCAGGATCCATACGTACCCCGTTAGTATTTACTATGTGTCCTAACAACTTTACCTCTACACATAAGAACCGACACTTCTCTAACCTTCCAGTTAAACCTGCGGTTTCTAATTTATCTAACACTCGATCTAAATGTTCTAAGTGTAACTTTATGTCCCCCGTAGTGAATATGACTATGTCGTCTAAATAGTTTACGCAAAACTCTCGTACTCCTACTAGGATATAATCCATTGCTCTCGAGAACCCTGCTACAGAAGTTTTTAAACCTTGAGGTAAAACATTATAAGTATACGTCTTCCCCATGAACGAGAACCCAGTATACTTCCTAGAATCTTTATGCAAAGGTATTTGAAAATAGGCATTATTCAAATCAATTAAACTGATATAATTTACTCCATGAAAGGATTGTAAAATCTCAGATGTGAGTGGAGGCGCGCCCGCGTCACCTACCATTTTCTTATTCAACTCTCGTGCGTCCAATAAGAGTCTTATTGACCCATCTCGTTTCTTTGTGAAAGTGAGAGGACTACAGTACGGAGTCGCTTCCTGTCTGATCACGCCTAGTTTTTCTAACTCTTCTAATTCGGTTTTTACCTGTTCTCTATACGCCAAAGGTACCGGATAACTGTGTTTTACAAAAGGTGTTTCGTCTAATAGCTCAATAACGTGTTCGTACTTGTTTGTCAAACCTAAACCTTCCGTAAATACCTTACAGTGTTTGTTTAACACAGGTAGTAATAATTCCTTTTGTTCATTACTTAAGTTCGTGTCATCTAATTTTAATCCCTTAAATTTCTCATTATCTAAATTCATGTCTGATACACTTTGTTCCACTGGCCTAGAGTTTTGATTTAATATTAAATTAATCGTGGCTGCGTTCGTCTCTCCCCCTAACCTTTCGATTTTGCAGTCCGAATTCAGCCTAACACAAGACCTAACGCCCATATGTACAATAGTCAAAGTGTGTTCACCATTACAGTTCACTATTCCTTTTACCCGCTCTAACCAATCGTATCCTAGTATCAATGACCTAGGAAGACGTCGCATAACTAGTACAGGTGCTTCAACTAAAGTACTACCTAACTGAAACTCTATTAGCACTAACCGATTTGTGCTTTCACTTCGCGATCCAAACGCGCCTTGTATTTGAATTGCTGGAATAGCGATCTCTGGCAATGTCCCATGTTCTCTCAGAATAGAGTCGTACAATTCCCTAGTTATTCCACTAATCTGACTTCCCGTATCTATGAGTGCACTCATACTTCTTCCATACAGTCTAACACATACTTCAGGTAACCTAGGTAAAGAATAATCAACACTCACATCGGTTTGTTCATCTAATTCATGATACATTGTGTACACATTCAAACCTCTCCTCATACAAGTTTCACAAGTCACGCCTAACTCATTACACTCTGTTACATTTTCAAACTGGTTTTCCAATAAGATTCCTATACTCCTAATTTCAAATTGACTACTATACTCGTTATAATCAACGCCGCCTCTTAATAACCGCTTAAGTCCCTTATCTCCGGTCCCCAAACTCTGTCCTGGCTTCCATCCACTATTAATTAAGATCCTATAGACTACACCTGTCCTTTCGTGATCTGAGGTCTTTCTGACGCCCGTGCCACACAAGAATAACTGATTTGACCTCGTTTGTGTTGGGCATTCTAGTTTTTTGATGATCCCTCCCCCACATTCTTAGACACAGTAAGATCCTCGCCCTCTTTCACGAACGTGATAGCCGGCCTAATTTGTTTAGATTCGGATACCGTAGGCCTGTTAAAGTTAACCCTAGAACCTAATCGACCACGATAGCCGCGTCCCCTCGTCGAATTTTCCCTAGCTCTCCAACTTCTTGTTGACATTGTTGCTACAATAGGTCGTCTCGATGATGACTCATTGTATCGTCTACCTCTGTAATTATTACTAACGCTACCTCTCGTAAATTGCCTAGGTTTTTCAACAATATTTTGCTCTATGTTTCGAAGAAATTTCGCTCCGTTCATGATGTTAACTTCCTCTGTTCTAGTAAACCATAATCGCTGTATATCTATAGCATAATGTCGCATAATAGAATTGACCAAATCTCTCTCACTAAACGCAATAGTTAATGACTGCATTGATTCTGCTTGCTCAGCAAAATGTTCGGACATCGACATTCCCGAATCGCTTGAATATACCGCATTAATCAATTTATATCTTATAGATTCCTGAATTTGTTCGGTCCAATAATTTCGTCTAAAATCAATCTCGAAGTCAGCGAACGTAGTCCAGCCCTTCGAATACAAGTCCATAACCTTCCGAGCATGCCCCGAGATGCAACCTAACGCTATATCTATTTCGCGATCTAATCCATTTACCGCCCTTATATATTTCTTTAATCGTTTTAGAAAAACGATGGGGTTAGTGAATGGTTTTCCGTCGAAATTTGGTTTAGTTACTGACGGCTGTACAACATATAAATTCCGGGTCTCAGATAATGTACTTGTGCTCGCGGTTTCAAGATTTGACCCCTGCCTATCAGATTTTTCATTTTCATTAATTCCGTTCGACGCGTGTGAAGAAACGCTCGCGATTTCATTTGAACCGGTATTTGAATTTAACTGATGTAATTTTGCTTCGAACTCGGTGATTTTTTTCAAAATCAACTCTAATGTAGCATTCCCTAAGGTCGTTGTTTGCTCGCTCGATTCTACGGTACTAACATCGCTTTGCCCCGCACCTACTTGCTTTGTTCTACGTCCTTTCCTACCTGAAGACATCCCTTTTTTTTTTTTCAATTTTACCCTATTCCTTTTACCTACTTTGGTACTATCTTAAATATTTTTAATTTTTTACTTTCCGTGTAAAATTTAGTAATATGCAAAGTTGTAATTAGAATAATAGTGCAATACTGCTACAATTTGCAACCACATGCGCGAAGTGCTTTGATTATATGAATTCCCAGACTTTAAGCAAAATTTGTTAAGTCTAAGAAATAAGCACGGGATAAATAACTCGGTCTTTGTAATATCCTCTCTGAAAACCTGTAAATTGTACATTTATGAGACACATAGCTTATTTCTGCTCCTGCTCCCCCTATACATAAATAAATGTAAATGTACAACATATATATATATAAAACAACATGCAGTGTGTCCTTAAAACTTATAATTTATAAATAGTAATGTAAGTTTATAAATTTTTCTCTCTCAAATACCCAATCACAATTTCTACGTTGTGTTATTTTTATGTTAATGTAAATCTAGTCATATCGTTATTTCGAATACGTACATAGATCCCTGGTCACTCGGCATCAAATTTCTGTGATGGTACGCTGTGATCGTCTATACTAGTGGTTAAGATTAGGCATTATGAAGAGATAAAATAAGAAATAAACTCAGCTGAATTATAGAAACACCTAGGTATTTAAGTCATGAGTTATTTACAAGTAATTAATTGGTACAGTACGTTGGGTGAACACGTAGACTTCTCGACCAGCTAACAGGTTTACACGGATTGAATTATAAAAAATTAATGTAAAATTTCAACTCCTCAAAATAAATATAATGAGTGGAGAGATTTGTTAATTTAGAACGTCCTGTTAGTGTGGAAAATCAGTTTATACGTGTATTTGCCTTATTTAGGCCATCGGTTTGAGACCAACCGGCATTCCTCAAGCACGGGGGGAGCCCTACACTGAAATCTCAGTCTTTTAGCATTGTTATCGGGGCACAGCACTTGGACTCTCCTATTTCGCTGCGAAGCGTTTTCAATTTGCCTAGGTACGGAAACCTAGGTTCCTTTCAATGAGCTCTGGGCTCGCCCCAAAACCATGGTATTTTTGTATATTTATATATTTGTTTGATTGATTGTCAATAAATTGGCCAATTTATTAGTTCGGAGAGTCCAGCTGTATAAAGACATGACGTGTTTGCTTTGTGCCGGAATCTCGCTGCTGGTACGTCACCAATCAACCATGTACCATATAATATCAAGCAAAGGAATTACAAAGTACAGCAAAACTAGTATTTTTATCTATTCAAAAACTCGGTGATTCACAAATTCAGCTGGCGTCGGTTTTAACAGATAATGTTACCTAAAATGCTGTTTGGGAAAGATCGGTACACAATAAAAAAAAAGGTACCTACCTGCCTCGCCATCTGCCCTCTGGAGGCAGCGTGTACTCCATTGTCTCGTTCAGGGTAAGTAGATGAAATTTAGCTATGACTCGAAAGTAAAAGGTCCCTTTGTCTTTAGCCTGAGATTCGAACCCAGCCAATATTATCTTTAGTAGTGGAGAGCATTCTTGGTAAATTAGGTACTAATCGTTTTGTGAAAATAAAAGTATAAGGAAAAACCATCGTGAGAATTTCACATCCCTAGAGTTCTCTCAAATGTTCTAGTTCATTCATAACCATATAAAAGATTGATCATGATGATGATAATGATGCTTCGTCCTAACTTTTGTGATCAACTTCCACTAAATGACGTTATTTTATTTACTCAATTTCAATACTAATTTCAATGTAAGATGGAAGAAATTTGTATTTCTTAGTTCCATAGTAAGTACTTTTATTTAGGTATGTATTAGAGAGAGAAAGTCAATATTGAAGGTTATCAAATTAAATATGCACACATGTGACTTAAGTTTGAGGTATATCAAAAAAATCAAATGAACCATAACTAATAAATCTTTAACTTGAATCTCCTTCCAATATTCACTACTTCATATAGGTATAATTAAATATAGCAATAAAAGAGGAAAATAATATTCATATAATTTATTACTGGTGAATAGATTTTCTACTACTCACTCAGTTTAAAACCAAATAAAGAAGAGAAACTGAATTTATTATTTAGACTGGGAATTAAGTAACTTTATTACATTAATTAATTCCTGGCCGAATATTTGCTTCCTAAGCCATACTAATTATTGAAAGGGGAAAAGCAATATTCAAACGAAAAAACCCTTTCGGCTTTATGTACATCATTTTATCTAAAATACACACATGCCCACATAATTAATAGAGATATTATCTACAATTCTTACTTCTATAATAAAGTAAATTTTAAGGACACACATTACACAGTTTTATACAATCAATCTAGATATATTCAGATCCCAGCTCCACAGTTAATTATTTCGTCTCATTTAAACACTTTGGTTTAAGTAGTTTAATTTTATGTTCAAACGTGGAGTTAACTCATTGTGCGGTCTAGAGTATAGATACGATTTTTATAGCCTCGTATTCATAATTTAAAGATTATATAAATCATTATAGCACCAAACAAAATATCCAGGACCACCTCTGTTGATGTCCGGTTGTGGATCTCCGATTTACGTCATATAAAATACAAAGTGTGTAATGCATTATCTGGATTCATTTCTAATTAAATCAATCAATTAATTTAATTAACTAGGATTGTGGAGCTGATTTCAAAATAATCTAGTCAAAATAATACAAGATATAATACGTCACCCAATATCAGCTTCTGTCGGTTCAAACACACACTGATTAATTAAGATTTTACACTATCAAATTTTACTAGTTACTAATTTTAACAATACTAAAATTATTATTTCAATTTTACAATTTTTCTTTTCTCAAAACCTTTAATTTTGAATATCGAAATTGATGTCGAAATAATCTCGAATAGAATGATGAGTCTCGAAGGCTGAAGGCCGAATGAATTCCTCTCGACCACTGTCCTTTCTCCTATATCGTTTCTCCCTCTACTCCCTCCATCCTGTAACAGAAACACCCAGCGAAAGCATTCTGATATCTCATTGGCTCGCCTCCCGCGCATCTGAACTTTTATTGGTAAAAAGAAGAATTGACGTTTCCATGACCCGTCACATTTGACACACCTCGATTTCCCTGAATGGTCCGATTTTTGGCTCCACACTCGTTATTTTGTTCCCATGCTTATTATTTTTTTTTTTCACGCATCTGTTCGCAGTAAAATAACATTATTTATTATACTTCTAAGATTTCTAAGTTAAAATTGACGGCTTTGTCAGATTTATGACCGACCCTAACGCAATTTAGCTTTAGAGCAATTTCTTTTTTAAATACTTAGGAACTTAAACTAATTTATTTGTTTGTTTATGGGTGGACTCAAAGAAACTTAGTTCCAAGACGTATTTCTCAGTATTTAATTTATTTCATTTTTATTTTTTTGTTCTACCATTCTTTGGACATTTAGAGTGATTTATCTCTCAAGCCGTTTGCTTTCTAAAAGCAAAACTTAAAGTAACGGCCATAAAAAAAATATCTATGATGAATAGGTATGACTATCTCAGCATCAAAGCAAAACACTTTATGTATTAACAATTTAAGAGAACAGTCGATTACTCAGTAAATTTACATTGGTAATAGTTTCTTCAATTGAATAAAAGATGAATGGTGGCCCAATACATAAGCGTGAAGCGATAACAATTGAGAAGCTGACCAACAAAACGACGTAATAGCACGAAATAAAATTTTACCTACACTTGCTCGTAAATTGCTACTTTACAAAAAAAAGGATTTCATTATAGAGGACTGTAATCGGGTTTTTATTGGCTGCACGCCAGCAATTTCCAAGAGGACTGTAATATAAATTACTGGACAGTTTCATACTGCCTACTAATGACGAGGCTCTTTCAGTGTTGTCAGGTTGTTTTAGGTAGGTACACGATTTTATGAATATTCTGTCTTATTACTTACCTACTACTTTTTTAGTACACGACTTAAAAAAATTGTTTTTTTTTTTTAAATTTTTCTTTTAATTGAGTATTACTATTTTGTTTTTAAATAAATATTTTTGACTTTTTTTAATTTTTTAATTGCCAATCCAGTGGTAAATAGAGATCGTTGATATGCTATATTTTAAACCACCCATCCATCTGTGTACACTTTAAAAGTTAGAAGTGGCGTGCCCGGAATTGAACAATAGTAGGTATATTTTATAGTAAATACTATTTTTTTTATTATTTCGTACTTATATAACTTTCGCCTGGTCATCGCTAGTAACTTACATACCTAGATATTCCGGCTGCGCAGTTATCAGTCAACTAAAACATATCCTCTGCTCAGTACATACGCCATCAATGACAAACAAACACTAGGATCTATTACACCAGTCGCATCCAAACAAAATGATCGTCGAAATCATAGTCTTCCTGATAACTGCTATATTAGTATACTATTTGTACCTGTACAAATGGGTGCATCACTATTTTGACAAAAGAGGTGTGAAGTACTTGCCCGGGGTACCGATTTTTGGAAATATTTTAAAATCTACGTTTCTGAAAAATCATGCGGTTGATGATTTGGATACGGTGTATCGAGCTTTCCCGGATGAAAAGTAAGTTTTTTGTATATTTGTCAGTGATTCGAAAATTTTGTCTTGGACCAAAAAAAAATTCAGTCAAAACACATACTTTACAAAAATAGATACGCAGTAACAAAAAACATTATATAATTCACATAAAAAAATTACATTATTTTAAGGTAACGTTATAAACGTTCAACTTAGGTATTTTACCTACAAGCTATAAAGACACGTTTTACAAAAATAAAATAAAGATGTAAAGAACCAATAATCTCATTAATGATCTAATCTTGACCTATAATGACCTTTAACATCATTATAATTAACACTTCTGACTCTTTAATTTTTAGGGCCCCGTACCTCAAAAATGGAAACCTTAAAGGATCACTTTATTGTCCATCTGCCCGTCCGTCTGTCGTTTTTTAACCCGTGCGTGTTTTTCATTGAAGCATAAAAACAAACAGAGAGTCTATTTTACAGCCAACTGTATTTTTTATGTACATTAGACATTGAAGTCGATTTGAAATAATTTTACTACTTCAGAAATATTTTAAGCTAGATAATGCCCGAGACTTCGTTTGCGTGGATTTAGATTTTTATAAAAATTCTGAAATAAAGTTGTCCCCGGGACGCAAGCTACCTTTGTACCAAACATATAAATCGGTTAAAGCCTTTAAGAATCCCGTGGGAACTCTTTGATTTTCCGGGATAAAAAGTAGCCTATGTCCGTCCTCGGGATGTAAGCTACCTCTGTACCCATCAAAATTGGTTAAACTGTTGAGCCGAGAAGACCTAGCAGACAGCCAGACGGACCCACTTTCGCATTCAATATATTAGTACATATATATATTTTGTTCAGGTATGTAGGCTACATAGAAGGTACGGCTCCGATCCTCCTAATCCGAGACCTGGAGCTGATGAAATCCATCACGATCAAGGATTTCGATCACTTCGTCAACCACAAGCAATTCTTCTCTGAGGAGATTGAACCATTGTTTGGAGGCAGCTTGTTTATGATGAAAGGTACAGAGTTCATGATGGCTTATGACCGAAACTAATAATATATCGATAAGTTACTCTCTCAATCTTTGCGTCGATCCCTCATTACTTAGGGTCCTGACCACCTTAAGGTTGAGATCTATAGAGCGCACTTTGACTTTGCTCAGACTTAAGACACTGTTAAAACGAGACAGCGTTATACCGCTGGCACGTATCTGTCTCGTTTTAACTGAAACTTAAATTAAGACGAATCAGTCGCATCCGATACCCGGGATCCTGAGACGCCTCATGCCTGGAACGGGTTTTTAGTGGGTATCTATCCTGTGGCAATGCCAGTGAGACCCAGATATCCACTTTTGTGGCGGGATGCGTCAGTGCATTTATTCGCAGCGAAAAATGGGGTCCTGACCACTTCCCATTAATTACTTACTGGAAGAAATTTTCGGGAGGTAATAATCCGGTGGGTTCCCAGATTTTACGCTTAGTTGCAGGTAAGCATCATATTTTTACCAAACAAATATTCACTTTACTTGGTTGAGATTCTTGTAGTAACTGGCTTTTGCCATAAATTGGTTCCACATGTATTCCCAAAGATTTTGGGTTTAAGGTGGACGAATTTGCGGGAATCTTAGAAAAGAATAGAAAAAGAGTTATTTGCTGATCCAACATATATTCAACACAAAAAACATTTACAAAAATAACACCTTAAAATCTAACTTAACTTAAACAGTGTGTAAGTATACCTACTATATTATATTTTTAGGTGAAAGATGGCACGATATGCGCACCACACTGAGCCCTGCTTTCACTGGCTCCAAGATGAAGAAGATGCTGCCGTTCATGACGGAGATCAGCGCCAACATCGTCAACCACTTGAAAGGTAAGTACTTAAACACACTACACATAGGATAGGTTTCAAAACAACAGGTATTTCAAATAAATCATATACCAGTTTTATCTATGTGTTTGACTAATTAAAAATCCTTTAGAGACCATAAGTGGGATAAAATAAGCTTATGTTCTGTATATCCCTAGAATCGCTTTGGTGGCTATAGAAACAGAAAAGTTTTTATTCAAATGAAATTTCATAAAATGTTTTTAATCGTCAAGTAGCTTAAGCTTTTGGTAGAGTACCAAAAGCCGTGAAAAAATATATTATATCTATAATATATAAATTCAATATATTTAATATACATTTAATAAGCAGACATCAAACCAATATTATAAAGGCGAGAGTTTGTGTATGTTTGTTACTCTTTCACGCAAAAACTACTGAATAGATTTGACTATTTGGAATGGAGATTGATTATATCCTGGATTAATACATAAGATAGATAGATAGAAACATAACATAAGCTACTTTTTATGCCGGAAAATCAATGAGTTCCCACGGGATTTTTAAAAAACCTATATCCACGCGAACGAAGTCGTGGACAACAGCTAATTGTAATATAATATGCACTATCTACTAATCACTACTAATTATAAGTATTATACAATAGCATAACAAACCCACCGTCAACCAAAAACATCAATTGATACCACATGCAAGGTCAATCAAGCGGATGCGAGTGATATCATCGGCCAATCAAAACTAGTTATCACTGGTTTTACAAGTGTAAATTAAAAATTTATAACACCCCCGACAAGTGAACGTTACAGTAACTAGAAAAGAGCTGATAACTTTCAAACGGATAAACCGATTTTCTTGGATTATAGCTAAGAACACTCTCGATCAAGCCACCTTTCAAACAAAAAAAAACTAAATTAAAATCGGGACAGATACACAGATACACACGTCAAACTTATTTAACACCCCTCTTTTTGGGTCGGGGGTTAAAAATCACGTCGATCCCGTCGATCCCTTGCTTCGTTGCAACATTGTAATATTAGAGGCCCAAATAAAAGAGTTGTTAGTGGTTTGCGTGCTTTACTGATACTAACTCCTAATTGTAAGGTGCGTTACAATATATATATCCGTGCATCAAGTGCCGTGGGTCACATACTACACCTCCCAGGGCACTTGAAAAAAAAAATTTAAAAGTAAAACAGTTTTTTTTTTTTTTTTTTTAGTGGTTTGCGTGCTTTACTGATACTAACTCCTAATTCTAAGGTGCGTTACAATATATATATCCGTGCATCAAGTGCCGTGGGTCACATACTACAACATGATTGGAGAAGAAACCAACAAACAAAACCACCTTCACATTTATAATATGTGTAGTGATATAGATAACGATGAAAAACCTATTTCACCGTAATTATTTTAACTTGTTTCACAGTAAACAGAAATGGATGTGTTTACCCCTTCACCATAATTACGTAACGATGCCGGGACCTAAATCACACGTATAATATACACGCTTGATAAACGCTCACATTAAAGTTTAATTGAATTTAAACGCCATTAAAAGTTGCTGCGTGATATTAGCCAAAGAGCATGACAATATTAGACTGATAGTATTAAAACATGTACCTATAGTGCGCACATTTTGACATCTCATTCGTCATTTTAGTTATACATATCTGTCAACTGTCATAATGTCAAAAGTAGGGTTCACCTTTAAATTGACACATACAGCTAAAATGGCGACTATGATCTCAAAATGTTTGCATTATATGATTGTTTAAGCTCCAACTTTGGCAATGAAGAACTGAGTAATGACAGTTTATAATAAGAACGAGACTGCAAGAGACCTATGTCCAGCAGTGGACGTCTATCGGCTGACGATGATAATGATGTTGAACTATACTCTATACACGGAAAGAAGATAGTAAAGCTCTCTGTTACGTAATCCCAAACAAATGACAGAGACAAAAATCCCAGTGGGCGTTGACTATTGTGAGTCACCAACCAATCACAAACATGTTTCAAAAAACATTCGAAATTCAATTCTAAAATGTTTTCGAAAAACATTCGAACTTCGATTCGAAAGCAGTTTCGTTTGTGATTGGTTGGTAACAGAAAATGGCTAGCGCCCGCTGAGGTTTTTGTCTCTGTCATTTGTATGGGGTTACGTAACAGAGACAGCGCTATGCTTTTTTCCGCGAAGGAGGTATGGTCATTCTACTCATGTTGTAATAGTTTGTCGGTAGTACCGACTCCCCTACTCCATACGTTTGAAGCGAGAATAAACATTTGCAAGCTATTACTGGCGAGGCTTAGTTTAATTTCTGAGATGATAATATCTCTGACGCTAACAATTTTGCTATTGTATAGTTTACGGTTATATAATTTGATTTTAGTTATTATGCGTTCAACTATATTCAATTTTAATGTGAATTTTGTACATTTCTCATTCAAACCCTCTAACTATTTTAAATTCTTACGCTGCTCAACTCAAGGTCCTTATAATAATATTGCAGTTAGTACCTACGTAGTATATTATTCCCATTTGACTGATTAATAGACTGTGTAAGGACTTTGACTAGTTAATATACTTTGTGATTTGTGATAATCGCAATCAGCTTTGATCTGTAAATTATCCTTTAACCACTGAGCTATCGGGGCTTTAAATCTATCTGGTTGTCCATAGGTCGTATCGGCGAAGATATTGACGTCGAGGACCTGATACGTCGCTACACGAGTGACGTCATCGCATCCGCCGCCTTCGGACTGCAGGTCGACTCGGTGCGGGACAAGGACAACGATTTCTACAAGACTGGCCAGCTTCTGTTCAAGTTCAATTTCTGGCAGCAGTTTATGTTCTTCTTTACGGCTATGTTTCCTAATTTGTCTAAGGTGAGCTCCAAAACAGAAAAAAGGTGAGCAGTGTTCCGAAAGCTGAAAGAAATCTTCTCATCCGAAATTCCTCGATGTTTGAAGACCAAGTCTTCGAACAGTGCGTGTTGCCAGTGATGAAATATGGATCCGAGACATGGTCGCTAACTATGTGCTTCCTTGGGTGTTGGGTCCTATACTTGGGTACCTATAGATCACCTGATGTTAATTGATTACCGCCGCCCATGAACATTTGCAGCACTAGAGGTACCGCTGATACGTTGCCGGCGTTTCAGAAATTTTTTGGCCCGCCCCTTGATTAACCCCATATTGTAATCTAGTGGGAACACCGCCGATGGGAGTTGATTCCACAGTTTGCATGTGCGTGGAAGAAAGGATCTGGCACAACGGGTGGTCGATGTGCACCAGGCACCCAGGTGGTGAGGTTGAAATTGCTTGCGATGGCGTGCGGTACACAATAACTCTACAAGTCTTTAAGTTTAGTATATCCAACAAAAAATACACTTTCGCATTTATGTGTCAGAGACTTGGCGCTAGAGTGTTCCCGGCTAAAACAATGGAATTCTTCAGCCACCTGGTGTCGAGCACGATGGAGTACAGAGAGAAGAATAACATTGAGAGACCCGATATGATACAGTTGCTAATGGAAGCTTCTAAAGGTGAGTTGGTTTTTTGTTGGACCTTGTTCTTAATATAATGAATATAATAAGAATAAAATTAGCAGCAGGCGACAGGCAAACGAGCAGGCGACTTTGACTTTATGGCTATTTAAGTTAGTACAACCTAACGTATAATAGTCAAGTTTTGTTTTATAAGGAACCAAAAGCTTAATTTGCTATAATCCGCTAAATCAAACAAATCTGTATGGTACAACATGCAGCATGCGACATGCATCGTCCGCCCTCCCACTGATAATCATGCAGGAAAAGCCAGCCTCCAAGCAAGCAATACGCACCACCACCACGCAGCACCACACAAATCTCTTAACTACTCGATGCTCGTTCCGCCCCGAGCATCAGAGTATCCTCAGGAGATGTAGACTTTCGTTCATTTCGTTCCTTGTATATCATGGACTTCCGCAAAATAACGAATGCTTCTATGCTAAAGTTTTGTTTTATTTACAGGTGCATTAAAAGATGATAATGATGCAAGCGACAATACGTCACCCACCGATGACACGTTTAAACCAAAAGCAG
Source organism: Maniola jurtina (assembly GCF_905333055.1). Taxonomy (NCBI): domain Eukaryota; kingdom Metazoa; phylum Arthropoda; class Insecta; order Lepidoptera; family Nymphalidae; genus Maniola; species Maniola jurtina. Next base: position 13,550,092 of record NC_060042.1, read on the forward strand.
TACAGAGACGTAAGTCATAGTAATTTGTTTAGTTATTTGTGTAATTATCCTGGGTATAAAATGTATTCCATGTTGGCGAAATTGGCCCTAAGTGACCTGACGATAGATTACAGATAAATAATTGTTATTAATTTTGGCCTTTATTTAAATGTTTATCTTCGAAATATTTGTTGCTTTTCAGAGCAAACAATTAATTATTTATAAGCAATTAGCTGACGCCCACGACTTCGTCCGCGTGGATTTAGGTTTTTCAAAATCCCGTAGGAACTCTGTGATTTTCTGGGATAAAGTAGCCTATGTGCATCCTATGTGTTAATTCAGGGTATGATATATCTCAATTCTGATTTTCTTTCGTAGCTTTTGCGTGAAAGAGTAACAAACATACACACATACATACACACAAACACAAACTTTCGCCTTTGATACATTTTATTACGTTGATGATTATTATCTACACTCATTTATTTATTTTTTACATTTTATCCTATTTTTAAACAATAAAATAACAAAAACAACAGAAAAAATAACAGAAACACAGAAAGAACAAAAAATAAAATAACATCAACAACAAAATCAATAAATAACAGAAACAAAAGAGAAATAAAATAACATAAACAACAAAAAACTAAAGTAACGGAGAAAAAAAAAAAAAAAAAAAAACATTGAATAAAAATATGATAAAATGTACCCCACTGGCAACAGGGTGGGTTGGACCCAAGCCGCCAGTGGTCAGGGCTCCAGAGTGAGGAACCTCCTCACAATGCGTGCCGTCTCAAGAACCACTGCCTTCTGTATCTTACCCTTGATCCAACAGTTAAGCGACAGTTTCTTAAGATGTTGGTCGAAACTGTTCGCAATAAGACCGTTGACTGATACAACTATCGGTACAATAATCGCTGAGTCAACACTCCACATGGCGGTAATCTCGTGGGCCAGGTCCAAGTATTTCGATACTTTTTCCTTTTCTGCTTTCACTAGATTATCATCATGTGGAATAGTGACATCAACAATCATTGCTCGACGCGCTGATCGGTCAACTAGCACTATATCTGGTCTATTGGCTACAATATACCTGTCAGTGATAACCGACCGATCCCAGTAAAGCAGGGCACTGCTATTTTCAAGAACTGACATTGGGTCGTACCTATAGTACGGCACCTCAGTATCTACAAGGCCATACTGAAGAGCAAGTTGTTGATGGATTATCTTGGCTACTTGATTATGTCTGTGCAAGTATTCGCCGTTAGCAAGATAAGAACAACCGGAAACAATATGTCTGAGGGATTCCCCAGGAAGATGGCACGCACGACAAATGTCAAGCGTTCCATCTTTCATTATATGTTTCCGGTAATTATTAGTCTTAATAACTTCGTCCATAATTGCACAGATAAAACCTTCGGTTTCCCCAAAGAGGTCCCCAAACTGTAGCCAGGATACAGAGGCTATGGAATCTACATCCGGCCTAGTTAAGGCCTTGTAGAATCTTCCATGCAACTCCTTACTCCTCCATACAGCTATGCGATCCGAAGTGCTAAGCACTATGGGCTTACGCCAGTTATTTTTGCCTAAGGAAAGCGGAGTAAGACCTTTATCAACTGCAACTACATCCCTATGTATTCCCACATTTACTTTGAGAAAATAATCTCTGAGATTGCATACCTCACGATTATGAAGGTTCTTGGCATTTAAAAAACCACGCCCTCCACACTTGCGTGGGATATACAATCTCATAACAGATGAACGTGGATGATGCATACGATATGTAGTCAACAATTTTCGGATCCTTCGATCCAAGGCATCCAGTTCGGTTTGAGTCCATTTTAGAATGCCAAAAGTGTATATAAGTAAAGGCATAACCCAGCCATTAAAGGCACGTACTTTGTTGCCACCAGATAAAAGACTATTAAGAACTTTTTTTAGGCGGCCAAAGAAACGCTCCTCCACTGCCTGTTTCATAGTCCTCACTTCTATACCAAGTGCTTCTGACATTCCAAGATATTTATATGTTTCACCTTCACAGAGAGATCTAAGAATCAAAGTTTCTGAAAGAACTAAATTCTCAGAGTTCACAACCCTACCTCGCTCTATATTGATAATCGCACACTTGTCAACACCAAATTCCATCCCTATGTTATTGCTAAAGTTCTGAGTAATCTTTAGCAATTTCACAAGGTCTGTTCGTTTAGATGCATACAGTTTGAGATCATCCATATAAAGTAAGTGAGATATGACCTCACCCCCCTTGCGAAGACGATAGCCTAACCCTGAGTCCTTCAGTAGTGTACTGAGAGGATTCAGTGCCAAGCAAAACCATAAAGGACTCAAACTGTCCCCCTGGAAAATTCCCCGCTTAATCCTTATCGGTTCAGCTGATTCAAAAAACTCATCACCACCTGGTTGACGAAGGACTGTCATCCACTGACTCATACATGAGTCAAGGAAAGAACATAGAGTTGCATCGACCTTATACAACCTCATGATCTCCATGAGCCACGTGTGAGGCACTGAATCATAGGCCTTCTTGTAGTCAATCCAAGCAGCCACTAGATTTTTTCTATTTCGCCGAACCTGTTGCCAAATAGCAGTGTCAATGAGGAGTAGTTCCTTTGTACCGCGTGCCCTAGCCTTACATCCATTCTGAACCTGGGCCAAAATATTATTTGCATTAATATGCATAGTTATTTTTGTGGTTAGAATAGATGTAAGTAGCTTATAGATGGTCGGTAAGCAGGTTATAGGGCGATAGTTTTTTGGGTCTGCGGTACTTCCGGACTTATGTACCAAGAACGTGACACCAGTTGTCATGAGTGTCGGTAACGATCCAGAGTCAATGGAGTTCTGGAATTGTGTTGCTAAGACAGGATGTGCACTACGGAACCATTTTAGCCAGAAGTTGTGCAGTCCATCCGGCCCCGGGCATTTCCAGTTCGATGCCGAACGAATTGCACATCCTACATCCTCAGCACTAATGGTTACAGGATTCATCTCTACCACCGTAGCGCACTGATCCCTCACAACATTCATCCACTCACCTTCGGTATGATCTATGGGAGCCGACCAAATGCTACGCCAGAAATCTGACGTAGAATCAGGTGTAGGAAGCTCTCCATCGACCATACAACCTCTAGGTCGTTCCCAATTCCTGTACATCTTCCGTTGGTCACTTTGGAACATACGATTCTGAGAAGCTCGATCAATGCGTTTTCTAAAGCGCCTAATGCGTTGTGCCCATGCATAGACTTTCTGTTTCAAGAAGTCAATACGATCCGTAACCAAAGACAAATACTGAGAGGGACTAATATTAGTCCCAGCAAATGCTTGGTGTACAAATCGCATTATCCTCGGGCGAGTATTGCCCGCCCTAAAACAGATCAGCTTTGCAATGAGAGTTCTAGTCAAAGAGATACGCCTTTCGATCCCAGCCTGCCAAGCTGGAGCTGTATTTGGTCTTTTTACAGCTCTATGCAGCTCTGGAAATTTGATAGAAGCTATCCGACATGCTGCAACAGCTCCACAGTATAGGATTGAATGCGTATCATTTAGGTCATATGAACTTTCTAAATATGTACCTAATATTTTGTCTAGAACTGCCATCAACGCCATATTTCGTCTATGGACAGGCAAACGAGGTAGTTTCGGTCTAAGGTTGTTAGGCACAGATCTAAACTCTAAAATCGCATCCTCCAAAGTCCTCCTCATTTGCTCATCATTCTGGTTACTTACCGCCAAATCTAAACCACCTTGTAACTCCTCTTGGGTGTTTAAAATCTCTATAACACTCGGAATTTGTGGAGATTTATGAGTTGAGTTACCGGTAGTAATAACTTGTGGTAAATTTAAGCGCAACCGATCAAGTGTAGATTCATCCAGCACACGACGGCGCTGAATAACTCGCACCTGATCCGATAGCCGCTGAGCGGACACGGTCACTGTCGGTTCAAGGGCCTGAAACAAAGACACCATTCTTGAGCGATACCCAGTGAGATTAGTTCCCCCATCTGTCGCCCTATAGTACGCTCGCATGACGTTCTCATTCATTCGTTGAGTCCATCTCATGCGACGCACTACACCACTGGCGGCGGAAGCAGTCGTAGGAGCACGCAGCTCCTGTTGCTCCAAGCCATCCGGTGGCGGGTGTGTTGCTCGTCGTCGTGGTGCTCGTCTCGGTGGCCTGGTGTCATCGGCGGACCCCGTAGATGACGGCGGGGTCCTATAATCCTCGTCCGACGACGAGTCAACACCAGATGTTATTTGTGCTGTATGTGCGCTGGCATGTCGATGTCGTCGAGTTTCCATTTAACAAATTACTATGGAGTCCATGTTATTATTTTATTATTGTTCTTCATGTTTACTGTTTATATATACAACTTTTAGTTCTTTTTGGCTTCATATTTGGATGTTTAATAATATTTTGTGAAATAATTTATTTGTTGTTAGAAAAAAATGTCATCTCGGTTGACATCGGTTGTCAGGATTTTTGATGATTATTATTATGATAACGATGATGATGATGTCATTGCACTACGACACTGAATGTAGGTATAAAACAAGAGGCAGTTAAATATTTAAATGATATCACAGAATGATAAACAAGCGTAGGTAATCTGCAGTTTAGTGTTTGAATCAGTATTTGAATAGGACTTACCTAGTTCTAAGACAAAATCAGATATATTGTATTCTTTCTTTACAAATTGGGTACTGTACCCAATTTGAATGAATGATTTGATTTTGACTTTAAGTCCGTTTATATATTTTACGAGTGTAAATATTTATATAGGTACATTAGTACTTAATATGTTACAGCGTACCATTCAGCCTATAGCTACTTTTAGCTAGCCTTTTTTTTACTACAACTACGCCACATTTTATCATAGCATTATTTTTATAAAACATGCAAACACTAAATAACTATTTATAACATTACCATTTTAGAAGCATTTTAGATTAAAAAAATTATAAGCAAAAATTAATAAGCTGTTTAATTTAATTCTGGTGCCTATGTGCAAGGCAAACAAGCATAACATTCTCAGCGTGTTACCTGATATCTGCCTCCCTATTATAACCCTATGTAGCCGAACCTTATCGCCACCAACTTTTTCAACTTTTGTGGCGTACATAATATACATATATACCTACCACTACGATACTTTTTCCAGAGTGGACTCAAACTGAACTGGCGGGCCAAGTTTTTATCTTCTTCGTAGCCGGCTACGAGAGTTCTGCTACAGCCCTGGTAATGTGCGTGCACGAGCTGACCATCAACCCCGATGTCCAGGAGACATTGTACCAGGAGATCAGGAGCTTCAAGGAGAAGCACGGCGAACTGACATACGACAACCTCACTGCTTTGAAATACTTGGACTGCGTGTTATGCGGTGAGAATAATTAAGACATTTTTAAATCAACATTTTCAGCATAAACTCAATTTGACTTACTATCGAGTAATTTCACAGAATAAAAAATTAACTTAAAAAATTCTTTCGTCGGTTTGCAGTTTGCACAGTCAGCGATCATTTTATTGACACAGAATCACATCGATTTTAAGTTTATTGAGCAAGAAAGTCGTCGATAGCTATTCGCTTCCTTGATGGCGGTGAGACTACTGCCTTAGAGGCATACCTATCTATAGTGCGCGACAGGTTGAGATGGCAAGCGGGGTATGAGGCGGGGAGACGCCCCGCACACCCGCACGTCACCCGCGCTATCCCGCACCGGATTATCACGGGGGATTTGCGGGTGTGTAGGGCGTCCCCACAGCGAATGCCATTTTCTGTTATACTGTTTCATGAATCAAACAGTGATTCATGGTTCTTTTGTGAATTCCAGAAACGCAAAGGAAATGGGCTGCTGCTCTTATCATGGACAGGGTTTGCACTAAGCCCTATGAGTTACCCCCGCCGAGGGAAGGCGGCAAGCCAGTGCAAGTAAGTTACCCTAAGAGATCCATTAGAGACGCCTTTTAACGACCTCCCTGGTGCAGCGGTGAGCGCTGTGATCCCAGGTTTAATTCCTGATAGGGTAGGTAAATTCATAATATCTAAATTATCTGATTTGGTCTGGTGGGAAGCTACGGCCTAGCTAGTTACAACTTAGACCACCAGGTGAGACCTCAATCAAGGACTAACTTTTGTCTGAATAAAAAAAGAAATACGTGGTTGAAATAATGCAAGTATAATATGGAAACGCGGAGTTCCCATTCTTGATATGTCATCGACATTCCATCTACACACAAAACGTTTTGCGTCATTATTCCTCATACGCATGGCTAAGGTTTGGAATTGGAATACTCTTCTGTGAGCTGTGCTTCCTACCAATTACAACCTTTAAAATAAAATATATAGTCATCTTCTAGGTAAATGCTTCACATCATCTTTTTCCATCAGGAGTGTACCTATAGTGAATAAAACTAAAATAAAAAAATTACTGACTATCCATTCTTTCTTATTCACAGTTAAATAAAGGTGACATAGTCTTTAACCTAGTGAACTCGATCCACATGGACCCGCAATACCACCCCAACCCCACTAAGTTCAACCCGGACAGGTTCTCCGAAGAAAACAAGCACAACATCAAACCCTTCACCTATATGCCCTTTGGCATGGGACCTAGGAACTGCATTGGTAAGAGTTCTGAATACAAGCATAAAGTCAGGATTTCCATGTACCAGGACATTAGGCACTTCAATAAGTTAAACTCTAAGAGCTTCACCCGGATATTTTAGATGTCTCAAATCAAATCAAAATTATTTATTCGAGTGGTATGATCCTTATAGCCCAGTCAGTTAAAAATATACCTTCTTTGCAGGGTCAAGATTCGCCCTTATGGAGCTGAAAGTTTTGATATACGACCTCGTGCTGAACTTCAAGTTTGTGAAGTGTGCGAAAACCATGGACCCCATCGAGCTGAAGCCGCATCCTTTTAACATTCAACCCAAGAACGGATCCTGGATTCGGTTAGAACCTAGGACGGCTGTTGCCGATCGATAGTTGACCATCAATAATTATATATCCATATTCTCAAAAAAAAAGGATGTGAACAAAGTCGCGGGCAATAAGAAATCTAAAATAAAAAGAACATTATGTTTATATTACTATTTTGTATAATCTTGTGCTATTTTCTTATAAGATCTATTGTTATTCTTGTACCAAATTGTGTTGTTTTTTTGTTTAGATAAATAATATAAGGAATTATAAAAATGTATCTAGATTGCTGCAAGCGGTTGATTGATAATAAAAATAAGAAAGCCACAAGGTGTTTTTGTTATTTTTTAAGTTCCTCAATCCAAGCTTTAATATTTTGAGTTAAGAAACGGTTCATTCAAATGAAAGGTTCATAGAGAACTGCCGGGAATTGAACCCGGCACCTCTCACTGATAAGACCACAACGCTCGCCACTGCGCTAGGGAGGTTGTCATAATGCAACGACTTATGACTCACAACCCTCAGATATGTATACTTACTGAGGGTCGTGAGTCGAAGAGACGCAGAGAGAGAACTATTTGCGAATTTATAAAAAGGTTAAACAAAAGAAATAAATAGGTCCATTACCTGTACCTAGTCCCTTTGTGAAACAAAATTGCAAATTGGAAAATCTTTTACTCTTAAACTACTCTTAACTTACCGATTCTTAGGTAGGTATAAGTACGTTTATAAGTTTAGGTTTATATAATCAATATAAGCTTCACTCATAGGCTAGATACTACTGACAGAACTTGTTTTATTTTTGCGTTATATTTTAACGTTCGTTTTATTTTAACGTTGCCTCATTTTAACAGTGTCTTCAGTCTGAGCCAAGTCAAAGTACACTCTTTTGACTCTATAGACCTGAGCCTGACTAAGCTAATAAAAGTACACCCGCTTCAGCATAGGCATTAGTTACCACTAACAGTACTTTATATATTCACTACGCTTTCCTGTGTACCCTCTGTACTCTCTGATCTAATGCAAGCGCGGCTATAGCTGCAAGAATAGCTGCGCAAAGGGAGCTTAGTGTAAGGATCTCACATTACAAAGTAAGTGTAATGTGGTGTATCTATACTAATAAATAAAATTGGAGTGTCTGTCTGTAATTTCGAGATAAGTACCTCATATTAAGCTCATATGGTTATTTGAACGATACCAACACAGAATAACACGTTTTTAAAATTTTTGTCTGTCTGTCTGTCTGTCTGTCTGTCTGTCTGTCTGTCTGTCTGTTTGAAAAGGCTAATGTCCGGAACGGCTGAACCAATTTTGACGGGATTTTCACAGACAAGTTGAGGATTGACCAGGGCGTAACATAGGCTACTTTTTTAACCGACTTTCAAAAAGGGAGTTGTGTTTTTCTACCTATGTACACCGAAATCTCCGAGATTTCTGAACCGATTTGCGTAATTTATTTTTTAATCGATAGAGAAACTTTGCGACATTGTTTCATAAAAAACTTGGAGTCCAACTCCTCAATCCTGATGCTGCAGGGGATCTGACTAATCCACGCGGGCGAAGCTGCGGGCATCAGCTAGTAATTAATATAATATGAGTTTAAGAGCCCGCTTTATCGAAGCGATAACTCGTTGGCGGGTGGAACCTAAAATAGTGCTGTTTCCACAGAATATGACGGAAACAACGTTATTTGTGCGTGTCATCCGTTCCCTCTAACCTAACTGCACCTCACCACGAGAGGCCAGGTAAATTAATTTTTCTTAAGATTTGAAAAAAATAGTCAAAAACGGTAAAGTCATAATTATTGCTAGTCAACGTTTGGAAATACGCAATATTTTTGCAAGAGAAAACATTTTTTACATAAATTACTAGTTTTTAGGGTTCTGTATCCATAGAGTAAAACGCTGTATGTTAGGGTATCTGTCTGGCTGTCCGCGTGTCACGGGTCTCTAACTCGTTGACGTAATGAGTTACAAATCTGAAATTTTGGTATTTGGTGCTTAATGTAACAGGAAAATGGCTTTATCAGGGATTTTGGAAGGAATATCAGGAATATTATACAATCCCGAAACAAGCCGAATACCGATCGATTACCTTATCATATTAAATTCTTACCTTATTGTATAAATCTATTGAAATGGCAAAGAACTGAACTAAATTTAGTGAACAGACCTATTATTTAACTGAGACGGTTTCTGAAATCCTGAGGTAGATACGAAGGCGTCGATTTTTTTTAATCTTATGCAATATTTATGAAATTGATGATCATTTCAGAGTACTTTTGATAGTGATAAGTAAAACGTTAAACTATGATAATTTAAACGTATCACGCATCAAAGCAAAACACTTCACGTGTTAACAATTTAAGAGAACAGTCGATTACTCAGTAAATTTACATTGGTAATAGTTTCTTCAATTGAATAAAAGATGAACGGTGGCCCAATACATAAGCGTGAAGCGATAACAATTGAGAAGCTGACCAACAAAACGACGTAATAGCACGAAATAAAATTTTACAGGCTGAGCCAAAAACTGAACGAAGCTTTCTGAAAGTTTTAATTTTACCGCTTTGATCAAAAACACTAACTTTGGACTCATTTTCAATACAATTTTAGACCATTTTACTTGGAAATGAGTTCAAATTTGTATTCAGTTATGGATTTACGGAATGGCATCGATACATTTGAAGAAAAAACTCAAATCACTCGTTAGATCACTTCCCTGAAAATCAGTGGGTAAATTCAATACTAGCCAAACCAAGCCAGAAGAAACTAAGTATTTGTATTAAGTTTAATATTTACTGCGCAATTTAAAGATAGAGACAAATTACGCTGTAAAAAGAAGTTACCGATGGACTGAAAGGTTGAATTGATCACATAATAAATAAATTATTATGTATCATGGAATGGAATTCTGCAAATACCTAACGCTAATTATGATATTGATCTAAATGTGTCGAATGGCTATGGATGGTTGTTTAATTACCGATTGATTAAAATGATGAGGTAGGAAATAAAATAGCCAAACTCCGCCCGACATTTTCAAAGAGGCGGAAATCGCACAAAATGGTATTTTCAAACGCCAGCTCGTAATAACCTACTTACCACCCTCGTATCACAATTTAGATACTATTTTATTATTTCGTACCCACATAACTTTCGCCTGCTCATCGCTAGTAACTTACTTAGGTAGTCCGGCTGCGCAGTTATCAGTCAACTAAAACATATGCTCTGCTCAGTACATATACAATCAATGACAATCAAACACTATACTTTGTCCATCTTATTGATAGTTTTTTGACAGCTCACGCCCATGAAGTTTCGTATAGTTTAAGTTAAAATTTCATACAAATAATATTGTACTTCATGGACGTGTACCGCCCCCTTGGTGATGTGCCACACATAATGATTACTACGATTGTGCCACAGATTACAAATAATAATCGGTAGAAATAAATCCCAACAACAATATTTCATGTGAAAAATAAGGGTCAGTTCCTATCAAAAAAAATCGGCCATTACAAGTACCGATATCAAAAATTATGGCGAGTTCTTTGCTAGGCTCGGTAAATGGAACCATACAGTTTTATAAGGTTATCTTCTTCGACCACCTTCAAGCTGTAATCGCATTCATAGGGATCCTGTTGAAATGTGTTTAAATAATTTGTGTCTTAATATTAACACCGCAATTCGAAGTTCATTAAACAACTACAAAAATATGCAAATGAATAAAACGATAAAAGACAAATTTGATTTTATCGATAAAGAATGTACACATCACTACAAGTGAAGCCTAAAATAATGTATAAATTAAAATTAAATTACGCTATAAAACATGTTTTTTGTCAATATTACACGAGATTATTACACTTATAACATGTAAATCCTTAATTTTAACCTACTACTAGAAACTACTACCTATGAAAAGGCAATCGAGGAACTTGGACGCCTCCTTTCTTGGAGGCGCAAAACACAGCGTCACACATTTGGTTTTTAATTTTTATCTTAATTTTAACCCAGACTTATTTGAATTTTTAATTTTTATAAAAACATTTCATGAAATCCCAATGTTTTGTCTACCAATGTTGACACTACTGACATGAGTTACACTTACAGTGCGTTGTTGCCAGACCTATATGAGCAATCGCGAACCGAGGTTATCTGAAATAGACGGAGATAACAATACAATAGTTGACACATGGATGTACGAGAGCGGCAACAAGCTATGACTAACTCTAGTTTTATTTATATCTCTATGGTGGACAAGGACAAACTATAGGAACTATTAGACCAGTGGCATCCAAACAAAATGATCGTTGAAATCATAATCTTCCTGATAACTGTTATACTAGTGTACTTTTTGTATGTGTACAAATGGGTGCATCACTATTACGACAAGAGAGGAGTGAAGTACTTACCCGGGGTACCGATTTTTGGAAATATTTTGAAATCTATATTTCTGAAAAATCATATAGTTGATGATTTGGATACGGTGTATCGAGCTTTCCCGGATGAAAAGTAAGTTTTTTGTATATTTTTTAGTGATTCGAAAATTTTATCTTGGACAAAAAAAAAATCAGCCAAAACACATACTTTACAAAAATATGTGGTGGTTATGTCAAGCTCTGTTAACCAGTTCAAGAATAGATTAGACAACCATTTGGAAAACTCGAAGCACTTCTGATATAGACGCATCAGCGAAAACTGCTTAGTTTATTTATTATAAATGATAATATATTATGTTCAGGTATGTAGGCTACATAGAAGGCATGGCTCCGATTCTCCTGATCCGGGACCGGGAGCTGATGAAATCCATCACGATCAAGGATTTCGATCACTTCGTCGACCACAAGGAATTATTCTCTGAGGAGATTGAGCCATTGTTTGGAGGCAGTTTGCTTATGATGAAAGGTACAGAGTTCATTATGGCTTATGACTAAAACTAATAATCTATCGATAAGTTACTTTCTCAATCTCTGTATCACTACTTACCCTTACTACTTAGGGTCCTGACCACTTTAAGACGTCTCAGTCGTATCTGATACCCGGGATCCTGAGACGTCTCATTCCTGACGCGGACTGTGTCTCTGGGTTTTTAGTGGGTATCCTGTGGCAGTGCCAGTTAGTCTCACATACCCGCTTTTGTGGCCGGGATGTAGATTTTCCCCACCGAAAAAAAGGGTCATGACCCTTTCATGGTCATTAATCACATAATGGAAGAAGTTTTCCTTGGATAATAATGCAGTGGGATCCTAGATTTTACGCTAAGCTGCAGGTAAGTATCATATTTTTATTAAATATTTACTTTACTTGGTTAAGATTCTTGTAACAACTGACTTTTGCCATAAATTAGTTATTTGCATGTATTTTCAATGATTTTGGAGATGGAGTTGCATCTTTTTAGGTGAAAGATGGCACGACATGCGCAGCACCCTGAGCCCTGCCTTCACCGGCACGAAGATGAGGAAGATGCTGCCGTTCATGACGGAGATCAGCGCCAACATCGTCAACCACTTGAAAGGTAGGTACTTAATTTTTTTGTCCTATGACGAATTTGGAAACAGGTCCAGTTGTGGCGCAAACAAATAGGATAGGCAATTCCTGAAATGCGACCAACGCGTTAGCGGTTCCTCTGGTACTGCAAATGTTTATGGGTGGCGGTCATCACTTGACATCAGATGACCCGCCTTCTCGTTTGTTAAAAAAAAAAACAAGAAAACGACGAATAAATAAATATTATTTTATCTGGGACCAGTACAAACAGTACAAGTACAAGAAAACATACAGAAAAAAGATCACAAATCCTACGTACAGCTTACCATATTGCATGCCAACTGAGAAAACCACATTATATTATCATATAAATCATATACCAGTTTTTATCCGCTAATATAATATGTCTGACTAATTTTAAATCCCTTTAGAGACCATATGGCACACTCCTGGGTTAGAAAAAAACCTACGTTCATCTCGCTCGGATCGGTTCAGCCGTAAAAGGTTTTCATTCAGCCAAATTAGATATTAACGGGGCTATTCGCTGCCGGCCGATTTCGGTCGTAGGTATCTACGTCGAAGTAGGCAAGTATCCAGCCACTAGCGAGCTTACGTCATGCGCAGTGAGACTCCGACACAAATGGATACAACCCACGCGGACGAAATTTTGAGGTTTTGCAAGTAATAAGTATAATAATAATTTTTTTTTGTAAAAAAATCAGGAGTGAGCAAGCATAGATAGTAATTACCTAACTATAATAAAGACGTAAGATATATAGAAAAAAGTGGCAGCAAAATAGTACGACCTTTATCGTCACGACTCACAACATGGAACTCCGAGTGCTGTTGTAAATTGCACTCTGTTTTTTATATTGCTGATGATTTTGTAATAAAACTCAATTTTGTTTTGAAATTAATAATTTAATGTTAATTTCAAAAATAATACCATATTCGTTCTCAACCACCCCGATAACCTTGAAATGTAACCTATAATGCGAAAGGCTGAGTTTGTTGTGGGCTCTTCTCAGACTTGGGCGCGTTTGGAACCCTCGTAGCTTTAGTTTTAAGTTACGTAATTAATTATCACCACTATATCGTACAAATTTAACAATTTCGACCATCAAAAGGAGTACAATTGTACCTACTTTAAATAAATGATTTTGACTTTGACTTTGAAAGTAACAAATTAGTGCAATAGCCATCTTGGATTTAAAGAACCATCATCAATAATAGCATATCCGTTTTTAGACACCCCGAAAACCTTGAATATGAGGCCCATAATTTAAAAAATTTTCGGCGGCCATTTTGGATTTCAAAAATAATATGATATTCGTTCTTTGTCACCCCTAAAAAGCTGAAAACGACACCCATAGTGTGAAAATGACAAATTGGAGCGGCGGCCATTTTGGGTTTTTAAAATTATAGCAAATTTTACAGATAACGAAACCGTTTTTTGACGGAATCCTAAAAATCAACCGATAACTAAATGCCAAAATATGTCTCAGCAAATAATTAATTTAATCGACTGAAATCTACTTTTTTTAAACTTGCTATATTTTACTTGTTGTTTTTGCGTGTACGATTTGAAGTTCACGATTCCCGCGTAAAAGTAGAGCTGGCGGCGAGAAGCGTAGTCCCCCTTCGAAGGCCGTCGGCAGAGTGAAAATTCGGCTCGTGCGCTTCCTGTTATATCAGTGAGATTTTGTATCGCAAATCCCCATACGATTTTGTATGGAGAATTTTTGTGGAAATACTTGGAGCGCTTGAATGTTTTTCATTAAATAATGAAAGCACAAAAGTCTAAAATAAGATAGGCCAATAATACTTCAATTTCTTTCATTTGTAAAAAGAATTTTTGTTTCGTGTTTACTGCAGTAGACAAATCATATTTACGGGAACTTTACAAGGCGTTTTGGTTGATTTTTCGTGATTTTAGCAATGTGTTTCAATTTTTCTTTGGATAAATAAGGTATTTTCGTCAAATCCGAAAGGCTCTCAAAGAAGATCAACCTTTTAAACTTGCTACACTATTTTTTGTTTCTCAAAATATTTCTGTTTAATACGTTAAACAATGGTAATTCGTGAGCATGTTTAGCGTATAAGACCCTTAAGCTAGATCATTTTAAGAAATGGGCACCTGTTTTTCGGTAACTTTCGTTGGCTCCTTGGTTCCCCGGGGATTATAGTGTAATTTTTCCTTTTGTAGTTATCATATTGTAGTTTTTGACTGAATAAAGTTTATTTATTTATTCAAAAAATAAACGAAACTTGCTAAACCTGCCTATGATTCTAGGTCAACGGGAAGCCCTTTAAGTTTTCATGACAGACACGACAGACAGACAGAAAGACAACAAAATGATCCTATAAGGGTTCCCTTTTTCCTTTTGAGTTACGGAATCTTAAAAATTGTGTATCTTATAAAGTACCTACCTAAGTAATATCATAATGAACCCACGACCAACGAAAAAAACTCTATTGATACCACACGCAAGGTCAATTCAACGGACGCGAGTGATGTCATCAGCCAATCAGAACTTATTATCACTGTTAAAACGCTTAAAAATAGAGCAATTTAAAGGACTGATGACCTCCCTGACGCAGCGGTAAGCGCTGTGGTCTTGTTAGTGGGAGGACCCGGTTCGATTACCGGCATGGTTTGGAATTATATAATTTCTAAATCTCTGGTCTAGTCTGCTGGGAGGCTTCAGCCGTGGCTAGTTACCACCCTTAAAAACCGTACTTTATTAGCCGTAAGATTATATTAAGAAGAAGAATTTCTCAAAATCGTTGCTTAGTGCGGGCTACCTTATAGAGAGAACCTAGAAGCAATACCTAAAGTTTCGAATCCCAGCTGTTTGAGCTGTACGTTTATATATCCGTTAGTTAGTTTCTCCTTTTAAATTAGTCACACCCATAAATATAAATACTTACTTTTCCATCCTTATTCTTCCATTTTCTTTCTTTCTTTCTTTCTTTCTATCGATTGATGATGATAATGATGATGAACTATATACTTTATCGACGGAAAGAAGATAATAAAAAGCTCTCTCTGTTAAGTCATCCCTTACAAATGACAAAGACAAAAATCCCAGTGGGCGTTGACTATTGTGAGTCACCAACCAATTCCAAATATGTTTCAAAAAACACTCGAAATTCAGTTCTAAATTTTTTCCAAATACATTCGAAATTCGATTCGAAAGCAGTTTCGTTTATGATTGGTTGTTAATTGAAAATGGTTAGAGAGAGCGCTATATTAACTTCTTCCGCGGAGGGGGTATGGTAATTGTACTCATGTGGTAATAGTTTATTCTGTGGTAAGTAATAGTTTCTCGGTACTCCTTACGTTTGAAGCGTGAATAAACATTTGCAAGCTATTGCTGGCGAGGCATTGTTATTACGCCTGCAACTATATTCAATTTTAAAGCGAATTTTGTACATTTCTCATTGTAACCCTCAAACTACATATTTTCAACTTAGTACTTACGCTACTTATCGTTTTTAACTCAAGGTCTTTATAATGTAGTTTGTACCTGCGTAGTATGTTATTCCCTCTTTGACTGATTAATAGACTTTGTGATTTGTGATAATCGCAATCACATTTGATCGGTAAATTATCCCTTAACCGTTGAACTATCGAGGCTTTAAATCTATCTGGTTGTCCATAGGTCGTATTGGCGAGGATATTGATGTCGAGGACCTGGTACGTCGCTACACGAGTGACGTCATTGCATCCGCCGCCTTCGGACTGCAGGTGGACTCGGTGCGGGACAAGGACAACAAGTTCTACAAGACTGGCCAGAACCTATTCAATTTCACCGGCTGGCAGCTGTTCATGTTCTTCTTCACTGCTATCTTCCCTAATTTGTCTAAAGTGAGCTCCAAAACAGAAAATGCTAAGAAGTGTTCCAAAAGCTTTAAAAAATCTTCTCGTCGATGTTTGAAGAACAAAGTCTTCGAACATGACATGGTCTATGACCGAGACATGGACTATGTGCCTCATAAAAAAGCTCACAGTCAACAGTTTAGTGGGCGATGGAGAGAGCTATGCTTGGAGTTTCGTGGTTTAGTTGTTCAAATACCCCGTGGGAACTCTTTGATTTTTCGGGAGTAAAAGTAACCTATATCACTCTCCAAGTCTTTAAGTAGGTATATCTACGCAAAAAATCAAGTCGGGCGTGATTGAAGAACAAACCAAGAGACAAACAGACGCATTTATGTTTCAGAGACTTGGCGCTAGAGTGTTCCCGGCTAAAATAACGGAATTCTTCAACCACCTGGTGTTGAGCACGATGGAGCACAGGGAGAAGAATAACATCGAGAGACCCGATATGATACAGTTGCTCATGGAAGCTTCTAAAGGTAAGTTTTTTTTTGTTGAACCTTTTTTTTAAATAAAATTAGCGAGCAAACGAGCAGACGACTTCGACTTTATGGCTATGGCTATCCAAGTTTTTAAAACCTAACGTATAGCGAAGTTTTGTTTTATTACAGGTGCATTAAAAGATGACATTGATGCAAGTGACATTATGTCGCCCACCGATGACACGTTCAAACCAAAAGCAGTGCAAAAGCGTAAGTTATAGTTATTTGTTTTGGCTTTGCCTATGTGCCCAAGCTCAATCTAAGGCCTCATTCGTACGGGGGCTTTTTTAATGTCCGTTAAAAAAGCGAACAAATCCATTCCCAAGTATCTGTTCACACGTCAACGCTTTTTTAACGCTCATGTGAATAAGGACTAATTAATATATAAAAGGAAAGTTGACTGACTGACTTAAGTTGACTGGTACCTATGGTGTTCAAATTGCGAATATGGGTAAACAGTGGAGAAGTTATAAAGACATAAAGGGTACCTACAGTCAAATTCTGCCTATAAGCATGCAATATGTTTCATAATACACTATTCAGAAGAAGAATAGCTGCACTACTATAGTGTTAGTATACTACTATATTGTTCGTATACAGCTACAGCTCCTCGTCACATTTTATCATAGCATTATTTTCATAAAACATGCAAACACTAGATAACCATGATATCATTTTAGATTAAAATTATCAAAAGCAAGTATTAATTAAGTGGCTGTAATTATCCATATGAACTACGCAGCAGTACTCGTAATTTATATCTGGTGCCATGCGCAAAGCAAACAAGCATAATATTCTCAGCGTGTTACCTGATACCTCCCTACCCTTTGAAAGCAAACCTTACCACCGCCAACTTTTTCAACTTTCGTGGCGTACCACCTTACGATACTTTTTTCCAGAGTGGACTCAAACTGAACTAGCGAGCCAAGTTTTCATCTTCTTCGTAGCCGGCTTCGAGAATTCTGCTACAGCCCTGGTAATGTGCGTGCACGAGCTGACCATCAACCCCGATGTCCAGGAGACATTGTACCAGGAGATCAGGAGCTTCAAGGAGAAGCACGGGGAACTGACTTACGACAACCTCACTGCTTTAAAATACTTGGACTGCGTGTTATGCGGTGAGAATATTTTAGACATTTTTAAATCAACATTTTCAGAATTTTAATGAGGGATTAATAGCCTTTGAGGCACTAGGAGCGAGAAAATAGTCGATAGCCATTCGCTGCCTCGTCGACGCGCGGTGAAACTACTGCCTTAAAGGCATACCTATAATACGCGACAGGTCAAGATGGCAATCGGGGTACGAGGCGGGAGATGCCCCGCCTTGTACCCCGCGCTATCCCGCACCGGGCTAGCGGCTGTACGGGTGGGCGGGGCGTCCCCACCCCGATTGCCATATCAACCTGTCGCGAACTTACGGATTATCATTCTAAATTTTACAATATAAAATACTTGGCTAAGTATTTCATGATTCTTTTGTGAATTCCAGAAACGCAAAGGAAATGGGCATCCGCTCTTATCATGGACAGGGTTTGCACTAAGCCCTATGAGTTACCCGCGCCGAGGAAAGGCGGCAAGCCAGTGCAAGTAAGTTACCCTAAGAGGTCCATTAGAGATGCCATTTTATGCATTTTAACTACCTCCCTGGTGCAGTGGTGAGCGCTATGGTCTTGAGGGTCCAGGTTTAATTCATGGTAGGGTAGGTAAATTTAATAATGTCTAAAGTCGGGCTAGAGGCTACGGCCTGGCTAATTACCACCCTACTGGAAAAGTCGTGCCGCCAAGCGATTTAGTCTTTCGGTACGATACCCTGTAAAAACCGGTACCTAAGTGTGGGTTTAATAAAAACTACCATACTCCATCCAAGTTAGTAGGTACATACGTCACATCTGTATTTTCCATCAAGTGAGATTGTGAGCAAACGTTTGCCTATGGCGAATTAAAAAAAAAAAAACTTACTAACCATCCATTCTATCTTATTCACAGTTGAATAAAGGCGACGTAGTCTACAACGTAGTGAACTCTGTCCACATGGACCCGCAGTACCACCCCAACCCCACCAAGTTCGACCCGGACAGGTTCTCCGAAGAGAACAAACACAACATCAAACCCTTCACCTATATGCCCTTTGGCATGGGACCTAGGAACTGCATTGGTAAGAGTTCTGATTACAAGCATAATTTACCAGGATTTCCAGGTTTAACCTTAGTTCTAATAACCGGGTACTAAGCCCGGATAAACTAACCCCTTAAGATAATTAACCCAGACTAGTATTCAGAAAAAAAAAATACAATTATATGCTGGAGCTCTTTCTCAGTTGAATAAAAGATATATATTTCTCAGTTGAATAAAGATAAGAAATATTAAATTATAGTTAATAACCTGGTGAACTCTATTCTTTTTGGATTCATTTTACCATCTCAACCAGACCAATTTTGAGGATTACTGGCGAGAGCTCTTTATCTACATGCCTTTCAGAAAGGAAACTAGGAACCAACCTGTATTGGTAAATAACTAAGAATTCTTATTTCAAACATATTCTATTATTTGCAAGTTTTATAATCCATATTCCAGTGAAAATTATACCAGGAGATTGCTCAGATTGGGCGAACAAGCTCTTTTATCCCGAAATCCAGAAGAAATCATACCGGAAGTGCATAATGCACTTCAAGAAGTTAAACTCTAAGAACTTCACTCACTCGCTGAAGCGAGCGAGCATCAGCTGCAGGCGCTGCAGCATTCCGGGCACCATGTCTCAAATCAAAATGATTTATTCGGATGGTTTGATCCTTACAGCCCGGTCAGTTATATATATTCCTTCTTTGCAGGGTCCAGATTCGCCCTTATGGAGCTGAAAGTTTTGATATACAACCTCGTGCTGAACTTCAAGTTAGTGAAGTGTGCGAAAACCATGGACCCCATCGAGCTGAAGTCCTCCTTTACCATTCGACCCAAGAACGGATCCTGGGTTCGGTTGGAACCTAGGACTTAGGTAGTTGGCCGATCGATAGTCGACTATCGCGATTGTGCATCGAAAACCTACACACAGTTCATAAAAAATCAATGAATCCGATAGACATCATTCTCAGGTGGGTTTAGATAATTTAAACGTTTTATACGTTTTAAACGTTTTATAAAACGATTTAATAAAAACGTTTTATGCAGGCAAAGTCGCGAGCTGTTTGGAAGTAAAATCATAAAAACACTGTCTGTAATGTTGTTATTGATTGTATAATCGTGATATTTTCATTGTTAATTCGTGTTTTTTTTATTTTAATATCCATTGATACTAGTACCAGTTCGTACTAAAAAATTTTAACTTGTTATTTTTCCTACGATAACATTGTAATGAAGTGTCTGGACTGCCACAAGCGATCAAGCGGTCGTTTGATAATAAAAATTATAAAGCCACAAGTTTTCATTAGCTTTTAAAATTTGTACCTTAACTCAAATTGTTAAGGTTCAATGTTTAATGAAAGTATCAACTAACAAGTATGCTTTTGGTAGTCGGTGTACCACCAAGTAGCTCAGATTGAAATCTAAGACTCCAACTCAACGCAGTATTGTCTGTACTCCTATCCCTATAGTGATTTTGGACCGCACGAAGCCAGAAGCTCGCGAAGGTAGTCCTGAATGAAGCACGTTACGAGGCCGAGTGGAGCGAAGGGGGAAGGTGACGAGCGAAGCGAGCCGGCAACCTCCGTTGCTTATAACTTTGACTGTATCCTTACAAGAGACCTATTTCCAGCAGTGAACGTCTATCGGTTGATGATGATGATGGTGATTATGATGAAATTAACTTAGTGCTCACCACTGCACCAGAAAGGTTCTCAGATGAATTGTACAGAAAAATTAATGGAGCTTATTTTCCTTATTAAATAATAATGGAAGCAAGTTTAAGCGGCAAAAATATAAAATACGCTTGTTCTAAAAATCCGGTGAAAACCTGCCAAATGCACGTAATTTAAACAACGGAATATACGGGCGTACAATTCGAGCGTGCACGCTTCTTGGTGGAAGCACACACGCCACGCTACGTCATTCACGTTATGCCACCTCAAGTCACGGTGCAGTATCAAACAACTTCTGTTGACGAAAACCAAATCTTAATCATCGGAGATAATACTACTAGGACACGAAACCACGTCACTTCTTTCTTGAAAGCTTTCTTTATAGAAACCCTTTTTGAAGTTTACAAGGTGCAAGATGATGTCCGTAATATCCTGGCAAACTGAGGCTAGGACCAATGTGTAGATGTGCCAAAAATAATAAGCGTTGCGTTTAATGCCCGTAGGAGATATGAGAACATAAAGAATTTGTTTACAACTTCAATATAACAACCGTGCAAACCACTGATCGCGATCGCACGCCTTTTCCATCTCTTTTCATAGTGTGATGTGCAACACACATTGCTTTGTATAACAAATCTTTATCAACTTAAAAAAACTTAAACTTACAGTACCCAAAATTGTCACATTTACACAAGGACAAGCTGTACGCTTAGTTGGAGGGGGAGATTCTAATGTTTGAGGGTATGCCTAATTTTAAAAAAAGCTGCTGCTCCTGCTGCCGTCACGCGTCACTTTCTTGCCCCTTGTGTTTCCAAATCACCAGTTGATGAATGCGTATTTTTATTATTCCATGGTAGGTAGGCAGTGTCGGAGTGTTTAATGCGCAACGCGATGTACGGGAAATTTCCGTCTTAATCCAATTCTACCCGCAAATTCCAACCCCATGGGATTTTGACATTGATATAAAATATCCAGGAATTTAGTTTCGTTTGCCGTAAAAATGTTGGGGCGATGGTCTTAGTGAAAAAAATCTAGGTATGCCTAAGCACTTATAATAAAAATCCTGAAACTACTGGACTGATTTTAATAATTATTTCAACATTAAAAAGCTATGTAGATACTTTATCCAGAAGTAACATAAATTCCTCACGATCGAAGCCAAATAGATCAGCTAGTATCATCGATGATAACTGCATAATATTGACATTTCTATGGACAGTCCAAACTTATTCATTCTTTGCGCAAAGAATCAATTCAGCTTTAATACAAAAATAACCAGCATTTTAGACCCCATTCAATGCGCTTATTACTTTTATAGTAATTTTACAAAAATATTGCAGTTTGACTTGAAATAAGTTTTTATAAGGTAAAAAACAAATCCTTATCCTAATGTAAAACAGAGCTTATCTTCTAATTTTATATTTTTTCGAATGCTATTGCACAACACTGTGTATCTTGGGAGTGGTGTATCAACGGTAATTATGGTGATTTACACAACGGCTGGCAACTTTTATATTCACCGCAGCAACATAATGTGTTCTCATTTGTCATTTTACATTCGGAATGGGTTCATTTGGATTTTTATTGGCGTATTCTTGCCATATTAGTTCTATGTACCTATGTCCTTATTCAGCGGATTTGGGTTCATTGTTTCTGTTAAAGTAGGCCAGTGCGATGTAAGCTGGGGGCAAGCGACGGCCGCGAAATTCAAATTTAATTTGGTTTTTCGCAATTTGTAAACTAATACGACAAAGTAGGCTTATGGCATTCTAGTTGCGACAATGGCAGTATCATTTCCACGTATTTATATAAATCTTTACTTGATAAGGTCCAGTTTAAGAAATTAACTCTAGCGTCGACTAATTTGTGAGTTACAGTCGATACTAGAGCTAATTTCTTAAACTGAACCATTTTAAGAAAACCCGATTAAAATTTTAATTTCGCGGGCAGACTCGTCGCTTGCCCCTTAACTGCTTGAACTGGTAAAACATAGTATGACGAAAATCTGAGTGTATCATTTATTTTTATTGTAATAGGATGTCTTCAAGAATCGATGACCACGACTACATTCTACATAATATAATATCGATGCCAACCGCCCATAACATATACAAAACATATTATTAAAATTCACCTAAAAAAAATTTAGTAAGAATCTAATAAAGAGAGAGCCTGCGAGGGCAAGACCTTCGTTATTTTATAAAAGCTGAAATTTTCTCTGCGTACTGCCCCTAACACAGTGAGGAACGATCGGTGATTATGAAGTTTTTCATCAAAGTGGCTTTGGCAGATAACAGCTAAGAAAGTAAGTAAAAAATCTTACGTCAAAGTGTAAAGTGTAATTGTTTATTCATATTTTCTTGGAATAGTGGT
This sequence comes from Maniola jurtina, assembly GCF_905333055.1. Lineage (NCBI taxonomy): Eukaryota > Metazoa > Arthropoda > Insecta > Lepidoptera > Nymphalidae > Maniola > Maniola jurtina. The sequence continues at coordinate 13,573,030 of NC_060042.1, forward strand.
AATTTAATTTCAATTTAAAATTTAATTTCAATTACACTGTTTTGTTCACCAGCTCCTCAAATGATAAAACTTAAAGACAAAAGACGCCAAATAGGTATTCATAAGTTAGTTGATATAGAACGCCGCGAACAAGTTTCAATTTAAGTAAAGCGATCCAATTTCACACCACGGTGACGACGAATGGCGTCAATTTTAAACTGAGATTTAAATTAGGGCTTTCTTAGTTTACCGACTGGGTAACGTAAGAGTAAACTGTGGCAACGTGGTCTCAGAGTTAAACTTTTATTAGTGCTGACGTGAAATATTATCATCATGATCAACCCATCTGCTTATACCTAACTCTTAGCTCTTAGGAAAGAGAGAGAAAAGAGAGACTTCACGCAAAAGGAAAAGAGACGTTTATTAAATTTTAGGCCTTAACGAGCTGAATTGCATTTTTTGTGTCGTAACAAGAGTTGCAATTTATTTAAACATCCTTGTACTCGTTACCATTTTGGACCAGGAAGGCATAGTATAGATAGAGTTTAGTTTTCCCTTAGTTTTCCATAGTTTGCTTAAAACAAATCGCAGCAACCATCTCGGAGAAACACGTAAGCGACACGATTTTTCCCGGTGCTTTAGAACTTCTGGAGTCAGGTTTTTGACTTGCATCATAGTTTCATTGTCAGTTTCTTAGTAACAAGTTGTCATGTCACACCAATTAAGGAAAACAAAAATATAGTTACTATTAGGTATTCTGTGCTAATACTAGAAATTTTAGACGCAAAGTTTTGCCTTTGGCCAAAAGCGCCGCACAAACGAGATCCACGCATTCTTTTTGTGCGGATTTCGTAAGCCCTAATTAGCAGCTAGGATTTTTAGTGTTCCTAGGCAGCTTCGCAATTGCCGCCGCGTTTACAGCTATTGACGTTGCAAATTACATGGGCCGGGATTCGTTAGCCGAAAATAGGGAATGTTTTTCGTATTTTTCCCGTTAGTTTGGAGTTTTTGGATCCTTTTATTTATTATTTTAGTTTGTCTAATTTGCCTTTCAAAGCTGTGTGATGAGAGAGAAACTTTATGTAGGTACCTACATACCTAGGTATTTGCTTTGTAACTAAACAAATATTGAAAGCTTGTAAACAATCTCTCATCTCTGTAAAGTCTTGATATCCGAATAATTTGTGAAGTTCTAGACCAGACAGTTTTACAAAGATTTTGTTTCAAATATTGATTTAAAAAAACTTTGAATATTCAACCGTGTCTCCTTGGATGAATAAATACTCCCGTGTCTCTTTTTATTTTTAACCGTTGTTTTTCTTCAACGTGTGTTTATCTTTCACTGAGTTCTTTCCTGACACAAACTGTACTTTTAGCTTTTGCTATAACTAAGTACCTACTAGTGTGAATAAAAAATTTTTAACACCCCCGACAAGTGAAGGTTACAGTAACTAGAAAAGAGCTGATAACTTCCAAACGGCTGAACTGATTTTCTTATATTATCGCTAAGAACACTCTCGATCAAGCCACCTTTCAAACAAAAAAAAACTAAATTAAAATTAGTTCTTTAGTTTAGGAGCTACGATGCCACAGTTACACACGTCAAACTTATAACACCCCTCTTTTTGGGTCGGAGGTAGCATGCCGGAGACTCGACCTTGAAGTTTTTAACCATCACAATCACTCAACGTGCCTAAAGAAGTTTCCACTTCAAAACATAAAGCCTCCTTCACATATTATGCCTAAATTATATTTTGCTGAAATACTCAAGGCATAAATAATTCGCCACGCATCTTGAGGACGTAATGATGCGTAGGATTTTATTTTTATACACAAATATTACATTACTTTCATTTGTGAACGTTTGCCAACATTTTTCGTCTCGCTTGAATTAATAAAACGCTTCGAATTTTATAATATTACCTATAGTATATGTATGTGTTTACATGAGTGATTGCTGAAAATCTGTAAATAGATTGCTGTAATTTAGTTGATCTTCTCTGTATATAAATGAACTTGAATATAACTAAAGAAACTGACTGACATAGATATTAACATACAGCTCAAGAAACTAGCATGTAGGTTTTGCTGCATTGATTTCATTTCTCGCTCTGAAATTCGTGCGTAAACTGGACGCAACCTATAGTTCGCGACAGGTCGAGATGGCGTTACTTGGATGTTACTAAAAAACTTTAAGGGGTCCATAATGATAAGGGTGTTACTAAAAAAAAGGGGTCCATAAGGACAAAAAGTGAGTTCAAATAAACTTGGATATTTTCTGTACATTATCTGGGGCGGCTAAAATGTGAAAAGGTGTCTTTTTGTTAGGATTTTCATATTTTACTATGCGTTAGGGGAGCGTCGACGTATTTCACGGTTAAAGAAGATTTTGTATCGTCATGAGGGAATAAATAGCTATAAAAAGTTACGAAGAATATTTTTTGTGATGCATGGTGTTGGTTGTTCTATCGCTTTTTTGTGGGCCTTTATTGTTTACTCAGTTAGTCTATTTTTTTTTGTACCGATATCGCGATACTATGTTAGTCCGTGACTGCAATCTCACCTGGTGGTAAATAATCATGAATTCTAAGATGGAAAAAGATTAACTTGGAAAGGGGTATGGCAGTCTCATTAAAAATATGTAGTCAGTTTCTACAGGGCATTTTACTGAAACGCTAAATCGCTTGGCAGCACGGTTTTGCCGGTAGGATGGTAACTAGCCACGGCCAAAGCCTCCCACCAGAGCAGACCATAAATTAAGAAATTATAAAATTCCAAACCTCTGCCGGAAATCGAACCCGGGACCTCCCACTAATAAGACCAGCACTTTCCACTGCGCCAGGGAGGTCGTTATAAAGCGTGATTGAAGGATAAAGGAAAATTGAATTGAAGGATAAAGCAACGAATCAATTATCCAACAAACAAACACACTTTCGCATTCATAATAGGTAAGTATGGGTAGTGATAAGTCCTTTTATTTAATACCAAACACTGTCGGAAAAAACGTACGTAGCCACGAGCGACGATAGCTTCACAAGCAACTTGTGGTATTGACAGCTGACAAACTGAATTCGCCCGCTGCACAGTACTTCTGTCCGTCCGTCCCGACAGCGGATGTAAGCTTTTGCTGCAAATTATTTAAATTTCATCCATTTATTTTTGAAAAATTTGACGCAAAGCTTTTTGGCGTTTGCAATTCGTTCTAAATAGCAATAAGTGAAACGAACGAACGCGGCGATGAAAATACCATATGAGTGCCTATCTGGGAAATAGCGCAAAACTTTGCTTCTGTCAAGTATCCTGCAAAACCTCTCTGTTTTCAATCCACGTGGATGAAGTCGCGGGCATCATCTAGTAGTTATATGTCTATGTAAAATGAGCCAATGAGCACGCATTACGGGAATGCTTCCACGTGTGAAATTTCCAATATGGCGTGAATGAGTTAATGAGCTTGACTGCGACCCGTGCAGTCATATTGCGTGCTGATATACGGCGACTGTTGCTCCAACTATGTAGTGTAGGGCAAACGACCAAGAGTGTTCTCCGAACACAAGTTTTCAGTACACCGAGCGAGCGCTGACATCCTTAATAATAATTGAATTGGTGAGTGAAAAAGGGTTCAATTGCACAAATTATCGAAATCAAGTTATTGGATTCGCCTTTCGATTTCCTATCTAATAGTGTAGGTAACATAGTAGAAAATTCAATAAATACGAAGATATAATTATTATGTAGTCGACATCTACTCGTATGAAACCTTTTTGCTCAAGTTTTTTGATAAGTATATAGGTAAACTGCAAGGTGTAAGGTCGATCGACATTTCAAAAAAAATTAGTCAATCTAATTTATTTTTATGTTTAACTCACACTTGACCAAAAACTTGACTATACCGATTTTTTTTCACGAACAAGATAAAGTTAAACAGCACTAAACCCCTTTTGGCTTTGCCGAAGTCGGGAAAAAATGCATCCTATTGATTAATAACATTATTCAAGTGAGAACCAAACTTCGTTAGTACAGAAAAACGCTGGAAAGTGCTCTAGGGATATACCTGTTGAAATAAAGTCCAATGAAACTCAAAGACTCTTTCAACATTTCACTCTGAAGGATTTAATAGCAGGTTATGAAAGCAGTGTAACAGCATTACAGGCCCAAATCCCCGATATCAAAAATAGTGCGGCGCGCGGGGAATTTTCCAATTAGCGTGGAATCGATACTTGTAAGCGGGTTGTTGAGTGTCGCGGAGACCATGCCGCCGCATACTGAAACACGATCAACACATTTTAAAAGTGCGGTCGACATGAGTAAGAACTTTCGGATATGGTAAAATTAAAGATGAGACCGATGTAAAAAGCATTGACTGTGAATCTTACAATCCATGCTAATATTATACATGCGAAAGTGTGTCTTCTGTCTGCTACCTTTTCACGGCCCAACGGTTTAACCTATTCTGACGAAATTTGGTACAGAATTAGCTTATATCCCGGGGATGGACATAGGCTACTTTTTATCCCGAAAAATCAAAGAGTACTATCCGCTTATCCGATTTGTATGAAATTTGGTACCGAGGTAGCTTGCATCCCTGTAATTGGCATAGGCAACTTTTTATCCCGGAAAATCAAACAGTTCCCACAGGATCTTTAAAAAACCTAAATCCACGCGGACGAATTGACGGGCATCCTCTAGTATGATATACTTACTGAATTGTAAAATTGAATAGTTGATTTAGCACTTTTCTCCTGTCGCTTTCCTGTAAACGCTTGCCGTGACGATACGAGAAGAGCATTTGACAATTTGTCTTGTCGCCGTTATCCGTAGCGAGTTTATGGCACTTTTAACCAGGGTTTAGCCAGAACGCCAGCTAAAATGAAGACAGGTGATGCTACTGATGATTACTGATAAGATACCATCCTGATAAGATATCCTGTATAAAAATACAGGATTTTTAATTATTAAGATATTGCACAATATATTGCAATTTGAAAATAAAACATCTGACTGGCGCTAGAAGTCAACAAACTTTCCGTAAATAGGTCATCCGAAGTCAATGCCGCGTCGTAGCTGGGACCAGAGTTTGGCACGCTATACATTGCGTTTGCGAGTTTGAAAAATACTAAATCACTAAAACTATAAAATAAGGCAATTTATTTATTAAAGTTATTTGAATTGGATTGTATTTAGGTAGTATAATAATAACGCTAAGTCTTTGCTAGCGTTCTGGTTACCTGTATATTTGATTAAAAAAAAGCCCTGCCTTATCCAAAAATTTCATACTCTCCGTGTCGCTTTTTAAAAGAGAGCCTTGCTTCTTGGAGCGTGTTGAATTTTTAAAGAGTACTAATTGGTTTACCTTTTAGTGACGACATAGCACCTGTCTCCGGGGCATTGGACTGTTTCTCTTGTCTACTTATGTATCTCTTCTACTTATCTTCCTATCTACTTCGAGAGAGAGGTTAGCCGACGAATCCAACTGGACTGAGCAGCGTTTGGGAAGCTTCGAGATACCTTCTCATACAAAACTCCTCAGTGCTTGAAGAGCAAAGTCTTTGAACAGTGCGTGTTCCATGGAGAGAGTTATGCTTGGAGTTCCTCTACTGATCAAATCAGAAATGAGGAGATCCGCAGGAAAACCAGAATAACCGCGAAGCTGAAGTGGCAATGGGCAGGGTACATAATACAAGAAATTACAAAGCGTAAACTCCGTCCGCTTGCTGTCAACTCTGGCGGTAAATGTAGTTATGCAGCCACACTTAATGAAGGGAATAACTGCAAAACGCACCGCGCAACTCCCCGCGTCTCCCTGAATGAGGCCTAAAAGAAGTTTCACCTCAGAATAAAACGAGGTTCTTATACACCTAATATTGAAGTTTCCAAGTGGGCCGATATTGAATGGGCGGCATAAATCCTCGGGAGCCGGAGTGTAGCCTGCCACTACATATATTCGCAATATTTGACAACAACACCGTTCCGACTTTTTACGATTGTTTTTATTGCGCATTCTCTTCATATTTCCTAAACTTTGCTTCAGGTGGCCATGGTTGTAAACTTCAAATCGGGACAGCAAGGTTTTATCATCAACAAGTACCAATCAGTATGTCCTTCCCGTCCTCACTTATGACGGTGAAACGTGGACACCGACAAAAAGGGCTTGATCTAACAATTTCCTCTCCATAACTCACTAAGCTGACTGTCTAGAATAAGATTCCTTATATCTACACGCACGAAACTTTTTGCGTCATCATTCCTCATAGTACGTATGGCTAAGGTTTGGAATACTCTTCCGCGATCTGTGTTTCCTACCAATTACAATAAGGGGATCTTTAAAACAAGAGTGAATAGGCAACTTCTGGGTAAACGCGTCCCATCTTAGACCACATCATCACTTTCCATCAGTCGTGATTTTGGTCAAGTCCTTGCCTATAATGAATTTAAAAAAAGATTCGAAAAAGAGATCCGCAGAAGAACAAAGGTCACTGACATAGCGCAAACCATCAGCAAGTGTAGATAGGGCATGCTTGCCGTAGGAGCAATGGCCGGTGGAGCTGGAAAGTTCTAGAGCGGAGACCGTGAATAAGTAAGCGTAGTGTTGGACGGCAACCAGCTCGATGGACCGATGATATAAAGAAGATGGCGGGAAGTAGCTGGATGGAGAAGGTTGAGAACCGGGAGTGGTGGCGCTCTATGGGGAAGGCCCATGTCCAACAGTGGACAACCGTAGACTGAAAATATGATAATGATGAAGTGCCAGCCAAGTTTACGCCGTTTACGAACTGCCCTCTTTGGTTGCATTTTTATACGAATTTGATTCATACGAACATTCACGAATGACTTCAGCTTTTCAAGTACCAGGGAAGCGCGCAAAATTTTTAAACCCAGCAGGCTCCCATTAGTACTTGAAAGATCGGGTTTGTTCGTGTGTATTCGTACATGTTTGCACGAGTCAAATTCATACGAAAACGCATCCAAAGTGCGGTTAGCCTACACTCATTGTTTTTCACCTTAGCTAATTTTGATAAAGTTATCTTTTGTCCTAATAATTTCAAACTGCATGGTGAGTGTACCAGGGCGTAAGAAGTTTGTGGAATTACACCGTGTTGTGCCTTGGAGGGTGAACTTGGGTCCTTTGAGCGTATTATTGCTATTCCACGTCTCATTTGTAATTGCTCCTCGCTCTTTATTTGAGCGGGATTCTGTTCTATTTTTTGTGGAGTTTTAATTACTATAAGACGTCAATTTTGTGATTGTGGGACTTTTTACTTTTTGTTTTGTCAAGGACGTAAAGTACCTAGCCCATACTGCAAAGCTAGTCTTCTTGTAATATAAAACTCAGTGAGCTGTGAGCGCAAAATATTATTGCTTTTACGCGCGGTAATAAAAATTCTTTGGTAACGTCGTATTATTTAGAATTCAGTAATTTCCGAAATGAGCCATAGTCAGTAAAAAATAGAACTTTTAATGCATTGCACTCGGACTAATTACCTACTTGATACTCTAAAACACCTGTTTAAAAGTCGGTGGCCTCAAGACATCTGTTCTGTAGCGCCACAAAGGAACAAAGAAACATATACGTAGACTGATGAACACATACTTATTATTTTCTTCGTGTTTGTGCAGTCGTATTATATCCCGGACACATTAACGACCAACAACGCGATATTCAACGGCGTTTAGTTAATCGATCAATGTACTAGGGCATTCATAATGTCGTTTGGCGTTAGACGATTTTAACCCCAATTCAATTGGCATTACACGTTCAAGTGTGGCCACTCAGTTTAACGCGTTGATTATCGCGATAATTATGGCGTTGTTGGGCATTGACGTTAACCTTAATGTGGCCGCAATATAAAAAAGTAAACACATGCGGTCCGCCTACAGTCTGGACGATCATAATCTTAAATATTCGTTCGTGTGAGGGTGAAAACGAAACTACAAACTATTTCGGCTGTGTAATGTTATCTTCTCAACTGCTGCCCGGTAGGGGCTGGAATTAATTGTTTGCCTCGGGCAAGACGCGTCTAGACCGCCTTATATGTACGTACTCTGTTTCTCTGGTAGAACTGGCAGGTAAACAGATGGACCGTGAAAGGCTACATTTGTAATGTTAAGTATGGACTATTATGACTTGCCATGAATCTGTAAATCTCATATCATATATTATATTTATGTAGTAGTATAGTATCTCAATCATAAAGTACCTATATTATACTCTAGGACTAAGTAGTATAATATTACCTAAGAGATAATATAAAATTGTTAAGCGTATATTTTAGGAAAGGTTGCAAAAATAAGGTTATTTCCATGAAAAATGTAATAGCGGCGTTTAACCTCGTGTTAATAAAACCACCAAAATATTCGAAAAGTGTTTAAGCATCTTTCCAGGGCGGCCCTACAGCGCCCGGGGGCAGCAAGGCTTAGAATATAAGGTTATGAATATTTCCTATTAGGCAAAAAGCCCCGGCTATGAAATAAAGACTTCCTAACGAAGTTAAATGGTTTAGTAAAAGTTTTATGCTGCCGTACAGCCATTAAAGCCGCGAGAGATAACTTCCGAAAATGAGAGTTTATAACTACTAGTAACACACTGTCGTAAAAGTTCCAATTATAAAACTTAAACTTATGGAAAAAATCTATATAAAACTCATGTGGTAAGTAAGTAGTCGTTCCGACTTCTTCTGGGAAGTCCAGAAAAGCAGATCTTACCCACAAGTCAATTGTCAAATTGATGTGAATCGTTTTATTTCCTCGTCAGCGCTCATCATTTTAACCGACTTCCAAAAAGGGGTGGTTTTCAATTCGGCCCGTTTTTTTTTTTTTGTATGTATGTAAATATATTTTTTTTCGACGTTTCTGGACCGATTTGCAAATATATTTTTTGACCTACTATTATTTTTTTCGTTTCGTCGTTCGTTCGCAAGCTTTTTAGTTGTTTTATTTCAGATGGTATATAGACTGCGAAATAAGGAAGCGTTGTCTTTACAGGCTACTTTAAGTAAGGTAGGTACTTAGTATGAAGAGTAGTTAGTATGAAAAGACTTTTCAAGTGATTTTTCACATGCGTCTGTGAAACACGAGTATCCATCTCTACACCGAAATAATCTCATTTTTCTTAGAAATAGGCTACTTAACACGGTTGTTCAAAGGGTTCGTGATATTTTATCTAGCCAGAGTAAAGACCAGCTATTTTCAAAAACGCCTTCCTAACGGCCCGATCCGGGCTAATACAGAGCGGTTCAGCCGGATAACGTGGTTATTAGTTTATGAGATGAGCGTGACGCACGGACGGACAGCGCTACACGCCTAATACACTTACCAGATTATTGTGTGAAGGTCTACCACTTAACTCATTATTGCCTGGAAACTAAACGAATAATATCCTACACTTTTATTATAAAAAATATGCGTATTTTTCCTTCTTTGCATCTTATTAGGTATCATGTTTCATTTCTGAGCATTTTGACCTTCTATTAATCATATTATGGTAGAGGTTTATTGGGTTAGTAAAAGCGTGCGTGAGCTCCTAGCTTATGACACTAATAATATTGTAAAGGCGAAAGTTTGTGTGTGTGTGTGTAATATGTTTGTTACTCTTTCACGAAAAAACTACTGGACACATTTAGCAGGAATGGAGATAGATAATACCCTGGATGAACACATAAGCTACTTTTTATCCCGGAAAATCAAAGAGTTCCCATGGGATTTTTGAAAACCTAAATCCACGCGAACGAAGTCGCAGGCATCAGCTAGTTGTTCATAATACTCATTTTCCTTTTTTGTTTGTCCTCAATCCCCGAGAGCTACGGATTTAGGTACGTGATTCTCTGAATGGGTATACCTACTTATTTGAGGACCTGGACAATACACACAGGACACAGGCTACTTTTTATCCGGGAAAATCAAAGAGTTCCTACGGGATTTTTAGAAACCTAAATCCGTGTAGATGATGGAAGCTAATTTTGTAACAAATTTCATTTGGAATTTTATAATTTCAAAATCACTGCTCCGGTCTGGTGGGAGGCTTCGGCAGTGGCTAGCTACCACCCTACCGACAAAGCCATGCCGCCAAGCGATTTAGCGTTCCGGTATGATGCCGTGTACCAAATACACGTCAAACTTATAACACCCCTCTTTTTGGGTCGGGGGTTAAAAAATACAACATCAAATTGCTCTTCATTTATTTTATATCATTTAGGGATAATGCTATAATGTAAGCGCACACCACAGCACATTAAAAGTAAATTAGGATCGTTAAACAGAACCTACATTGTAAGCGTAGAATGACTACACCGAAAGTAGGTTGAAATGAGCATAAAGCTTATTATGAATTTATTATTTATACTTAGGTACAAGGAAATTATTGGGTTACCTAGTTTCAATCATAATCACATTCGAAAATTGAAAAGGCCAATCAGAGCGTATAATCTGTGCTATTTATAATATAAGGAGTTGAGATTTGTTTGTTTGTTTGTATTTGAAAACTCTGAAACTACTGAAATGATTTTAATAATTCTTTCAAACTGCTTTATCCAAAATTAACATGGGCATAAATTACATAATTATGTACCGCGAACGATTAAGTTTTAGCCTTAAAACTCTAGTTTCTGAATAAAGTAATGACAAACACACATAATACTGAATGGTACATAATGCTAAAAAAATGTTTTTATTCATTATAGGTACGCTCACAATCACATTTGATGGAAAGTGTTGATTTGACCTAAGATGTTTACCTAGAGGATGTCTATTCACTCTTGTTTCAACGATACTCGGATTATAATTGTTAAGAAACACAGATCGCAGAAGAGTATTCAAAACCTTAGCCATGCGTATGAGGAATAATGACACAAAACGTTTCGTGCGTGCAGATGGAATGTCGACGACATAAGAATGGAAACTCATCTGACATCTCATTTGATATCTCATCGAATAGTTTCTGAGCACACAGTTTTATTACACAGTTTTATTATCGAGCCAAACTGTCAAAGTCGTCGCTATGAGGTATTACGTTGTTATTACGTTTCGCAATAACCCCATCAGCTTTATGAAATGGTAATTAAATACAGTAGGTATAATGAATTACGCTGAATAAATTGTTACCTTTTAATGAATATTTTAACACTTTGGTTATTAAAGCAAATGATTTATGATTGGCTTGTTATTGCTTGGCAAAACAAGATCCTAACTCCTAATAATATAATGTTAATTATACTTAATCTTTGTTTTCTTATAATTATATCTTAGGTACTAGCTGTGCCCGCGTGTGCATAAAAATAAATAAAAATCTGTTTTAGAATGTAGAGGTAGGTTTAGGAGGCCCTTTTATAGATACCCCACTTGGTATAGTTATCTTACTTTGAATTTCCTCTCTTGTGTGATCTGCGATCAGTCGATCACACTATATGCAGATTTGTTAAGATCAGTTATGACTTTTTGAAAACTGAAAATACTAATTACCTATTTGTTCATGAACACCTTTTAATTTTTTTTGTGATATAACCACAAATTGAGGGTTTTGACACGACAGACGGACAGACAGACAGACAACAAAGTGATGCTATAAGGGTTCCGTTTTTCCTTTTGAGGTACGGAACCCTAAAAACTCTGAAAACATTACCCTCCTGTTTTTGAGCAGTCGTCTAATAAAACAATATAAAACACACATGCAATAGCACTGCTACACAAAGCTGCTGTTTTGTGTCGGGCATACATAACTGCACTCACGTAGCGAAACGTATTGCCACATTAACTGCAGAATATACCTGCCGAATATTTACGAGGTATACCTGGAAGGGATATGAAATTTGGAACATAAAATTGATGTCACTGTACCCACGAGGGAAGCTAATATAGGGCTCTCTCTGTTACGTAATCCCATACAAATGACAGAGATAATGTTCTCAAAAGTGTAAGAAGTCTGCGCATCCGCATTTGACCAGCAGAGCAGACTATAGCCTACACCCTACACCCTTCTTATCCTGAGAGGAGTCCTGTGGATCAGTATTGGGTTGGTCATGATTATAATGATGAGTAAAAGACTGTACATACTTATTCGTATGCGATTTTTTTTAATTCAGATACAAGTTAGCCCTTGCCTGCAATCTCACCTGTTATTAAGTGATTGTGCAGTCTAAGATGGAAGCGTGCTAACCTGGAAAGGGTACGACAGTTTTCACTAAACCCACACATACCCCTTTGGTTTCTACACGGCATTGTACCGGAACGCCAAATCGCTTGGCGGCACGGTTTTGTCAGTAGGCTGGTAACTAGCTTCGGTCGAAGCCTCCCACCAGACCAGACTACAGAAATTATAAAATTCCAATACCCTGACGGGAATCGAACCCTGTACCTCCCACTAATAAGACCACAGCGCTTACCACTGCGCCAGGCGGGTCGTCAATAAGAGTTATACCTACTTCTATGAAGACTAGACATTGTTGGCAAGCTTCCCTCCCAGGGTATTATAGTGCACACAATATTTACTTTCAAGTCACGATCTTCCCCCTTCCCAACAGATAGGTAGGTTAAAACATAATTAACGACCGGGCCATCAATCAATCCTTCCACTCGATTTACCAACTTAATCAGATGACGCGGCTATATGGCGGTTACTCGTGTTCCAGCTTTACTATCATTTGTTGGCGGTAAAAAATGATTTTCACGTTACTTGTTACAATATGTTTTTATTAAACCTATATTGGGTATCACTTTCTTGTTGGTTTCGAAAGAATTATGAAAACTTATAAAATCGAGACTATCACACTAATATTATAAAGGCGAAAGTTTGTATGTGTGTGTATGTGTGTGTATGTTTGTTACTCCTTCACGCAAAAACTACTGGACGGATTTGGCTAAAATTTTGAATGGAGATAGATAATATCCTGGATTAGCAGATAGGCTACTTTTTATCCCGGAAAATTGAAGAGTTCCCACGGGATTTCAAAAACCTAAATGCACGCGGGCGAAGTCGCGGGCATCGGCTAGTTATCTATAAAATTGAGGAGTACCTTAGTGACAAAGGTGCGTGGAAGCTTGTGATTGTTACGTATAGTAACTTCCTAATTTGAAAAGAACACATAGGTAGATCTTTTTTAGAGATTACCACACGCCAGTCTTGCGCTGCCTGAATCCAGTGCCTCCCTGCGTTTCTTTTGATGTCATCTATCCACCTAATGCGGAGTTTTCCAACGCTGCGCTTTTCGGTCTAAGGTAGGTACTTAATATGAAGAGTAGTTAGTATGAAAAAACTTTTCAAGTGATTTTTCACATGCGTCTGTGAAACACGAGTATCCATCTCTACACCGAACTAATCTCATTTTTCTTAGAAATAGGCTGCTTAACACGATTGTTCTAAGGGGTCGTGATATTTTATCTAGCCAGAGTAAAGACCAGCTATTTTCAAAAACGCCTTCCTAACGCCCCGATCCGGGCTAATACAGAGCGGTTCAGCCGGATAACGTGGTTATTAGTTTATGAGATGAGCGTGACGCACGGACGGACAGCGCTACACGCCTAATACACTTACCAGCTTATTGTGTGAAGGTCTACCACTTAATTCATTATTGCCTGGAAACTAAACGAATAATATCCTACACTTTTATTATAAAAAATATGCGCATTTTTCCTTCTTTGCATCTTATTAGGTACTAGCTGATGCCCGCAGCTTCGCCCGCGTGGATTGGTCAGATCCCCTGCAGTATCAGGATTGAGGAGTTGGAATCCAATTTTTTTATGAAACAATGTCGCAAAGTTCCTCTATCGATTAAAAAAGAAATGACGCAAATCGGTTCAGAAATCTCGGAGATTTCGATGTACATAGGTAGAAAAACACAACTCCCTTTTTTAAAAGTCGGTTAAAAAAGTAGCCTATGTTACGCCCTGGTGAATCCTCTATTTGTCTGTGAAAATCCCGTCAAAATCGGTTCAGCCGTTCCAAAGATTAGCCTTTTCAAACAGACAGACAGACAGACAGACAGACAGACAAAAATTTTAAAACCGGGTGATTCAGTTATGGTATCGTTCAAATAACCCTATGAGCTTAATATGAGGTAGTTATTTCGAAATTACAGACAGACACTTCAATTTTATTTATTAGTATAGATGTGTTAGTAGACAATTAAGATATGTTATTTCAATTTCTAACTTCTAATACATAATATTATAATATTACACTAGTGGGTAGATTTATACTTAAATAAATTCTTAAAGTACCATCGCAACAAAAAACATACGAACGCGGGAGGTCCAATAGTCAGCGCGAGCCACGGCTGAGCTGACTTACCCACAAACTTTTGAATCGTCAAAATAATCTACCACTAGTTTTTCGAACTATGTGTCCTGTCCATTGCCACTTTATCATCGCAACCTGTTGAGTTATATACGTTGGTTACTCTGGTTCTCCTCATTTCTGATTTTATCACGTAGAGAAACTCCAAACATAGCTCTCTCCATCGCCCGCTGAGTGAGTAATATCAAATTAAAAATACAATAAATAAAACGTAATTATGTCAGCCATCCAGTTTCATACACTTTTATTTTATGGCCGCCATTAGGGGGTATCTGTCACATTTTTATGTTCTGCACAATTGGGAGGGTGTCCAAGTGCCTTTGACGTAGTGTGCCAACATATTAAATGCAAATTGTGCTTACATTACCATATAAAACCCGTTTTACTATGTTATTAATGTTCGGAGACCGCAGTATTAAAAGATGAAACAAAAGATTTAATATCTAGGCAATGACTTCTAGGTAGGTGTCTATTTCTTTCGCAGCTTTTACAACCTTGTATCGATTACACAAACTTCAAGTACCTATACTTTTACAAGGGCTTTTGAATCGTCAAAATAATTTACCAATGGTTCGGAGTGCCGTTCCTACCGAGAAGAACCAGCAAGAAACTCGGCGGCGGAAAGACGAAGTACCGTGTGTAGTGACGCTCTATGTCCAGTAGAGACTCAAACAGACTGGTGATGATGAAGTATAAACAGTAATTACACGTCGTAAAATATTCTCACTTCACGTGGTGAGTGGTGACGAGTGCCAACACTGTGTGGTAATAAATTGAGATTAAGTACGCGCGCTGTATGATGTATGAGGTGCCGTATAACTTACCCACAAACTTATGCAGCGTACACCAACGCTTGCAACTTGAGCTTTATTCAAATTAATATTCCTTTAACACGTCTAAGCGGTGATATCTTAGTGATCTAGAAACGACCTCCTATTCGAAGGTTCCGAGATTTGACCCTCTCACGTATCTCTAAATTTGTATTTGTATGTATTTTAAGCAAAATATCACCACTTTAACGGTGAAGGAAAACATCGTGAGAAAACCTGCATGTCTGAGAGTTCTCCGTAATGCTGTCAAATAACTACATATCTTTATGAATGCGAAAGTGTGTATGCTTCTTGGTTTGTCCTTCAATCACTCAATGGCATAATGTAGACAACTTTGGTTCGGGAGTTACTTAAGCACTGATTGAACAGGGTCATTCAATGCTCTCAGCGTAGAGTCAAAATCCTTTGATGTTTTATTTGTATAAGTGGCACTGCCGTTCCAATTAGATGTAAAATAAAAATAAATAAATAAATGGTATATTATGTAGTTAAAAATCTGGATAGTTACTATGTTATTCTTTATCCCGGAAAGTGTAAGAATTCCCACGGGATATCTAAAAACCTAAATCTGGAGTGGATATTTTTGCGACGAATAGAATGGAATGGAATAGATTTTTATTCAAATAGACTTTTACAAGTGCTTTTGAATCTTCAAATAATTTACCACTGGTTCGGAATGCCGTTGTTACCCTCAGTTACCTAGAATCTCAATTTGCCGAAGACTTAAGTTCACAATTTCAGTAGTGCACGGAGTCACAACGTATATTTGAATACCGCAGCGTCCCGCATTTATTCCCGCGCTGTGATTCCCCGCGCGGAGAGTTCGCTATAATTCTCCTTGACACGGCGGAAATCGCCCGCGTTGTGCGGAATGACGCTGTATTCTTGCTGTGCTGCCTGTCCGCTGCCCGCCATACTTGCGGCCATTCTTGCTGAGTTTAGGATTAAATTGCTAGCTTAGGCCACGGTCTCACTAGGACACCAATGGTGGCGCAAACAGTCACACTACCAACAAAATGTATATGTCGCCGGTATATTGTCAAAGCCATGATATTACAATTTCAATAGTGATATTATAATTAAACGTGAGATTGTCAATCGACTTCATTTCTCACAATTTAACTGCCTCGTTTTAGTGTCATTATAATGTCACGGAGTCACTATAGTAATATTACCGATTTTGAAAATTCTTTCACCAAAGAAAGCTACATTCTTCCTGAGACTATATTTTATTTCAAGCACCCGTACGAAGCGACGATAGTCTTTGATATGTCAGTCAGACGAATATACGAATGTGTATCTAGAATCTGAATCTAGAATTAGGCTAAAAAGATTGTCTTGTATAAAACTCCTTGAACGTTTTTCTGCTATTTTAATAGCATAAAATGTAAGCGGTACTTAGTAAACCTTTTCTACGGGATTGATGTTAAGTGTACTTTACTCGGGGTTTCCTATT
The DNA here is from genome assembly GCF_905333055.1 of Maniola jurtina. Taxonomy (NCBI): domain Eukaryota; kingdom Metazoa; phylum Arthropoda; class Insecta; order Lepidoptera; family Nymphalidae; genus Maniola; species Maniola jurtina. The sequence goes on from NC_060042.1 coordinate 13,589,576, forward strand.
TCGGGACAGTTTCGTTTACCAGACATGTTTACTGGCCGGCTGCAAGCAGCTTTATTACTTTTCACGGCTTAACCTGATTTCAACATTTCAGGTACCTACTCAAGATAAACTGCTCACTCTTTACCTCTTATCATTCTACCAGTTGACCCGCCCCGGATTTGCATAGAAGCCTACCTGGCTACCTATTATAGATACCTATATAGATATGAATGAGTTATAATATTAGAATCTACTTATACTTCTTATTTATACTTGAATATACTTAAAGAAAGAATATACTTAATCTACTTATACATATACTATCGATTCTCGGCAGGGGCAGTTTCAGAATTTATAATTTCTAAATTGTCACTAGTTTGCTCTGATGAGAGGCTTCGGCCGTGGCTATATACCACCCTACCGGGACAGCCGTGCCGCCAAGTGATTTATTAGCGTTCCAGTTCAATGCCGTGTAGAAACCAAAGGGGTATGGCAGTTTTTATTAAACCCGGTATGGGTTCCAATTCCAAGTTAGTTACCTAACTTATAATAATCAAACAAAATACCTACTTAGTACTTACCTAAGTATCTACTGGACTGGACCCCGCATCTCCACAGCGCTTCACGGCCATCAAGCGAGCATTTTCCCAGTTTCCTCTTTATGTTCACCGTTCGTTGGACTCGTAAATTACTCGAAACGTGGATGAACTGACAAATTCATATCGCATGTATTTGACGCGCGATTTTATTTACTGTAGCTGTTTTTATGCACGGATGACTAGCGTGCTAAACCAATCAGAAAACTTCTTTTCAAAGCTTAAATAAAATAATAATATAAACAAGTGTAAATTAAAAATTTATAACACCCCCGACAAAGTATTTGAGTTTTCCAAAACATCATTTTCAAATAAATAATTATGTATCTAGGCAACGTCCATCTTGACAGCTTGACATTTGTCAATTGACATAATATTATGAACCTAACGGTTATCTAACCTTCTTTTCTACAAGAAAACTAGAAAAGAGCTGATAACTCTTAAACGGCTGAACCATTTTTTTTGGATTATAGCTAAGAACACTCTCGATCAAGCCACCTTTCAAACAAAAAAAAAGTAAATTAAAATCGGTTCATTCGTTTAGGCGCTACGATGCCACAGACAGATACACAGATACACAGATATACAGACACACAGATACACAGATACACACGTCAAACTTATAACACCCCTCTTTTTGGGTCGGGGGTTAAAAATAAATGATCACTATCAATGATAATCACTACCCATAGTGTAAACGGGAATAGTATATTTCATTACAAGTGTGGAAAGGCTGTCATTGCAAAGAGTTCCGACAAATGTCTACCCGAGCCGAGGCGCAGCCGAAGGCGAGGGTTGGCAGTCGAAACAAGTTGTAATGACGGTTCCGCACGTGAACTGAACGACTATTTTAATACAGTTGCGAAAAAATGAAGCAATTTAATAAAATAATAAAAACACAATAAACTCAACTAACTTAATTAAATTTAATTTAAAACAAGTTTATTGTTAATAGATAGAAAAAAACTAGCGTCGAAATAGCTGACAGTAGGAAAAGAGAACGCATGAGTTCGGGAAAGGTAAAAAAAACACGAGTATGTAATAGCCCACATCCCGAACGCTATACGTCCCTGCAATACGCCACTTTTTGAGCAACTGTATTAAAAAGTGTGTTTTGTGACAGCGCGAAATAATAGATCAGAGTCGTATAGTTATTTTGTTTATTCTTAACAGGGCTCTCTCCGTCACTTACTCCATACAATCGTAGTCCCAATTTCATTTGAATATTAAGCAACCAAAGTCCATGAAATTTTGCAGACATATTCTATGGAAACTAATATCTGTGCCTGTGGTTTTTCAGATTTCTGTTAAAATATTCGGGTGGAGTTCAGTAGAAATTTGATAGTTCGGAGCAAGGAACCAGGAACCCCTAAACCTAAAAGCGTGTCCACCGTAGTTCTTCCAGTCCAGCGACTGCGAAGCAAGTACTACAGCGCACAGAACAGCTTATCCTTGCATATTAGATTTTTCAAAGATGGTAACTCACCCCAGCGAGTTCAAAATTTGAAGCAAAGAAATACGTTGCTACTGGTTGGTTCTGCACAGCAATTGGTCCACGTGATTATTTGCAAGGATATAGTTAAAGAAGATACGAAGAGTGACACATGCTATTTTATTTGGATATAAAAACTACCGAACCCCGGTTAAAAGTGATCCGAGGCAATCATTTTGCTCCACAGCTTTCGCGCAGTTTCCTCTCTATATGTTCCCCGTTGGTTGCTCGTAAATTACCCGCGACGTGGACGGACTCACAAACTCATATCACGCATATTTGACGCGCGTTTTTATTTCGCGCACGCCGCGTAAATACTCGCGGGGATTAAAACACTCGTGAAAAGAGGTTTTGATAAGCATATCTACATGTGTAGGCGCTAGATGCTCGCGATAATATATTTTTTATTGCTCTTTCTGGCTGTAACTTTGAAGTTCGGGAAGGGAAGAAAAATATTCGTCCCTTACCCGTCCGTCGTAATGATAGATGTGCAAAAAGTAAAGCTTCTGAAGAGATCCGTATTCCGTTCACTTCCGTACACAAATCGCAACGCAATCTTTTAGGTATCGTGGCCTGATTTTGTAGTTTTTGATAGTATTTTAACCGACACAAAAAATGAGGAAGTTCTCAATGGAAGGCATTATTTCTTTATGTAATGATGAACTCTTCTGGATATCTGATTGGATTTGCATATTTCTCTTTTTTATCTCATAAGAAATTAACGTGCGAATTCTTTTAAAAAGCGTGGACAATTATTTTTGATTGACCTGAGTCGATATTGAGGTTCTCATTTGGTTATTTAGGGGTTGCAATCATCTTACACCGGGCCTGTTCTACCTCTAGGCACAAATGCAAAATATGAATTGCACGGCCATTGCAAATTGCTTAAACATCGCTAAACATACCAACATGAAGACAATGAAGACGTTTCCTTAAAATACCGCCAACAAATCTTACATCACGCTGCAAAGATTGTTAAAGACTTGTACTACAACGACTGGTAGACGGTAGAGTCATAAATTATGGTGTATTTATTAGTTTATTTACGAAACATTATAGATGTCGCGCCGGGCGCGTCCCCCATTACTCAGTGGGGCTTAACTCCTTGAATTTTATCCGGGATTTTGTGATTGGCTCTGTTTCAACTGTTCCAGTTAATGGTACAAGTTACTTACTATACCGAGACTTCGAAAAATTTAATCTTTTAAGTTGCTAGCTTTTTAATTGCGGTAAATTGACAGCTAGGTAGTGTAACGATCTTGGCTGGTTCCCTATTGGCTAAAATGCATTTTTGCAACAACAATACCATAAATACAGGCAATCAAGCTTCAATTTTAAGAAGCCTAATCGCATAAAAATCTAGTCATCTATTTTTTGATTCAAGATACGCCGGAAATTCGAATCTAAGTAATTCGCAGAATTTGTTTAAACTTTTTTGTCAAAACCTTTTTCGATTATTTTTAGATGTCGTTGCTCTTGTAACAGTTTTTAACCCCCGACCCAAAAAGAGGGGTGTTATAAGTTTGACGTATGTATCTGTGTATCTGTGTGTCTGTGACATCGTAGCTCCTAAACTAACAAAACGATTTTAATTTAGTTTTTCTGTTTGAAAGGTGGCTTGATTGAGAGTGTTCTTAGCTATATAATTCAAGAAAATCGGTTCAGCTGTTTGAAAATTATCAGCTCTTTTCTAGTTACTGTAACCTTCACTTGTCGGAGGTGTTATAAATTTTTAATTTACACTTGTTACTTAATTAGGAGGCAGGGTCTTAAACTGGTTTATCTGTAAGTTTTTATAAAACTAATAAAGCTAGTAAAAATAAATAAAGATCCCTCACTAAATATATGAATGAAATCATCATTTAGTCGAGTAAACAAGTAGTTTGAACGCAGCACGAAGACGTTATCCCGGCGTATTTGCGATTTAAAATAAATGTGGGGATTGCGACAGCCGAGGCTACACCGAGCCGTTTAACGCCGAGCCGGAAGGGCTGACTTAGTCTATTGTACCCCTGCTGTTTTCATCATCATCATCATTATCTACCGATAGACGTCCACGTCACAGGTCTCGTGTAGGGACTTCCTCGCGTCACAGTTTTGTGGCGCCTGAATCCAGCGGCTCCCTGCAACTCGTTTGATGTCGTTTGTCCGCCTAGTGGGGTGTCTTTTCGCTCTGCTTTCCAGTCGCCATTGTATCCTATCACTTTGGAACCTCAGCTTTATTGGTTTTCGAACTATGTGCCATATCCATTCCCACTTCAGTTTCGCAATCCGTTAAGCTATGTCGGTTACTCTAATTCTCATTATTTCTGAATTGATCATGTGGAGAAACTCCACGTGCTCCTTCCTTTACTTGTGCCATAAGACCTACTTACCTACCACATGATTCTAGGTCAACGGGAAGTACCCTATAGATTTTCATGACAGACAGAAGACACGACAGACGGACAGACAGACAGTTCTGGTTACACTCGGTCTATTAATACAGAAGAAGGAGAGTTATTCTAATAAAAAAGAAACCAAAATTCATTAAAATTTTAATTTTATTTCAACTTCAATTAATTCTATCACTGTACAATTTTATAATAATTATATATCCCCATGCCTATGATTATTATCAAAAAAATATTAATTTCACTATGGTAACACTATCCTGTGTGTTTTCCTTTCATGATACATACGTACCTTGTACATACACATAGTAGGTATGAATATTTCAACAAGTTAAAATAGACCTTAAAATTAAAGTAAAAATATAACGAGACTATAACTTTTAGTATAACACTTTGGTATTCATTAATGATATCTTAGTAAATAATAGGTAGGTACAAAATAACTGTTACAAATCTATAAAATAATATATCAAATGAAGCACAAGTGCTGATAAAGTTTTTTATAACACAATTTATAAAGCTATGTAAAATGGGTAGAAAATTATAAAATATAAAAAAGTAGGTGGGTCAGAAAAAACAGCAAAAGGCCAACATCACGCGGTGTTCCCAGGCGGTCACCCATCCAAGTACTGACCGCGCCCGATGTTGCTTAACTTCGGTGATCGGACGAGAACCGGTGTATTCAACATGGTATGGACGTTGGCGATTATCGAAACGAATTTAGCAATCCATATAATCGCTTAAGTTCTAACAACCCGTAACTGAAATGAACAATTTGAGAGCAAAACCTTGCTACTTGCTATTTCCAGAGGTTCGGGTTGTTATGGATACCGTATAATTGCTTTTTATTCCTTTATAGACAAAGAGCTTGTGAGGGCCAGACTTTAGTTATTTTATAAAAGCTGAAAGTTTCTCTGCCTGTTGCCTCCAAAATCAAAGGGTGAACGATACGAAGTTTGGATTGGCTTTGGCGGATAACAGGTAACAAAGACGTATAAAATCTTTCGTCCAAGTATAAAGTATTTTTTACCTATATATTCTTCGGAATAGTGTTAAAAATCACGTCATGCCTAGTATCCCGGCAACCCCCAACCTCGTGGTGTGACCCGTTGGGAACCCATCTGCCAGACACCCTTTAACTTGCATAGAAACTTTCAGCTTTTGTAAAATATAGAAGGTCTGGTCCACACGGGCTCTGCCCACTATTAAAAGTTTCTATTGGACATTTTCTTATTTCTCACTAAAACAACGCGTTTCTCGGTTCTTTAGCGAATGACTTCTAAATGTTAAAACCGCCAAAAAAATTCAATACCTAATTTCCTATCATTCTTTCCTTACTATTATCTTCAATAAAGAATTTTTTGATATGTAAATTAACAATTTCTTAAAATTAACAACGCTTATGCACTGGAACCGATACTAATCCGAGAAAATACATTCTAATATACCTGTAGTACTAAAACAATCGTATTTAGTCACAGATCGAGTGCACAAACGCTCTATGTACTTATATTTGACTAAGTATAATAAAAAAAGGATATAAAATAATGTAATAAAAACCGCAAAGGGGAGTATTTTCCGACCTAAGATTATGTAACTGTGCTTATAGATGAAAATCTTCTATCGACGTCCAAAGCTGCAAAAAATTAGTTTATTAAAATTTTAGTCTCCATTCCATAATAGTTATTCATATTAATATTATAAATGCAAAAAACGTGTCTGTCTGTCTGTCCGCCAACTTTTCACAACCCGTCTGTTTAACCGATTTTGATGAAATTTGTTGCAGATATAGCTTTTTTTTGCATTCTGGGAAGGACACCTGGCAAATCAGAGTTCCCACGGGTTTTTAAAGAACCTTAATTTACATGGACGAAGTTGTGGGCATTGTACGACCGTCCATCTACACGCACGAAATGTTTTGCGTCATCATTCCTCATACGCATGGAATCAGAATCAGTACCAATGCTATCAAAAAAAATTACAAAAGCGTTACAGCCCGAAAAAAGGCAAAAGGCCAACATCACGCGGTGTTCCCAGGCGGTCACCCATCCAAGTACTGACCGCGCCCGATGTTGCTTAACTTCGGTGATCGGACGAGAACCGGTGTATTCAACATGGTATGGACGTTGGCGTTTGCAATTGCGAATTTAGAAATTGATATATAGTGATAGCTTTATTACCTAATACGAACTGGTCGATGCTAGGTCCGGTCACAAACCTCGATGCCATGCCAGGGTGTAAGGTCTCGAACACACTCTGGTGAGCCGCGTCGAAGTTCCACAGCAGGAAGCGGTGCTCCTTCTGTTCCAGCTCTAATATTGCTGATATCACGTTCTGGAATAAAAACTGTGTGTTCGAGTGCGTGTGCACTGCGTGCAGTATTGATACGATCAAAAAATTCACGGTTATTGAATTTTTTCCCTTTCTTGTGCTATAAGACCTACCTACCTGCCAACTTTTATGATTAGACACCGTAACAGGCTTGCGACTCCTACGCTCCGTCTCAGGAAGGTCCAAAAGTCATTTGTGGGAATGGGTATAATCTTCTATAACAAAATTCCTCAGTCAATTTTGGACTTGCCTTTACACAGGTTCAAAAAATCTATTAAAAATATGCTCCTGAGAAAAGCATATTATACTATCGAAGATTATGTAAATGATAAAAAAGCGTGGATTTGAACTTCGATTCGCTCCAGCAATGCGCAGGACTTCAATTGCTTTTATACATGGCATAATATTGTGTATCAAATCTTTGAAAAGAGCAACCGCCGAGTTTCTTGCTGGTTCTTCTCGGTAGGAAAGGCATTCCGAACCAGTGGTAGATGCTTTTGACGATTCGAAAGAACTTGTAAAAGTCTAATTGAATAAAAACATTTTGAATTTTGAATTTTGAATTTTTGAATTTTGATTCTAGGTCAATGGGAAGTACCCTATAGTAGGTTTTCTTAACAGACACGACAAACGGACAGACAGACAGACGCGGACGGAAAAACAGACATTCAGACACAACGAAGTGATCCTATAAGGGTCCTTTTTCTTTTTGAGGTACGGAACCCTAAAAAATAAACTATTATGTCCTATCAACTATAGTACGCGACAGGTCGAGATGGCAATCGGGATATGAGGCAAGGGGACGCCCGGCAAACCCGCACGTCAGCCGAGCTATTCCGCATCGGGTTAGCCTGGGGCAGTGCGGGTGTGCGAGGCGACCCCACCTCGATTGCCATATCGACCTGTCGCGTAGTATACCAGCTATAAAGTACTTTAGATACTGTGTACAATCTTTGAAGATGTACACTGGTTCTGTATACATCTTCACAAAAAACTAAAATCATAACATAACCAAGCCCACTTTATCAATAATTCTGGATGTAGTCCTAAAATATTATTAAAAAAATATTCTAAAAAAGTTCAAAAGATTCTAGAAAAGCAAAAAGGCCAATATCACGCGGTGTTCCCAGGCGGTCACCCATTCAAGTACTGACCGCGCCCGATGTTGCTTAACTTCGGTGATCGGACGAGAACCGGTGTATTCAACATGGTATGGACGTTAGCGACAATTGTAACGAATTTAAATATCCATATCAATTATTTATCTATCTCTTTGGTAATTTATTAGTTTTTTTATTACATTTTTCATGACTTCGCAATTCAAAAGAACACATTGTAAATATTAATTTTTAGTGGCACGTTTTTTCTCAATGAAAATACAATATAATGTATATATTATTGTTCTTTTTTTTGTAAGTATATATTATTGTTAAATTTTTATGTATGAATACCTAATAATAATACCTAATAATATCATACAATCTTTTGTTTCTGTTATTTATTGATTTTGTTGTTGATGTTATTTTATTTTTTGTTCTTTCTGTGTTTCTGTTATTATTTCTGTTGTTTTTGTTATTTTATTGTTTAAAAATAGGATAAAATGTAAAAAATAAATAAATGAGAGGAATCATACAATATTCTACTAGTATTATGAATTGATATACTGAAACTACTTGCCTTGTATTAATCCAAATTTTTAATTTCATTTTTATTTTTTTTTAAATGGGACTACTTTTTTTCAACCCGTGAAATTTTCTGTACTATTTTAAATGCAATTAATAAAAACATTTCGTAATTTTTTTTATGTAAGTATAGACTGCCATCTACCGCAGTTTCACAAAACTACTAAGCAGTTGTGCCTGCCGGGTGAACCGGCACAGTCAAACACAATTAGTACATTCAGTATTTAGTGATACAGCCCACCGCTAGATGTCGCTCATCTGAATCCGAGCATAAACACATTGCGCTATGTAGGTTCTCGCCCAGGCAGTCACTACCTCAGGTGTCTGTCTTTAGAGCATACTTACCTGGCGTAGGGGACACCGTGATCATGAAGGCGGTTCCCCCAGAGCGAGGCCCTTCCTTTGCACTGCGGCTGGGTTGACCTCTGCGATTATCCCTAATGTGGATAACTCGGACGCGTAATTTTTGGTAGTGGGGACTGCGTACGCGCCGTCCCCCCATAATCAACTAAGAGACAGTCATATTCACTTCTTAGTCTAATTAAATGCTTAGTCAAGAAGTGAATGAAACAAACAAAATATGGTCTATTGAGAGTATTGAGTATGGGAAGGTGGCTATACAAATAGCAAGGGATTATTGGGAAGATGGCAATACAAACTATACAAAGTCATTTAATTCAATGTTTTATGGAAAACTTCCCTATTCTTAATTATGTAGAACAGTCATTCATAATGGCTCATTAAATAGATCCTACTAAGTACTAATATTATAAACGCGAGGGTTTGTATGTATGTATGTTTATTAGTTACACGCAAAAACTACTGGACGGATTTGGCTGGGAATGTGGGAATGGAGATAATAGATTATCCCCTGGATTAACACAGGCTACTTTTTATCCCGAAAATCAATGAGTTCCCACGGGATTTTTAAAAACTTACATCCACGGGAACGAAAGTCGAGAGTATCAGCTAGTAGTCATTCATAGTTGTAAAAAATGAGTTCTCTCGCGCCTTCACACTGAGGTTGAGATCTATAGAGCGCACTCTGACTTTGCTTGGACTTTAGACCGACTTAAAACGAGACATGTATTTCTGTCACATAAATCTGTCCCGTTTTAACTCAATCAAGTCAAAGTGCGCTCTAATCTCATGATAAAACGTTGTAATGTAATGTGGGAAGTACCATTTTAGTCCTTATTTTAAAGGTGAACCGTACTTTTGATATGACAGCTGTTGACCCATAGAGTTCGAATGGCGCGTGAGAAGTTATTTTGTACGGACTACCTCCCTGGCGCAGTGGTAAGCGTGTGGTCTTATTAGTTAGGGGTCCCGGGTACCATTCCCGGTAGGGTTGGGAATTTCATAATTTTTAAATCACTGGTCGCTGACGCCCTTGACTTTTTGTCCTTGTCATTTGTATAAAATTCCGTAACAGAGAGAACCCTATACCATAAAATATGTTGCATAGATTACCCAGGCTATGACACGACTACAGGTTTCTTTTTCATTCATTTCACGTCACCCGTAACCTAATATTTGACAATGTCGATTCATGATGAAAACCGAGAGTTTCCTCACTCTAGTTCACTCCGCCTGTACTAACTTATCTCCGCAGATATAGTATAAAAATGCCTGCAAGTAAATCTAGCTTACCTCCACAACACCGATGTCCATTCTACGCAGATGCCTAGCGTCCAATATGACCACTTGCGCGCTGCAGTGCACGAGCGCACGGATCTTACGCGGCACGTGCTCAGCGCTAGCGTAGCCCAGTGTGCCCACTAGAGTTAGCGAGATGCACTCTTGGTTGCCGATCTGGAAATCCAAAACAACTTGTCCAAAATACCGAGAAAATTAAATTAAGCATTGAAAAAAGATGACAATGGAAAAAATTCCTTCATTTTCAAGTGGCTCTTCAGAACATTTTTATATGGAACATTTTTCCTACCTATTTTTACACGTAAAACTTATGTACCATCTTCCTTCAAAAAAATATGAAACGTCGTAGTATAACAGTGTTTGGGAGCACGTAGTGTCCCAGTGGTGGGTCTGCTGAGGCGGACATCCGCTGGCGGAGTAACGAGGCGTTGTCGGTCCCTTGTGCTCCGTCGTCAGCGGTGGGATGGAACTTCGTGAGGTTTTAAGTCAGCAGGAGTAGAAATAACTAGGGTGCTCCCCCATGGCGGGTGGTATCCATGACGGATTTTCCTCATGATGCTGACCTTGAACTGCAGTTTGTGCAGGTCGGGGCGCGCGGCAGCGGTGAGGGCGCGCAGCGCGTCGGCCGCGGCGCCGGCGGCGATGCCGTACTCCAGCCCTGCGGTGATGCCCACGAGCACTGTCAGCATCCATATGACCAGTTCCGATTCTGTAACGAAGTAAAATTTTTAATCTCCCTAGCGCAGTGCTGAGCGCTGTCGTCTTATGGTGGTTCGATGCCTGGCAGAGGCAATTTGGGCATTTTTAATTTCTAAAATGTCTTTAACTCTGGTCTGGTGGGAGGCTACGGCCGTGGCTAGTAATCTAGTAACATTTTTAAATCTAAAATAAAAAAAAATTGAAAACATCCTAAAAATTAACAAAAACAGCAAAAGGCCAACATCACGCGGTGTTCCCAGGCGGTCACCCATCCAAGTACTGACCGCGCCCGATGTTGCTTAACTTCGGTGATCGGACGAGAACCGGTGTATTCAACATGGTATGGACGTTGGCTACAAATGTAACGAATTTAAAAATCTATATCGAGCTATCGACATGACAGAAAATAAACAGTTTGCATTTTGTTTTTTAACCCCCGACCCAAAAAGAGGGGTGTTATAAGTTTGACGTGTGTATCTGTGTGTCTGTGTATCTGTGTATCTATGTATCTGTGTATCTGTGTTTCTGTGTATCTGTGTATCTGTGTATCTGTCTGTGGCACCGTAGCGCCTAAACTAATGAACCGATTTTAATTTAGTTTTTTTAGTTTGAAAGGTGGCTTGATCGAGAGTGTTCTTAGCTATATTCCAAGAAAATCGGTTCAGCCGTTTGAAAGTTATCAGCTCTTTTCTAGTTACTGTAACCTTCACTTGTCGGGGGTGTTATAAATTTTTAATTTACATATACACTTGTTATTCATGTATGGTTGTTACTTATTTTCTTTTTAAAATTTTTCTATTTATTATCTAGGTCGCAATAACATAGTGGACCGTAAGCATATTAGAATAAACTAAGGACAGTTATTGGACTGAAATTAGATTTAGAAATTATTCATAAGTAGAAGTTTAAGCTAGAATAAAATTACTAATTAGCCCATAGGCTAGATCGTAGTAGGAATAAAGCTACCATTATATAATGGAGCTTTATGGTAAAGAAAAAAAAAAAAAAATTTCACACTTATTTTATCACTTAAACATACTTTAACACCATAATATATACGCATAAGTTATAGTCGCATGGAACAATGTCAAGAAGACGTGGCATTTGTGCGCTAAACAGCCAGACTGATTCTTTGCGCAAAAGCGCCTTAAGAAGAGTCACTGCTAGTAACACTATAACTTACTGACTACTGCTACTATAATATCGCTCGCGGAATGAAGTAAATGCTTTACTTAGCCGAGTCACTGTTAGTAGCATGACACATGTGAAGTGCTACTTACTGCTACTAATCCACAGCTTCTTGACGATGGTGAAGTCGACAATGGACATCATGGCCACTATAATGATACCAGCCAACGTCGCTCGTGGAATAAAGTAGAATGCTTTACTTAGCAGAGTCACCGACAGGAGCACCAAACTTGCTGTGAAAATATCAAAATTATGTATGGCATAAATGGACAACTTGAGTTTAAAAACGACGCCACTCAGTCGGTGTGACGTCACAATTCTGAAAAAATAATCGGGCTGTTTTTGTTTTTGTTTGCTGTTACTGTTTTTGTGCCCGATGGAATAATTTGTGTTTTGAAAAGAGTAACTACTGAGTTTCTTTCCTGCTCCTTTCAGTAGAATTTACTTACTTTACAGTCTTGCCGTAGCATACCAGGCAGAAAGAGACAGCATGAAATTCGAGTTTTAAAACTACGCAGCCCAGTAGTTCAATGACACGATTCTGATAAGAACTTCAGGCAGAAAACGCGCTTTGATCATCATCAAGTAAGACACTTATTTTTAAAGATATAAGAAAATTAAAAACACAGTTTCCCTTAAAATTAAGGGAAAGTTGTGATTTAGTAATAATACTAAATTATTTTTATACTTACCTTTAATTAAAATTAATAGGCTGACCCAATGTCAATCGGCAAGTAGGCATAGTGATACACATTTCGGGTAGAAAAATGCGCTTTGGTCTTCACTATGGCTGTCACTTATTTTTCAAGATTAAAAAAAATTAAAAACAAAGTTGTTCTTGTAATTTTTTCTAGATCATTTTGATACTAATACTTAATAGAGAAGTAGTACCTTTAAAGAAGGAGCCTGCGGGAGTGACGACGCCGCTGGCGTGGTTGAGCGCCGTCCTCGTGAAGGAGCCGGTGGACGGCATGCTTTGTGCGAAGGACGACAGGATGTTGCAGGCGCCTATCGCCACCATCTCTTGCGTTACGTCCACTGTTTTTGTACCCGCTGAAATATTTATTAAAATGAATTAGAATAAATAAAATAAAAATATTCCGACGAATTGAGAACCTCCTCCTTTTTAAGGTCGGTTAATAGTAGATAATTTAACTTTTTATCATTATAAAAACATTATGTAGAAACCCTAAAAAATGAATCGAACTTCCAAGTTGCGTTTAGCTTTTGGTACTTCGTTGTCTGTCTGTCTTGTCTGTCAAGACCGCTCAAGGGAATCAAACCCTAAAAGACTATCCCTATAGGCTATATACTTCCCGATAACCTAGAATCATGAAATTTTACAGGTAGCAATGTCGTATAACGCAAGTAAAGGGCAAAATCCGAAATCCGCAAAAAAGTGTTATTTTTTTATACGATGGTAGGGAACCCTTTGTGTGCGAGTCCGACTCGCACTTGACCGGTTTTTTATTTTTGATTAAGCACTTACCAAAAGCCTTAGCAATGGCAACACTTTCCAATATGGCGACCAGTGGCATAACGAGTCCCTCAGCCCCAAATACTTGCAGCATGCCCTCAAAGTTCAGCGTCTCGTTCTTGACCCTCGTGCTGAAGGGCGGCGGACCGAAGTGCGGCAGACCCCCTTCTATTTTACCTGAAAAAGTAAAAAAAGTGCGTCAAACGTTAAAAAGATAAAGTAAAGGCCGATTCACACCAATTGCGTAGCGTCACTAAATGGTTGTATGCCGTGGAACCGCCACCAAATCGCAGGAGACCGTGGATCAGTCCCGTTTCATTTACAGAAAATCAAAATAAATATGTCAGATCACTTCATATAAAGTGGATGATAAGATAGCTGATAGGTAACGCAAATAAGGCTGCAAAGCAAAATATAATGTTACAGACAATGGATTAGCGACTTGTTTGATAATACCTACTCGTACTTATGTAAACACTGTTATTCATAGATAGGGCTTTCTTTAAGAGACCATTCAGACGGCATCTGTCATATTCAACCTTTATTTATCCATTTAATTACAGACTTTATGAAAAGTGAATATTTTACACCAAACTTTGCAAACCAAAGCACAATATAAAAACTGAGACTGGTGTTTGCAATTTGCAGCCCAAATAGACCATAGTCTGTGCTAGGGCTGACAAAAATCATCGTGCTTAAAAGATTAATTTATTTTAAGACTTAAGAATCAATGGTTATTAACATTTCATACAAACCTATACTTACATTTTTTATTTTTATTTAGCGTACTTTTTTATGCAATGCATTATCATCATTTGAATCAACTATGAATTCCAGTGTAAGTAAACGATGCTCGCTCGATATAACTTCTTACCTGTCAAAGCAAATGGTATAATGTCCTTCATAAACAGCACATAGGCCAATATGGTGGCAACGAACACTACTAAAGCGTTTCTAGCGCGAACCACATACAGCCAGCCCCCCGCGAACATTATTCGGCCTCGGCTGTCCAAAGGAGATGTTTTGAGGGTAGTTCGCTGAAATATTATACAGGGTGTAATTAAAACACTAGGGAAAATCTAGCGCTAATATTATACTAGGTACCTAAACACAATCCAATCCAATAACCATGTGCCTTATACTTGTAGTTTTAGTAATTTATTGTTTTTCAAACATGTAAAACTCGGGTTCAATGCCCGCGGCACCTATCTACGCAACATTGGGCATCATCTAGTAAAAAATACGTACGTACTTTGAGGATGAGTAGCGATATAATAGTGCAGATCCCCAGCAGAGTGTCCCACAGCTGGACAGTCTTAATGTTCTTGAAGAAGTTTGTCAGAGCTTTAATGAAGGTGCCGCCGGAAGAACCTGAAATCAAATAATTATTTTATGATGAGACTTCATCCGCGTGGATTAAGGTTTTAAACAATCCCGTGGGAACTCTTTGATTTTCCTGGATAAAAGTAGACTATGTCACTCTCCCAGGTCTTTAACTATACCCATGCAAAAAAATCATGTCGATCCGTTGCTCCGTTGCGGCGTGATTGAAGGATAAACTAACAAATCAAAAAACAAACACCCTTAATAACATGCTTAGTAATAAGGTCCCGTTGGCACCCTCCAAGACCCAGGTACGGAACCCTAAAATTCTACAATTTACCTGCGATCCTGAACAGAGATTTGAGTTGTGAAGCGGAGATCTGCAGCGCAGCCGCTGTGGTGAAGCCGCTTATAACTGGCTTTGATATGAAGTCCAACAGAAAACCTGCGCAGAAAATATAACCATACTTTGTGTATATTTTAATAAATAATAATAATTTTTTTATAGTTCATCCAAGATACAAGAGTCAAGAAATAAGCAGCAAGGCCTATAGCAACATAAATACATTTAAATCATATAATTTACTAGAAGATGATGATGCCGACTTCTTGTAGGTTTAGTTTTTCAAAAATCCCATTGGAACACTTTGATTTCTTGGGACCAAAAGTAGCCTATATCCGTTTCCAGTATGCAAGCTATCTCTCTATATCGAATTTTATCAAAACTGGTTTCGGCCTCTAGGCATAGATAATGGGAAAATAAATCTAGAACAACAAATAATAGAATACTTAGGCGTAATACGTTTGTATGGAGAAGCGCCGAACTAAGTCAATCCGAACCAGCGGTAGACGCATTTGACGATTCAAAAGGTACTTGTAAAAGTTTATAATTGAATTAAAAAAATTGAATTTTGAATTTTAAGAAAAACTAGATTACACAAACTAACCTAATTGCAAAACTCCAAGCAGCAATATAACACATCCAGACAGCAAAGCAGCAAGATAGGCGAAATCGGCAGACTTGGCCACATACTTAGCCAACAGTGCGGCCAGTATGGCCGTTGGACCAACCGTGACGTCCTTACAACTGCCGAATATGGCGTAAACTATTCCCGGGAATATACTCGAATATAGACCCACCTGAAACAAAATTATGTTATTTCGATATTTTACCATAATTACGCAACACGACCGGTCAAGTACAAGTCTAAAAATGGAAAAAGCTTACTTGTGGAGGTAGACCGGCTACCATGGCGTATGCTATCCCTTGTGGTATAGACGTCAGACCCACTGTTATGCCTGTGACCAAAATATACATAAAAGCTTTGAATTGGAATTTTTCAAATTAATATAAGGTAATTTTGTATACAAGAATAATATTAATTTAAAGCCTTGAAAGATAATTAAAAGAGGTAAATACTACAACGTTCTTTGTATAAATCTTTGATTTTTTATCTTGTTTATAAAGCTTAAATAAAATTGTTATGCCCACGATAATTCTATGTACAAATAGTTTCTTCTATGATGTCAACTCTAATATCCCTTTTCAATCATTGAAATGATAAAGAGGTAACTAGGTAGCTACTTATTTAAACATATAAAAGGAAAAGCTGACTGACTGACTGATTTATCAACGCACAGCTCAAACTACCTGATCGGATTATGACATAGGCATCCGCTAAGGGTTTTTGAAAATGCAACCCCTAAGGAACATAGGGGATTGAAGTTTGTGCAGACCATACGCGGACGAAGTCTGTATAAATAAGTATGTACCGTTCGTCAGTGGTGATGTTTTTAAGAGTAGTCAGTTTTTACCCATCGAGGTACTTAGTTTTGTTTTAAACTGTTGGTTTACCTGCAATAATATCCCGCACCAGAGAGTCTGCGCTGTATTTCGGCAACCAGATGGTGATGGGCATTCGTCTCCTCCATGACTCTACATTGCAGAGTTTTCTTCCTATATCACGCCATTTTCTTTTTGGAGGGCAACCTGTACAAATAAATAGTTAATTACATAGTGTTACTAGTATTTTTATAAGAAAAAAGTGGTAATTGCCTAGTTGTTAATGGGCCCCTGTCTTCGGCCTTCATTTCGAGAATCTGGGGTTCAATCGCAAATAAGTGCGTTTTGCTTCAACGTCTAAAGAAAAAATCATAAGGAAATTTCTAAATAGTTTTCTAAGGTCGTAAGTGTAATTTGTAAGGCGCGCAAGCGACGCATGATCTTTGGGGGCGTGCGAGCGGCACATGGCATCCCTTAAAACCATGTGCCCGTGTTCGCTGCTCACCCTGTACCATAAGTAAAGCCGGCACTGCTAATAATGTGAAGGAAGAGTGGTACATACCAACTGAACAAGTCATCCTGCTAAGGCCAATTTAGTACGAAATGTCCTGTAAACTTCCAGAACACTGTACAATCTAGATATTAACTAATTTTTGCTGTAGCCCAATGAGCAAAAAAAATATATTATACTAGCCTGCAACTTAGGTTTATAAAAATCCCGTGGGAACTCTTTGTTTGGGAAATTTTCCGGTATAAAAAGTAGCCTAACTATGTCACTCTGGTCTTTAAATGTCATGCAAAAAATCACATCAATCCGTTGCTCCGTTGGGACGTGACTGAGGACAAACCAACAAACTGACAGACTCGCATTAATGATATATACTACTATAATAATATAATACGGATAAACTTCACAAACACTGTAAAATCTAGATAGTGTAAATTAATAACTATATTTATAAACACGCGTGTCCTATCGAGAGCGGTTGTTGTATTAATGTAGGATTAAATGATGGCACCTGTTGAACCAGTTGAATGTACCTACTTAGCAGAATTTTAGTATTGTACCTACCAAGACTTAGGTATACCTACTGACTGCACTGCAAGCTATGCGATATTTGATATCCATTTCATATCGCTTGATTCGCATATTCACGATGAGCGAGGAGTGAGTGGCCAAGTTGTATACAATATATTGCGATTTGAATTATGAACAAATGAGTGTGTGTATGCGTGGGTGCGTGCATACGAGCGTGTGTTTGTGTGTGTGTTTGTGTGCGCCTATGTTTTAAATCAAAATTAGTAATTACTACAAGAAATGTAAGAGTTCATTTTGTAAATAATTATAGTCACAAATTAACAGTTCATACCGTCCGTCTGTAGTGGTATTTTTAGGAAGAGTAGGGTTTTACGTTAGAACTTTATCTTGTTATAAAATAGCATAGCTTTCAGTAGTCATGTAGACGGATCTAAGCGGGTTTACAATTAAGATATGGTTAAGTGGTTTATATAGGTTTAATCCATTACTCCAAAACCTTGTTATAGTAATATAAAATAATATATTTTTAAACAAGAGAAAATTATTATCAGGCGTTAATGAAACGAATGTCTACTAAGTCTTTGAATGAGGTACTTACTTATATACTTAAGTACTCATATGTATACTTAATTTAGAAATGTAGGTAATATAAGAGTACTTAATCTTACTTAATCCTTTCATATTAGCTAGGTACCTATTTAACGTTTAAAGGTTAGCCATAATGTCCTACCTTGAGATGTGGCGGTTAATTTATTTAAAGTTGCGGCGGGGTATCATCTATTTGGTACAGACTACAGAGATAGCTTGCATAGTGTATACAGACAGACTACGGGATAGGTAGGTATAGATTACTATCCGAGAAATCGAAGATATTGTAAAAAACTTAAATGCATGCCAACGAAGTCACGGGCGGGTGTATGTTTGTTGGTTTGTCCCGCAATCAACGCCGTAACGGCGTGCAACGGTTTGACGTGATTTTTTTGCATGGATTATAAGTACCTAACTAGCTATTATCCGAAAGAGTTCCCACGGAATTTTTAAAAATCTAAATCCACGAGGACAAAGTCGCAGGCATCATCTAGTTATTTATATAAATTAACTTTCGGTTAAAAACTAAAGTTTTCCATGAATATACTCATACATTCCATCTCGGTAATCATGGAACAGCACTAGAGACATAGACTAGAGCGCATGGCCATGGCGTCATTTGACATTGACAGTAAGTGAATGACGTTGACGGTTAACAGCAGTTGACAGCTCAAATAACTTCAAAGTGACATTATTATGCGTTAAAATTTCGCGCGACGAAATTATTTCTTTGTGATTTCTTTTTCGCTCTTGCGATAAATTTTCACACGACAAATCACTAAGTTTAAGATCAAAACGATAAATAAACAGTAATCGTTGTTTTAATATGCCTCGTAGGGTGAAACTGACTAAACCAATGGTGATCAACTAGATCACACAAGTAAGCAGACAACCGTGTCTGTGGGATGTGGATAACATTCATCACAAAGTCAGACAAAGGGTTTCAAGGGCCTGGCACAGTATTGCTTGCCAACTTAATCTACGAGGTTAGATATAGGTACATTTGTTTACCTACTTGTTACATTACTGTTTCTTGGTCTACAAAAGTAGTAATGCAGTGTACTTTGAGGCATGGAGCCATGGACATAGACAAACCACTCTAGCGAGACACTCATTGACAGACTCATTCGTGTCATTACCCACGGACGACTAGTCGCCCATAGAATATGTATTAATCACTTGTAGTCGCCCGGTCGACTCGATCGACGGCGCGACCGTTAGAATCTGTTTATATGGAAGTCACCGTGTTTATGCGCACGAAGTTGCGGCGACTGCGTGTTTAAACACACGGCGACTTCCATATAACTTACACATTTCTAAGACGTACCTACTTAATTTATTATATATAATATGAAAGTTGCCGTGCCTATGCGTACGGAGTTGTGGCTACTGCGTGCGAAAAGACACGGCGACTTCCATATAAATTATAGATTTTAACGGTCGCCCACGACTCAGTTGTCGGACGACTAGTCGACCGAGTTGCCGCGCGACTAGTCGACCGTGCGTAACGGCTCTTGTAAAGTGAGAACGTGGGTACCTTATCTCTGACAACTTAAATACCGCCAATTTTAAAATATTGGCAGTTTTTATGAAATACCTACTTTCTATCTGTAATCTGTTATATAAGTTACTTGGCAATGTTGTTATTTGTTGGAAGAAATCTTACAATTTTTGGAAAATATCTTAGTTGCCAAGTAGCTATCAACAGATTAGGGATAGTAGTTGAAACCGGATGTAGGTAAATAATTTCCCTGAATAAATTACAATAGCTTTAAGTACATAAACTCATTGAACAACAAAATACTTAAGTAATCTATAGAGCGCACTTTGAATTTACTTAGACTTAAGACACTGTTTCAATGAGATAGCATTATACTGCTGACATTAATCTGTCTCGTTTTAACTGAAACTTAAGTCAAGCAAAGTCAAAGTAGGCTCAATAGATTTCAACCAATGAGTTTCTGATTAATAGTCAATTAATGTGTTTCCTACATATTATTATTTAAGTATATGTATTTACAGAGGACATAGTACGGGCCAAATGGAAGAACCTGCGTGACACACTAATCAAAGAACTTAAGAAATATGACATGAAGACTGGAGACAAATACCCGGGCATGTGGCAATACTTCAATAGGTTACATTTTATGCACAAACACTTCAGTGCCAAGTCTACACATAATGAGGACTATAATAGAACAAATGCTATATTGCATCACACAACACATGACATTTATGCAAATGAATCAGACGATGGCACTCGGTATGAAGATCAAAACATCCCCGAGTCTGAATACTTTGAAGTAAATGACAGTCCTTCAAAATCCAGTCAAACCCCTGAAGATTTTGACTTGATGTTCCTGAAATCCCTGCTACCCTTTTTCATGGACTAGAATCACATAGGAAACTGAAAGTTTGGAGTCAGATACAGGACTTATTTTTCATGAATTTACAGATAAATAATATTGATAGAAACGGCTAGTATTCAATGAAATATCCTCACTAGATCCAAAGAGATTATTCAATATTTTGGGGCTTACATGGAAGATGATCTTTGTGATCGTTAACAACTTGGTGGTTCATAACAATTATAATTTTTGTTATGATTATTTATATATGTCAGGTTTCAATGTATTCAAATTTTTCAATCACTTATCAGTCAGTAAGTTATGTGGTTAATATTCAAAACTTGTGTGATATTTTTTGACAAT
Source organism: Maniola jurtina (assembly GCF_905333055.1). Lineage (NCBI taxonomy): Eukaryota > Metazoa > Arthropoda > Insecta > Lepidoptera > Nymphalidae > Maniola > Maniola jurtina. The sequence goes on from NC_060042.1 coordinate 13,610,516, forward strand.
ATACAATGTGGCCAAGTAACTTTTTGACAGATTAATTGAATATTAAAACCTGACCTTACCGTTACTAAGTTACTGAACTATTGTAGGTAGCTACTGAATTACTGAAATCTGAATTTATCTATCATCTGTCTATCATTTTTCGCAACATGACTATTTCAAATAAATATCAATTACGTTTGTAATTTAAAGTTAAGTAACAGAAAAAAACTAGACACTTGTTACGATAAAGTAAGTAAACAGGGTCATGAGACCAATTAAATAATAGTTCTTCGACCGTTAAATATTGCAAGTACTAGATAGATAGTAAAAAGAAATGTAAATAGAGGTAGATATGCAAAAAGAAATATTTACCAAAAGTTAGAAACTTACCTAAAAGCGGGCGCCTTGGATCGTCAGCGTCCATTTTCGGTCTCACAAATACATGCAAATATTAATTGATAATAATAAACTGGATTGAATTACTTGCGTGATTGGTTAATAGTCGCATATTTTGTTAGTTAAGTAATTATTGTTTCGCTCTTGTTTTGGTATGACGTCTTCTTTCGAAATTCAAATTTTTCTGCGAAATTTGACATTGACGTCAAACGTCAAGTTAACACTGACAGTTAGAAAGATACAGAATATAAAAGAGTTCCAACGCCTTACAGTTGTCACGGGTAACATTGTAAACGTGTCAAACATTACGATGGCAAATTGAAATCAATCACCTGCAAAAATGAGTTTAGAATAGTTAATTTATATCTCAACAAAATAAATCAGAATGAAAACTTTGTGTGGTTTTTTATTTCTATCCGTTGCTTGTTGTCTCACCCACCTTAAATCTGTCCTATATCATCGCCTATTTAGCAAAATGCTAAGAAGTTTATTCAGAACAGAATATTATAACAATTCAATGATTATTTATCTAAGACTCCGCTGGTACTGACTACTGAGCACTTGCCACTCTTCAGATACGGACCGTTAAAATTAGCATTAAACTTTTATGAAAAATAAGTCTGACATCATCTTATGCTCGGGCTACATTATTTAACGTCAATATCCAACAACGCGTAATCAACAACAGAATTCTGAAATCTGAAAACGACCGATAAAATCAACGCGTGAGTGGCCACACTTGAACGGTTAACGTCTAATGCCAATTGATTGGGGTTCAATTAATCGTCTAACGCCTAAAGGCATTGTGAATACCATTGTTCAAATAAATTATCGCGTTGATCGTGGCTGCATAACAGGTTATTCAAGGGGGTTCACATTAATTTAGCCGCGACATTATAAGGCTTACTTGTTTTATTTTATATTCATGGGCTTTAGTTACATGACATGGAGATTTACGTTAATATAAAAAGTTAATAATACCTAACGAATAAATCTTTTGTTTAATCCTAGATTATTATTATGAAATGTGGATTATAATATTACAATAAGTACTAGAATCTTTTCCTTATTGTAAAATTGTGAGATTTGTTTAACGTTTTCAACGTGTCATTGCGTTCCTACAAAAAAATTATAAGGCCAGACAAAGTTAATACCTTAATATTCATCCAAGTATATTTTAGGCTATTTATTTATTAGGGAAAAAAGATAATAATGACAAAAACTCGATTAGATATAATTTAAAAAATATATTAGGTTTCGGCAGGTAAGTCGCATCGGCAAATAGTACGTTTGCGCTCATAATTCGCGCGTACAAAACATGCTACAACCAATAGCGGACAGACACGCGTTGATTGGCTGAGATATTTTCTCGCCATTCAAAAATAATATTTCTGCGCAGGTACATCGGTGTATTTTATAAAAGTGGTAATACTGTATTTCATAGTAAAATAATTTCAAGCAAGTGTCCAATTAGGTAAATTACCTACTTAATGTGATATGCAACCGATTTCAACTGCCTGTAGCTAACACAAAGGTTATCAGATCCAAGTCCCATTTCGCTCTATTAACTATTTACTAGTATAAACAATATAATTGATGATAAATAAAATATGTGCAGCGTTAAAAAGTTTACTTTTCAAATCAATTTCTTTTAAAATTAAATCTCTTAAGTTTTAATTTAAGGACGCCTTTGCAAAATGAATAGGTATCAAAATTGCACTACTACATAAGTACACTGCCCACACGCACACAGCTGCGTCAAAATGAGTGAATCGACTTGATTTTGATACTTTTATATTTTTATTTTATTTTATATTTGGTCATCTATTTTTTTTTTAACAGTTTTTTTTTAAATATGTATCTTGACAATAATACAGTAAGTAGAACAGTGCCTACAGACTAAGGGTCTGATGATGAAATATTTCACCATGACTTCTTGGCAATGAACAACATTTCCATGCTTATGAAATTATGAGCTCCTACTATGACTAAAATAATCTGAGAAGGATAGCATTACATTACCTCCCGACTTGATGAAATTGCATACTTTGGAACCTACTACTGGAACTCAGAGACGAATAGAGCTAGGTGTTTCGAGTTTGGGCTCATTTTCTTAGTCATGATGAGATCTTACCTCCGGATTTGTGGAGTGACCTGATGGTATACCTCGGAAGTCACTATTGGAACTCGGAGACGAATAGAGCTAGGTGTTCCGAGTTTGGGCTCATTTTCTTAGTCATGATGAGATCTTACCTCCGGATTTGTGGAGTGACCTGATGGTATACCTTGGAAGTCACTATTGGAACTCGGAGACGAATAGAGCTAGGTGTTTCGAGTTTGGGCTCATTTTCTTAGTCATGATGAGATCTTACCTCCGGATTTGTGGAGTGACCTGATGGTATACCTCGAAAGTCACTATTGGAACTCGGAGACGAATAGAGCTAGGTGTTTCGAGTTTGGGCTCATTTTCTTAGTCATGATGAGATCTTACCTCCGGATTTGTGGAGTGACCTGATGGTATACCTCGGAAGTCACTATTGGAACTCGGAGACGAATAGAGCTAGGTGTTTCGAGTTTGGGCTCATTTTCTTAGTCGTGATGAGATCTTACCTCCGGATTTGTGGAGTGACCTGATGGTATACTTTGGAAGTCACTATTGGAACTCGGAGACGAATAGAGCTAGGTGTTTCGAGTTTGGACTCATTTTCTTAGTCATGATGAGATCTTACCTCCGGATTTGTGGAGTGACCTGATGGTATCCTCGGAAGTCACTATTGGAACTCGGAGACGAATAGAGCTAGGTGTTTCGAGTTTGGGCTCATTTTATTAGTCATGATGAGATCTTACCTCCGGATTTGTGGAGTGACCTGATGGTATACCTCGGAAGTCACTATTGGAACTCGGAGACGAATAGAGCTAGGTGTTTCGAGTTTGGGCTCATTTTCTTAGTCATGATGAGATCTTACCTCCGGATTTGTGGAGTGACCTGATGGTATACTTTGGAAGTCACTATTGGAACTCGAAGACGAATAGAGCTAGGTGTTTCGAGTTTGGACTCATTTTCTTAGTCATGATGAGATCTTACCTCCGGATTTGTGGAGTGACCTGATGGTATCATCGGAAGTCACTATTGGAACTCGGAGACGAATAGAGCTAGGTGTTTCGAGTTTGGGCTCATTTTCTTAGTCATGAAGAGATCTTACCTCCGGATTCGTTGAGTGACCTGATGGTATACCTCGGAAGTCACTATTGGAACTCGGAGACGAATAGAGCTAGGTGTTTCGAGTTTGGGCTCATTTTCTTAGTCATGATGAGATCTTACCTCCGGATTTGTGGAGTGACCTGATGGTATACCTCGGAAGTCACTATTGGAACTCGGAGACGAATAGAGCTAGGTGTTTCGAGTTTGGGCTCATTTTCTTAGTCATGATGAGATCTTACCTCCGGATTTGTGGAGTGACCTGATGGTATACTTTGGAAGTCACTATTGGAACTCGGAGACGAATAGAGCTAGGTGTTTCGAGTTTGGACTCATTTTCTTAGTCATGATGAGATCTTACCTCCGGATTTGTGGAGTGATCTGATGGTATCATCGGAAGTCACTATTGGAACTCGGAGACGAATAGAGCTAGGTGTTTCGAGTTTGGGCTCATTTTATTAGTCATGATGAGATCTTACCTCCGGATTTGTGGAGTGACCTGATGGTATACCTCGGAAGTCACTATTGGAACTCGGAGACGAATAGAGCTAGGTGTTTCGAGTTTGGGCTCATTTTCTTAGTCATGATGAGATCTTACCTCCGGATTTGTGGAGTGACCTGATGGTATACTTTGGAAGTCACTATTGGAACTCGGAGACGAATAGAGCTAGGTGTTTCGAGTTTGGACTCATTTTCTTAGTCATGATGAGATCTTACCTCCGGATTTGTGGAGTGACCTGATGGTATACCTCGGAAGCCACTATTGGAACTCGGAGACGAATAGAGCTAGGTTTATCGAGTTTGAGCTCATTTTCTTAGTCATGATGAGATCTTACCTCCGGATTTGTGGAGTGACCTGATGGTATACCTCGGAAGTCACTATTGGAACTCGGAGACGAATAGAGCTAGGTGTTTCGAGTTTGGGCTCGTTTTGTTAGTTATGACGAGATTATACCTTGAAACTTGTTGGAGTGCTCTGAAGGTATACTTCAAAAGCCACTATTGGACTTTCGAGTCGAGTAGAGTTAGATGTTATGAGTTTGAGCTCGTTTTGTAAGTTCCAATAGTGACTTCCGAGGTATACCATCAGGTCACTCCACAAATCCGGAGGTAAGATCTCATCATGACTAAGAAAATGAGCCCGAACTCGAAACAGCTAGCTTTATTCGTCTCCGAGTTCCAATAGTGACATCCGAGGTATACCATCAGGTCACTTCACGAATCCGGAGGTAACATCTCATCATGACTAAGAAAATGAGCCCAAACTCGAAACACCTAGCTCTATTCGTCTCCGAGTTCCAATAGTGACTTCCGAGGTATACCATCAGGTCACTCCACAAATCCGGAGGTAAGATCTCATCATGACTAAGAAAATGAGCTCAAACTCGAAAAACCTAGCTCTATTCGTCTCCGAGTTCCAATAGTGGCTTCCGAGGTATACTATCAGGTCACTCCACAAATCCGGAGGTAAGATCTCATTATGACTAAGAAAATGAGCCCAAACTCGAAACACCTAGCTCTATTCGTCTCCGAGTTCCAATAGTGACTTCCGAGGTATACCATCAGGTCACTCCACAAATCTGGAGGTAAGATCTCATCATGACTAAGAAAATGAGCCCGAACTCGAAACAGCTAGCTCTATTCGTCTCCGAGTTCCAATAGTGACTTCCGAGGTATACCATCAGGTCACTTCACAAATCCGGAGGTAAGATCTCATCATGACTAAGAAAATGAGCCCAAACTCGAAACACCTAGCTCTATTCGTCTCCGAGTTCCAATAGTGACTTCCGAGGTATACCATCAGGTCACTCCACAAATCCGGAAGTAAGATCTCATCATGACTAAGAAAATGAGCCCAAACTCGAAACACCTAGCTCTATTCGTCTCCGAGTTCCAATAGTGACTTCCGAGGTATACCATCAGGTCACTCCACAATTCCGGAGGTAAGATCTCATCATGACTAAGAAATTGAGCCCAAACTCGAAACACCTAGCTCTATTCGTCTCCGAGTTCCAATAGTGGCTTCCGAGGTACACCATCAGGTCACTCCACAAATCCGGAGGTAAGATCTCATCATGACTAAGAAAATGAGCTCAAACTCGAAAAACCTAGCTCTATTCGTCTCCGAGTTCCAATAGTGGCTTCCGAGGTATACTATCAGGTCACTCCACAAATCTGGAGGTAAGATCTCATCATGACTAAGAAAATGAGCCCAAACTCGAAACATCTAGCTCTATTCGTTTCCGAGTTCCAATAGTGACTTCCGAGGTACACCATCAGGTCACTCCACAAATATGGAGGTAAGATCTCATCATGACTAAGAAAATGAGCCCGAACTCGAAACAGCTAGCTCTATTCGTCTCCGAGTTCCAATAGTGACTTCCGAGGTATACCATCAGGTCACTTCACAAATCCGGAGGTAAGATCTCATCATGACTAAGAAAATGAGCCCAAACTCGAAACACCTAGCTCTATTCGTCTCCGAGTTCCAATAGTGACTTCCGAGGTATACCATCAGGTCACTCCACAAATCCGGAGGTAAGATCTCATCATGACTAAGAAAATGAGCCCAAACTCGAAACACCTAGCTCTATTCGTCTCCGAGTTCCAATAGTGACTTCCGAGGTGTACCATCAGGTCACTCCACAAATCCGGAGGTAATATCTCATCATGACTAACAAAATGAGCCCGAACTCGAAACAGCTAGCTCTATTCGTCTCCGAGTTCCAATAGTGAATTTCGAGGTATACCATCAGGTCACTCCACAAATCCGGAGGTAAGATCTTATCATGACTAAGAAAATGAGCCCAAACTCGAAACACCTAGCTCTATTCGTCTCCGAGTTCCAATAGTGACTTCCGAGGTATACCATCAGGTCACTCCACAAATCCGGAGGTAAGATCTCATCATGACTAAAAAAATGAGCCCAAACTCGAAACACCTAGCTCTATTCGTCTCCGAGTTCCAATAGTGACTTCCGAGGTATACCATCAGGCCACTCCACAAATCCGGAGGTAAGATCTCTTCATTACTAAGAAAATGAGCCCAAACTCGAAACACCTAGCTCTATTCGTCTCCGAGTTCCAATAGTGACTTCCGAGGTATACCATCAGGTCACTCCACAAATCCGGAGGTAAGATCTCATCATGACTAAGAAAATGAGCCCAAACTCGAAACACCTAGCTCTATTCGTCTCCGAGTTCCAATAGTGACTTCCGAGGTATACCATCAGGTCACTCCACAAATCCGGAGGTAAGATCTCATCAGTACTAAGAAAATGAGCCCAAACTCGAAACACGTAGCTCTATTCGTCTCCGAGTTCCAATAGTGACTTCCGAGGTATACCATCAGGTCACTCCACAAATCCGGAGGTAAGATCTCATCATGACTAAGAAAATGAGCCCAAACTCGAAACACCTAGCTCTATTCGTCTCCGAGTTCCAATAGTGACTTCCGAGGTATACCATCAGGTCACTCCACAAATCCGGAGGTAAGATCTCATCATTACTAAGAAAATGAGCCCAAACTCGAAACACCTAGCTCTATTCGTCTCCGAGTTCCAATAGTGACTTCCGAGGTATACCATCAGGTCACTCCACAAATCCGGAGGTAAGATCTCCTCATGACTAAGAAAATGAGCCCAAACTCGAAACACCTAGCTCTATTCGTCTCCGAGTTCCAATAGTGACTTCCGAGGTATACCTCGGAAGTCCACCACCATCAGGTCACTCCACAAATCCGGAGGTAAGATCTCATCATGACTAAGAAAATGAGCCCAAACTCGAAACACCTAGCTCTATTCGTCTCCGAGTACCAATAGTGAATTTCGAGGTATACCATCAGGTCACTCCACAAATCCGGAGGTAAGATCTCGTCATGACTAAGAAAACGAGCCCAAACTGGACACATCTAGTTCTTCTAGTCTTCAAGTTCCTGTCGCAGCCTTCGAAGTTCACTATCAGATCACTATCATGCACAAGAAAAAAATCCAGCTAACCATAAAATGTGATAATAGGTACATAATATTATCATTATTATCTTACCTTGCCAAAATATCAGCACAATCACGGAATAAGTACCTATAAATATCAGTTAGGGTTTAGTCGAACTATTTTGTGTTCGTACAGCGATCTTTTCCACATCAAAAAATTATAGCAACCGACGCAGAGACCACCCACGAAGGCGGCTGGCCGCTGACTGATATAATTTTGAAATCATACCATTGCCCGCCCAATATCAAAATAACCCTTAGTGCATTGTATTAAGGTTTGCGGTTGAAGCAAAATACGTGAAAAATTTATACACGATGTTTTTATTTATTTTTATAATACTATTAATATAATAATCTCACATTTTGAGGTACACATTATGTGCTAACGGAAAATATTTATTAGAAGAATAAAATCCGTACGTAAACTGAGAAAAATGTACCTAAACTTGACCCTAAATTGTTAATTCTGCGTGGAAGAGGTGAAGGAAAATCGTTCTTATAGTATCAAAATTAATGATTTTATCAAAAAATTGCTCGACCATCTCGAGATAAAGGACCAATCTATTTTTAGCAATCTGTAGTTCCAATTTACTTAGTATATTTTAGCCACAAAGCGTACCGAAAATCTATACAAGTGTGCAAATACGTCCTTAACGAAGACTAAGAAAATAACAACCTTTGACTCATCATCATTACCTACCATAATGACCCATCGCCGGTCCACTACTGTCCACGGATCTCAGAATGAGACGGTTTGACCTCATAGTCTACCACGCTGCCCTGCGGGTTGGCAGACTTCACACATCTTTAAAAAATATTATGGAAAACTGTAAGGCATGCAGGTTTCCTCACGATGTTTTCCTTCGCCGTTAAAACATCCGAAAAAATAAAGGTGCGTGACCGGTATCAAATCTCGGACCCTCGACTATTAGGCTACCACCGCTTTGCCGTTGACTACAGACCTTGATTTGACGAACCTAGGTACCCTATAGTTCGACATGGCAATCGGGGTATGGGGCGGGGACGCCCCGATTGCCACGTCGTCCTGTCGCGAACTATATGTCATCTAGATTATAAAATATCATAATCGGCAAGAATACGTCATACCAACGACGTCAATGTGCAAGTGCCATAATGTAGGTCATGTAATCAAAACACATCTATTGCGGGACTGCAGTTACCTATATTATAACCTAGGATGCCTATCTATACTTATTAATATTATAAAGAGGAAACCTTTGTATTTTTGTATGTTTGTATTGAATAGGCTCAAAAACTACTGGACCGATTTCAAAATTTCTTTTACCATTACTTAGAGGGATTCTTCCGAATCCGTACAGGCTATATTTTATCCCGGAAAATAGATAGAATTTTTCGTGGTAGTGTCCACCCGTGCGAAGCCGGGGCGGGTCGCTAGTACATAATATAGGTCATAGCTATGACCTCATATGGCATCATATTGTAAATCAAGTCTTTAAACCGCCGAGTTTTTTGCTGGATCTACTCAGCAGTGGTATCATTCTGAACCATGCAGTGGTAGATGCAATTCATGATTCAAAAGCACTTGTAAAAGTTTATTTGAATAAAAAGTATTATTTTCTATGAATTAAATTAAGGGTAAATGTGAATTAAATCCAGTAGATAGGTACATAACATAAGTTATCAAATATATTTACCGCCTAGATTTTAACTATAGTACGCGACAGGTCGAGATGGCAATCGGGGTATGAGGCGGGATGCGCTTCACCCGCACCTCACCCGCGCTATTTCGCACTGGGTTAGCGCGGGGGCTGAGCGGGTGTGCGGGGCGTCCCCATCCCGATTGCCATGTCGACCTGTCGTGTACTAAACGTAGCTATACTTATCTTACTTTGAGAAGGTAGGTACCTATTGCATGCCACAGGTCCAGATGGCAATCGGGGTGTGAGGTGGGAGACGTTCCGCTAACCCGCGCCTCACCCGGGTAAACGCGGGGGCTGTGCGGGTGTGCGCGGGGCCCCACTCCGATTGCCATCTCGACCTGTCGCGAACTATCTATACTAATAAATAAAATTGGAGTGTCTGTCTGTAATTTCGAAATAACTACCTCATATTAAGCTCATAGGGTTATTTGAACGATACCTTAACTGAATCACACGTTTTTAAAATTTTTGTCTGTCTGTCTGTCTGTCTGTCTGTCTGTCTGTCTGTCTGTCTGTCTGTCTGTCTGTCTGTCTGTTTGAAAAGGCTAATCTTTGGAACGGCTGAACCGATTTTGACGGGGTTTTCACAGACAAGTAGAGGATTGACCAGGGTGTAACATAGGCTACTTTTTTAACCGACTTTCAAAAAGGGAGTTGTGTTTTTCTACCTATGTACACCGAAATCTCTGAGATTTCGGAACAGATTTGCGTAATTTTTTTTTAATCGATAGAGGAACTTTGCGACATTGTTTCATAAAAAATTTGGATTCCAACTCCTCAATCCTGATGCTGCAGGGGATCTGACCAATCCACGCGGGCGAAGCTGCGGGCATCAGCTAGTTTCTAATAAATAATAGTGTACGTCCGCGGTTAATCCCGGGCACGCGCCTTAACTAGGTAGGTACGAGTATATGGAGGTAAAAGTTTATTTATATTGCATCATGCACATTTTACTGCCTATTTAACACCTACTTAATACATTGCTAGTTCAGCGATAGAAAGGTGACCCTATTGCACTATGTTAATTAATATGACGGGCCAAATTATAAAGATTAACTCATTTTTTATAGTGAGGTACTGCTTTTATGGCGCGTGAGCAGAAGGGCAATAAATACATGTCTCACCTGATGTCATGCTATGCATGCAAGTAGGTATGTGTTTAATACGGTATTTGTAATGTCAAAAATAAATAATTTAAAATAAAGGGTTCCAAAATAAGTACGTAAAATCCACGTCCTTTGTTAATTTTAAGTGTAATAACCATTTTAAATTATCGGTTAAATTAAAAAAGCACGTCAAAACATTGTGACGTCACATGCCAGTATTTCATACAAGCTCGCATACTAAGCGCGTGTTTTGACGTTCGATAAAAAGATACTGATTTGACTAGTTTTCAAACACCGGATTACATCATTATGTGTGTTAATGCGCTAAGAAACTATTTGATTAAATCCACCTTCGCTATTTTACTACCAGACCGCGAGGCATATAGTAAAGATCTGCACTGCACCCGTAGTCCCCTACATAGTCGAAATCCCACGGACTCGTATGATGCGATTCACTTCCTCGTTTCTAATATGCACTGCTAGAATATGGAATGCCCTTCCGGCTTCCGTCTCCCCGCTGCTATAATATTGGGACCTTCAAAAGAAAAGTGAATAGGCACCTTATAGGCAGACGGGCTCCATCTAAGGCTGCGTCACCACCTACTAGTTAGGCCCATAATAAAAAGATATGCCCATACTTCTGAACGTTATATTCCAAAGCTTCCGAATTCCGATTTAATTTCCAATGCAATTCCTATCCGTAAGTAATCTATGCCGTAAGTTTAGTAGGTACATAATAATTCAATGGCGTAAGTCAGTGCTACCCATACGTACCTACCTAATACATATGTATAGTAGGTACGCGACAGGTTCAAATAGCAATCGGTCCTGGAAGCCCCGCACACCCCCCGCGCTAATCCGGTGCAGGCGAGCGCGGGTGACGTGCGGGTGCGCGGGGTGTTCCCCGTCTCATACCCCGATTGCCATCTCAATCTGTCGCGGACTACAGCTAGCTTGACTGCTAGTTACTACAATGTAGTTACACTTACTACATACTAGATACACTAACCCTACACCGATCACTCACATTGCTTAGCGTTGCCAAACGCTTCATAGCGCAAGCCGCATACTCGTTGCATCATGTACTGTTGTTTCTAGTGTCTAGTTTAAACTTTAAATATTATTTCTATAATGCAACTTTTCCGATTATTGCATTTTCCTAACTGACCCAAACCTATGTTGAAGATTTATTGGGAATCCACGGAACCCTGTCTTATGCGTGTTCTGAGTTCTGACAAACACACTAATATTTCACGCATTGACGTTCTATAGGTACGTACGGATAACAGAACCCTAAGCCTATAAAGATAGTGCCAACATCGATGACTCCCGAGATCGTAATTCAGAACGAGTAAATAACGTCCTTGGACTCGTAAATTATAGAAAAACGATTGTTTTGGCAAAATTTTCTATTTTTTCACCTATGTATTTAATTATTTCAGTACACACGTGTTTGGCTCTAGGTATAAAACTGATGTAGGTGATACTTCATCATTATCAGCCAATATACATCCACTGTGACCAAAATACACCTCCATATTCGGCCTTCTGCAGGATGCACCCTCGCACATCCCTGTGGAAATCAAAATTGCAAATAATATATCGTGCTATTTCCGTTGCCTTTAAATAAATTTATACATACGCTATGGATTAACATAGTATATAATATGAAAACTCTTGCGTAGCACATAGCACGGCAAACATAAAACAGTGAGAGCGCACCTCGACCGATCATTTACATCCAGAACGTGATAAAGTCAACAAAAGTTCCATACAGTTCTGCTGTCTTAGTACACACGTCCAAGGAATTAACTGTTCAGTGTGGTTAATTAATAATTAAATTAATTAGTTTAATTGAGTATTAGTGATTAATTTTGTTCTTCGTAGTTTTTGGAATTAAACCAAGTAAGTGAGATTTTTGTTTGATTTTCAAAAAAGATTCGGTAATTTGACCTCAATACCTACAAAGCTATAACTATGGGAATTAAATGGCATGATCAAACTAATTTTCCCCATTCACTCTAGTTAAATGAAATATTTTGTTTAGTGATAAAATTAATTATCGCGAAAAATTAAGAAAACTCTACTACTTAAGTATATACATACCTATAAAATGCATCAGTCCTTATCGATTACGATTAATGAGTAAAAGTTAATTGATAAGAACAAGATAGAAGTTTGGGGCGCTTATCCGAAATCACGCAATCGCTTTGATAAGTTACACGCAGTCAATGACCTCGTTTAAAACTATGAATCTATACATATAATAAAATTGTAGAAAAGTGGTGTCTGTGCAATGGAAATATATATAAAAAAGTAGCAGGGGTTGTTATTATATCGATGCCGAACCCGAAATTGTAATAAAAAAAAATTTGTCTGTTTGTCTGTTTGTCTGTTTGTCTGTGTGTTTGTGCACGCTAATATCAGAAACGGCTTATTCGATTTAGATACGGTTTTCACTAATATATTGTAGTAAGCTTCACTTAACATTTAGTGTTTATTTCATGTCAATCGGTTGATAAATAAAAAAGTTATGTCAATTTAAAGAATCACGGCGCCTCGCGCCTGAGCGTCCGTGGCTATATAAAGCGCGAAAAGTCACTATTCCACGCGAACGAAGTCGCGGGCACAGCTAGTAAATACTAAGTGTCTTTATGTTCTGTCTGTGAAAATTCCGACAAGTGCTTTTGCTGTTCTTCTATATTTTTAACCCCCGACCCAAAAAGAAGGGTGTTATAAGTTTGACGTGTGTAGGTATCTGTGTATCAGTCTGTGGCATCGTAGCTCCTAAGCGAGTAAACCGATTTTAATTAAGTTTTTTTTGTTTGAAAGGTGGCTTGATCGAGAGTGTTCTTAAATCTTAGCTATAATCCAAAAAAATCGGTTTAGCCGTTTGAAAGTTATCAGCTCTTTTCTAGTTTTGTTATAGAGGTTTCTGTGTCGGGGGTTTTTAAATTTTGAGTTATCTAAAGTAAGAATTGTGACAAAATGTTCTCATCTTTGTGAAGATTCGTAACTTGAATAGAAGTAGACGTTACTTTGCGGAATTCCATGATATAGTAGGTAGTACAGGGAACTACTAATTAAGCTTGGAGTTCCTTGTACAAGATTCGCCACATCTTTTGATTTAGATATGCAACTAAATTAAATTAAAACCGGTCCAGTGCAAATCGCTCTCGCACACGATGGGTTCCGGTAACATCACAATATTTGTTTTTGTGGTGTTGCCACAAATTCACGGATTTCGGGTTTTTCCTTTTGATTATGCGACAAGACATTGTTACCTGCCCATGGTTTTACGTCAACGGGAAAAAGATACCCCATAGGTTTTGATTCCTTTGACGGCTCTTCACAGTCAAACAGACAACGAAGTCCTATAAGGGTTCCTTTGTTTCTCTCGAGATATAAACACCCTATAAATACCTAATATAAGATATAGTTGTTTATCCAATATCCATTCAGTTATTTATCGATACGGTCAACAGGCCGACCTCTGACGAAATCCGGATATTATACTTGGACCTACTAGACACACATATTATTACATATACATTATACATGTTTATTCTTATCTTGCATATTTTGCAATTTGCCTTTTCTCACTTATCTCGCTAAGATTACCAGAAATAATAAATTAAATGCACGTAAATAATGCTAAACTTATTTTTTAACCATAAAACAAGCAAAATCAAAAAGTCCATGGGCAAAAATATCTGGACACTGGTCCTCAATTCCTCAAAAACCCCTAACAGTATTCAAACGTAATGCCATACGAAAGCTTTTGAAGATGCTGAGTGCTGATATTATAAATGCGAAAGTGTCTTTGTTAGTTTGTTGGTAATTGCGACACAGCAATCGACGTGATTTTTTGCATGGATAATAGTTAAAGACCAGGAGAATAACATAAGCTACTTTTTATCCCGGAAAATCAATGGGATCCCACGGGATTTCTAAAACCTAAATCCACGCGAACGAAGTCGCGGGCATCATCTAGTAGCTAATATAATTAACTGATTAATAAAATTTTCCTTTACTCAATAATCATCTGTTTACATTCTGCAAAGCCAAGATTCCTCTAATAGGTAAATACTTAACTATTGATTAATTCTACAGACACATAAATACGTCAGATTTATTATTTACTAACTGAACGTGATATTTATCATTTACTTATTCATTTTTTATCGCGGAAATGCAGCCAGTATGCACTTGCATATTTCAACAATGTTGTTACAAATTTTAGAATCGTAACGTGAAGATAACCTGCCGATCTTCCAGTTTATCGCAATTTGGATACACTAAGTTATATATCCTAATGATGATCATTATCTGACAAGTGTGCTAATTCAAGAGATAATCTTTAAGTTATGTGATTTTGATATAATTAAAAGTAAACCATATTTTTCAAAAAATTTAAGTTTAAAAGAGTCTCCTGAAAACTTGTGATTTTTCAAATAGTTAGCGGAATTTTCATGTGCAGCTACAATGTGGGCTTTTCTTAAACCAATGTTTATATTACTCAGTAGATTGGTTTATCTGTATCGAAGTGTTTACAATTTTCGGGTTAAAGACCTTTTTGAATATTTCCTCAATGCTGTCTGCAGCTCTTTGTCTGTCTATGGCCTGTGGGAAAGTCAAGTCCAATTTCTCATGTAGGTAATCATCATTATCAACCGAGAGACGTCCACCGCTGGACACAGGCCTCTTGTAGGGACTTCCAATCGCCACGTTTTGCGCTACTTATCTCTATAAGTGATCTCTACCAGTGACCCTTGGCAGTGCGAGATGTTGTAAAGGGAGTGGCATAGGTACAACAAAAAAGAAAGTATTCATGAGAATATAATGTACATCTATTTATATATTAAAATATATGTGTATTGTTTTGTATTTCCAGCATGCGTGTGTGTGTGATCGGAGCGGGTGCGGCCGGGCTGTGCGCCGCGCGTCACCTCATCGCGGAGGCCTGCGTCGCGGAGGTGGACGTGCTGGAGCAGTCGGGCCAGCTGGGCGGCACCTGGGTGTACACGGAGAACGTGGGCTACGACGACTTCGGCCTGCCCATACACACCAGCATGTACAAGAGCTTGAGGTACTAACTCATCTACATTTCTGAACGTATATCCGTCGAAAATTTCGAGACATAATGAATGAATGAATATACTTTTATTGTACACCACGAAATTACCTACTAAAAAAACACATAAAAATCAAAACCAAAAAATAGGCAAGTACAATGGACATAGCAATAGTACGTTTTAAATTATAATAAACCTAAATCGCTTTTTAGGATTCCGTACTTCAAAAGGAAAAGGGATCCTTATACAATCAATTTGTGGTTTGACTGTCTGTCTGTGTGTTATGTCTATCAAGAAACCTAGAGGGGACTTCCCGTTGACCTAGAACCATGTAAGGCAGGTAGTTATGTCTTAATATAGCACAAGCACAGGGAAAAATGCGAATACCGTGAATTTGTGCTTAAGTTAGGTACATCACAAAAAAATATTGTTATTTTTTGTACGATAGTGCGGAACGCTTCGTGTGCGAGTCCGACTCGCACTTGACCGGTTTTTTAAATTAAAAAAAAATTTAGACCCTCACTTTTTTTGATGTAACTTCCGTCAGGCCGATTTTTTTCGTATAAAGTATAGCCTATGTAACCCGAGCCATTACAAAGAATCGATTGACACCTCATTCATCAAAATCGGCCCAGTAGTTTAGATGCTACGATTGAACACACAGAATCTGGATACAAACATACACACAGACACACATAATATTACATACCCAAATATATACATACATACATACATAGACTGCTAAAATCATAACCCTTTGCCGTAGTCGGGTAAAACTAGCATCAAAATCACAAAAACTTATTATTTAGAGTAGGTACCTCGTATTTATACATATTATAATTGCCACTATTTTATGTGACGCACCGTGAAAAGCAGAGACAGCAACCCTTTCCCAATATGGATTAATTTACACAATTATTATAGACATGGTATTCTAAGCACATGTTGAGACTTGAGAATACATAATTGATACATGGCAATTAATAAACTGCACGTGATATATATAGTATAACCAACAGATACATAATGATTATGTGCAAATTAAGCATAAATGAATGATTGACTGCAGTGATCAGCACCGATAGTAATTTACTAGTTAAGTTATTTACTATCACGATGCAACTTTGTCAAAATGTCAATAAGCATTAACCCTTACTTTCTGAAAAATAACAGAAACAACAAAAACTAAGCTTACCTATAGTTAATATTATAAATGACGTACCTACCTATAGGTCGCGACAGGTTGATATGGCAATCGGGGTGGGGCGCCCCGCACACCTACACAGCCCCCGCGCTAACCCGGTGCGGGACTGGACAGCACGGCTGACGTGCGGATGTGCGGGGCGTCCCCCCGCCTCATACCTCGATTGCCATGTCGACTGTCGCGTGCTATAGATTTCTAGTTACCTACTTAAAGTAATGTAATTTATCACCGCCCTATAATGTAGTCTCGTTACGATATCGATGATCTTTCACATCGTTACAAAATGGGGGCAGATATTTTAATTAGGTAGGATCTAATTTCTGTACTTTATATCAAGTACCTACCTACCTACCGATACTTCGTAAGTACAAATTAATATTCAGGGTGTAATTAGAATTTAGGACGCTAGCAAAAACTTAGCGCTATTATTCGATTCAAAAGTAGGTTAGGTACCTAGGTAGAGCTTGTCTATTTTGAAATGACGCGCCCCACCACCGCAATTTACACATCACTATTCACTACTACACAAAATTATGTAGTGGGCGCGTCATTTAAAAATAGACAAACTCTACTTTGTAAAAGTTTAATTGCATACAAATAATTTGATTTAGTATTTTTCAAACCCGTGCAAAACTCGGGGTCAATGCTCCACCTAAGACGCAGCATTGACCCCTTGGTACCTATCTACGCAACTTTCGTTGACCTCTAGTGTCAAGCAGATGTAATACTTCGCGTTTTGTTTGGGTATCTCATCAGTAATAAGTATCACCTGTCTCCGTTTTTGCTGGTGTGCTAATTATATCCTACAGGGTTGAACGCGTAAAATCAAAGAAATTAAAGCCAAAGGAAAACAAGCTCAGCCATAACAAAATGGTATGTTTTAAAGCATGTTTAAATAATGTTTCTTTAAAAATCTCCGGGATAAAAAAACAGTATACCTACACCTGATTAGCAAAATAATCTAACTTTCTAGAACAGAACAAACAAGCATTTCTAGAGCGAGCTTGATACTAATTGATAGACCCTCTTACGTCACTGATACCCTGTGACCCTAGCGCGTGGCTCAGCGTAGCGTCAGCAAAACAATTACTTGGGTGTTACAGATTAGATAGGATATCCACGAAAAAACTGTCTGGAAATGTGGTTTAACTATCTCCCTGGCGCAGTGGCAAGTAAGCGCTCGCGCTGTGGTCTTATTAATGGGAGGTTCCGGGTTCGATTCCCGACAGGGTTTTGGAATTTTATAATTTCTAAACTGGTCTGGTCTGGTGGGAGGTTTCAGCCGTGTTACCATCCTACCGGGAAAGCCGTGCCGCCAAGTGATTTCTGATCCACTGCTGGATAGGCCTTCCCAAGAACGCGCCACCATAACGATCCTCCGCCTTCCTCATACACCCACTTCTCACTATCTTCTTAAGGTCGTCAGTCAAGCGGGCTGGAGGTCGTTCCACACTGCACTTGCTTTGAACGACTTTGAACTTGTGGACAAGGACAATTACCAGTGTACACGTTCAGCGTTATACGCACTTGCAAAAGTTTATTTGAATAAAAATGTTGACTACCTAGACTTTTCTGTTTGTTCCAGAACAAACCTCCCGAAGGAGATAATGGGGTTCCCAGACTTCCCGATCCCCGAGAGCGACAAGTCGTACCTCCCCGCGAGAGACATGCTCGCCTTCCTGCAACTGTACTCCGACAAGCACGGCGTTACACGGCATATCAGAGTAAGCACATGCTCACCTTTGACCTTTCCTAGAATTAAATGCTGGTTTTATGGCTATTCCATACAAAAATCGTGTCCTATGAAGAAATCAAAATTAGTATGCGACACTCACTGGACATCAAGTTATAAGCATAGACGAGTTGCAGCCCGCAAAATTTTTTTTTTTTCGGAATGACGCGTTTATTGCTTACTGCTTAGTAATAAACAGAGGTAGTTGTTTTTAGGGTTTCGTAGTAAAGCAAGGAACCATTTTAGTTTCGTCCAGTCAATCCGTCTGTCTGTCTGTGCAGTCATTTTAAAAATAAACTAGAGTTTTAAAATTGAAACACAAGCTCAACAGTCAACACACTCGCTACACCAATGCATATTTAAAACGTTAAAGATATTATAATACCTCCTGAAAATAAAAAGCGAGAGCCAAAAAAGTACTGATGCTATCTATCAGCGCCAAAATGAAGAAATGATAAATCGCTTCAAAAACTGGTCGGCAATTGCAAGTCCAGGGTAGGTACTTACGTATAAGTAGAGGTCAGTGGCGCAGACACAACATTCCATTGTCATCCGGAGGACTGTATTTGAATCATCTAACTAAAAGTTTCTCTTTCAGTTCAACCACCACGTCCAGCTGATAAAACCCAAACAAGGGCCAACCGGGGAGCTGTGGGATGTCACATTCAAGGACCTCACCAGCGGGCTCAGCAACACCAAGGAGTACGACTACGTGTTCGTGTGTAACGGCCATTACAATACGCCGTTCATACCCAATATACCAGGGCTGAAGGAGTTTAAAGGTCAGTTTTATGTCAATAACATTTACACATGTAAGTTTTGCTCACGTAAGTATCTTAAGTGATTAACTTACGACAAATATGCCTTGAATCCATGCAATGATATTTCAATGCTTTCGAATCATCTTTCAATCCTAAGATTTGTAACATACGACACATACTTGGCATAAATCCGTCATTTTAAATCAACAGTCAGTATAATTTTGTTTGACAAAACAGTAGTAACTCTAATCATATCTTATGTCATCATCATTTTCTGAACCAGGTGATGTGATGCACAGCCACGACTATAGAGTACCGGACATCTTTAGCAATAAGCGAGTCCTGGTCGTAGGAGCCGGGCCATCTGGCATGGACATCGCTTACGAGATCACCAGCGTCACCAGGAAGGTAAAAAATCACCTTCATCCTATATAAAGTTCATCCCCCAATCGTTTTTAAACCCTTAGCGGCTTAGAGGATCACTTTGTTGTCTGTCTGTCTGTCTGTTCGTCCGTCGTGCCTGTCAAGAAAACCTATAGGGTACTTCCCGTTGACCTAGAATCATGAAATTTGGCTGGCGGGTAGATAGGTCTTATAGCACATGTAAAGGAATAAATCCGAAAATCGTGAATTTGTGGTTACATCATTAAAAAAAATTTAAATGTGTTTAAATTTTCAAAGTAAGATAACTATACCAAGTGGGGTATCATATGAAAGGGCTTTGCCGGTACATTCTAAAACAGATTTTTATCTATTTTTATGCATAATAGTTATTGATTTATCGTGCAAAATGTCGAGAAAAAAAATACCTGAGTGCGGAACCCTCAGTGTGCGAGTCCGACTCGCTCTTGGCTGTTGATAGACACTTTAATGTTACTTCCTCATACCCAGGTCATCCTCAGTCATCACCTCAAAGAGCAGCCTCGGACGGTGTTCCCGGACAATCTGGTGCAGAAGCCGGATGTTGACCGGCTGGAGGGCAACATAGCTATATTCCAAGATGGTAGTCAAGAGGAGGTCGATGTGGTATTTCTTAGCACCGGTGAGTTCTCTTCTACAAAAATGTTGGAGTTTTTAATGATAATAATCCCCTTTTCTCTCCAACTACTTGGTACTTGGTAAGCTTGTGCTAGAAGTGATCATAACCATTGTCTAGTAGGTGGAAATTTGAACATTGGTGATCTTTGACTTAATCATTCTCAAGATTACTATTGGAAGGGAAAATTGTAGGCAAAAGAACTCAAGGTGACCAAAGACGCAAATATTTGGACGATACAAAGGGAGCTTGGTTACTCGAAGTTAAAAGAGGCGGCTTTAAATAGAGAAGTTTTTCGGATGATCGCCAAACTTAATTTCGAAAAAAGCACGCAATGATGATGACTTAATCAACCCACTAATCCGTTGACTTCATAGTTTTATGGCTATGAGTTATGACTTAGGACTTTTGAGATTGATTCCCAGAATATTCTAGAAGCCACCAGCAAACTCAGTTGAGGCATCTTCTACCAATGTATTTTTGTGATTTTCCTGCTCCATGAACTTATCAAGGCATCTACAAGGGCATCTAAATAAAATATCGTACAAGTGACTTCCGAATCCGATACCAACTAAGGTCCATATAAATAAAGATGAAAGAAAGAAGAAAGGGAATCATATCTTTGATCTTCTTCCAGGCTATGTATACAACTTCCCGTTCCTCCACTCGTCGTGTGGCATCGTAGTGGATGACAACTGCGTGGAGCCACTCTACAAGCACCTCGTCAACATCGCGCATCCCACCATGTGCTTCATTGGCGTGCCGTACTACGTGTGCGCTTACTCCATGTTTGACCTTCAGGTAAACGTTTACAGATGTAGGGTCATACCCCTTTCAGGTTAGCTCACTTCCGTCTTAGACTGCATCATCACTTATCACCAGTGAGATTGCAGTCATGGGCTAACTTGTATTTGAATAAAAAAAAACAAACGACTTATCTCTATAACTGTTGGTCTTGCCAATAAAACACTCAATACTGTTGGTACTCAAGGGGCATGTTGATGCATATGAACACTATGAACGCAAACCTTCTAAATTTACTAAAATTAGGTACTTGATCATTAAGAATTTTTTGATGATGAAAATATAACAGTTGAATCTGATTCTTAATATTTTTGTCAGGTACGATATTATGTACGATCAATGAATGGGAGCTTCGAATTGCCAAGCCGAGAAGACATGACTGCGCATTTGGAGGAAGAGAAGAGGGACCGAGCAGCGCGAGGGTTCACCAAGCGGCAGACACACATGATGGGGCCTGATCAGGTAACTATGCTATTCAACCTCTTCTTTCTTCTGATTCCCTAGTGTTTCAAGTTTTCGAGAAGAAATGAATGTCTATAGAGAGGAAGGGAAGAAAGAAGGTTCCGATTGGTGCGAGGGTTCACCAAGGGGCAAGTACATACAAACTAATCAGGTTAAACTAACAGTAGGTTTGATTTATCGTCTACTTCTTTCTATTTAAAATTCTAACTGGATCTGCGGCACAGTTTACCAAACAGCAGAAATTTTATGCTTGATCGGAA
Source organism: Maniola jurtina (assembly GCF_905333055.1). Lineage (NCBI taxonomy): Eukaryota > Metazoa > Arthropoda > Insecta > Lepidoptera > Nymphalidae > Maniola > Maniola jurtina. The sequence continues at coordinate 13,632,203 of NC_060042.1, forward strand.
AGAACTAGTTATGCTTATCTTCTTTTTTATTTTTTTAAGTTTCCAAGTCTTTGAAAAGGATAACTGATCAACGGGTAATATCTAAAAAGTTTTATCTGAAATTATTTTATCTTATCAAATTCGTATCAACAAGTGTAAATTAAAAATTTATAACACCCCCGACAAGTGAAGGTTACAGTAACTAGAAAAGAGCTTGAAAAGAGCTGATAACTTTCAAACAGCTGAACCGATTTTCTTGGACTATTCCGCGCCTACGATCCAAAGTATCTGAGTTTTTCAAAACATCATTTTCAAATAAATAATTATGTATCTTATCTAGGCAACGTCCATCTTGACAGCTTGACATTTAAAAATTGACATAATATTATGAACCTAACGATTATCTAACCGTCTTTTCTACAAGAAAACTAGAAAAGAACTGATAACTTTTAAACGGCTGATCCAATTATTGAACTAAGAACACTCTCGATCAAGCCACCTTTCAAACAAAAAAAAGTAAATTAAAATCGGTTCATACGTTTAGGCGCTACGATGCCACAGACAGATACACAGATACACAGACACACAGATACACAGATACACACGTCAAACTTATAACACCCCTCTTTTTGGGTCGGGGGTTAAAAAAGACAAGTCGCAACATTAAAAAGGCAACGCCAAAGCTTTCACACTATATTCACGGTCTTTAGAAGGTCTAGATAATACAGTACTTACTACCTATTTCTATGACATGAAGGAACCGTGCAGATTTAAGCACTATCAATGTTAACTAGTTTTATGGAATAGTAAACTTTGCCTAGTTCCATATAAGTGTAGATCAAGTGAACTGACAGTTCCGGAACCTATTAGTTGCTTGAGGATACTAAAAACTGTTGTATTTTATACATATACACATATGTATTTTCTACTCTCGACTCGCCGAGGGTTCCATACTCGAGTATTTTTTCCGACATTTTGCACGATAAATCAAAAACAATTAGGCATAAAAATAAATAAAAAATCGGTTTTAGAATATACAGGTAAACCCCTTTCATATGATACCCCACTTGATATAGTTGCTTTACTTTGAAAATTTGAACACATTTTTTTTTTGTGATGTGACCACAAATTCACGTTACTTGAGCTATAAGACCTGCCTACCTGCCAAATTTCAAGATTTATATTGACAGACACGACAGATGGATAGACACTAGACAGACAACAAAGTGATCCTGTAAGTGTTCTGATTTTGCTTTTGAGCTACGTAAACCTAAAACCCGATCAAATGTGAGGTAAATAAGAGGTAAAATCATAAATACCTATACTAATATGATTGGTAACCTAGGCAGGCTATTACGAATCCCTATCAAGCGAGAGCGCTGCCACGCCGCTGCCAGCAGTCTTCACAGCTGTGCACAACGACAGCAGCCAGCGGTTCCTCGACCACCTCGCTAGCTTCAGGAACGACGTCTATAAGCTCATAGACGCTAACAACTTTGTGTGTTATCGCGCTTAAAAACCCCATAGGTATAGAGGCAGCCAAAAAAAAAAACAGAAAAAAATAAACAAGAAAAAAAAAATCTTTTTGGTCGACAAATATTATAAACTATATTAACTACGCCCGCGACTTCGTCCGCGTGGATTTAGGTATTTTAAAAATCCCATGGGAACTCTGATTTTTCGGGATAAAAAGTTGCCTATGTCAATTCCCGAGACGAAAGCTACCTCTGAACCACGGATGGATCTTTTAGAATCCGGTGTGAACTCTTTGTTTTTCAGGGATAAAAAGTAGCCTATGTCCGTGCCCGGGATGTAAGCGAAATCTGTACCAAATATCATCAAAAAATTAAACTGCTGAGCCGTACAAAGCTGGCAGACAGACAGACAGACAGGCACACTTTCGCGTTTATAATATTACTATGGAAGTATGGATATTCATTACCTAAATTTAAAATAGCGTACAAATATAGTTGCTTAAGGGTATTTCGTTGATTGGAGGCTAGAGCGCCTAGTAGTAAGAATTGATAAAACAAGGCAATAAAAAAGAAAAATGATTCAATTACTTACTTTGCTTAAAAAGCATACCTATACGAAAATATAACTTTATAGTTCTAGAAAGCATATTAAAGGTTCTGGCAAAAGTTAAAAATCTAGGGGTCATTTGCTTTGTAGGGGTCACGAGCTAAAGTTGGGAAACTCTGTGTTAAATGTACGGCAGATTGTGCTAAGGAAAATTGGCCTTTGCCACGAAATTACCTAGCTTTGCTGTTATAATTTGTAAGAATAATAAAATAATAAAATCATCTATATTTTATTTGGAATACTTTTATTGCATTTATTGTAATCCCTACTATCCCAGAAATCATACTATACTGAATAATATGATTAGTGGGTACATACATAGGTCCTTACTTTACCTGTAAACTATTAAATCAGGGGGCACGGCAGTGCCCCCGCCAAGACGAGCCAAACGGCGGCCGGGGCGCTACGTACCTTTTTCTCGAAGTGTTTCGCCGTATTTTCGACTCGTCATAACTTCGGTCTGGATGACGCTAGAAAGCTGAAATTTTCAGTATAAGGTGTCCTCAGCAAATTTACCAAATATACCAAGTATCAAGTATCTAGCTTTTATGGTTACAGATATATTGATACCTAAAATACGCCGTTTTCGTCCCTCACTGATGATCATCAAAACCTATACTCAAAACCTCTAAGGTACTTCCCGAAGTCCTAGAAGACTGAAATTTGGTATGTAGACTAGAAATTGCATACAAACTACAGGAAAATTAAGAAATTGGAAATTCCCCCCCTCTACGCCTCTTATGGGTAAAGCAAATCTGTAAATTCTGTCGCTAGAATGCTGATATTTTCAGGATAAGATGTCCGTGGCAGATGTATTAAACGCATTGAGTATCAATTGTCTAGCTTTTATAGTTTCAGATTTATTGACAGTCAAACTTCTAGTCTGTAATTCTAGGGTACTTCCCAAAGTCCTAGAAGACTGAAATTTGGTATGTGGACTAGAAATTGCATACAAACTACAGGAAAATTAAGAAATTGGAAATTCCCCCCCTCTACGCCTCTTATGGGTAAAGCAAATCTGTAAATTCTGTCGCTAAAATGCTGATATTTTCAGGATAAGATGTCCGTGGCAGATATATTAAACGCATTGAGTATCAATTGTCTAGCTTTTATAGTTTCAGATTTATCGACATTCAAAACCTCTAGTCACAAATTCTAGGCTACTTTCTGAAGTCCTAGAAGACTGAAATTTGGCATTAAGTATGAATTTCAAGAATTATGAACAACAGATAAATTAAGAAATCGGGGCCCCCTTCATCCCTTCGTATATGAGATGCATATCTGTAGAATCTGTTGCTCGAATACTAAAGTTTTCAGGATAAGATGTCCGTGGCAGATTTATCAAACGTACCAACTATCTGTGTTTCCTGAAGTCCTAAAAGACGAAATTTGGTATATCTGCTTCAAAATTGAGTTGCAAGATTCCACCCGAACAAACATAGTTACATACGAGTACATTGCAAGTTTAATAAAAGCTTTAAAAAAAAGAGGTAACGATAGAGTGGGCCATGAAAATGATGAACCTACAAGAAATAAATAAAAAAAAAAATCTAAGGCACCTGTCAAAAAGAAATGAAATCCCACCAAAAACATTTCATGTAAAATGTTGCCAAGACTCACAAGTTCATAATGTTTTCACTGTTAAAAAGTTATGAGATCTCTAGTAGAGCCAAGCCCCTAGCTGAGCTTAGATTTGTGCTGGCCATGGGAGCTATCCCAAGTCCAAAGTATATAGCTTTTAAATGCTCTTGACTATATCACATTTATAACAATAAATAACAAATAACTCTACTTACAAGCTCTAATTCTACAAACCCTAAATCTTGGTTAAAAAAGTACGGCTTGGCCGTTTAATGTTCGTAAAACTATAAAATGACAACATATTTTAAGGCCATTAGGAATAGTTTGTTCGACAATTACTAATTTGTATTGTACTTCGTGATGGAACTGTAAACGGCCAAGGCGTATTTTTTTAACCAAGATGTAGGGTTTGTAGAATCAGGGCTTGTAAGTAGAGTTATTTGTTATTTATTGTTATAAATGTGATATAGTCAAGAGCATTTAAAAGCTATATACTTTGGACTTGGGATAGCTCCCATGGCCAGCACAAATCTAAGCTCAGCTAGGGGCTTGGCTCTACTAGAGATCTCATAACTTTTTAACAGTGAAAACATTATGAACTTGTGAGTCTTGGCAACATTTTACATGAAATGTTTTTGGTGGGATTAATTTTTACATAATACTTTAATACTAAAGTGCTTACTCACATCACTAGAAAATATTTTATTGGTGTAAAATTAAATAACTTAAAACTTAACTATCGACTTAAAACTAAAATATAAAATAAATTAAAAACTAAATTTTTGAAACAATTTACAACCTAAAAATGTCATCTAAAGTCTAAACTTTTTCTTTCTTTTTATTTTTATTGTTACAACTTTCTGGTACAAATAAATAAATAAAATAAAATAAATAAACCACCGTGTGACGAGGCAAACTGCCCAGAACGCTGGCTGCGTTACCTCCTCTCGGTTCCATTTAGATTAGATAGTAGCTGTGGTAGGAGTAGTTACTAGGAAGTATTTTAACTTAGTAGCAGGATACGAACCACCCCTCTAGCAAAGAGACTACCGTGGGGAGGTTGACCTCTGGATTTCATGTAGTTACGTCCAGGCTGGCGTTCCATCTATCTTAGACTGCCGACACTTACCATCTGATGAGATAACGGTCAAGCGCGAACCTGTGTACTATTTTCTTATGAAAAAACCGTAGATTCGGAATTAAATAGGTACTTACTTTCCTCTGTAACAGGATTCTTAATCGTAATTCGTAGATATCAGTTAAAAAGGCAAAACTCATCAGAAAAAGTTGATCAGTAGATTGTATTCTTCTCTATCAGAACTTTAGCTTATAAACACGCTTAATGGGTTATACGCGACAGGTCGAGTTGGCCATTGGGATATGAGACGGGGGGGTGCCCGGCACACCTGCGTTATCCCGCACCGGGTTAGCGCGGAGCCTGTGCGTGTATGCGGGGCATGCTACCCCAATTGCCATCTTGACCTGTCGCGAAGTATTGCTGCTGGTTTCCCTAAAATATTTTTTTTTAATAAAATTGGGTTTTATGTCTAAAATAGAGACATCCAGTTTCTAGCAAGGCATATATATACTTACTACTCTTGCCTTCTAGGTGCGGGATGGACGGGTAGAAAATAAAACTTCAAACAACAATGATTTTTTATTAAGTTACTTACACCATTTTTATGTAAATAAATATATATTTAACTTTTATTTAAAAAGTACTAGGAAATCATAAAGCGTAAGGAATTGTTTTATGCGATTAAAATCACACATTATAATTATACTGAGCTCACTGCGTCTTGATCCTTTCACACAAAGCGCTTGACTGCATGTTGCACAGTAGTCAACAGAAATAAATAGAATTAATCACATTATTCTTTGTTCGATCGGTCCAAGATCAATTGGCTTTTATAGGGGTTATCATTAATTAGCAGCCTTGTGGCAATGTCTTCATGCATTGCTTTTTAATAAATAATTGTCCTGTTTATCATATTAATGGCCAGACGGACTGTACATAACAACATTAGTTATTTGTTTTATTACGGAACCCTAATAGAATAATAAATAACCCATCCAGTTCATCACGCTAATTTTCGCCTCGGTCTGTCAAACTAATGCTGATGATGTGGCCACGCACCTTTAATTTTTCAGAGTTATCTGCGTTTAAGAAAAATATCACTTGCTTTAACGGTGAAAAAAACACTAGCATGCCTGACAGTTCTTCATTATGTTCTCAAAAGTGTGTAAAATCTGCCAATCAGCAATTGACCAGCGTAACAGACTACGGCCTAATTAAACCCTTCTCATTGTGAGAGGATACCCATCCTCAATAGTGGGCCGGTGATAGGTTGATAATGGCTGCTTATACACTAATTTTTGTCTTTCCAGGAAAAATACTACGCGTCGCTGGCAAATGAAGCGAGTACAGACAACCTTCCGTCAGTGATCACCAAGATAAGAGAAGAGAGCACCATCCGGTTCCTGCACAACCTCCAGAGCTACCGGCAAGACGTCTATAAGATCATTGATGATCACACCTACGAGATCATCAGTAACGGAACACGAGAAGTTCTTTGTTGACCTTAAATAGTTAAAATTCTATATCTCGTTATTATTTTTGCAATAAGTTAGACTTAATAACAAAAATTATTGGCAACACCCCATGACAGTACAACACATATTTTATAATTTTATGTACCTAATTCTTTTATAAGATTTTTATTTAAATTAATTCTATTGACTGTTTAAGAAAATCTGTTTGATGAATGTTAAATGTCTCAAATAGGAGTGAATAATTAAATTATACCAAATGGGTTTGTATTAACTATGTTACTATGTACATTATTTTTATTTGAAAATAAATAAAACACATAAAATCAGCCAAAAATATTTTATTTAAGCGTATTTATAATCTTTATATTATTATCAATGCTGATATATTATTACTCTTTAAATCTAATAATTATTTGTATGGCTCTCCCTTTTGATTACACTCTAAGATTGTTGAAAATAATTCATAAAATTACAAACAGTCTCAAGACGAAGTCACTTTGTAATGTAATTAAAAGCTGGGTACGTTTACACGTACATACATGGTCGACAGCTAGCGACATGAAGTATAGCTATGCTCGTGTAAATGTACCTATTTAAAAAAGTCGAACATGTACGCACGTTTACATTACGAGTTAAGGCTGCTCCAATTTTGATGAATTATAAACAAATAGTGTTAGTATACACTCGGGGCCGAGTTTAGACTCGCTCATCAACAAATTTGTACTTATTTTATACAACTTTCAAAATTATAATCAATACATTCACCGTTATATAAAAATACAACTTTTTTTAATATTGTTTTCAAATTCGAATTTTGTTTCTCCTTTTTTTTTAATATAATTTTATTTCCAAAGACAAGGGTCCAATAGTATATTATAATATTTGTAAATAAAATCAAATAAACTTACATTAAAACTTATCGAACCTAAACCTAAACTATTATAACAAAGTACGACGCACATTAAATTATATGATAGACAAAAAATGAAATTATTAATAATATTTTTCATGTTACCTACAACACATTGTATTGTTTAATTTATTATATTATTCACAATGGATTTCTCTCCGTAATTACAAAGTTGTACGTCTTAACTGAGAAAACTAATATACCTTAATAATACATATTTTAATCGAGAGCTTAGCCATTTATATTCTATTTCATATTTTCACTTGTTTTCGTGGAAGAAGGAATAAAGTTGGGCGGGTTTATTAGTTCTACTTATATATTTAACAAATTACTTTACCAACATTCATAAGTCATAACTTGAGAGTAACGCCAGAAACACATTCGCAACACCCAACACAGCACCTCAAATCAAATCCTAGTATTTTTTTACACTACCAACATCCGACACGTCGTGTTGTCGGGTATTGTAAGCGTGTTTCCGTGCATGGGATGGGTGTTATAAGTCTGTGCGGGCCATAAATCGTACATTATTTCAATCAATACGTAGAGAATTACAGTATTTTAAACATTGTTGCATCCTAAAATATAACATTGTCGTAAAGTTTTATTTTTATACCAAATCTATTATAAATTAAGCGAAACTAAATTATTGATATAATTAAAAATCAAGTTTTCTTAATAATGTTATCTTCTTATCATCGCAAATACTACAGTGTTGTAGAGTGTCGCACCAGAAGTTCATACGAGCTATCTGCATTTTATAAAGACTTTCCCCTTCTGGTGGGCTTAAATTGGTCGATCGTCACTCCAGATTAGATGGCAACACTTGACAATAAAATAATATAATTGCACCTTTAACTTTAAAACAGAGGTTTTAGTATTTAATCTAGTTTTGCATATATAACAGATTTGGTACAAATTCTAGCTTGAAATTAAGGGCCTGACAATTCAAACTTCGGCTGAATTTTTTTTAAACATTTTATTACAAACTGTTTGACCACATCTTACAAAACCTATCTACTTTCCTATCCTTGGTCGACCTAGCTATATCCCTGTCTTATCAGTCCCTTCATATACGCCTTGATATGAATAAAAAGGATAATGGTGAAAACACATTTGCTACACCCCACCTCACGCCACCCCTCACCGCTGGCAGTCGAAGGAAATCGTACTATTATGACTTATTGGTATGACCTGAAATAACGCTGCCAGATCAAAACCAGCCAAAGGCCAGATTTTCGGATGATAAGTTCACTTGACCGCGTGGTAAGTTACAATGCAAGGTAATGGAACGCTTAATCACTTGACACGTCTTTGCCGTTAGCACGGTAACTAGCCACGATCTAAGCCTCCTATCAAAAGACCTAATAGGCGTTTTGTCGATGGTGAGGTACCCAGAGACACCACGCATCTATCATCTACAAATTGAATAGTGCTAGTGCAGTACTGATACGTGGTGTAGGGTGAGGAGTGGCAATTGAGGTGGCGTGTCACAAATGTGTTTCTACCATAAGAATCGGGTTTCCAACACACCCTGTATAAAATGAACTTATATGCAGAATGAACATACTTTATATGAATACAATAAAACAATGGCAACAACAGAGCAAGATGACTTAAAAATAAATTTATAATATATAATGCTGTTCGCACATTACAAATAAACCGCGCTCGTTAACCTAAAAGACCCGTTCTAAGTTAGCCCGCTTTCACATTCCCAATAGGTTTATAAGTGCCATTTCGTACCGTTATACTAAATAGCTTATTACGGTTAAGTGTGCCGGTATAGGATGATAATTGTTTCAGCCGAAACATCCCAAATATAGTAAATTTTTTAACTAATCCGTAGAAGAATCAAATGCGGGACAACCCACTTATCCACTTGTACTCGTAAGGTTGGTGGTTATTCGTAATTTCCATCCCAAAAAAATTCGCCACGTGTGGTTTATTGCGGCGCGTACGGTTCGTCCGTAATGTGCGGTCAGCATAACAGGAAAACCTCGCACTATACTGGAAATACTTCTATGTACAACCTTAGTTAACTACACATAGCAAAATTATACGCACTGTATCAAGCATCTAGCACCATTTCGATATAAGGTATACATCAAATAACATAATATTATCAACCAAAATATAAAAAGAAATTAAGAAAAACAATAATATAACAAATAGCTCCGAATTTATGTTATATATTTTTGCCAAAACACATTAAAATGACAAGTAAAAAATTCACCGATTAATTTTGAAAAAATAGGAGACTAGCTCAAGTAGTATTGCATTTCAAGATAATATATAACTACATACGTTTCAATTGAGAAGATTCAGCTTTCAGAGAAACACTCAAACTTCCACCACCATAAGGAACAAAAAAATTCGCAAAAACTGTTTTCATTTTTAAATAAAACCAAAAAGATGTAAAAATTACGAAAAAATAAGCAGAAAATAAAATTTAAGTACAAGTACATATATTTCAAATATGGCGGTGCTCTTCTGAAACGCGTAGTATATTTTGTATGAAGAAAAATTACGCAAGAAAATCTACATAAAGAATCTAAAATAAACATAAATATAATAACTAGCTATAAACTGAGATTACGCCGTTCTATATAAGAATAAATCACATTTCATCACCGATCCAGTCGCTTCACGCTTGACCACGACTCACATACGACATATTGTCATCACTGGCACATACCAACTCGGCCCGTATAACAGCCACTACACACGGGACCAACTTTTAACAACAACTTCCAACGTATGAGTAGAAATAATAATAAGTTAGTTAGTCCTACACCCGATAGTGTTTAAAGGAAATTGTTTATGATTATGACCATGTCATTACTTGAAGATTAAATTGGTCTGACTAACCCTTGAACAACCGCTAGCTTATTTGTTATAATTACACTTGGAAAATATAAAACAGTTTTCAATTAGGTACATGAAACTTTAGTATTAGTGGATCTTTAAAACTAAATCGATAAGTCTCAAAGTAGTACTATCCTATTCCATGGAAAAGATTGTGTAAGGGATAGCATTAATTTTAGACCGTCAATTTAGTTTTTCAGAATTTACGTAGGTATAGCCAATTTAGCACAAATGTATGTTTTAATGATTTTATTGTAATGAATTACTAATGTGAACTATAATACAATACTTCGATTGAGAAATAAAGGTTTTTTAAACTATGTTGGCACGTGAGTTGAAGTTAAATTAGTCTCGTGTGTAGATGTTTAAGATCGAGGAGAAGAAAACATAACATTCCCAAAAGGACACCGCTAAAACGTAACAGGGGGTAACTTCAACACGTACAGTACAACCAAATTAATAATGCGAATGCAGATCTTCGCTAATTGTCGTATTCCGAATCGTAAGAGCCCTAAACAATGCACTTGCATTTTGCACCTTGTTATAAACAAATAGGAGTCAATATCATGTGTATCATACGACCGTTGCCGAACAGTGACGAAGATTTCTATGCGCATTATTAATTTGGTTGTACTGTACCTACGCTTGTAAAGATCGTCGCAGCGGACGGTAATGGCAGAAACACATTTGCAATACCCCACTGCACTCACGCCACGTGGCGTGGAGTGTTGCGAGTGTGTTTGGCCCATATAGTGAAAAAATTGTCACATTGTATTGAGCCTCAAAAATCTACATTGTACTTTAAGACCTGTATAAGTGATTCTCAAAGCTGCATCCGATATAATTACGTGTGTAAAGAAATCTACTGGGACGAACACTCTAACACTGAGATTTATGAAAAAATCGAAACACTATTGCTTTTCACTATTTTTACACTCAATATGTCATAATATTTAATTGAAAATAATTCAATGTACACACTAAAGTGGCGTAAATATAAAATATATAAAACTACTAATTTATTAATTAAGAAAAATCAATGATCAAGACAGTTCAATTGCACTGTAAGTTTGTTTTGTAAATCCATATTTACAAAATGTCCGTTTTAAACTGTCCGCACACTGGCACGCATTTTTCATAAATTAGAATGACGTCATAAAAACGCGTACATTCCGCATATGCGCACACTGAAGACGGTCATCCTAATAGAGCGCATGATTCGATCAGCATAAAAAGTACCAGGCGAGCAAGCTTAAGAAGTGGTAGTCTCCGCGAAGGGTATGTCTGGCTCCATCCTCAGGGATTGCGGCGTGGGATCGTAATGACCCGCCAGGTAGTATACGTCGTTGTTATCATAGACCGTACTGTACTTGACAGGGTCATCGCCCATGCGCTCCTTGTACTGCTGCAGCGGTAGCACCTCGCATTTGTGTGATATTGTTTGTACGTCGTTCTCGTCGGTGTGTGGAGATTCAAAGAGACCACCCTAAAATAAAATAGGTTATTTAAAAATTGCGGAATGTCTTCGCAACCAAATTATAAAATCGCAATACAAGCCGAGCCACAAGCAAGCAATTGTCGATTTGTATTCGAAATTCGAATTTGATAAATCGGCTCGTTTCATAATGTCTGATGAGCCAGTACTATAATAATTTTAAATCTGCCAGTTATACAACCAACCAAGTTTTACTGAGAACAGCAACAATTATAAAGGATGGTGACAGATAGGTACAACTTAGACAAAATGCTGCAATGAGCTCGGTGGCTATCATTCAGTGTTGAACACTGAGTTAGCGAATCAGGCAGGCTACCTTGCTGGCGCACGGCAGCCCACTGATTTAAACCATACTAATATTATAAATGCGAAAGTGTGTCTGTCTGTCAGCTAACTTTCCACTGCCCAACAGTTTAATCAATTTTGATGTTTGGTACAGAGTTAGCTTACATCCCGGGGAAGGTCATAGGCTACTTTTTACCTCGAAAAACCAAAGAGTTCCCAGGATTCTTAAAGGCCCATCCGTTTAACCGATTTATATAAAATTTAGTAAGGAGGTAGCTTGCATCCCAGAAATTGACATAGCCAACTTTTTATCCCGGAAAATCAAAGCGTTTGTATGGGATTTTCAAAACATAAATGTACGCGAATTCGCGGGCATCATCTAGTGCGGAATAAATACGAAGTGTTTTGTGTACCTTTCAATAAATAAATAAATAAGTGCACCTAGCCTGCTATAGCTCAATATGATGTGTTACCGGGTAATGCAACTTCTCGCAGCCAGCCGTCTCCTCGGGGTGGTAGAACCAGTGCACCCGCACCGCCATCGCGCCGCGCGCCTCCCACAGCGCCGCGATGCGCCCGATGTACGGCCGGTCCGCGCGCCCCGTCGACAGGAACACCGCCGCGTCACCCACCTGACAAAACCATCATCATCAGTACATTTGACTCCCCTGCTGGACATGGGCCTTTCCGAGGGCGCAACTGTGGCGTAAAACAAAAAGACAAGTAATTATTGATCCAAGTGACGAGTCGGTATAACTACTATGGATGACTTTGGAAGCTCCAAATTTGGCTTTTTCGTGCCTCAAAGAGCAAGTCATAATTTTACATTCACCTTCACTCCTTTTCTACACGTAGACCCTGTATTGATAGGTTGGAATGTCGTACTCACTGAATTAGTATCAAAAGGATCTGGGAGTTGGGCTGGGAGCATTAGCATCTAAAAAAAATCCTACCAATACATGATTACAGGATAGGGTCAAGAGTCAAGACCCTCAGCAATGGATCAATGCATCATTGGTTTCTTTAAACTCATCAGATTCTCCTCCACCAGGATCATATAAGCAACAGGAACTCACATGTAAAACCTCCTCGCCGCGTTGTATAGCTCTATAGAAGAGTTTTCGCAGTCTAGGTTTCGCAGTGCGCCGATACGCCGGTCCATGCCATCGCCACAAGGCGCCTCCTGGTAGGAAGGCCGCCATTTTGCTTACGCCACCACCACCACCGCCATCGGATGACGTTGAAGACACGGTCCGCCGTTTTGTCTTCTAGAAAAATAAGAAACAAGGTATCTGTGATTGCAAATATAACATGGCGATTCAGTTTTTGTCATTTTGTGCCCAATTCATTTTGTATCGAAAGACACTGAATGTGCAAATACATCATCATTATAACCCATAGTGCTCGCCAGCTCATTACTGAGCACGGTCTTTTCTCAGAATGAGAGGGGCCAGAGGGGGAGAGGTTTTGAAAGTTAATTATTCGAAATTACACTACTATTTACCTTTTTGGGCGCTTCGACCACAGCCGTAGAACTAGACGCGACAGGAGTCTGTATGGCATCTTCTTCCAACCCAATCCCGCTATCCTTCAAATTATCCTTACTTTCAGTGTCCTTCTTTAGCGTAATCTTGCTCAAATTGCTGAAATCCAGTACCGCATTTTTGACCAAACTCTTCTTAGACAGAACCGCTTTTTTAATCACAGTCTTCATTTTTTCTTCCGGTGATTTCTCAACCGCTATCAGAGTCGATAACCTATCATTAGAATCTACGGAGTCTTCGTTTGATTTATTCGAGTCTATGTAATCTGATGATGATTTGTGCCGATGATCATCGCCGGATGATGACGAATGGTCTTTGCAGCCAGAATGATGCCGTTTCTTGTGTTTTCTATGGTGTTTCTTGTGATGTCGTCTATGCTTGCAGTGTTCCTCGCAGCATTTATGTTTTTTCTTTTTCTTTTTGACGTATTCCATTGAAGCTGGGTCTTCTTCGCTTGTTAGCCTTCTCATTTTCTCTTTCTTTAATTTCTTTAGTTTCTTTCTATCTCTATGCCTTTCTTCCTCATTCTGATTGTTGGTATCTGCTGAAGGCTGTGGCGTTAGATTTGGTTGGGGTTCCGTCTTCACCTCGTTACTGGTGGTAGGTGCCGTCTTTTTCTCTTCCGTCATACTTGTGTTCCTTCTTCGTTTGCCCAGTGTGAATAATGTGTTTTCGTATTCTGTAATTTAATAAGGAAAACCATCACTATATGAAGCTTGGCTACAATATTAATTGAGACAAGTATAAAACCGGCTTATTATCTCGTGGCTGTTGATAGCTTATAATTTATTCAATAAATATTAAACTCCTATTATCCCAGGTCTATTTAACTAGCTCTACACACCTTTAGATGATTTTGTCTCCGTAAGGACGTTAATTTGGGAAGCCCTTTAGTGGTCAGCTTGAGCTTATTTCTATCATTTACTTTTTGAAACGTGGCGCCAGGAAAATTGGCTTATTGTTCTATGTTGAAACTTTGACACTTACTGAAAAGTATCGGTATAAAAGGAAGGAAAGGGATGGAACTTGATCAAAAGAATATTCAAACTTACCAACAACAGGATAGTTAGGTTCCAAAAACCTAATATCCTCAATGGCTATCCTGCCGGAGTCCCCGTCATCAAACTCCACGGCTACAAACTTGTCATCGTGAGGGTCTGGAGACGAGACGGCGACGGTGCCAGGGTACAAACACCGGTACTGCTGCGACCAATACGCGCACACCCGGGTGCCTGATGGTAGTTCAGTTACTGTTGTTGGACTCACTTCCAGGATCTGAAAAGACAGGCATCAGCGAAATTGTGATAGTCATGCAAACTGTGGAATCAACTCCCATCGGCGGTACCTCTGGTGCTGCAAATGTTCATGGGCGGCGTTAATCACTTAAGATCATTTAATCGACCTGCTTGTTTGCTCGCTATTTTATTATAGAAAAATAATAAAAGAGTCATGAAGATGGTATTGTCTAGTGGTATGTCGGCTAAGACTATCGAGTATCGGTACTTTGACCAACTGGATGATCGAATTTTTATTGAGCTCTAAAGTAAATTACATACAGTGGTTGGTGAAAAAATCGGATATTCGGAATTTTTATCGTTTTTTTGTAGTTTGCTCTTCGGCTCTGAGAACAGCTCCCGTTGCTGCCAGTTATTTTCACTAAATTTTAATGTATGTAGTTATTCGAAAACCTCAACTACTTGATTGAAAAGCCAGATGGCTATAACTGCGAAGTAGTACAGTAATATGTCAAATCCGTAATCATAGTCAGTAAGGTAACAACAGCAGACCCTGTCAACAAAGTACCAGTGTGCTGAATAAGAGGAAAAATTAACATTATTACAAATACAATATTTACGTACGATACTTACAGCATCTTTCAAGGTCTCCTCTCTGGATAGTATGTGCGGCTTATTTCCCCTTTCGCCATCAAGCGTTATGGCATACACATCTGGTGCTTGCACTGCACTCAGTTTACCCGCGTAGAATAATCCGCCTCTTGCAGTAAGCACTCTAGGTGAGGAGTCCAGGTTATCCTCAGTCAAAGTACATCTTGAAATTGGCTGTGGTTGAGGAGTAGGTTCAGGCGGGGCTTCTTTATTCACATCTTCAGTTCTTTCTACAGACTTAGTACTCTTCCGTCTCTTTTTCGCGCGACGTCTCTCTTTATCGCTGTCACTAGACGCACTCGCTCTTCTAATTGCTAGTTCTATCTCAGACATGTCGTCCCTTGAATGTTTCCTCGCCAACCTGTCAACCTTTTCTCGATTTTTCTGCCGAACCTCATTCAGACTTTCCATCGAGGAACTCGCTGATCTATTAAGGCCCCAATCATGTTCCTCCTCTTCTGAATACGTCTTTACGATAGGCTCGGCTTTTAACTTAGGCCGAACTTTACTCGTTCTGTTTATTTCTTCCCTCGAGGGTTCGCCTTTTGAATATAGAATATTGCCCTTAAGTTTTCCTTTTGCTAGCAGGTAGCCAACTAAGGTGCTCTTGGATTTAGGTTTCTTAGCTACGATTGTTTCTGTAGAGTCTGGGCTCGAAACTTTCCTCGGTCGCCCGACTTTTCGTTTTTTCGACGACCCTCTGTCTGAATCCGGGGAGAGAGCGGGAGTGCAAGGCGTTGGAGGTGTCGATATTGGTGGTAGAGGCGGCGTTAGTGCGTTTAACTGGGCTCGTTTTTCGTCACATTGGCGTTGTAAGTCCTGCAAACGTTCTCGCATGTCTTTTTCGATTGCATTGACGAGCGCCTGAGCTGAAGGCACGGCGTGGCCGTGAGTGCAGTCGGTTGACCCGCAAGTACAAGCCGTCACCCGTCGCAAACTCGCTTCTAACTCGCCACCGTCATCTTGATCAGTATCCTTTCGCTCACGTTTATGCCGTCGCATTTTTTCCAATTTATGCCTTAATCTGTCCTCCCTGTCACTGCTTCTTTTTCTTCTTCTCTCACTGGACGAATCATCTCTATGCCTATGTTTATCTTTTTTGGATTCTAACGACCTGTCTCTTTCAGTGGGACTCAGCAACTCAGTTTTAATAAACGGTCGAGACGTCGATGGTAGATTTGTTTGTGGACTTTCTTCGACTTCTTCCATAAACCTTTGTTCTGCTAAAGCACACAATAACCCTAACCCATCGAGAGAAGGTTTTTGTTGTTCATTCGCCTGTTCCACAACCGGGAACTCAAATCTTCGATGTGGATCTAGGTCGGTGCGTGGAGGAGATTTCGGGGATGTTTTGATTAAAATATTCAATTTGGTGGATGTCCTCGTATCTATTGTCAAAGGGGTAGGATCCAAAGGGGGCATGTTTCCGGGTGTCGTTCGCTCGAATTGTTCAATGCTGTTCGATAGAAGTTCGAGTCCACTGACGTCGACTGGCAGTCTAGTTTGCGGTTGAGTTGGCATTGGCGTTGGAGTGGATGTTCTTCCCGTGTCTATTACTAAATCGTGTGATCCACCGCTGCTCGAGTTATCTATCGTTTCATCTCTTTCGATTGCATCAATCGCCTTTTCTACAGCGCCAACTGCGAGGCCTTCAGAAGAAGAATCTTCAGCGCTGTCTATCAGTGGAGGATGTAATGACTGACATGACATTTGCATGACGTTTGATTCTTCTGGGAAATGCGCAACGCCAACGCAAGCTACGTCCCTTTCGTCCTCATCTGCGTGATTTGGTGAATCCTCTTCATCGTCGATGTGGTCTGTCTGGTTCGATGCGTCTCTGTGCGCCGGGAGTTCGGGAGCTTCTGGAGGCGGTGTGGGCGGAGCGGCGGGGGAAGTCGCTTGGCTTCTGCACACTTGTTCGGTGTAATCAGGTTGGTAGTAAAGGTGCGTCGTTAAAATTGGCTGTTGGACGGGCTCGGGGACGAATGGTGGTGGTTTCTCCTGAGGGGGTTCCGGTTCAATTTTTATCAATGTGTGTGGCATTATGAGAGGTTGCATGGATTTTCTTTTGTCTACGGGGTGCGGGGGGTGAGACTGGGGAGGTGGGGCGGGAGCTAGAGTGACCAGGCGCGTTGAATGGGTGTGCGTGTGTTGCAGGGTAGCAGTAGACGCGAGGAGGTCGCCTGGTAACAACTGTAGGTGATGCGAAGGATGTGGCGCGGGGGGAAGGAGTAAAGGAGCTGAGGAATATGGTACTCCACCCCAGACTACCGCGTGGGGCAAATCTGGAGGAGCAGGTAGTAGAAGTAGGGCTCCAGAGGAAGGTTCGCGGACAAGCTGGAAACCGCCGACGGACGACACTCCTCCGCCCACGGGACCGACGCCCACGCCACCCACACCGCCCACCATCATACTTTCCATCGACATTTGGGCTGTAAAGAAGAAAAAGTCTAATTATTTATAATTTTGATGTCCAATTTTTTTTATAATTTGTTACAATGGAAACATGTGGACAGCAATCAGCGTAATCATATCATGATGGTAATTTAATACCTACTTTCCGTGTACCTAAGCAGTAGGTAAACACCAGATACTCTTATCTTATCTATTTTAAATAACAATAATAATTAGCTGTGTAATTCTAAACTTCAAATAATAATCCATTTACATTTTGTTTACCAAAACAACCAATTAAAAGAATTTCTTCATTTTCATAATTTTCTTTATCACGTCTATCTAACATTACCTATAACAACATCAAATGGCTGCAATGAAATATCAACTCTATTAATACGGAACAAAGTTTTATTAATCTTGTACTAAATGCAAGTTAAAAATACTATAGTATGAGTAAATTATTATGGATTCCTAGTAACAAGTTGTTCTACGAGTTCCTAAGGATGCATTTACACAGACTAGGGACGTGGCAGGGGCGTGACACGGCATCAGTTTGTCAAAAATATTGTTATGAGATCGTTTACCTACATTATAATGGCATTTGTCAATGCATGCATATATTATTGATAGACATAGGCCACGTTCAGTCCGTTCCTGACACATTCCCGTTTTTGTTTATCTAGGCGGATTCTGATTTCTGAGCTAAAAATACAGGTCTAAATATACCTACCTACTGATGTCTTTATTTAAATGCTCCCGGCAGAAAAGGATAACATAAAGCATAGTTTACACGGAGCCAACACTGGCTGCCAATAAGACTGGCAGCCAGTGCTGGCTTGGTATTGGCCTTGTGTAAACAGTTTTTCAAGCCAAGCCAGCGCTGGCTGCCAACGCTGGCGAGAATAGAGCGACCGTCTATTTTTCTAGCCAGTGACCTCCGCCCGCATACCCTTCGACCCCCGCGCCAGCGTTGCGGACACGTGTAGACGAGTCTCGCCAGTCACTGGCGAACGTCCGTACGGTGTGTGTTCTTTGTTGTTTTTCCAAACGTGTGCACACCAGAAGAAAAAATCCGTGAATGATTGGCCGCGTCTAAACAACAAGGGCCAGGCCAACGCTGGCTTGTCTGCAGACTGGCGCCAGCATTACTGGCTTCGTGTAAACTCTACTTAAGAGATCTGTCAATTCAGTTTAGGTTAGAGATTGTGAACAACAGAATTAGCCACTTGGTCTTTTCCATGGACCAAGTTTGGAGTAGGTATGTCTAAGAATATGTAATTATGTATGCCATGTCTTAAAAATGTTTTTTCCAACCCTGCAAAAGACATTGGTGGGTGCTACTTCTGCGCCACATCGCTTTTGTATAAACCATGCCTAAGATAAGAGCGCGCCATTTGTATTCTATCCCCATACTTCCGTTGGGGGTCGGTGGAATGCTAAAACACACCGATGGGAATAAGAAAGGTGGATTCCAGAATTTCCAGCTCATTTCCTATTCATTTATTTGGAATCGGCTATCCTTTAATGCTGCTCTGATAATAAATAATTTGCTAACTGGTTTATCTGGATTGTGAAGGTACAATTCTGAAGGTACAAAACAATATACCTAAATCTAGTATAGTCCCCGTCGGTAAATAACGTGGTATTCAGTAACTTCTACGCAAAGACTACTTTTAGGTTTTTTTGTCTGATGGGAGGCTTCGGCCGTGGTTTGTTACCACCCGTTTCGGTACGATGCCGTGTAGAAACCAAAGGGGTGTGGATTTAATAAAAACTGCCATCACCTTCCAGGTTAGCCCGCTTCCATCTTAGACTGCATCATCACTTACCACCAGGTGAGATTGCACCTTGAGTGCAATCTCAACTTGTATCTAAAAAAAGCTAAAATTTAGAAATTATAAAATTCCAAACCCCTGCCGGGAATCGAACCCAAGGCCTCCCACTAATAAGACCACTGCGATTACCACCGCGTCAGGGAGGCTGTCAAAATTATCGATAATATTCAGTGACAAAACGACAAAATAAATAATAACGTAAAACCATCAATTATGCTAACTGTACACGCGATCACAAAATCCGTTCCGACCGAAAAACTCACCGGGCCGTGAAAACAAAACTCCAAACGCGATAATCGTGCGCTAAAACCCGCATAGGCTAAGAGACGGCGCCTGCTTGGGTCTTTTGACTTTAATGCTCAAGTATAATGTTTAAGTAGCCGGGATAACCTAACCCGTAGGTATAACTGGTAATGTGTGGCACAAAACAATTGTATGCAAAGGCAATTGAATGCAAATTGTATGCAGGGTATTGCTTGGAGCAATCTCCACCAGGCAACCTTTGGTGAAAGGAGAAACTAGGTGTGTTGGATAGTACTAACACGCAATGAATATTAGGTATGTCAGCGATATAATGCTTTCTCGTTTTAACAGTGTCTTAAGTCTGAGCAAAGTCAAAGTTCGCTCTATAAATCTCAGCCTCAAGAGGCATCAAACTTCGCTCGCGACGCGACGCCTCAAAGAGCATGCGTCGCTTGCGGCACTAAAATTAAATATTTTGGAATTAATGACCAAGCTGTGGTTTTCTATTCTTGTAAGCCCGTCTTTCCTAAACATACTTTTTACTCGTCTACCCTTGAGTCTCAAAGTGCTTCTCAAGCTCTTTACAATGACACCCGAATTAACGTCATATCTAAGTGCGTTATAAGTATCAGCGTAATTTCAAATTTTACACAACGCTAATTCGCAACAACCATTCGCCGGCGCCCACACTAGCCCGATGGGACGTTCGCAGGCAAAACAAATACATACAGACAATGTCTATCCATTATGGCCCACTCTTATCGCATTATTAGTCTCTCAGTTATTAGCGATTGAAATGTGATGGTATTTTGTAACACAAGAAATTTTGACAGGCTTTAATTTGTTAAACGGGCGAATAAATGCTTTTAGGTCTGAATTCTGTTTGTTGATTTTACGTCAAATTTTAACCAAAGAGTAAACAAAACGGTTTGTGTCAATTAAATGAAGATAATAACATTATATTTATTTACCTATTAATACGATACGTAGATTAGATACGCGGTACCCACGCCCAAATGGGCACTATCCACAAATCATTAGATAACTGTACAAACTCGATAAGAAATCTTACGACCGGCTCTTATAATGAGACGCCCGGTTATTCCGCCCACGTCCACTTATGACTGAAAGGGACAGAAATAGGATTCCACGTGCGCTGGAACGGGACGACGATACAGATAGAGTTTACAGATAAATTACCACAATTTCCGGGACTTTTCTAAGCACACCTAAGTACTATGACAAATAGATTTGTTTAGTTGAGTTTGTTGTGGGCTCTTCTCAGACCTGGGCGCATATGGAACCCTCGTAGCTTCCCAGTTCCCACTCCATAATCAGAAACTCTCAAAAGATCATTATTATTAAATTGTTATCCGAACAACACACAGGGATGAATCCGACATCCATGAAACAACACCTATCTGCAAAATCTCAACTCAATCAGTACTTAGCCGAAAAATCAGTTACCAATTTCGACGGAATAACAGCATACCTACATACTTAGGTACAAAGAAGTCCTTCAAAAAGTACCTAGGAATACAAAGTTTTTAAAAAGGACCTACGAGTTAGGACAGTCCCAAAAATCTCAATTATTAAGTGAACCTAGCTATACAACGGTCCCAAAAGCGTTTTATAAAATGTCCCGACATCGGAATTAAAAGGGACGCGTCGCATACGAATCGATTTTTGTATAAACGATTGTTTTCTCGATTAATTATTTATTAATGCACTTTGTTTAGTCCGATCCGAGTTCAATCGAATAATTTAGCATTTTCAAGCAGGTAGGTTGGGTGAGGGATGGGGATGGATGAGTCACGATTTATAGGCGTGATGGATACCTATGGAGACAGGCCTACCCTCGCTGTAGGACCTCGGAAAGCATGTAAAGGTGTCGGTCATGCAGCTGATCTCTCTTAGGTCATGTCGGATTGCCGTCCCTTCGAATTATGAGAGTGAGTGAATACCTAGAGTGCACCTGTCTATACGTACATAGATAGGTATTTGTGCACTTAAATTGGTAGATACTTACTAAGTACTTACCAACTAGATAAGTATAAGTAGAGGTAGGTATCTATATCTAATCTTTGATGAGAATATTGGCCGCCGAAGCCGAAATTCGGTCAAGAGAAAATTATAGATATCAGATATCAAAGAAAGTAAATAGGTACCTAAGTACTCAAAACCTAAAACTAAGAAGCCTATTAACAGGCTGAGCAAGGAAATTTAATCTCAAACGTTGAACCAAACTAAATTGTCAATGGATTAGGAAATGCCTACACGGCAGATTAGGTGTATACCTGCCTAATCCTTAATCTGGGTAGGACTGCTTACCTAAGCGCCTAGATAGTAGATACCTACCTACGTACTTACCTACTTACCTAATTCAAGGAGCTGTATGAAAAAGTTGAAAACTATAAAGTGTTGTATAGAAGCAGGCGTTAGGTACTTTGCGGAAGTCCATGATATTAGGTAGCTATAAAATATATCCTATACAAGATATAGATAGGTACCTACCTACTTATGCTATAATCCGCTAAACCAGACAAATCTGTATGCAGCATGCGATATGCACCACCCGCCCTCCCACTGCTAAACATGCAGGAAGAGCCAGTCAACAAGCAAGCAATACCTACTTACGCACCACCACCACGCAGCATCACACAGATCCCAAAACCATTGGACATAGAGATTTATCTGATTTAGTAAGTTTAAACTATAAAGTGCTAGAGAGGCTGTGTTTGACAATTGCTTGCTTGGTACTTAGTAGGTACAAATTGCTGTCAGAGTGAAGTAGAGTGAGTGACCTCTCTGTTTGAACCTAAATCGACATTTGTCAAATAATTCCTACCTATTAGCTAGGCAAGTACCTATTTGGACAATGGGGGCACAGTTCATGATTTAGTTAGATTTTTCACTCTGCTAGGGCTGACGTAAAATCAAAGATTTAGGTAAAAATATTAAAATAAGGTCGGTGGCTACTTATACTTATCATTCAGTGTTAGGTAGGTATACGGTCTACACTGAGATAGCGAATCACCCCGCTCGCTGGCGTGCTGCAGCCGTCACGTATTGACGCATCGCGTTATGTCCACCCACGCTTTTAATCGGTTTAACCGTCATTCGAAAAACCTTGACTAATTAATCCGATTCCCCCCTAGGTAGCTACTCGACGATCTAAATCCTAAAACCAACAATTATCAGCATTACGTTATCGATCAAAAAGAGCGAATATTCGAAAAACTAACTTTAATCCGTTGCGATAGTATCGCGTGAGGTGTCAAATTCTTAACCGTGAACTGTTCACTACGATAATCGTTAAAAAAACCAACTAATCACAACACTAAAAACGTGAGGGGACGTCAATGATTAGGTGACGCCTTTGTCGCGAGCTCGCTTCTGATTGGTTGAGACGTTGCGAAGGCGGAGCTTAGAAGGCGGGAGGAACGGTTTTAGGGCTGTCTATTTCAAGACTTATCGATAAATGAGTTTTTTTATGGTGTTTTTTTGCATGTTGTTTTTCGGATGATGGATAATTTATGGGTTGGGAGTGACACGAGTTCCGCTTGGCGTGTGGGAAGCGACTTATGGTGAGCGATGGAAGGTTTCTGACGAGGGTTACTGGGTCTTACGGGGTTTAGGGTTACTATACTTTGTCGGTGACTACATTGTAGATAGGTAGGTAAGTGTTGTATTAAGTTACCGTTCCTCCTGAACGCTTTATTTATGCGAAACAGTAAACAATACAGACTCAAATTAACCTAAGTAGGTATAGTGTTGTGCTTTACCGCGAAAAATACAAAGGTATCTATTTTTTACGTGATTAACCCTACCCGGTATAATAACGGTACCGATTTATTAAAAAAAAATCAGTTAAGTAAATTAGCAATTACGTATGTTAGGAACAAATTTTAAACAGAGGATATTATCCCTATACCTTTTGGATACCTAATAGGTACGTAGGTACTAGGTAAGTATTTTAAGTAAGTGGGTAGGTACCTACTTCACTTAAAATATCACTTCAGGTGGCGTAAAACTTCATGAAGAAACCGGCATGATTGAGAATGTTCTGCAACTCAAAAGAAAGGTGAAATCTCAAAGATGTATGAAGTCTGCCAATCTGCACTTGGACAGCGTCGTGGACCATGACTTTACATCCTTCTTATTCTGAAAGGAGACCCGTGCTCATAGTGCGATGGGATTAATGGGACACGCAAGTGATATTTTAATTGCTTAAAACGCGCAAAATTGGAAGCTGCCTGCCGGAGATCGAATTCACACCACCCGAATAGGAAAAGATAATTGTTATCATCATGATCTACCCATCGCTGGCCCACTACTGAGCACTGAGCAGTCTCCTCTCAGTATGAGAGAATTTAAGCCATACCTAATGTAAGGTTATTTTTAAAAATTGATTTGAGTTGTCAAAAATAATATAAAATTATTAATTTATCTAATGCAGGTAGTTTGATAAAATCGATATTTGGCTCATTCGATGTCATACAATCTGTTGCTAGGCGGCCAACAAGGTTGAACTTGCATAAATACGGGTGTTTCGAAGGTTTTAGTTTAGTCTCCTTCTGAGATTCGGAGCGATATCGCATATTTTCGGTATTTGGGTTGTGAACTGGATAATTAGATGTTGTGATAGCAATCACGCTCTAATTAAATTATTTATTTTGGCATTAGTTTGTTAAAACTAATGATTAAAACTCTCGGATAACCTTGCACATTAAACTTGTGTTTTTTTGTGTTGGTTTTGGAGAGGACATTCCAATAATTCGATAAAAATATTTAAATAATACCTGCTTTTCTGAGTGACGCCAATACTATGTAGTCCGCCACCCAGCCAAGTGTGGATTAGCCGACTAGATAGGTAGATAGATATTGAGTATTATCTTTCTTGCTGGTTATTCTCGATATAGGAACGGCATTCCGAACAAGTGGTAAAAAATTTTGACGATTCAAAAGCATTTGTAAAAGTTTATTTGAATAAAAATATGAATATTTTATTTTATTTTCTCAGGTATATCTACATAATCTATACCTAGGTAGGTAGGCAGACAGTATGAAATTATTAAAATGAAAGAATTATGAATTAAAATTGATCTAATTAGAAATGCTTACAAAAAAAATAGTCTATTATTCGAATTATTAAGCTAACGCGTCTCGCAATTATATTCTGATGATTCTGTTCTATTGTGACCAAAACTGGAACCCATAATAACGCATAAGCGATAAAAACTTAACGAGGTGTTATTGAATTACTCGAATGTACAAACCGACAATTTATGCAAAAAATATAAAGGTCAAGTGAGAGTTGGCTTAAAAGGGACTTGAAAGAAAATATTGTGTCAAAAGACCTCCTTAAATGTTAAACAATACCTACTGTAAGTAGAATGTACCTAGAGCATCGAATAATTCTGTAGGTTTTGACTTTTGATAATTTGTCAGTAAGTGGAACTTTTGTAGAACCCTGACACGTGTTGTACCTCTCTCTACCTTTACAGAGTTATGTGCGTTTTAAGCAATTAAAATATCATCTGCTTTAACGCTAAAGAATTGCATGCCTGAAATATCTCAATAATCTTCTCAAAGGTGTATAAAGTCTGCCGATCCGCACTTGGAACCGCACTGATAAAAATTAAACTAGAAAACTGAATTTATGTACCTAACAGTACTAGGTAGGTAGGTAATAGAAGGCTATGTAGACTACTGATTTAGATATTAATTTAAACTTGACAACAGATGAAGAACAAACTAATCCTAAGTATAAGAGTTACGATTTTAGCCACGCGGTAAGGAACCCTAGAAAAACCAAAAAAAAAAGAAGTTTTATTGTCCACGATTTAACCACAGGCGTGGGCACTGGGCTAGTTCATTACGAAACGAAAATAAAACGATTCGATGAAAGAAACCGGTGGCCGTAATAAACGGGATCGAGTGTCGACCCAAAAAGAGAATAAGAACCTCTTAAAAAACAAATTAGACTTCAAATGGTGGGAGGCTGATTACATCATTTTAGGCGGCGACGGTCTCACTACTAACGGTCACAGCGGTCTAGAGTTCTAAGTTCAGAGTTCTGCGTTCCGTTGTCAAAACGGACTTATAGCACAGCGTGTTTGACTAATCTTATTACATGACAAAATGGGTTATGTAGTAGACCGTACTGGGTAAAAACTTCAGCTTGCCGGGATGTGACATTATCTATAACACCTGGTTTAACTAAAAGACAAAGTCGAAAAATTGTTTACTTTATCGTGGTCATCGACTTTTGATTAATTAACCCGAAAGAAGTCTTCACAATGTATTAAAAAAAACTAAACCATCACAAATACATATTAGAAACAGTGGACGCTAGACCTCTGGCAGTGGTGGGATTGACACCTTATAACACAGCCAAATTGTACGCGCCGATCGGTATTTGGGTCTGAATGTGCGTAGAGTTCAAGTTATTTTGGATTTAATTTATTTGGGTGATATTTTCGAACGACCAATATAAATTGGGATGCTATTTCGTTAATTGTTCACAATAAAATTTTAATGTATGCAGAATACCTACTTACGTATACCGGTGATTGTAAAAAATAACGTTATAAAACCCGTTTTAGAAATACTTAGATATCGTTAAATAAATACCTGATATTAAGATTTTTCGATATTATTTTATTTATTATGGAATGAACAGATTATCGCTACCTATTTAAAGATACCTACCTACCTACTTAACTATACTGACTATACTATACTACTACTACTATACTTACTATACTTATTGAGTAAGTAGTAGTAAGTAAAAAGGCCCAACGGACAAACTCAGTTGCAATGCCGCTATCAAAGCGGCATGACATCGCAGGAGGTGTATTTAATTTAAGTGGAGCGCTGGCAACGCTAAAACGCCGCTCTCGCAATGCAGTTGGCGCGTAGTTACCAGGCTCGCATGAGTGTGAAGGAGGTGTGTCTTACCGGGATATTGCCAGAGGGGTGGGGCGGGCGCGGGGGCGGGGGTCGGCCACGCCAGCGGGGCGGGGCGGTCGTCGCAGAGCACGTTGGCCACGCCCACCGTCATGGCCGCCTGCGCCGCGTCTGCAATCACAACAATGAGGTTTTATATCTGCAATGACTGCGTGCTCGTTGCGAGCTGCTCATTAAAAATATAACACTTTATTTTATGGGGAAAAATATGGCAAAAACAATTTAAAGTTACTTATAAATAATTTGCGTAAGCCTTTATAGTTGTACTAGGTAGGTACTTGCTAGGTAATGAATGTTAAGTAGACATCAGCTGTCAAATTAATATCAAAATAATTCTTATCGTTTACGATATATACCTACGTTACATTTGATGGCTTTTCACATTGGCCAAACACATTCGGCGAATACAGTCAACGAGTAAACAGCAATACCTTGTAGGTATTCTTCTGACAAGTTGCTTGCAAATTGCATTAACAATAAAAAGTCTTTTGATGTTTGTATGAAAATGCACAAAAGTCGGCAAGGCGGACCAGTCTGCTAGACAATCTCGGAGACTAGACATTTTTTTTTTGTAAAATTAATTAAACAAAATGGGCAAGCAAATGTTAACAGGTTGTCTCTTGTCCGCTTGTCACCTCCCGCTAACTTTACCCATTCATCAAAATAATTATGTTGGGTTGATACTTAACACTAAAATTACGAAGCAGTGAGTGAAGTTAGCTGGAGATGCAAAACTGCGCATGTTAGCACGCAATGCCGTACAGCCGAGTGCATTAGCCGAAAGCGTTGGCCGTTGGGCCAATGTGTAAAATCTTAATCCTAATAGGTACTTAACTTAATATCAAAGTACCTATAGGTAAGTTTGTTACGTAGGTAGGTACGTGTACGTGTTAGGGTAAGTACCTTACTCCTTTACGCCACAATGACAAAACCAGAGTGAACTAGAGTGAGGGAACCGGGAACCCTCATTTTGATCCTTAATCGACGATGTCAAATATTAGGCTAGGTATAGGAAGGTACCTACCTAAGTATGGTGACGTGAAATCATAGAGAAATAGGGCTATAAGGACTTACTGAGGGTCGCGACCCCTTTCCATTTATCCTATAATGGTAGGAGTTCTCTTGGGATAATAATGCGCTGGATTCCCAGATCCTTCCGCATAAAACTCTCTAAGAGAACGAGATTTCGACTCTTAGGTTAATTGTCAGTTATTATCAGATGTTACTTGTTAGTGATAATAACCGGGACCGAGACACGGACCGGAGGTAACGAAAAGGCCAAATTCTGGCCACACGTCATAATAGGGCTACCAGCGTCGAATGTAGATACCAACCGTCGAATGTACCAATTAACATTTGACGCCTGCCAGTGACGTACATGCCTCGACGTTTTATTTTTGGACCAATACTCAATAAGTAGGTAGGTACGTACTTAGGTACGTTTTGTTAGAAGTTCCGTAACTGTCGTGAACTGTGAGAGAACCGAATTGGCTGAGCTTATGGACGCGGGATTTTAAAAACCTATATACCTACAAAGTCCCGGGAATCATCTTATAGTGAGATTTAGATAGATATAAGTAGGCACCTATTTTTAATACAAGTGTAAATTAAAAATGTATAACACCCCCGACAAGTGAAGGTTACAGTAACTAGAAAAGAGCTGATGACTTTCAAACGGCTGAACCGATTTTCTTGGATTATAGCTAAGAAGACTCTCGATCAAGCCACCTTTCAAACAAAAAAAACCAAATTAGGTAAAATTGGTTCATTAGTTTAGGAGCTACGATGCCACAGACAGATACACAGATACATACGTCAAACTTATAACACCCCTCTTTTTGGGTCGGGGGTTAAAAATGAATTGAAGTAGGGATTGTGGGATTTTGTGATAGACATCGCTGGGTACAATTCGCGAAATCAATTCTATCGCCATTTAAATAGGTAGGTATCTACCTACTACCTATCGCAAGAAAATGGCATTTCTTAAGAAGGTTTCTACGATTTGTTTCTGTGTTTGTTTCTATCTAGGTACCTAAGTAGGAACATAATATCTGTAATCTGTAAATAAGTTACGTAGCAAAAATTGTATGGCCTTTTTGCCAAATAACAACGTTGCCAAGTACCTAACTTATCTAGGTAGGTAGGTACTTACTACTTACTGATTATCTACTTACAGATTAGTATGTAGGTAAGTACCTACTTAGAATTTAGATTGAGTAGGTACCTACTTAGGTGTACCTACTTATTGAAAACGGGCGTCTATCAGAGCTAATCTGACAAACAAAGCAGTTATTTTATCTGATTGATTCCTAATTTCAACATATTATAAAGAACCAGAATTTTTAATATTACGTACCTACCTAAGTACCTAAGTAAGATTCACTAATTTATTATTTGCACACCAAGACCTGGTAGAATGTGTAAGGTAACTCAATTAAATGTAAGACTTACTTGTGCCTAAGTAGGTACATTCCAGCGAATAAACATTTATTTATCTATTTATTCATTTTATTTATTAAGGAAAACTAAAATGTAGTTAAGTACCTAGGTATAGATAGGTACGTAGCTACCTATCTACCACGTACCTACTTAATAAAAGCTGCAAATATTAGGTAGGTATATCTATACAAATACTAGGTAGCTACGTACCTACGTAGGTACTTACCAATAGCAAGTAAGTACCTAAGTAACCAACATCGCGGACCGGAAATAAAACCGGTCCGGCCCGGTTCCGTAGCTAATGGCCACGGCGCGGCGCGGGCGCAACGGATTCATACAATTTATTAGGTCATTTCTTTGTAGCTGTTTCTTAGTGGGAAGCTACAATCAAGCTATAATATTACGAGTATGTCAGGGCAATCTATTTTAGGGGTATTTTACACTATGCGAGAAAAAAATTAAAAACCGGTCAAGTGCGAGTCGGGCCTCGCTCTTTTATGGTTCCGTACATAATTGTGAACATCATAATATTTTGGGTATACCTATAAAATATTTCCCAGCTAGATGTATCACCCAAACAATGTTCATTTGTTTTGGTCACAGCTTACAAACTATTTTATAAATCGTTGTTTTCACTATCTGTTGTTTAAATGCAGTTTAAATTCTACATAACATACCTACCGAAATCTCATAGTCCTAATGGTCCTAACTAGTTTAGTTTTTGAGATAGCCCCCGTCACAAAAATGGTCTAAAACTGACCACTTTAACAGCCCCCCATTTCTTTATTTTTTAAGATAAAAATAAATAAAAAATATATTCGTAATCTTCTCAATGAGCTCTAAACAATGATACCCAACATGCAAGGGTAAGAAAAAATATGTCTTTTTCTTGTAGGTAGGTACCTATGGGAGTCCCCCTGACTTTACCGAGAGCAGGGTTAGCCGCCAAATACTTTAAAGCCCACTCAGCGAATACACGATGCTGTCTGTGGTCGTTGGGTTTTAGCTCTTGAGTTAATTGAACGGTGTATGGATGAAACATGTGTATCTGTGTATCTGTCTGGCATCGTAGCTCCTAAACTAATGAACCGATTTTAATTTAGTTTTTTCTTGTTTGAAAGGTGGCTTGATCGAGAGTGTTCTTTGCTATAATGCAAGAAAATCGATTCAGCCGTTTAAAAGTTATCAGCTCTTTTTTAGTAACTGTAACCTTCACTTGTCAGGGGTGTTATAAATTTTTAATTTACACTTGTTACCTAAAAGAGATGGTCCCTTGCAAAATTTTGGTTCCAACTCTTGATTCATAATGCACTCCTAAGCCATGGAAATTGATGAACTGTAGATAGTAATAAATTAATTGATGTAGTAAATAACAAGTTCTCCACAAGTTCTACCAATGTATTCGTTCTCCTCAAACCTGATGCAGCAGAATACTTCACTCCTACGTTGTGGGGATGCACGGACTGTTTATTTTGAACTAGATGATGCCCGCAGCTTCGCCCGTGTGGATTGGTCAGATCCCCTGCAGCATCAGGATTGAGGAGTTGGAATCCAGTGGCGTGCAGCTCATAGAGTTATAAAAGTACTGCCTACCCTAGTTGTAATAGATCAATGCTTATTTACCATTACGACCTGCCAGAAAATAAGTTCATACCTTTACTGCTTACCCTGGCTTTAAACGCTATGCACGCCACTGTTGGAATCTAAATTTTTATGGAACAATGTCGCAATGTTCCTTTATTTATCGATTAAGAAAAAGTAGGCAAATCGGTTCAGAAATCTCGGAGATAAATATCAGTATACATGGGTAGAAAAACACAACTTCTCCATTTATCAAAGTCGGTTTAAAAAGTAGCCTAGGTTACCTACTCCTTGGTTAATCCTCCACTTGTCTGTGAACGTCCCGTCAAAATAGGTCTAGCCATTCCTAAAATTAGCCCGTTCAAACAGACAGATACTTCAATTTTATTTATTAGTAGGTAAGTATAGATTATAGAATAACGAACATAGATATAGATTAGAATAGATTAATATTGAATGAAAGTGCCAAGTAAAGACTTCATCATTAATAATTCATTACATAAACTCCCTGTCCCAACTAACTGAAACAACGAAGAATGAAAACTTTATTTAAAAGTTGCCATTATTGAAACGGTCCAAAGATGGAAACAAAATATGTAATGGTCCATTCAAGGCAACTAGGTAGGTACCCACTTTAGACAAAAATAAAAAAAAGGAACAATAGTAATCTACGGTAGGTATGTAGGTACGTAGCGGCTAAGTATAATAATCACGGCTTACTTGCATTTTTCCAATAGAAAATTTCTTATATAAATAAGTATAAAACGATCATTAAAACGTGTGTAAAATTAACACCGCGTCAAAAGGCTTCCTTGATTAACGAAATTTGCATACGGATCGAATTAAATAAACAAAAACAAAAAAAAAGTTTTCTCACGAAACAAATTCCCACAATGAGATGTAATATCGGAGCGGCAGTCGCGCGAGGAGGCAAAAAAATGATTACGAAACTAAAGAAGCACGTGCTGGTATGTCCGTCCCGCTCTTACCTATTGCTCCGTCTCTGTTATTTCTACGTAATCCTGCAGAGTAGTTTTATTTAGAGACGTTTTAGATTAGGTGATTTATTAGTTTTTAAAAGCTTTTTATTATGGTGACTTGTTCGTAATAATATTGTTTATCGATGATATGTTGTCATTGGCAAAAATTGGTAAGTGATTTTTCGGCTACTTCCAATATTATGTCCGATTAAGCTGAAACTTTTCAAACGTGTGGCGCTTCTACACATTTGGTAATTATGTAGTATAAATTAAAAAACTTAAACCCGACTGCGGTCATCTTAATAAACGCTGAAATACTATAGTAAAATTGTTTTTCTGTCGCCTGGTATATTTTAATGTTGTAGTGCATTTGTACTTACTACTTATGAACTCAAAATTTTCTCCTGTTTCATTTGACACCCCACTCGATACAATAGGAAAAAAAAAATTTGGAGACCTCACTTTTTTTGATGTAACATCCGTTAGGTCAATTTTTTTCGTATCAAATGTAGCCTATGTCACCCTGGCCCTTACATCCAAACTTACAAACTTTATTACTTTATAGATAACAAGCTGGCACCCGCGACTTCGGTCCACATGGATTTAGGTTTTTAAAAACCCCCTAGAAACTCTTTGATTTTCCGGGATAAAAAGTAGCCTATGTGTTATCCAGGGTATAATCTATCTTCATTCCGAATTTCAGCCAAATCAATTCAGTAGTTTTGCGTGAAAGACGAACATACACACATACATACACAAAAACTTTCGCCTTTATAAGGGTAAAAATATTAATGTAGATAGTTTTACTTTTAGATAACTTTTAATGATAGATAGATAGATAGATAGAAACTCTTTATTGCACACAAAAACACATATAAGGATAACAACACAGTAAGAAGAAAACAGAAAAAAACAATTGTGTGCAAAGGCGGCCTTATTGCTTGGAGCAATCTCTACCAGGCAACCTTTGCTGAAAGGAGAAGTTCTAGGAAGGAGGTTGGATAGTACCAAGTCGCAAGGATTTTTTTACAAAGATTTATATATATACTAATAAACATAAAAAAGTAATTATATATCTATAATATATAAATATATATGTATATGCTATATATGACAATATAGTTACTTGCATATAATATAAAAGGGAAACATATAATATAAAAAATAGTAATATAATAAATAAAAACAATATTTAGATAGGTGTAGGTTATTTAGATAGGTGTTTGGAAAGAAAATAACATCCTAATAAAAGTCCAAAATAAAGTCCTAAAAATACCAGTAGTTTCCGTACAAGAACCAACAACTTTGGGCTTCACTCGCCGTTTTATTAATGCTTAGTGAGTCAACATAGTAAATGTTGCGAAATAAAACTATACATTCCTGTGCGACTCGTTTGATGTCGTCTGCGCACTTTAGTGGAGAGGTCTGCCAATGCTGTGCTTTCAGATGCGAAGTCGCCATTCTTGCGGAGCATCTTGGGACCCAACCTCTATCGGTGTCCTGCCCATTGCCACTTCAACTTCGTCGGTTACTTTGGTTCTACGGATCTTCTCATTACTGATTTGATCACGAAGAGGATCTCCGAGTATAGAGCTCTCTCCATCGAATCGAGCCTACCTTTGAATTAGTATATTATATTACAAAACATTCGTTTATATTTAACTAAAATAGTTTAAATACTTATTTTTCAATAGGCCTTCTGATAAAATTATTCATCGACCTCTCTGTTTATTAGTACACTATGCAGCGTATCAGTTGACCTTCACCGCAGGCTGGTACCGTTCCATCAACAGCATTCCAAGCATAAGTCTATCTCGCTCGCACTCGGCACTAAACGCTCACGACGATTCGTAGTATCTCCTAGTTACCGCTGATAGCCTAGTATCACGCGCGCTGAAGAAAAGGGTTTATCCGACGCGGATGGCCACTCCGTGCCCCTAGATTTTCCGACCGAACAAAACTAACCTAGTTTTTCCACGTAAATTAGTTAAATCAAGTAATAAAAATACTGAAAAATTATCTAAAGAAATCGATAAAATTAAAATGTTGCTTTTAGTGTTTTTCGTTCGTTTGAAGTTGGTTTATTTTATTTATCTGTAATACGGCGGATCGTTTAACTTTTATTATTTTTCACGCGGAGAGTATTCTATTCTAGGTCAGATAAATAGTGTCCCTATCCTAGAATAGAACTACGTCGCGTTGCGAGTGCGGCTTGCGTGGTCAGTGAAGCGAGGCGTAGCGTAAATAGAATGACGGTATCAGCCGCTTGCGAGCCACCAACTAATAGCCCTGTATAGCCTGAAACAATACCGGCCGGCTATGCAGTAGCTATTTGTAAGTTATCTACCAAAATGAAATTATTTCGTTGATTAATCCAAGTAATTTTTTTTTTTCGATTTCTTTGAATTTTATTTAGCTTTTATTGTGAAAATCAATAATAATGTTATTATGATGTCCATAGAGTCACTGAACGTTTTGTTAGAAATCTTTTTATAATTTTTATTTGTTCAGTTTATGGCATGAATATGGGAAACACAAAAATCTAAATCCAATTACATATATTATCCATACTAATATTATAAATGCGAATGCCTGTCTGTCTGCTACCTTTTCACGGCCCAACAGTTAAACCGATTCTGACAAAAAGTACAGGGTTAGCTTCTATTCCCGGGGACGGACATAGGCTGCTTTTTATCCCGGAAAATCAAACAGTTCCCACGGGATCTTTGAAACCTAAATCCACGCGGACGAAGTCGCAGGCATCCTCTAGTACAAGATAAAGTTGAAAACTAAAACCCGACTGCGATCGTCTTAATAAACGCTGAAATAGTAAAATTGTTTTTCTGTCGCTTGGTATATTTTAATGTTGTAGTACATTTATATTTATGAACTCAGGGTTTTCTCCTCTTTCATTTGATGCCCCCCTCGATACAATAACAAAAAAAAATTTTGGAGACCCCGTCTTTTTTTCATGTAATATACGTTAGGTAATTTTTTTCGTATAAAATGTAGCCTATGTCATCCGGACCTTAACGACGAATCGATTGACACCTCTTTCATCAAAATCGGCCCAGTAGTTTAGGCGCTACGGTGGAACACACAGAATCTGGATACAAACATACACACATACATACATAGACTGCTGAAATCATAACCCTTCCTTTTGGCTTTGCCTCAGTCGGGTAAAAAGAGGTAAAGTTTGTAAGTTTGTTAATAGAAAGTAATCTCTAGAAGTACTAAACCGATTTTGAAAATTCTTTCACCAATAGAAATATTATTCCTAAGTGACTGACATATTTTATTTTCTTTTTAAATCGGAGATCCCTACTAAAGTAATAAGCTAATAAGTATCTGTGCGGAGCCGGGGCGGGTCGCTAGTTTTTAGATATAAAATTCAAAAGTTTTGAATTTCACAATGCCCCAAAATTAAACTCTGATGCTCTGTTCCCTTAGCATATTTTTCGAATTTTAGTTCATTTTGTCACAGATTTTTTTTATTCATAAAACTCAAGAGGACTACAAAAAAATTACCAAGATAACAGAGAAAGAGAGGTGTGGTTGTTTGTACGGATGTCGGGCGATTGTTACAACGCCATGCATTATATTGTTTAGTAAATAAAAGAGTTCTTGGAACTAAATTGCAGAGGTGTATAGCATTTTCTTCAAAATGAAATATGTAGGAAATCGTGTCTAATGTTTTCAACCACATAACTACGGTTCTATTGAAAACATACCCCGAACCATGGCAATATATAAACAAAAATAAACTCTCTTTTCAAATGGTTGTCGACATGTAGGTAGGTACAGCAATAGCATAGTAAATTCTTTACGCAAACATTCCTGGGGTGAGCAAAGCCGCTATTTGCCCTTAACCATCAGTATCCCAACCAAAAAACACACTTATTACAACGAGTTAAGATAGAATTTAAGATGCTGTGTGTACCCCCTGCTCATTTTCTAAATTTCAGATGTGCATTTACAAAATTGAAAACTTTACAGCGGACATTTTATAAAGCAAATTGTTAAAAATCGAAAGCATAATAACTTTTTTACACTGACACATAAATAATGAGATAGCTGCTGTTGGTAACTGGTGTACGCAACACTATGAAATCATTTTTTTTCATTAACATTCAAATTCAAAATATTTTTATCCAATTAAACTTTAATGACGATTCAAAAGCACTTGGCTTTTGAATCGTCAAAATAATCTACCACTGGTTCGGAATGCCGTTCCTACCGAGAAGAACCAGCAAGAA
The DNA here is from genome assembly GCF_905333055.1 of Maniola jurtina. Classification (NCBI taxonomy): domain Eukaryota; kingdom Metazoa; phylum Arthropoda; class Insecta; order Lepidoptera; family Nymphalidae; genus Maniola; species Maniola jurtina. The sequence goes on from NC_060042.1 coordinate 13,668,092, forward strand.
ACTCGGCGGTTGCTCTTTTCAAGCATTCAATTTACAATATGCCATTGTAGTCAGATACCTAATCTTAATATTAACAAGTATTTAATATTTTGTAATTTTGAAAACTTTAACAACCAGGTGCTATTACAATTGATGTACAATACTAAGATTGTGCCTTGGATCACTCAAAATATTTCCCATAAGTGGAAAAAGATAGTTCCACATCCACTCTGAAATGACTGGGCAGTAGTTGAACTTGGTTGCTACGTTGGGTTGTATGTAACGTAAGATTTCATTGTTCCGTTAACCTATCCTACCCTGAAATATTGAAAATACGCATAACACAAGATTTTTCGTAAAATATGAAATAAAATCTATACAGATGGGCCAAATATGCAATAGGGATGATGACTCCTAGTCAAATCAGTGACTTTTATCAAACGTCATAACGCCTGTAGGTAAGGGAGCTTGTATGAAATTCACAATAGTGACGTCATAGACATTTGACATAATTTGACGCACTTTTTTATGTTAATCGATAATTTAAAATGGTTAGCAAACTTAAAACTAACAGCGGACGAGGATTTTACGAATTATGGAAGTTCCCCTCTATTTAATAATTCCTAAGAAATAATTAATTTTTGACATAGCCATCATCCCAATTGCATATACCTAATCCGGTCTCTACTAATCATATTTGTATTTAAGCTCATCAGTGTCATTAGCACACAATGCGTTGAGTCACGAGTGTTACTAACTTGATTTGATTATTTCAATGTATTCGCACCAGCAATACAATATAAATAGGGACAATATAGGTATTATGTGAAAAACAGAAATAGTATCTCTACGTTATAAATCTGTAGTTTTCATATAGAGAATCCATTTTAGGCGCAAGGCTTACAGATTACAGACTAATGAGATTCGTATTTCCACCAAAGAAAATGGCTATGAAATATCAACAGGAATGCAGAACTAGTTATTTTAATTGGAAAACTAATTAAGGACTTTACCTATTAAGAATGCTGCTCTACTCAAGATTTTTAACTATAATATATCTATTATAACCGCATTTCTTTTGTGTCTGTCTGTTTTATCCATGAAGCAAATAGAAACATCAAGGCATGCACCAGGGGCGTAGCGAGGCGAAGCGTGCGCTCCCTCGGCAGGCCGAGGGTCGTCGTTGAGGGAGAATTTTGTCTTGCAGCTCTTGCTTGTGATTAGTTTAGGGCTGGCAAAGTCTTACAAACAGTTTTTGAAGAAATCTACGTAACACTCAAATTTCTTAGATGAAACGCAAGTAGTTGTAACAAAAGTGACATCACAAAGCTTTTCATCCTCACGAAGGAACTGTTTGAAATAACTTCCTCTCGGTCTAATAGGGTAATTTCTCTCATTAGCCTTTCTTCTTGATAGACGTTTCAACATTCAAGCTATGTCTAGGCGACACTTTTCCTGTGGTTACACAAGCCAACACGGGAGCGACATTTTCGGCTACATAAAACAGCTGAAATTGTCAGCAACTTAGATAGACCCGATAATACATACTGTTTTAGCTCATGCCTGCGTAGGAGAACAGCAAACGTCATTTGCTATATTTTATGCTCATAAAGTGTCGACTGTCGCAAAATACACATCGATATTTCGCTCTTTTACTGGGGAGAAGGAATTCTACGGCCGCGGTAGCTTTTCCAAAATGTCTTACTATAAATGGAACTCTCTTAATTGTCTATGTTTTTTTTTTAATTTAGCGCCCATCCATCACTTATAAGATTATTGTTAGTTTGTTGTTTGTCTGATTTTTTTGCACGCAAATAACACTAAATTGATCGAAAACTTCGTCAGTTGGAAAGCATAACGCTAGTCATTTTTAAATAGGCACTGCTTCACTCTCCAACTTACAAAACCGGTCCACTTCGACCCTTGGGTACATTTTAGACGCCGGCAAAAGCTAGAAATATCATAAAATGTAAAATATACCGTGACAATTAGTGTCAGCCCTGGGCGGGAAGTACGCCAAATGTTTGTGACGGGCGGCCGGGCCTGAATTGGCGCGACGTGATTAGAAATACTCTACGCTGCGCCGCCGGGCCCTCCTCCTACGCTTGCGGCTGTGTATCACAGGCAACACTTATGCTTTGTACTTATAGTAGGTACGTACGTGTTCAATCGCAGTTTCATGCGTGGACATAAGTAAAGATAAAAAGAACATGGCGAGTATGAATACAATAAATCAGTTATTTACTCTTTTACGTAGGTTCACTGTAAGGTAGGTTCATCATTATCATGATCAACCCATCGCCGGCTCACTACAGGACACGGGTCTCCTCTCAGAGTGAGAAGATTTTACGGCCATATATTTTTCATCATTAGAAAGCTACTTCATCAGAAAATAACATATGCTACAATATATGTTTTGTACGTACTTGCTGATCCACCCTGCTTTGCTCAAGTGAAGTTTTATATAACTACATTAAAATATTATGTGCCTACATAATACTACTTACTTATGGATAAAGCAGTTTTCTTAATGATAAAAGAACTATCAAAATCTGTTCAGTAGTTTCAGAGATTATCGATTGCAAACGAACGAAACCCGACCAACTTAGAACATGATGTAGATACCTACCATAATGTAGATATTGTAATAAATAAAAATAAATTCTTAGCAGCAACTAGAAAATGTAGGGTCTTCACTTGGCTTTTAATAACGGTTGCCGTAATAATTATTGTCTTTGTGAGTTACAATGTTGTCATCACACAATGCTTTATAGTCTGCATTAGTGTCTGTGTAGTTTCACACATTCTCGGGTGTTTTGTAGCGGAAGATTAAAAAACAGAGGACAGCACAGTGAACTCCCCCGACATGACACAACCGGGTCAAAATGTATTAATTAGTTAACAAAATTGGATATTTGATCGATAATCCCCTTCTCTCTACCGTACTGTTTTTTGGAAAAAGTAATATCATCCAACCAAAACTGGCTAGAAATAGGTATGATTATAGTAGAACAGGTGACAATAGGACCTGACATAACCTTTCGGATTTCAATTCACTGCCTAAAATATAAAAGAGAAACCGACTGAAAATATAAAATACGGCTCAAATTGCTGCGTCTAGAAAGAAATTTTGCTCGTAGGTTCTCTCTTTAACAAATCCAAAAATTAAAAAAAAAATTCAAAAACTCCAGTGGCTTAGCCAGTCGTTCTTAAAATCTTAATCTTACCTAATAATCTGCATGTTTCAGTCAAGTGGTTTTTGTGTGATACGCACACAAGTAATTTAGCAGACAAACTATTACAATGTCATAATAGTACCAGATATGTTAATCAAAACAAAACAAAAGCCTCTGACATCATCTCCGCTGTTTGGTCTCATTCAACAGATGACGCCGACCTTTTATCTTTGTAGTTTGTCTGTTCGCCCGACGTTGCATGCTTGTGTTAATTTATGCGAATGCTTGCTTGCGAGTTTAAATGTACATTTCTAGGAATTCAGATTTTAAATTGAAAATGTAAATATTTACTAAACCATCAATTTCAATGTTTAATTTAGCCATAAAAATGAGGAAGACTTGAAAAGAGAAAAAAATCACCATAACCAACCAAACTTGGTTGTTCAACGCATTAAAAACATATTTCTATATACATATAAATATTAGTATAACATCTTATTTGATAATAATTAGACAGGAGTCCTAAACTTAGTCTTCGTAGATAACTGCATAAGTACTTTTAAAAGTATTACTTACCTACCTACTATCAAAACCTAAAATGGAATATAAAAGAATAAGGTATCATCTTAAGATAACATTAGTATACTATTTATCTTCAACTTTATATTTAAGTTCCTAAGATTAACATAATAGGTACGTTCTTACGATCTATTTATTGACTTTGGTCTATCCTCTATCAGATGCAATTAATTACTAATCAATATTAAACTGAAAGTAGGTTAAACCCTCTCAAACAGTAATTTAAAATATTGCATCTCATTTAGTGACAACTGACAATTGCTGACTGACCATAAATAATTTTCAAATAAATACTAATAATTAATTATAGCATATTCCCATATTTTTCATTTACCGTTGCGCCTAAAATAATAATATCGTAGTAGTTCCAATCATAATAAAGAACAATAGTTTCAAAATACACTGACTAATTTCAGTGGCAATGTTTTCAAATAAATCAAAAATAATTTATTTTTCTGTCATAAGCCCCCAAATGTTTTCGACCACTTGCTGTGGCGTTATTATCTACTCGACTCACTTTTGTTTGGTTTTGGCTGTCATTTTCCGTGCGATATTGACCACTATTACTTTACAAATAACTATGACTTTTGTTTAAAAACCAAGATGGTCATGCGCCATGTTTTAATTAAGAAACCCAAATGCTTCTCTAACTCATATCACCCTGGTACTTGAAAGTCAACTTTATTTTCGCTTAGGTAGAGATTGCTTTGACAAGTATGTAAAGAAAGAGGAGGGAAGATTGGAGGGAGAGAAAGAACACTATAATAATAATTATGTGTTTATTGCAGCGTTCAAGTATGAAAGAAGAGGGTCGCTGGGGCTGGTGATATTACGTGGACCTTGATAGATTATTGATTTTATATTATTTGGTCATTCTTATAAAGGCTCATTAAACTACATAAGTTTACCTACCTACTTACTGTGTTTACAAATCGTCAAAATGTTTAAGAAGGTTACCAAGTTAATTCGAAAGACGAAACGCTTTTTCTTGAGATGAATAATAATAATTATTATTATTATACCTAAGCAAGAAACTGAGCGATCGCGTACCTATACAAAAGTAGGTAGGTATGATATCATAAAATCTATTCGGATAAAACAAAATGACCACTGGTTCCATAAAAGATTCGCCCAGAAAGTAAAAATTAATAAATAAACTCTGCGGTCGCGCATTTCAAAAATGTTTGATTTGCCAAATAAAAGGAGAAAATAAAAAATTTGACTGCCCTGCTATATTGAATGTTTCTCAAAATAAATAGTCAAAGGTCACTCGGGATAATGTTAGGATTCTAACGATACTCCACAGTCCACATAATTAAATCTGTTCAGTATATTTTAGTACTAGAAGTTATAGTGAATAAAGAAACTCGCATACAATAGATAAATGAATCCTGAAAATATTATACGCTTCCTTTTATTGGCAGTCATGTAATTAGTGCCTGTTGCATATTTTTTTTTTTCAAATTAATGTCAATAATAATATGCGCAAATCTTTAAAAAATGGAAATCAAATCGCGACGTTTTCCGTTACCTTTCCTGTCCATTACAAAGACAGATTAACACACAGTTAACCTTCAGTTAACGATGATTATTAACTAGAACCTCTGATTTTGCAAAAAAAAATGTGTAAATAAAAAAAGACAAAAATCGTTGCGTGTCCAATTGTTATCAAAGCCCACGCATATACAGCGTGCTCCGAAAGAATTAAAATTAAAAAACGCGTACTCCGCGCGACGTATATTCATGAAGCCATAAAAGCGACCGCGCTGGCGCAATTTATAGTAATTGTAAAACTCTGATTAGCATGTAATTGGTCGGGCCGGTGTTTTTGCCGTGTAAATAAATTTGAGCTAGATAGGTACATCCGCCCGCTTTCACGATGCTATCTGTACCTACTAGTACGAGTTTGCACATCTCGAAAACGTCGATGGTTTTCGTGAGTCTTTTTACTAAGCTTACTATAACGTAAGTAGTTACTAAGCTACTATAAAGTAAGTGGTTTCTATTGTGAAATAGGATTGCACATGACTATACTTAATAAAAAGCAATGATGAATTCTAGGCTGTGGCGCGATTGCCTAGAAGTTACCTGATCACTTTTAACTTGCATAAGCGTAAAATGGACTTACATATGTTTGTTATCAAATCGCAAATTAGACACTTATCATTGGTTCATTCTTGGCAGAGTGGTCGTGATTATAATTTATCATTCAATGAGCCTCTTACGAATTTCGATGCTCCAGGAACATCCGTTGGCGACATTGCGTGAAGGCTATCCACCTAATTAAAGAACCGATTTTTGTCTCTGCCGTATATGTAAAGGAATTATTTAGCTTTAAAATAAGATTTTTTTTGTCACTTTAGTCTGACGTTTTAATATCGTAACTCACGAAACCATTAAAGTTTTCGAGATGTGTGAACTCGTTCTAGATTTAGAGGAACTGTGCTAGAGCAAGAGCGGCGGGGGTAACGAAAGGATTGTAAACCTCTCCGGATTCAATTAATTTTATAAAGCGGATAATAAAAACACAGTGGTCACGATAACAATACACGGTAACCAAATGTTAAGGTTAATGCTTCATTAAGGCCATCGTTGCTTGTTAGCTAGATTTAAACCTAACTATCCACTTAAAGTACACGACAGACGACAGTACGAGATGGCAATCGGGGTGAGGACGCCCCGCACACCCCCACAGCCAGCGCGCTAAACCGGTGGGGGATAGTGAAAGTGACGTGCGGGTGTGCGGGGCGTCCCCCGCCTCGTACTCCGTCTGCAGTAACAGAGTTGTTAAGCTGATGCCCGCGACTTCTTTCCCGTGGATAGGTATAGGTTTTTAAAAATCCCGTTGGAACTCATTGATTTTCCGGGATAAAAGTAGCGTTCCTATGTGTTAATCCGGGGTATAATCTATCTCCATTCCAAACAGCCAAATCCGTCCAGTAGTTTTTGCATGAAAGGGTAACAAACATCCATACATCCACCCATACATACAAACTTTCGCATTTATAATATTAGTAGGAAATTGCATGCTAATAGGCAGAATTTGGCTGTACCTTTTTGTTTTTATAACTTCTCCACTGTTTATCCATATTGGCTATAAAGAATTGATTGAGAAGAATTGACTTGAATTGCTCGCACTTGACCGATTTTTAAAAACTGTTAAATAGTTTTCACTATACAGACTGTATGTTGTAAATAGTTTCACATGTATTTGACTCGACATATGAAATATTTGAGTACGCGTGCAAACTTCACGGTTGCATAATCTGCAATCTAGCCGATACTCGCTCATTTACTGCAATTAAAGCAATACCAGCCGACGGTATATAATTGCACTTTACTTTAAAAGCCCGTCCGTGTATAATAATACAAAAACATTTGCCGGCTCTTAATTGATTGGTGGAATAGTTTTGTATATAATACCTATGCGATGCGTTTTTTATAATACTAATAGGTATTAGTTATAATATTCGTGTGATAGTGTGATGTGATGTGAAAGTGTGGATGTTTGGATGTTAGTTACTCAATCACACAAAACTACTGGACGGAATCGGTTGAAATTTGGAATGGAGATAGATTATACCTAACACAGAGGCTACTTTTTATCCTGGAAAATCAAAGTGTTCCCGCGGGATTTTGAAAAACGTAAATTCACGCGGACGAAGTCGCGAACATCAGCTAGCAGTATAAGCCTAGCATTCTAGCAATTTAATTTGAAAGTTTTCATTTCTTAATCTCTTTGAACACAAACCGTCTCAAAAATAAAACTTAGAGTAGATTTATCTGCTTTAGACTAAGTTAAAAATCTCATAATATAAAAAGTCAAGAAAGCAAATTTAGATTAAGTTAAGATATGAATGTTGTATTTGGTTAGAGATTAGATACATACTATGGAGATTTTATTGATGAAAAACATACAATATTCTAAAATCTAACTGATAGTTATTAAAAGCCATTTAAAATTAGCATTGAAAGCTTGTAATATTCCGTAACACATGCAGTTAACGTTAATGTATATTTTTCCCCACCGCTTCTTCGAAACGCGATAACAACTTGTAAGAACATACTCATGACAGCAAGAACATAATAATGACGGCACAGGTGAAAATATTTTATAACGTAAGCATCACTTATGTTGTAAGTCATACATTCATTGACCATACAGAACTACGATTAGCATATAATTGTTTGTTTCAGCTGTTTAGTAATAAATCTCGTTCGGAAAGCTGGACGCGTGCTTTAACGATCTTTTTACATTCGAAATTAATGATCAGATGTTGAGTCCGCCAGATGGCGGCGATTTTAGGGACACTCTCGTAGGGCTAACTTCACCCCGTAGGGGTTTAAAGGTCTGTTTCACAACCGCCAGATAGACTTTATCTAACGAATAAATGTGACATTTTGACAGATTCTCAATACAAAAACTGTCTGTCATAACGTCAAAATTCGTTGGTTAAAATCTGGCAGTTGTAAAACAGGCCTTTTATCTCGCCAACCTGATAGATATCAAGCGTCGTAACACAGTAATGTCAAAGTAGAGTGGGCCTAAGACTCTTTAGGTCCATTTAAAGTCATGCATTCAGTACCTACAGGTTACAACCGATTTTTATTACCTACGCAAGATCTTCGCTTGGACGTAAAGGACTCTAGTGTCTAGAGGTATGGGCTTTAAAACAAGGCTGTAAAGGTTTGTTTTACTTCAACGTTTAAGTATCTCGACGCTCAAATTCTATTAACTTGGGCGAAACGAAATCTCTAATAGTACCTAACCCATCGTACTAACCCTTGCTTGTTATTGCTGCACCACGGCAGTTCTTTAAAAATCTACGGAATAGAAGTTATTGTGCAATTAAACCGTCTGATAATAATAATTATAAGAAAATCCTTCAGACTTTAAATACTATGAATGATTGTTGACTGTGAAATCTAGAAAAGGTGAATTTTTTTTTTTATCAAGCAAAATGTATTAAAAAAAGAATCAGGAACAATATCCATGAAAAGTATTTTTATATGGCAGCCCTATGAGCATGGTAAAAGGAAACGTGGAGGAAAACCGCAATTATGTACCTATTTATACATATATGCTCATATACTCTGATGGAAACACCCGGCTGACTCCCACTAATGTTAATGGCACCATATTGCATAATAATGTTATTAATAATGTTCACCAGTCGTTTTCACTTCACCTATACTGAATATTTTAACCTTTGAAGCTCAATAAAACAAAATATATGAGTGTGTTTTATTGTCTACTACACCTTACACAATCGAAGCTGTTGCATTAAAAAGTTTCCGCAATTGTATTTATGTAACACCTACGAATTACGATCTATACTGAAAAAGGTATGAATACGGAAAATATGATAAGAATTAATTATTTATGGTGTGTAAACTATAGGTAAGTACATATAAAATAATAAACTCTAATAATAATAATAACTGACAAGCTCAAATCATTGGATTTAGTTTTGCTTTCTTTTTTATTTCGCATCTGTATTCTCCTGATCCTCTAAGAAAGGGTTATGAGAAAATCCAGTGAGATCTTTGAAAACCTTAAATCTATACAGACGAAGTCGCACAGTTGGAATGAATAAGTAATAATAATAATAATTGTATCCTTTTTTTGTACCCTTATTTGATCAAATAAAACTCTTTCCTTAAATATTTATTTTTTCTTTTAAAACAATGATTAGTCAAATTATTCCAAAGATAAAATGTATAATATATTGTTCCGCTTCAATATCTATTTATTTATTTTATCTCAATTTATTCTCTAGACTGATGTCATATTATGTATGCCTGTCTAATACCTATCTCTCAGGAGTTAGTGCATAGAATGCTAGGCACTACGGTGCAATGCTACGATAGTGACTCTAGACTTCGGTCCGAAACGAAGGCCCATGTTAAATAAACTAGGCTTTTATTTAAAACTAGAGGATGCCCGCGACTTAGTCCGCGTAGATTTCGGTTTTTAAAGATCCCATGAGAACTATTTGATTTTCCGGGATAAAAAGTAGCCTATGTCCTTCCCCGGAATGTATTCCAAGTCTGTACCAAATTTCATTAAAATCGGTTCAGCGGTTGGGCCGTGAAAACGTAGCAGACAGACAGACAGACAGACAGACACACTTTTGCATTTATAATATTAGTATGGATAGTATGGATTACGATTTCATCGCCTATCTGCAATAAATACACTTTCTCGTATTTTTTCATTCTTCGATACCGCAAAATCGGCTCTAATCATGAAAATACTAAACAATCGTGTGAAGGACTTGCATGCGAAAAAGGAGCAACCTGTTTATAATTTTCTACACTTTTAATATGTAACAAACTATTTTTGAATTTAGTCCTTCTGTCGCAGAACTTAAAGTCTATTCTTAAAACGTGAATTAATTTACTATACATATTTTTATTATTTATTTGTAACAGTTATTGTTTTTTCATTCATCGAACAGTTGTCTATACATAGTGGTACTAGGTTTACAGAAGCGTAAGAGAGGTTGTGAATTATTGTGATTGCCACATTTGACATTTAGTGACGTAAGTAACGACGCGTACCGATTAAGGTCACCGACCATAAAAATAGGATATAAATAATTGTATTGTATGCATCAACAATTTTACCTAATAGGTACCTAGATAATAAATCCATTAATATTATATTATAAATTCGACATCGTGTCTGTCTGTCTGCCAACTTTTCAGGGTCCATCCTTTTAACTGATTTTGATTTTAGACGTAATTTTTTACATCCCGGTGCCTTAAGGACATGCTACTTCTTATCCCGGTAAATCAAAAAAGTTTCCATGGTATATTTTAATCTACGCGGTCATGGGAATCATCTAGTAATTTTAATAAATAGCATGAATTCGCCAATTTGAAACAAAACGAAAAATTCCCACTTTTACCAGTGAAGAAAATATACATTATTTATTTATTCTGTTTAACACCGATGAATTACTAAGAAACTATAAACAAAAAAGCATGAATGAATATAAGGATACATAAATATAAATATGGATAACTTGGTTCTTATTGGAAAAAAATGTAAGTGACAAGACGTGTATGATTTCACTAATAGGTTTTTCATTAGGATAATGGTATTTTGACAAATAATACCTATTTATCATTGAGGTAATTAATTACCCGTGGATATTATGTGTTTTATAAGTTCAGCTAAACTTACCTAAATCGTGTAACCTTTGATTGTCCTTCTGCGAAAGTGCGGCGAGCAGGCCCGCGTCGCCGACCCTCTGCCGAGCCACCGCTATCCCGACGGGGATCGAACCTGTTACACACAGGAACACAGTCAAACCTCACTACTGAGTAATATATTATTTCAATTTTGTTTCTCTACTAAATCTACGATCTACCTGTCTAGTATAAAATTGTACTTTTCCTTTATGGTGTATTATTTAAATTAATTAAAAGAATCGTGTTTTTGTTTCCACCTACAACGCACTACAATATAAGTTCGTAAGTAGGATTTATTTATCTATCTATTTTACAAAAGTTTTTTTTCATTGCGAAATTTAAAACAGACAGCTGAGTTGCTATTATCACCAGGAGAGCATAAATCGAAAGATAATTATGTAAATAAACATCGTTATCAATTTACTATCTTGCCTTGGGCTGAGCAAGTGGATCCGGCTTGTTTCGCCGGCATGGTTTGCTTGACATCCAAAAACCAACTGTGTGTTCATGATCACTAAGTGCATCTTAAGTTACCTACCCAGTACAATGATTAGAAGAGGGATCCAGCTTGGTTACCGCCGAAGCTTGTTCTCCAACTTAACCAAAACTAGTTCGGAGTGCTGTGGTTCATGATTAGCATAAATCGCAAAAGCTCACTATTGTTGAAGCTTGCAGGTATGCTGTAAGGTGGATCCGGCTTGTTCCCCGGCGAAGCTTGCTCCAGCTTGATCACCACTAGGTAGGAATAACATAAGTACCGTGGTTCATCAATAAATCACCAGTCAACATGGTTGACGCTTGCGAGTAAACATGGCTTGTCGCCCTCGAAGTTTGTTTGCCTGCCAGCTGCTAGCTTGTGCACTGATTGATGATGCTGATGTGCGTATGATGTTCATGACTACCAAGAAAATATAAATCACAGGAACTGACCATTGTTCAAATTAGCAGGTAATAACCCCGGGCGGTGGATCTGACGAAGGTTCCCGACGAAGCTTGCTAAGATTGGGGGCGCGTATGCGCTGATTGACTGATGATGCTGATGTGCGTATGACGTTAATGATTACCAAGATAACATAAAGCGCAAGAACTCACCATTGTTCAAACTAGCAGGTATACCAGGCGGTGGGTCCGGCTTGTTCCCCGGCGAAGCCTGCTCCAGCTTGACTGCGACTAGTTCTGAGAGGTGCATGTGCTGTGGTTCCCGTTTGACTTGCACCTGAACGTTCTGGCCAGCCACGCCGACCCACGTTACTGGGTTAGTTCGACTGCAGCCGCCATCTGTGTGCATAACCTAGGAACACAAAAGTATGGTAAGCTGACTTTTTCTGGCTTAGTTTCAGCCACGGCAGCCTATCACAATTCTCAACAGAGACTAGTCAGGTACAGGAGGGTTATAAACGGTGCACAATTAAATGTCATGTATGAGTATGTACGGACTCTTTAATTCCCTTATTCTCATAGTCCGATGGGACCGCATTCCGACTCAACCGCACAGATCAGCTGGTCGATTCTGGAAAACATTATGAACATGATTATTACAATCAAGCAATCAGAATTTATGGTATTCTTGTTGCAAAAATGCATTGTCGCCAATAGCACAGGAGTGATGATTGCGATCGTGACATTGTAGATTTGTAGCTGTCATATTACCTCAATGGGACAGGTGCAGAATCAACAGCATAACTGTTCTACGAGGCACGGGGTTATAACACTCAGCTCCTTTGTTGTCCATTTTTGACAGAAAAATCCCTGGTTTTTGTTAATTATGGAAAAATCTAATAACTTTTTATCGAATCGAAGATCAACCGACTAGCAAGATGATAATATTCATCTAATCTATTACAACTTTAAACCATTAAAAATGAGTAGCAAACTTACATAGTTGTTCAATTTACTGCTTATAATTTTGCTTTCGAGACCGGCAAATAAATATCATAGACTATACAGCCTGATAACTGATAAGTCGTAGATAATTTTTCTTGTATATAGTGTTTATTATAAAGGCATAGCCTATTTCAGTCGTTTCTTTTCATATAATAGTTTTTCTTTATTAAAATTCACAATTCCAAACTCACCTTCTTAGGCGAATTAGTGAGGCAAGTGTTGCAAGTTCGCTTGGCCTGCTCAGTCTTGATTGTGAGCGGTTGCATCATCGCGTCCGGGCAGCAGAGTGATTCCGAGAGACACTTGCCCAGTTTGGCCTCTTCCATTCTGCTGGGCTCCCTGTACAATCGAGTTAATATATTACACAACTAATTCTTCAACTGTAAGTGCAGATCAGCTTAGCAACGTTGTAAATAAACATTATATAGTATGGGTATTTTTTTTAAATAACAATGTTGCTATACCTAAAACATCAACAGATTATACCGATAGACTAATTAGGTATAATATTAATTTAGGCCGCTAAACTCTTGAACTCTGTGTGGATGAATTTTTTCAATTTAATAATAACAGAACATCTTTTTTTTGTAAATCAAAACATTACAATAAAACATAAAGCTTAGGCATTATCTAAAATCTGAGCATCTACTAAAATAATATAGAGATGAGGTTCCAATCACGAGGTTTTGAAGTTCCAGAAAAGTTTGAAGAAGTCCAATCTGAAGTTGCAACATAGAGGTGTGCGCAGGTCATCATAGATTACAGATAGGACTAGCCCAGCTAAGATCTGGCTTGTTTATCATATCATGATTATTATCATATCACATAAGCTGTGTTCACATTGCACTTCTTGTTTTTCACCTTTTCCACACTATGGCTACCTAACCTAACATCTTGAAATAGTGTTTGATTTGTCTACCTACAATTATTTCAACAAACAAATAGATTTTGATTTTTAGAGTAGTTCACTCTGGTTACAGCCCCAGAGTCCAGACTTAGAGTCCTTGAGTATCTGCCAAAATTGTATGGGGATTCCAAATGACAAGATTTTCCCATAAATTTCCCGTCCACATGTATAATAGATTTACGAGTCTCAGGCGCCTGTGATTCAAAGGCTGTGAACATACACACACAGGCTTTCGGATTTCTATGCCCTGGCGAGAAGCAAAGTTAGGGGTGGCACGTGGCTTGTGCCAATAGAGTAAACTCACGTTACAAACGTGACGAGGTTACTTCCCCCGTCTCATGTTAACGAAACTCGAAACGTACTTGACACTTTACAGGCTTCTTCACTCTTTCAAATTAAAGGCCACGCCCGCGCGTTGTGAAGGGTGAAAAACCAGAATTTAGACTCTGATGCTTATATAAAACGCCGCGCGCCGTAAAGAATAGTGCAGAAGTTGCTTCCTCCCAACTCCCAAATTATGACGTTACATAATAGGTAAGTATTATGTTCCTACACTCCGAAAAAGTGCCTATTTTGCGCGGTTTTGGTTTTTGTACGAAACGGGAGGTATTTGTGGCTGAAGAGCGTACCTACTTTAGTTTAATCTCTAATTTGAGCAGTTTACTAGGAGCGCGCGTGGAGAACTGCCTACAGGTTCGTGAATATATAATAGTGGATAATAAGGATTATGTGAGCTTACACGGACGTACAAGATAATATAGTAGGTACATCCTCCGTTTAGACGGGTTTTCTTACTCGGAGGAAGTTAGTCTCTAGTTGTAGCGGTTGAGAGTTTGATTGAGACTTGAGAGAGACTAATAACGTCCACAGCTGTGATTCAATTAACACCAGGGCAACATAATTGAAAGATGATCCTCGTACTAGTTCTTTGGCTGACGCATGCGCATGCTTCAAGTGTTCAAGGTGCTTCGGAGTTTGACCGCCACAACTAGTTCAATGACATGCATGTACTGTGGGTCAAGATGACCAGGGTCTCATAAGCATAAAGGTGGTAGTTACTTGTCGGAGAGCAGCACGCGTTGCGCGCAGTTGAGCAGCTCCAACTGCAGCGGAGAGTACGGAGAGTTGGGCGGCGGCGTCGGCACGCCGAACGTCGACAGCGACGTAGAGAATAGGCTCTCCGTTACTGTGGACAAACAACAAAGCCATAAAGTAATGATTATAATGCTCTCTCTTTGGCCACAGCAGCCAATTTCAACAGCCAACTACTAAAGCCAGATATACTATGATGGGTGCACGTCTTTATTCCATGTGTCTTTATTCCATAACTCTCATAATAATCTAACGGTATACGATCGGTCGTGTCGAACTATACAACCAGGGCACGGTGTGTAAAGTGTCTACAACTCTAATACAGTCGGACTGCATTTGGACTGCAAATTTGCAGTCGTCTTGCAGTCCAAATGCAGTCCGTCTCTATACTGTATAACCCTAACACCACCAACTTCCCTACTCCGGGCTTCTACTTAGGATTTCTTGACAGAATAAGCCGCTAGTACCCACCGAAATACCTGCTCCTACATACCTATCAACGAAACAATAGCCACTAATAGCTATGGACAGACAGGACAGTCTAGAACTAGACATTTTGAGACGCTAGATGTTTTGGTAAGTGGACCTTTCGATACTTGTTCAAGTGGTCGACCCACCTTTGGTCGCCTTATCGGACTACTACGCAAGAAAACTACCTGAATGCCTAAAGTAAATGAATCTGTAAAATATTATCAAGAAATACATAAGAGTTGTGACTGATCAGTAATAGAGTCCCGTTGTTACCCTTCGGCTACGGAACCCTGGAAATGAAAAGAGCAGTCTCCTAAAGTCCCAATCCCATAACGAGCAGTCTACAGAACTATAGTCGAAATCTCCTCAGGGTGCTCCGGTGTCGGGGCGAAACGTGCGTCGAGAGTAGTGGAAAAGTCTTGTGTGGTGGTGCATGTGAGTGGTGGTGGCAGTGCTTGCTTGGGAACTTGGTCTTATTGCTTGGTTGGGGAGGTAAGCGGTGCTTAGCTTGTAACTGCATGTTTGACCATACAGATTTTTTCTGTTGGCGGATTATAGCAAAATAATTTTTAACTGTTTCTTGCTAAACATGAACTTCCGCAAAGTAACGCCTGATTCTATCCAATAGAACTATAGATAGTTAAAATGTATCACATCACACAAATCAATCACATAGAGTGATAGCTTTTTTTTCTCTCTCTCGTCTGGCTGTACACTGATTAGCCAATGTCAAGTTTGTCATTTACAAGTTAGGGAAACTATATGTATAAGTATGGACTTCGTCCGTGCCGGCGCCTACCAGTCAGTTCCACAAGCAATAACACAAAAACCAGCCACTTCCAACAAAATAAAAAACACTCCAAAAAGGCACAGAACACGCGCCAGCAGACGCCAACACAGACGAAGTTCCTAGTGATAGCTTAAGAATTAGATGATGGAGCTCTACATACACAAAATGTAAACAAGTAAAATATAACCAACTGTATTAAAAATTTTACAATGTATTTTGTCTTTTCAGAGGGTGTCTCTAGACCGTTGGCTGTGGGAGCGACACTTTAACATGACAAATAGAACTCATTAGTGAAGAACTCGATATCTATTTGTAGTGTCTGAGGGAGGCCTTAACTTTAATCACAATGTCACTCCGCGGCCTGCGCGACTCCCGCGCACATTTTATCATTGACGATGCTTTATCCGTCGCTGTTCTCTTTATTTTTTATGGCAGCCTGGTCTCATTTAGTAAGTCTTAAAGAGTTGCTAAACAAAAACTAAAATGGTGAGTTGAGTAACTTCTAACTACAGCCGAAATTAAGTAATCAATTATGTCTATCCATTTAGACTTACTTATCTGTATCCGTCAATAAGTTACGGCAAAGATGTAACTTGTGAAAAAAAAAGAATACAAAACAACTTTGTTAAGTAAAAAAAAATTGTAACTTTTTTCAACGCAACACAATATGAGCTCCATTATTCATACATAACATTTCTCGACGATGGTATAAGTATTTTAATCTAATATTCATATCTATATGTGGAATAGCTTAGTAGGAGGCCTCCAAGCGCAGCCGGGGCATATAAACTAGTGTATATATCTTTCTATATTAGTATAGATCTTTCATTTCCTTTTGTGTTTCAGTCCGAACTAAAGATCTGTAATCAGTATTTGATCTTTATGATTTTCCTTTAACATAGTTTAAACTATAATATGTACCTAATCAAAAATCCGTTATAGTGCGAACATTTTGAGAACTCGCTTGCCCATATTATTTGCTCATAACTGTTGTGTCAAAAGTACGATTTTAGTCCTTATTTTGACCGTACTTTTGACATTACACACAGCAAATATGGCGAGTGAGTTTCCAAAAATGCATTATATTTATACTTAGGTATTAAAATTTCTTTGTCTGTCTCTTCGAAATAGCTTAAGAATATTCACAGGTAAGAGGACTTTGTAAGAAAGTAATCTAGCCGGCAGCTGGGTGGCGCGAAAACAGTAATGATAGATAGATAATAGATATCCATCCATACATCGCGGGTTAGTAATTATTAATTAAATTAATCAAGGAGAATATTCGACTCAACGTATTTAACATTTTATTATTGTTGTAGATAGCCTTATCACCTTTTCATTTGTTCACAGATCTCCCTATTCATTATGGCAGCCTGGTACATTGCGACTCATAGTGTTACGTGATACCGTTAACCAACCGTCATCGGTTGGTTATATATAAAATTATAATTATTTCTGTTATATGTTGTGGTTATATCAAGTTTGTTGTTGTATGTCTAACGAAAATAGTTATTATGAACACATATATCGCGGCGAAAATATTTACGAAGAATTATTTTCTCTGATTCTTTCAAGCCTTTTGCGGAATGGCGTAAACAAAATGGAGCTGGGCTATGGCTATGGCTAGCACTATGCTGCTATGAGCAGCGGCTATTCAAATCATTTTTAACCCCCGACCCAAAAAGAGGGGTGTTATAAGTTTGACGTGTGTATCTGTGTGTCTGTGTATCTGTGTATCTGTGTATCTGTGTATCTGTGTTTCTGTGTATCTGTGTATCTGTGTATCTGTGTATCTGTCTGTGGCATCGTAGCGTCTAAACGAATGAACCGATTTTAATTTACTTTTTTTTGTTTGAAAGGTGGCTTGATCGAGAGTGTTCTTAGCTATAATCTAAAAAAATTGGTTCAGCCGTTTAAGAGTTATCAGCTCTTTTCTAGTTTTCTTGTAGAAAAGAAGGTTAGATAACCGTTAGGTTCATAATATTATGTCAATAGACAAATGTCAAGCTGTCAAGATGGACGTTGCCTAAATACATAATTACTTATTTGAAAATGATGTTTTGAAAACTCAGATACTTTGGATCGTCGGGGGTGTTATAAATTTTTAATTTACACTTGTTTTAAAATGAAACCTTATTATGGTGACGTAAAATCATAGAAAAATAGGGCTACCTGCGTCAAATGTACTAAACATTTGACGCCTGCCAGTGACGCCGAAGCTTCAATGTTTTGATACAAGTTCCGTAACTCGAGTCTGTGAGACACATTACAAATGCAAGTCATTACAGCACTCGTTACAGTCGTTATGTTTAGCACGGGAAGGCCGTAATTATCTGTGTCACTCCACACTACACACTTGGCGACTCCCGCGCATTGCACATGTGGCGTTTTATTTGTTTGTTTTTAACTTTTTAGAAGCAGCCAGACACTAATATAAAATACTCATTAAATCTTTATAGAAATACTTATTAGTTATTATTTCCTTCGCATTAAATCGGTCTCATGTGCATAGGCTAGTGTTCTGTGGCTCAGGCCAAACGGGTGGAGGCATTGATCTTTTTAAGAGTCAGTCAGTGGGTTAAGAAATTGAAACGCATTTTTAAGGTCGCTTAATCAAGATTCTAGATTGAAGTATTGATAAAGCCCGAGTCAATCTCGCTTGGTGGAGGCAAAAGAGGGATTGATTATCTTTAAATATATATCTCTAGTATAATATGTATTTTTATTTCGTTTGTGTGCATTTTCCGCTGTCACAAATATGACCGCGGCGATTCGCGTGTTAATCGCAAATCCGAGACGTGACGTTACGTTTCACGCATGTCACTCACAGCTCGCCGCGTCACGCCAATTCAGAATTAGGTAGGTAGGCAGTGGAAGATCACTACTGCCTGATTATATTATACATATATTTCGAGTTCTGTGATCACTACCCATCACTACCCATATTACGAATACGAAAGTGTGTTTGTTTGTTGGTTTATTGGTTCCTTGGTTTGTCAAAGGAGATACGAATTGACGTGATTTTTGCATTAAAATAGTTAAAAGACCTGGAGAGAGTGACATAGGCTACTTTTTATCGTAGAAAATCAAAGAGTTCTCACGATCTTTTTAAGAAGCTAAATCCACGCGGACGGAGTCGCGGGCATCATCTAGTACTGTATAATATACGCTAATGTATTTTGGTATACTTAAGCATTTTTCCTTTTTTTCATTCGTTTCATTTGAGTGCATTTTCCGCAGTCATTGATTGTTTTATTCGTAAAATACTAGGTATGTGATATTTTGGCAACCATATTTATGCTCTTTCCAAGAAATGAGAGCATTACAAAAAAAAACTAACTCAGTTTAGCTATCCGCTTTTGCATTTAGCACTATCGGATGATAAATAAATAAAATGGTAATTTATATCGCTGCATATAATATAAATATTAACTTTATCTAGAGCCTATGTAGCTCAATTATCTATAATTATGCTCAGGGAGCGCATCTTATTGATTAACCTGGGTATGAAAAGAGCATATTATATTAGTGAAAAAGAGGGGTGTTATAAGTTTGACGTGTGTATCTGTGTATCTGTCTGTGGCATCGTAGCCCCTAAACTAATGAACCGATTTTAATTTAGTTTTTTTTTGTTCGAAAGGTGGCTTGATCGAGTATGTTCTTAGCTAAGTATATAATCCAAGAAAATCGGTTCAGCCGTTTGAAAGTTATCAGCTCTTTTCTAGTTACTGTAACCTTCACTTGTTGGGGGTGTTATTTTTTATTTACACTTGTGTTAAAAACGCGACTACTATTCTGTAAAAATTAATTTGTTGAATTTATCTTACCTTTATGTATTTGTGTAGATCTGCCACCCTGAGTAGGAAATAGGGAATACAGCGGAAATCTCGTGACACCTGCAACAAAAAGACAAAGAAGGTTACACCTACTGATTCTAGTTTGGATGCTTTACCGCTATTTCTTTACTAGCTCATAGTTTATAACTAAAACTTAAAGCCAGCCTTATCTTATTACTATACAAATCATGCCCGCGTGGAATGGTGCCAAGAATACTGGCTGCATTTCCGCGTTGGACAGTCAGGCTGATCCGTTGCGCAAAAAATGAGCCAGCCCTTCTGTCACCCGATGAGGCTATTAAACGCGGTGAAATGTCTCGTAAAAATTTCTTTGCACTAAGACTCCATGGCCCCAGGGTCTCCACGGCAAACGGAACAAAAATGTAACTCTCAATAAGAGAGGCATACTTGCGCCGCTTGCCGTTTTCAGCCATTTCTGCTGCGGCTCCCGGTCTTGATACTGTCTCCCTGATATGACACGGGGCCAATGTGTCAACGCACGTTGCGTCCCTCATTAGCGCCCGTCCCCGTTCCCAGGGAACCAGCGTCAATCCATCAGGTCTCTTGCCATCATCCCGACTAATCCCTGCCGGCTCAATGAGCGCAGGAACGTCTATGGTGGCAAGAGCCCTTTTGATTGTGTCGTTAAGAGAGCCATGCCTAAATAGCCTACCAGCGCTCCTTTGGCAAGAGAGTCCGTGGATTCCGAATTTATCAACCTCTTTTCCACACGGACATCTGTGCTGATGGCACAGCGGTGTTCCCAATCTGAGACTAACTTATAGTCATTGCTTATAGTAGATAAGATCAATACAAGTATTCTCATAGTAATCGAATGCTATGCTTAATGTTGAATAATGAATATTGAATCACAGACACATATAATATGGTCACAAAAAAGAAGGGTATAAATATATATTAATATTATAATAAATTTGTCTGTCTGTAACATTGTAGCGTTCAAAGGATGAATCAATCGATTAGAATTGCGGTTCACTTTTCACTTTTTCAAGAAATCTCTTTCTCCTTGAGCTAAACTAGTAAGCAAAACAAGTGTATTTCGTTCGGAGGTACCAGGACAACATACCTTGGTGCAGGTCAGTGGGCGGGCGGGAGCGGGCGCCCCCCGCCGCCCCGCCCAGCATCGCCCCACGTGCTGAACCACCTCACCACCTGCGGACAAAATAAAAGGATATTAATGAAATTATATTTAGGGATCATTTATTTAGGAATAAAAATACAAAATCTAGACGGGCTAGAAAATACACAGTATCTGAAAATCTTTCCTGAATTCCTCTAACAAGTGAAAAGTTAAAACGTATGCAAACTCATCCCTGATTCACTGCAAATATATTTTGATAAACCTACGCTATTTTCAGTAGTTCTTATCGCTTATGAACTGCGGTTTATGATTAGGTAAACGATGACATGATATTTAACTTAACGATGAATTGATACAATGACCCGTAACGACCATGGCACAGACCATGGTAAATGACATTGTTAACAAAATAGTTGCGATACGTGTACCATCTACGGTGTGTACCTACCTACATGCAAAAGCTTTTAAGCCCGCCCATTTACGTAAAACTGTTTACACTCACTCTTTGACTATTACTCGCGTTTGTATGTAAATTGATGTGAAAGCTTTCACTAATTCATTAAGTCCTAGTGTTTAAAATTTTTTTTTTAAATCTTTGTTTCTAAATTCAAACTAGTTAGGGCATTCCGGGCTTTGTGTTGTAAAAATTCATTTTGATTCGTTCTGAGTTATGACCACTTCCGAATATTATGATGACCACTTTCCGATACGGCCACTTCCCAATACGACCACTCATCGGTACAATTTAACTCCCTTGGGGGTGGAATATCTAAAAATCGTGAATCACATATTTCTTAATTTTGAACTAAAAGCCTGAATACCTAAATGACAAACGAAAGGAACCTACTGTCAAAATTTTAAGTTGTAGACCTCGAAGTGTTTAATCCGTTTATTGATAAGTAGATCAAGTCAGTCAGGACAAGTTTTTATATTATGTATCCATAGATACTCATAATATGATATCCTCAGGTTGGTAAATCGAAGTTAATTTGGTTTAAGAGCTTGTGTCCTAAATTGACACAATTATTGAGGATCGAACCCAGCTAAGTTAGTATTCGCATCGCATCGCTTCGCCAGAAAGACCGAAACCTTTTTCCAAAATAATTCTAAATGGAATTTCTACATGACGGTTTCTATCTAAGCATAATCTACTTTGGAATTCTAAGAAGGCACAGTCCCACAGGCCCCAGCATCCCTACCTGCCAAAAAGCGAAAAAACCTGTCCACTCAAGAGGGAGACGCTATAAGCAAAAACTATCTATCAAAGATTTTGACCATTGGGTCAGGAAGAATATATATCTTAAAGTGCATGATATGAATTTTATTGACACTTAGTAGTTAAGTACTTGAGCGTATTATATTTTTTTAGATAGTCAAGTCGGTTTATATTGGTAGTAATTCTACTACTGATCCAAAAGCCGACAAGACTCTTTTTAAAAGCATAATCATTGTTGATGTTGCATTCTATTCAATCACGCCGAGGACTTATTTGTCAATTTGTTCCAAATTGGACTGGATATGTGCAATGCATGAAACACACAAAAGCTTCGAGAAGTTGCTGGAAAGTGGAAACCGGAGGGTCATAGAGGTCGGTGGATTAACGGACTAGAGAGGTGAGGATTTTGGGGATTCGGAGCTGGAAAGAAACAGCTCCTGCGAATTTTGAATCGTTCGTGAGCACTATAATATCTTCCTCTAACCGTGTCACTTGTTGACTACCTGCATAAAAACTTTGAAATGGGTTAACTTAATTTATTCTCACTCGCACCTCCGTATAGAGAACGGAACAATGACGTTTTTTGTCTGTCCGTCTGTCTGTTCCGACCGCCTATTGCCATGCACAAAGATTGCTTTAATTTCTTATACCTTACAATTCTCCCAACCAATAGAAACCTCTAATGCTTGTGCCATAAAGTTTAACTTTAAACTTTTAATGAAAGTGGTTAAGTATGGGGTTTTTTATTACACGTCTAAAAAGGAAATGGGGTCCTAATTTTTGAATTTATGTTTTCCAATTAGCTGGCTGTTTATAATTTGAAGTTAACTTATGAACTTTCCCAGATCGAGGTACTTACCTTAAAAGGATTGAAGGTTTAGTGTTTGGGCGGATAGGGAAATCAAGAAAGAAATATTTAATTTCAACCACCCGAACGTACTTTTCCATAATAATTATCTATATAGGTATAAATGTAAAAGGAAAAGCTGACTGAATGACTGATAACGTACAACTCAAACACTTACTGGATCGGGCTGAAATTCGACATGCAGATAGCTTTGGTCACGTAGACATCCGCTAAGAAAAGATTTTTGAAAATTCAACTTCTAAAGGGATAAAAAAGGGACTTGAAATTTGTTTAGTCCACGCGGACGAAGCTTCGCGGGCATAATCTAGTCTATATATATAAAAGGGAAAGCTGACTGATCCGCATTCAAAGAAAGGTATAAAATCAACCAGTTCTTGTAGTACCTACCCTGGCTATTGCCTGCCCACGCACAACCGCCATCAGACCAACTCAAGCGCCCCACGAAGAATGGGCTTTTAGCTTTTACGAGCTTCCCGGTACCTACCAACTGGCTTCCACCGCCTTAATGACCTAAACTCAGCTTTCTAGGGCTCCTACCCGACGGTTATCAACGGGGGACCATATTACAGCGCTAGTGATTTTATTTCCTTGTAAATTAATGCAGTAAATTTCGCCCTCAAGAATAAGGGCGAAAGTTGAAAAATTAAAAATTATTTTCCGTGAAAAGTCACCTGTGAAGAAAAATAATAATTTCATCAAATGAAAATGTTTATGAAAGTAGCAGTAATGCCCATCTCTAAATACCTATCATCTAAGTAAGCGACACCCTACCCCTGTTTAGGTACTGGTATTATTGACATTCGCCGGAGGGGAGGTTGCCTAGCAGCGCCCTTCTGCTCTGTCCCGCAGTTCTCTTCGCAGGGTCGGGAGACCTTAGAAGTATTCCAATGCCGTCTTTTAATTATACTTAACAGCGTTAGTTTCTTACATATAGAACTCTTTGATATATGCAGCAGCGTGTAAAAACCCAAGAAGTATGTAAGGTTTTAGTAAAAACTGTTATACCCATTCCAGGTGAGCCCGCTTCTATCTTTGTTATCACTCACCACCAGGTGAAAATTCAGTCAAGTGCTAACTTGTAACTGAATAAAAAAATATTAAAAAAATAAGATGATACCCGCAGACCATCCACGTGGATTTAGGATTTTAATATCCTATATGTATGTAGTTACAACCTACAATTTAAATGGCTGACTAATAATAATGGATAATCAGTAACTTTTATCTAACTTTACTATTTTATTTTCATTTTTTTGACAATTCTTTGACATGTACTCAATATTTTAAATGTATGACGATGTGATTATTTCATATTTATTTTTTTAACTTTTGGAATTGTAAATCTTAATATACTTAGATGCCTCACACCTACTTACTTGACAATACAGCATTGTAAAGTCGAAATCTCCTGAGGATGCTCCGGTGTCGGGGCGAAACGTGCGTCGAGAGTAGTGGAAAAGTCTTGTGTGGTGTTGCATGTGAATGGTGGTGGCAGTGCTTGCTTGGGAACTTGGCTTTATTGCTTGGTTGGGGAGGTAAGCGGTGCTTAGCTTGTAACTGCATGTTTGACCATACAGATTTATTCTGTTGGCGGATTATAGCAAAATAATTTTTAACTGTTTCTTGCTAATTATTTATTATCACCACTACATCATTGTTTGACAATTTGAAAGTGTACAATAGTACCCAATTTGAATAAACGACTTTGACTTTCACTTTGACTTTGACTCTACGATCAACACTGAATGATATTAATGATTTGGTGAATTTTGTTCAACATTCGTACCAAAATCCCCTTCGCACACGGAACCCTAAAAAAATTTAAAACTTTTATTAAGATTGCTTAAAACTGTCTGTCAGTCCCTCCCTACTGTAATGGTCCGCGCAATCAACTTATTGTATTTAATGAACAATTGCACCAAAGTGTAAATTAAGCTGTTAAGAAACGCTCCTACTGAGGGTACCCGGAGGAAATTATATAATTATGACTTGTCACTGTTTTAATATGACTGAATGTAGGATTGCGTGAGCTGATACTTGACAATTTAAAAGACTTCTTCATTGCCTTGATGGCTTGGTAGTTTTATTTTAGTAGGATCTAGGTATTCTCTGGTTCAAAATATGCTTATTTGATCCGGCGTGACAAACAGGTGGTTTTAAAGCATTCACATAATAAGTAGGTATAGACACTATAGATGACAGACCACGAACAAATTGACATCGCCCAAGTGGCCAGGTTTTTTAAAATGAGAATAAAAATATTTATTCTAAAATGAAACTACAACTAAGCAATAAGTCTAAAGACAAATTTGAAATAAGGTCAAACTATTATTTTTGCTTTTATTTTTCGGACCGCATTTCACCCAGAGACTTCATTCTACTTAAAAATATACCACTAGGCCATCAAGGCACTCGAGGTTTGTTAAATTGTCACTATATTAGCTATATGCGTTATTGTCAGTCAGTTTCTCCTCAGCACAGTTCACGACAGTTCTGGAATTTCTAGCAAAACGTTGACGCTTTACTTGTGAATGTACAAACATTTGACGCTAGCCCTAAAGTAGTCCTATTTTTAACCCCCGACCCAAAAAGAGGGGTGTTATAAGTTTGACATGTGTATCTGTGTATCTGTCTGTGACGTAGCTCCTAAACTAATGAACCGATTTTAATTTTGTTTTTTTTTGTTTTTTGATAAAAAGTAGCGTATGTGTTAATCCAGGGTATAATCTATCTCCATTCTAAATCTCAGCCGAATACGTCCAGAAGCTATCGCGTGAAGGACTAACAAACATACATACACACATACACAAAAGCATACACACAAACAATCGTCTTTATATGTGATGATGAAATTCCATGAAATTCACATGAACTCGGTCGGAACAGCAATTCGGTATCGCAGTCGGTAAGCCCTGGCCGCGATAACCTATCACGAAGTTCCGGCTGCGATAAACTAATTGTGTGATAGCGGACCAAACGCCGCCGAGATGCGGTTTGTTTACGGTTCCGTTAACCAATAAACATTGTTATTGCTACCTTCAAGAAGAAACATCAACCCCGTTTTTAATCGACTTCAAAAAAAGGAGGTTCTCAATTCGACTTTGTGTTTTTTTTTGTATATTCGTTACGCGATTACTCCGCCAAATGATCCGAGTGATTGTTATATTTAATTCTTTTTTTAGGTAATTGGTACACTTCAGAGGTGGTCATTTTAGTTTGGTGAAGATCTGATGAATATCTTCGAAGATGGAGAACAGAACTGTTCAATGGATAAGAGTTTCGCGATCAGTGTAATAGCTGAGTAAACAGTAGGTTTTTAACTAGGCATAACTTATTTTAAGACAATGGGACCTCTAAGAATTGTGAAATAAATTTTAAAAAAATCCGATTTCAATAACCACTAACACACTAGTAAACAATAATAATTTAATTTTTTTTAAATTACCCAATATATTATTATGTACGTATGCAAGAGTTAATATGTATGTATGGTTCTATAATTCATGATTTTTTGGAGTCGTAGACTCCTACCTACTACTATTCTATTATTTGTTGTTCTAGATCTAAAACGAAGCCAGATATTGCTCGATCCAGTTCTGTCTTAAGTTAGTCCACTAAGGATCTTGTGAATTTCCAATAGCACTTTTACAGAACATAAATACAATTCGTCACGAAAAAAAACTAGTGTGTGAGAAATAAGAAGAATAACCTACATGTTTAGTAAAAATAAATAAGGCTATACGCAAACTTGTTCTGTCAACCCTACCCCAAAGTAAACAAGCAAACATCTGAAGTATTTACTTTGATGTACCGTCCGCACAAAGTGAGAGAGCAATTACATTCGCCGCAAACGCGTCGCATATCTGAGGTGCGGTGCTAATGCGTGCTGGCGCAGTGTAGCCAGCATACAGTGAGGAAGCGGCCATGATGTGATACTTAACTTAGTTATTTAGATGTACCGTCGGCATCAAGTCAAAGAACTTTTGTAAACGCATCTATCATAGGCGTGTTGCTAATGCATTCTACCATAGTGTAGTGAACATAAAGGGAGCACGGTTATACCTGAGGATATACAATGAGGCTATACCTAGATCAAACATGGTAGGCGACTGACTGCCATGCTGGCAGAGCCCTGCAAGGAAAATGCGTTGCAAAGCCCGTTCTTCGTACATGAGAATGCGCTGCTAATGCGTGTTATCACAGTGTAACGATCTTACAGTTAGCAAGCGGCAAGAGCCTATAGCTTTCAAAAATAAACGTTTTTTTCTTTTTTCTTTCTTTCTTTCCTATAGCACGCTCATATATTTATTACAAGGTTATTTCTAAATATAAATTTAAAAAATATATCTATCTAAATTTAAAAATGCCGGAATTCGGATCTTGGATTTTCAGTCTCCCACTTATTAAGATCACTGCGCTCACCATTGGTCAGGCAGGTCGTCAAAAATCGTAAAATATGTAATTCGTATAATATGCTCTACTCAACAAACTAAAGGCATAACGCATAACTGAGTAGGTTCCTGCGGTAGTGGAGCAGTGCGGGAAGAGAGTGATGAAGCTCAGTGATTCGTCAACTTGTGACAACTGTCAATCCCTTTCGCACCGCTACCGGAGGAGCAGACTAAGTTATGCGTTATACCTCTAGTCTGTAATCAATTGCCCTGCGCTAAAAGTTACCAATTGTAGGATAGTTAAGCTGTGGTAGTGCGTACGAGAAGTCTAGGGCAGATTGTGAGCTAACCTGTATCTAGATTCTACACACAAATGCGTTTCAACAAAACCACGCTAGCGTAGCGCCGTGCGACAGTATGTAGCGTTGGCAAAAAC
The DNA here is from genome assembly GCF_905333055.1 of Maniola jurtina. NCBI lineage: Eukaryota > Metazoa > Arthropoda > Insecta > Lepidoptera > Nymphalidae > Maniola > Maniola jurtina. The sequence goes on from NC_060042.1 coordinate 13,696,019, forward strand.
AATATATGTTTTTTTAATATTTTTAACTAGCTAATGTCCCCCAACTTCATCCGCGTCGATTTCCGTGTTTCCTGCCTGAAAAAAAGATTTAGGTTTTTAAAAATGCCATGGAAATTGTGGTTTACCGAGATTAGCATCCTATCGCTGACTTGCGAGAATACTGACGTAACTGGTTACGTTATTGGTTTTAGGGAATGGCGTTTAAAAAGTTTTTTACAAATGTTTTCTGCATAACGCAATATGTAAATGATTTAATGAGGATTTGTAATTGTTTTTAATAAATCTAAATATGGAAATATCTTGTGCAAAATATGAAGTCCTTAATAAAGACGGGCTCAGCGTTTATCTGTTTGTACATGTAAAAAATTCAGGAAAAATGTATTTTATTAAGTTTTAACATAATTTCGAACGGGTGTTTTTAACATCTGTTTTTAAAGGTTTTTTTATATTATTTCATGATCATGTAGGTGTCAAGTTAAAAAGTCATCGGTGCACTTAAATTTTAATTGGCATTCAAGAATTCAGGCAAAAAACATCTAAAACGACTGAAACAACGTAAAAAGCCCATTGCAAGTACGTGAAACAAGAGAAAGCATTAGTGCGTACACGGGTCGACATTACAGCGGGTAATTTATTCAATTAGCCCAAAGTGGGCACAACGCGAGCCCAACAAATCATACAACAATATTAATGTTTTCCGGACAGGTTTATGACGGGTAGCGAGCAACGCGCTTGGGAGTGGACATAACGCTGTAAACGAAAAGTACTGACTAAAACACGTGTAATACTAATCTGTCACTACAACGCCACACAGAAAATAGAACTACTACTCATCATTAATCCTACTAATATTATAAATGCGAAAGTTTGTATGTATGGATGAATGTAGGGATGTTGAGTTTCTCTTTCACGCAAAATTACTGGACGGATTTGGCTGAAATTTGGAATGGATAAAGATTATATCCTGGTTAACAACTTAGGCTACTTTTTATCCTGGAAATCAATAAGTTCGGACGGTAAAAACCTATATCCACGGGAACGAAGTCGCGGGCATCAGCTAGTAACAAATACTTTCAAGTCGCAATCCGTGTTTGTCGGTGTATTCGTTTATGACTTTTAATTGGATTGCAATGCGGTTTTCACAATAATTTAGATGCATATCATGCATACCGTGAAACTAGCCGTTTTCTGCGGTATTCTCACAAAGCTTATATATGATATAGGTTTTTCAAGTGGCTAATTCAGAAATATCTCAAAACCGTAGGCTTTTGTGCAGGTTAATTAGTTATTTTTACACTAAAGATTTAAAAACAACATTGTGCAAAATAGTACCTATCGAAGGGCTATATTCAAACAAAAGTCGTGTTCTATGAAGCTGACAAAATGAGTATGACACTGGACATCAATTTTTTGTGCGCTTGAGTTACAGCCTGCAAAAAATTCTATTATTAAGGACCGATATTACATCTAGACGGTCGTTGAGATGGCCTTATGCGAGGATTAACTCGCGAATTGTATAGATTAGGCCGATTATGAAATAGACAGGTTTTACGATTGTTTAAATCGCGCCTGAACTTTTAGAAATACGATCAAGAAGACCATTTTTCGATGATGAAATTTGCCGACCCAGAGGACCACTTCTTTGGCAGAAAAGATCTTTCAAAATATCGCGTCTCCCGCAACAGAAAGAGCAGCAACTCTTTTATAAGTTTATGGCAGACATATAATATCACGCAAATATCGCCTCTATAACCAAAAGCAATACTCATTAGAATGCTTTGCACAAATCATTCAACAAGCGAATATATTTTGGCTTGACATTTCGCGTGCATAGATCAACTTTCACGTAGACAGTGATTTCCGTTGCATTGATTACCAAATTATAAAACAGTATGGTATTTACCTATTAATCTACGGGGGTGACATAGTCTTCTTAGACTAAACCCCCACCAAAAAAAAAGAGGAAAAAAAAATTACCTATTTTCTTAGGTAATCATTATAAATTATTAAGACATTTGTCCGCAAAATAAAATAAAAATAAATATACTTTTATTTGGGACTATAAGCTAGGCGCAAACACTGTACATAGGATGGATACGGATGAAATATAAATACTAATTGTTATAAATTAAACTTAAATATCGCGCAGATAATTATTATTTCAATATGCGGTTCGGGTTCCAACTTCATCCTTTGGATTTTAGTCAGTTGCTTTGATTATTCCTCTAGCTTAACGGAAAAATATATGTATGGGAAAAGCGATTTAGAGCGATACTATGAATAAAATAAAATATATGTACCTTAATTGCCACAAAGAAATAGTCCATCTTTTCATTAATTTTCGCACTAGAAAATTTTATTATGGAGAACTTATAGCAATAGCTTATTATTGAACTTAATTACTTAGTAAGTTACTAACCTAACAATTCCGTGTAAATCCAAAAATGAAAATGGTAATATAATATGTTTTTTTTTTTCAGATTACGCATTATTCAGATTTACGCATTTCAATCCTTATTATCAGCTTCACTTATTCTTATCAAGTGGCAGATAAATCAGAACTGTCTTGAAATAAGAGAACATCAACATTATGAAGAACTAGCAAAAAACTCTTTTAAACAATAAAATACAGTATATTTCTCAAAAAACACCTTTTATTATCTTACATTTAAGTATGTGCATATTTTAAACAATTTAATTATGCATGCGAATATAATAAGTTTACATATTAATAGACATAACATCCGATTTAAGAAGGTAGTACATAATATTAATATTATAACTTTCGTTTTTAGGCACATTAAATAGTTTTTCGTAGTAATTAAACTTTTCCGCTTTATGACGTTCATTGTTTCCTAATGGCAAGAAAATAAAATATAAGTATTAACATTATATGAATCTATACTAATATTATTGTAAATACTAAAGTGATCTATCTGTTAGCACATTAACTGGACTGATATTGACGAAAGATAAAGGTACGAAATTTTGCGCAGACGTGGCATTGGCTCCTTTTTACCCTGGAAAATCATAGAGATCCTATGAGATTACAAAATCTAAATTTACGCAGACGAAGCCGCAGTCATCACTATGTGTAATATACTCGTATCTACATCTCTACAATCCGTACTGCCACACTATCCACTAAAATGTGTTCAAACTTGCAGTTTCTGTGAGTAACTGCTCTGTGTAAATTGGAAACAACTTATATCGTGTGTTTAGCGGATATATAAATTACAACGTACTTATTTTATTAGGCCATTAATAAATAATACTATACAGCATCATAAATAAAACAGCAAAAGTATTAAATGCTATGCATTTACCGATGACTATAACATTTTTTTAAAGATATAAGAAATATTTATTGTTTATTAAACATGAATCATATAAAGTTGTATAAAATTAGATTACTGTAACTTTTTCGTGTATTTTTAAATAGTACAATAATACCTACTATGTAAACTGGTTCCGGTTTGTTAAATATTATAATGCTCTTTTCGTACTTACTCTATATTACTAAAAGTAAATAAATTGTAAAGAAATTAACGTACTATACCGGATAAATAAAAATAATTTTGTAGCAAATATATTTCTATGCATGTTGAGTGTTGACGGTACCATGTTTTAGCTCACATTTTTTAAATAAAATGACTTCATTTTATTTTTACATGATAGTTTTAGCCACCCACAAGAAATTGAAACAAGTGGAAAGACTTTATGAATTTCTATAGATAAGTTTTCTAAAGTTATATTTGCAATAAAACTTATTCAATAAAGTTCTCTAACATTTTAGAAATAGAGCTTAAAATTGCAAGCTAAGCTTTGATGCATTACATTTGCAGTACATTCACCATTAATAAATTATTCTAAACTAGACATGTTTTTATAAAAAGTATAACATAGTCTACAATTACATGATTTCGTACCCCTAGCTTGTCATTATTACAGTGTTTTTAACCCCCGACCCAAAAAGAGGGGGTGTTATAAGTTTGACGTGTGTATCTGTCTGTGGCATCGTAGCTCCTAAGCTAATGAACCGATTTTAATTTAGTTTTTTTTTTGTTTGAAAGGTGGGTTGATCGAGTGTGATCTTAGTTATAATCCAAGAAAATCGGTTCAGCCATTTGAAAGTTATTATCAGCTCTTTTTTAGTTACTGTAACCTTCACTTGCCGGGGGTGTTATAAATTTTTAATTTACCTACACTTGTAATTTGTATGTTTCTTAATTTTTTTAAAACAGCTAATATCTAATTGTTGTGTAGCTACTATAATTATCTCAACTAGTCATGACTTTTAAAACATTTTTACAGTGTTTTAGGTGCATGTATGATACATATTTTTGATTTATAAATTGTAATGTTTTATATTTTATTTTATTTAAAAAAAAATTGGTTTAATCTTTTCTTGTATTGCTTTATTTTCAGTTAAAATTAAATTAAATAAGTATCTAGTTACTAATTACCTATTAGAATTACCACAGCGCAATTTTGATGATTGAATTAGATTAAGATTTTAGTACTTAACTACGAGTAAGTTACAAGTATATGATATGATTGTAAATCGAAGTTAAAATACAAGAATTTCATTCTTTTAACGCGATGGTACAAGTGAAAAGTGATGACATCATACATTTAAACAACAGGTACCAGGCATACATAGCTGGAGAGGCATACATAGCTGGTAATGTTTATTTAGGGGCAGACGCTCCCTTCACTCCACGGCCATGTCGCCCCGGTACACGCAGATGTAATTATCTCTCGCCTAGGCTTCTAATGTCGGGGGAAGAGGGAGAAATGATAGGGGATGGAGTGGACGCTAAGCAAATTAAAAAGCATACACTTTGCCCACCCTAATTAAAAAAAAGTCCACGTAGTACGTGTGTAAAGCTAGTAAGTACTTCTTTTTCATAATCCTTCCTACCTCTCCCTAACTACATGTAAAGTAATGAATGCATCTCCTCTCCTTTTTCTCAAAGTTTTGTGAAAGTAAATACTATTTTTAACCCCCGACCCAAAAAGAGGGGTGTTATAAGTTTGACGTGTGTATCTGTGTATCTGTGTGTCTGTGTATCTGTGTGTCTGTGTATCTGTGTATCTGTGTATCTGTGTATCTGTGTATCTGTCTGTGGCATCGTAGCGCCTAAACGAATGAACCGATTTTAATTTACTTTTTTTTGTTTGAAAGGTGGCTTGATCGAGAGTGTTCTTAGCTATAATCTAAAAAAATTGGTTCAGCCGTTTAAGAGTTATCAGCTCTTTTCTAGTTTTCTTGTATAAAAGAAGGTTAGATAACCGTTAGGTTCATAATATTATGTCAATTGACAAATGTCAAGCTGTCAAGATGGACGTTGCCTAAATACATAATTATTTATTTGAAAATGACGTTTTGGAAAACTCAAATACTTTGGATCGTCGGGGGTGTTATAAATTTTTAATTTACACTTGTTTATTTAGACGTCAATTTACTTAAGATTAGAGAATATTATGTTCCTATTGTCTTATGTATCTGTATCTGTCCTATGTCTTACTTAGGTCCGTGATAGAATCCGCTGCGCTGTGGCTGGTTACTTAGGTGTTAATAAAATATTTAACGATTACTTGAATGTCATATCACTATGATATACTTAAAGCGAATTCTGTAGTAAAAAATAAAAAAGGTCTAAATTCTAAATCGAGGGCCATCCTTTTCGCAGGCAGCATAAGGAAAGGGATAGCAATACATTCAGAACTGGCGTTTTAGTTTAGAGATTGTGTTGTGTACTTAACAGAAATTAACCTCATTGTACTGCACAACCGTGTGCGCAAACACACTGAGGGTTTACTCTGCTGAGGGTGAGGGAATAGAGAGTGTACCTAATGCACTCTTTAATAGTTGGAAAGGCGGACACGACCGGAGACAGATCAGGTGCAAGACTCGTGAGTTTAATCGTCTCCTAAGCACAGCGGTGTAATACGGCGAGCGTCTCAACAAAAGGGTTCCTTTGCTACCTCTTTTAGCGTGACCCAGGCTAAGTGATAACCAAAACTGTTGTTTCATAGATCAGTGGACCCCGAGCTCACATCCTATTCGATTGTGAATACAATTACACGCAATAGGTACAACAAAATATCGTTTAAAAGTCATACCATACATTACATTACTTACAAACTAGTTGCGCAGCACGTCTCCGCCCGCGGCGGGCACGTTACAGGGTAATTTGTGTTGGCGATAACTCGCACAGCTGATACTCTGCCATTTGTTGCTCTACAGCTTGTAATCACTGTCACTCTATGCTTTGTTATTAGTTATTCGTAATGATAGGATTTCATGTACGCACGACTGTTTGAGGGCTCTGAACCCCTGGTGAAACTTTTTGTTTGACAGGTTTCTCTTGCCTTGAGATAATAAATAATGGAAGATCATTGAATTATTTTATGTACTACTAGCGAACCGCCCCGGCTTCGCACGGGCAGCTTATTATAATTTTATCTCTATTTTTGTAAATAAAATATAGCCTATGTTACTCAGGAATAATGTAGCTTTGTACTGGTGAAAGAATTTTCAAAATCGGTTCAATAGTTCCAAAGATTACCCCCTACAAACAAACTTACAAACTTTAACTCTTTATATACCTAACACTCCTCAAAGGGTTTGATTCCCCGCAAGGGCCTAAATTGTCTCTAAACTGATTTGACGTTCCAGTACGATGACGCGTAGAAACCGATTTATGCTTTTTTCAAGAGCATAATTTTAATAGATTTTTTAAACTTGGGTAAAGGCAAGTTCAAAATTGATTAAAATGGATACAACGCTGTAGATATTTTAGTTTCTGTTTACAGTACCAGCCACCTACCTACTTACATTGTAGTAAAATGGAGCCTGCTCGCTATCGTGTTATCAAATACGGTTGTTCCCAGAAACCTCTACCTACAGGTCAGGTAGTGTCGTTTAGTGATGTGCCTTCCGGAAAATACAACTTCGATATATCGATGACCTTTTTTAATTTATTTGCATTTGAGTCTTTGAATTCCTCGCTACGCTCAGGATTCTATTTTCGAGCCACTCGCTTCACTCGTGGTTCAATCTTGGAATCCTTCGCTGGCTCGGAATTCAATACAAACTCTCGGGACAAAAAAACAACTTTGCAGTCTTGCATAACAAATAACTTATCTAAAACTGCAGTTACCTTACAGCTCTTATAATTTATTTCAAATTGCTGTGGCACACGGACAGAGAAGACATACAGAGTGGACGAAATCCTTAGGATTCTTTGATTTTTTAGGGTTCCGTGCCTCAAAAGGAAAAACGGAACCCTTATAGGATCACTTTGTTGTCTGTCTGTCTGTCAAGAAACCTATAGGAAAACCGCGAATTTGTGGTTACATCATTTAGAATTTTTTTAAATGTGTTTCAATTTTCAAAGTAAGATAACCAAGTGGGGTATCATATTATGAAAGGGCTTTACCTGTACATTCTTAAACAGATTTTAATTTATTTTTATGCATAATAGTTTTTGATTTATCCTGTGACTACAGAACAGAACCCTCAGTGCGCGAGTCTGACTCGCACTTGGCCGGTTTTACGAAACCCTAAAAAGATGTCAGATCACTGACGATGTCGCGGACAAAAGCTAGTTTGTTTATTATTAATCTGTCTATGGAAAATATCTTGAAATTAATAGGTATTTTATTGGTATTTGCTTAAATAGAACGGTACAATATCAATATTTATCAGGCGTATCATAAATCGTAATCGGTATACGCACAACTAGTGCTGCGATGCGAACAAAACATCGATATTAAAATAAAAACGATTATTATTAATCATTATGAATTATGATTATTTTCTATTAGTTATAAGTATATTAATAAATTGCTTATTGCTTGTTATTTTCTACTGAGTTTTTTCACTTTAATATCCAAATACCAACAATGATCAGGGCGTATCCAAGCAAAACAACAGCGAATACCTTTCTACAATTGTAGTTATAAAAAGCGCTCATTAATTCACTTTACAGTGAAAAAATTATCTTATATCTATGTACATTAGGTATGTTTTACTTCACACAACATGCATTATGTGTTGTATACAAGAGCTATGTAATACGAAACATCTTGCAGACGATAAAAACCCGAATAAAATTTTGTATTTGTCATAGATTTTCGATGTGTAGAAAGCTTATCAAAATGATTGCATTCTATTAGCAATATTAATACTTTTTATAGGCATCTAAGATAGTCACTTAAATTGGTATGGATTTAACGAAATGCTCGTATATTGCAGATACGATAAGAACTTAAAAGCTATTTTGTTTTTTTTAATTAGTACGCTTCACTGCCTTCCTCATGCACCCGCTTCCCGCCACCTTCTTCAGGTCATCGGTCCAGCGGACTGAAGGTCATCTTACACTACACTTATGGCCCGCGGTCTTCATTCTAGAACGCGTTTACCTCATAAGCTGTCGGTTCTGCAACAGATGTGATCTGTCCACTGTAACTTCAGCTTGCTAGTCCCTGATTTTTCGAATAACTATTATCTGGGGAATAGGTACATTTGACGTTTTGACAGTATAGAAAAAAATGTCAAACCTCATATTTATTTCTTAGATAAAAGTTATTTAGCGATTGAATAATCAGCCGTAAATCAACAAATTTGAGAAAGCAGAGATAATTCAAGAGATATTAATTTCTGTCACTTCTGTTCTTTTACGATTTTTATTGCAATTGTATGGGTACTCAAAAATCGTGACATTTTCAAAGGTTCTTCGTTACCCTATGGCCGTACAAAATGACTTCTCACGCACCATTTTAACTCTATGGGTTAACTGTCTGTCAAAATTTCGGTTCACCTTTAATTAAGGACTAAAATCGTACTTTTGACATGATATTTGACACAAAGTTAAAATAGCGTGTGAGAATCTATTTTTTACGCATTATAAACCTGTCTGGAAACCTGACATGTCATAAGTCACGAGTCATGACCAATCTTGACGAGTAGTAACCCTACACGCGAATAAATCGTTGTCAATGTTCAAATTCGGGAAGGCGGAGATAGTTCAAGAGATAAGAGACACGTTATCGAGTGACAGTCGAATGTTTGGGGAATCTTTTGGTGGCGCGTAGTGATGTGATGGCTATCGATAACTGCGGAATGTGGGCCGGTAGCGAGTGGTGAGGTTGACGATACATTCTTAGATATTTTGATAAGAGGAATGGGACAACAGCTATTAATAATAATCATTAATTTAGTTCGGATACTTAGGAGTCTTTAGGGTCCTTTTAAATATTTTGTGTAAGCAAGTTTACATTTTATGAGAATAATTTTATGTTTTAAACCTATTAATTAAATAGTGATGCACACAACTTCATCCGCGTGGATTTAGGTTTTTAAAAGTCTTGTGTGATCTCTTTGATTTTCCTCGATAAACAGTAGCCTATATTCGTCTCTAGGATGTATAAGCTATCTCTATACCAAACGCCAAAATCAGTTAAGCGGATAGTCCGTGAAAAGGTAACAAAAAGATAAACACACTTTTGCATTTATAATATTAATATATAGATAAGTGTGGACACATAAAATGTCATAAAGAACACAGTGAAATACCAAAGCTATACTTAATTATGTTACGTCGACGATAAGTTATCAGTTCAAAGGAACATCGATGACTCGAGTTCGGTTCATTACCGCACCTATCGCCGCCCTTTGCCGCACTTTTTGCTTTTATTCCTCCACTCCACTCCGCGTCGCACGAATCATTTTGTATCGTAATTTTAGTTTATTCTGATTTCGGTAACAATTCCGTTCCACTGTTATAGTATAATAATAATTTATTTGTATTTATTTATTTTAATATTATACTTTAAGGTGGTTCGATTTCCATACTAATTTATTTTTCCATTTATGGACATCTAGGGCATAATTTCATATTGAAATCACATCACTTGGCTCTTATTCAGATCTTTATTTGCGCTAAAATATATTTATCTGAAGAAAACAATAGATTAATAGCTAAATGAGATCGAAATTTTTACTAATTTTTGTCAATGTATGAGTAGAAGGCGATAGTGTCGTACGCTACAACGTTTTAGTAGTGTGTGTTTCCGCTGCTTTCGTGGAAGTAGATGCTGCGTTGCCAGTTCGCTGATAGTAAGTTGGCAAGCGCTGTTGCCGCTCTTCGTTTTGCGTTTGATGCAAAATTAAAACTATTAGCTTCATGATGACTAGCTTTCGATGCGTCGGTCAGGTGATGCCAAACGTAAGAATTTCCTAAGAATTTAGGGAAAAATTCCCTAAAAGTTTGAAATCATGAACTATAACGCAGTAATATACTAAGCCTATTATTATGATAAATATACTTGCTTTTAGTAGCATAAAGTAGTTGTGAAACTTTTTGATTGATTTTACCGAAACCAAATTTTACGTCAACTTATATACTTTTATTACTACTATTTCATTAATATAGCCTTAAAATCATACTGAGGTATTTATAATGAATCGTAGTTATTAAAATAAAAATTTAAAAAAAAACTCGGGGTGTATGGCGCACCGCGCATTATTCAATATCTAGGCAAAAACTATTTAGAGATGGTAACCCTCTTATTGTGAATTGCGCGACGCGGTGGTACCTCCTCTAGTGTTTGTGATAAACAAGTGATAAAGTTTGAGTATTTTTATTGTATTGTTGTTTGTTCATACAACAAAAATAAATTATGGAGCCACGAACTTCACGCAAAGATTATCTGAATCACCAATACTCTGGCCCCCGGAAAAGTCGCAAACGAGTTCTTGGACAAATCAAAAGATATCATGGAGAAAGCAAAAGGTAAGTACACGAACCTAATAATAATTGCACTTCAAATACTTATTCGAAATGGAATTATTATTAGGTATTTACAATGCTTACATCATAAATATTTTGCTATAATTGATATCTAGTTATCTGCTATAATTTTTTGAAAACATAACCTCTTATTTGCAGTCGTAGTGAGTGTAGCAAGTTTAGTCCTAAGTGGAACATGAATAATCAAATAATAGTAATTGATCCATGATACATAGGTACCTATATATAATTAATTGGTTGTTTGTACTAGTTGATTACAAATCATTGTTTTTGAATATATCCTTATATTCTAAACACATCTGTTTATTGATTTCAGGGATTATAGAAGAAGAAAAATCAATTTTGGAAATAAAATGTTTTCCCTCATTGGCTCGCAACAGTCAAGATATGTTTTCTGCTGCAAAAGAGCGTAAAAATTTTCCTCTCTACATTGATAGTACTGGGAGGTTACAAATGAATAAAAAACACTATTTCTATTATCAGGTTAGTACCAAAATACTTTTTTTATCAGTAACTAGATGATGCCCGCGACTTCGTCCGCGTGGATCAAGGTTTTTCATTCCCGCGGGATATTCGTAATTTTCCGGGATAAAAAGTAGCCTGTGTTCCCAGGTATGAGCTATCTCCATACACACACACATACAAACTTTCGCATTAATTATATTATTTTCATTTTCATAGGTTTCTATTTTCATAGGTACAAATAGTAATAATATTTTTTATTTCAGATCCAGGGCCAGCTGCGGGTTACAAAAATGAACAAATGCTATTTTGTTGGATATATTTCTCCAACTTACGACATCACTATTTTAGAAATAGAACGTGATGAAGTTTTTATCGGTAACATGATACCAAAACTAGTTAATTTTTTTTTAAATTGTGTATTGCCTGAAGTAGTACTTCGGAGAGTCTGCAATAATCAAAATTGCTTAGACATTTCATTTTGTAAATAAAATCAATTTTGCTCAATTTTACTGTCCCATTCGGTGTCGAGACCCTTGGTCCCTGGGGTCCTAGCGCTTCAAGCCTTTTTAGGGAAATATGAAAAAAGTTAGTCGACATCACAGGAGACCGAAGAGCTGGCAGCTACCTCGGACAAAGAAAATTAGTCTAGCCATTCAAAGGGGGAACAATGTCAGTATCTTTGGAACCATGCCTAAAGGGACTTCTTTTAATAATTTATTTTAGTTATTATATTATATTTTTTAAGGTTTTTAGTTTTAGGTTCATTGTTTTAATAATTTAGATTTTAGATGTTCAGAATAAAGTATGTATTATTTCTAATAAATAAAATTTGAAAAATGTCTCTACTTTTAATAATCCTATAATCATATAAAAATATGTAATAAATGCGATAGTGTGTTTGTTTGTTGGTTTGTCATTCAATCACGTCACAACTGCATTTTGCATGCTTTCGAGGACTTGTATGGCTCTTCTCTATCTAATAATAAAAACCTAACTCCACACAAGAAGTCGCTAGCAAAAGCTAGTACAGTATAAAACGTCACAAAAAATATAGCTAGGTATAAAAATGTTTATATTATTTATAATATAATTTTAAAAAATAAATAAAAAAGGAAAAAAAGCAATAGTCAAGTCATGGAATAGAACCCGATACTTGTAGACGTTGTGCCTAGAGTCTGAACCATCGGTCTAGCGAGTACTTCTCTGATGAGTCGAAATTAGTAAACACCTTTGTATTCAACAAACCTGTGAATGTGTGCGTGAAAAATTCTGCTGCTACCACCGCGTGATTATCAGTACAAATTAAAGTATTTTGAAAATTAAAATACATCACAAACGTAGTTGGATATATTAAAAATATAATGCTACAATCGGGAGCTATATTAACATAAAAAAATATGCACATTTTCATTCATAAAAAAATAAAATAAGTCTAATTACAAAATAAACGCCATCTAGTAGCGCTGATGTGCCTAGCTGACCGTATCAAACCACCTTAATGTACATAGTTACTTGCACCACCTACCTCTAAAATTTAATATCTATAGCTATGTCCTTTGCCCCATTTTTGTTGCCTGGAAGAGATCGCTAGGTAGCGATAAAGCCGCCCAATTGTACCTCTGCCTTTATTTTTGTTTTGCTTTGTATGTGTTTTTCTGTTTTAATTTTGTGGTGTACAATATTAGTAGGTATATTCACTCATTCATTAATTTAATGATAGTGAAAATAGTTTCTAAATCGATTTACTTGCTTGCCTGTTCAAATAATGGTGCATTACTATCCAGACCGGAAATAAAGCAATTTACGGCTGCGTAAAAATCTACTGCCGAAGCGGTTTTAAACTAAACGAGGCTGTATAGTACTTTTCTCTCAATTGCGAGGAAACAGTAAATAAAGATTTAAAATTGAAAACTTGCGCAGTGAAAACTGATAATTCTTCTTTTGATACCTATTTTTTGTTACAATTGTTTGATTGTAAACACTTGTTAAATGATAATTTGGTTTAAATTTAAATTTTCACCAATACAACCGCGTGCGTATGAAAATTAGTGATAACGTTTTCATAAGTACATACTTATATAAAAGTAAACTGAGTTAGTACAAAGTTCATCATAGCAAACGTAGCTTGCTTCTTCAGAAAATTCCGAATTTTTCGCGATAACTCAAAAATCACTTTTTGGGATTATAATCGTTCTAGATAGAACTTGTAACACATAACATTTACTATGTTACTAGTAAACAATGTTATTTTTATGTACCTACTTACGTATCTTGTTATGTAGGTATACAAAACCAAGATTGCAAATATACTACGACTTTGACCTTTGCACTACACTCGTAATCGAGTATAACATAATATATTATGCTAAAGGTATTTAAATACCTGGAAAATTGTTAATAAAACGCTTACTAAGCTATGCCTTATGAGATATAAATACACCGCGAATATATAAGGGCGATTACAGTAGCGCGTTTTCTAGAAGACTCATTGTGACGAAGCACTGGTCAATTCTAACCCCCCATCCACACACTGCCCGTGTGGCATGGGAAGGAGCTAGGAACGGAGGCAGAGACGTAGTGTGGCCGCATCACTCGCGTGTTCCTCGTTCATGTCCATCGCTCCCTATTTTGTCAGTAAGTATTATTTATTTATTTATTTATTTATTTAATTATATATTTAATTAGAACGGACATTTCAGTCCAATTACACTAATTAAATTACAAATTCTCGCAAAAGTGCAGGATCTGACCTATGAGGTCAGCCCATTAGTCAGCAAATATGTCACAGCGAGGGGACTCCTTCAGCAGCGCGTTCAGCGCTGCCAAAGTATGCAATAGCGCGCACGTTTCCACAGTTTCAACGTCCATCGCGTTGCAAAGGCAAGCGACCTAGTGGGTGGCGCGTTGTCGCGATTAATTGCGCGAGTAGAGCAGTGTGTGGACGGGGGGTAAACTTGAAAGTTTAAAATGAACGCATCGGCGCAAAGTTTCCTGCCTATCGATATTCTACAGGATATAATATTTCGGACAGTGCGCCTGTTTCCTCCATTATCCTATTATTGTACCGCAAGACATCGTCAAGAATCAAGGTCTGCACCCGTATTCTTAGTAGTATTCCACAGCCACGAACGAAGCGATTTGCGTTCTCGTTTATTATTCGAACCGCTAGGACATGGAACGCCCTTCAGGCATAAATTTTCTTGTCCACTTTTATCCATGTCCACTTTAACAAGAACGTATAGCAGTTTCATATCTTAGCGGTACGAATTAGAAGCGCTAATCGCTTCGTACATTTCGGGATTTCGACATACGTAGGTACAGGTGCAGAACTTAACGGTGCGGTGCCTTGCGGCTGAGTTTTTCTTTTAAATCGCTGTGTAACGCGCCGCGTTTGGTTGCCCTAAATGCAAAATGAGCGAGTCATGAAGCAATAAATTGCAATAACCTTTGCTGCCCCCTCCCGCCCCGCGCCCCGCACAACCCGCGCCCCCGAGCGACAGTTTCAGACTATATGGCAGGATATTGCGTTGGTTGTAATACAAGTAAGTATAAATAGGTAGCGTGGTTGTAGTCGAAGCATCTCTAATTCTCCAGGCTCTACCTTGCGCTTTGCTCTACAATTTGGGTCAAAAATAAAGGCTAATTTTCACCAGCGCACGGTGTTAAAATGAAGTACCTATAGTACGCGACACGTTGAGATGGCGACCGGCACGTTGAGATGGCACATAGGCTACTTTTTATCCCGGAAAATCAAAGAGTTCCCACGGGACTTTTGAAAACCTAAATCCATGCGGACGAAGTCGCTGGCATCATCTACTATAATGTAAGACTTGTCTACTTTAAATTCTTAGTTCTCTGAACAACTAGATTACCTAACTTCCTACCTACCTAACATGGCTTCAATGCGACATTTAGGTAAGTAGGTACCTACAGGGGAAGTGTTTCACTTTGCACGGGTCTAGGGTCGCGTCAACTCTGACTCAGTACCACACCAGTTCTGGCTTCTGGGAAACTCATTGCATTACATTATGTACGCCTTCTCGGAAAAATGGTCGTGGAAATTGTTCGGCTTTTTCTATGGATGCCTCGCGTTTTCCTGAGCAATTATCGTGTATGGAACGCATTATTTCGACTTTTAACTTCAATAATAAAACCATAAATAACTAGTGGTCCAAGATCCCACTGCCGCCAGATCTTTATATTCTAAATACACAGCACTCGTTTTCACAGTGTCCTCGCATTAAAACAAGTTAAGTATATTAATTTTCTTAAAACGCACATAGAATAACTCCGAAAAGCTGACGCATGCCCGGGTTCCCGTAAAATCCCTCGAATAGGATGTTGCTGTGTTAACCACTAGTCTATGACCGCTTATTTCAAAAGAAAGTAGGTACGTGAGATAAATAAACCTAGTGTTAAACTAAAAGTACCTAAAATATAAATAAATTAGACTAAGTATAAGTATGGCACAGGTCGAGACGGCAATCGAGGTGGGGACGTCCAGCAAGGCTCCCGCGCTAACCCGGTGCGGGATAGCGTGGGTGACGTACGGGTGTGCGGGGCGTCCCCACGCCTCATACCCCGATTGCCATCTCGACCTATCGCGAATAGCAAGATTTGATTTCATTTTCATCTCTTACCAACCGTTCCAAATAGATCATAAATTCACAGCTACGGGTTGTTTACCTGCAAAAAGGAAAAACAATAGTTTAGTTTCAAACGGTTTAAAATGGTTTCAATTAGAGATGGCCCATTTCAAAGGTAGCCTGTGAAAAATCACGTGAAAAGCCTTTTCGTATCACAACACTTGCTATCTTATTTAAAGTAGCCTGTAAGTATATTCACGAAGCAAAATCTCATATTTAAATACTAATAAGTAAAGCATATAGCACGAGAGCGACAACACTCGCATCCCTGCGTGTTAGAAAGCTTTTAGTCAATAATATAATTGATGTAGTAAATATGTAATTCACGAAAAGAGAATTTTCACACTTACAATCATGAGTGCCAAAGTTCACATTCCGTTAAAACGGAAGCCTAACCTACGAAACACCTAATAGGTACCTATCAGCGCTATTGATCTTGATCATAATTCATAGTTAGGATTAATGTAGCAAACGATTGAATTTTTTTTTTCTTGAAAAATCGCCTGTGAAATCGCTGTGAAGTGTGTGTAATAATTTCATCAAATGAAAATGCTACAAAGGCAATCATGCCCATCGCTAGTTTCAATAGACATTGTTGCCGACCGGTTGGTCTGCGGTTTGGTGGCTACGTGATGTCTTGTCTTTGAACAAGGCCCTTTTGTTGAGGCCGTTTTTTAGAGCATTCTTTAGTAAAAAGTTTTAAACGTTAAAAAAAGATCTGCTTTTTTAGGGTTCCGTACAAAAGGACAAAAGGAACCCTTATAAGATTACTTTGTCGTCTGTCTGTCTGTTCATGTCTGTCAAGAAAACCTATAAGGTACTTCCCGTTGACCTACAATCATGAAAGGTAGGTAGGTATAGGTCTTATAGTAGGTACAAGTAAAGGAAAAAATCCGTAAGACAACTATACCAAGTGGCGTATCATATGAAAGGGCTTTACCTGTACATTCTAAAACAGATTTTATTTATTTTTATGCATTATAGTTTTTGATTTATTGTGCAAAATGTCGAAAAAATGCCCGAGTACGAAAGCCTCGGTGCGCGAGTCTGACTCGCACTTAGCCGGTTTTTTTATTATGTACCTAGTTGGGGTTTGGGAGTTTGGGAGTTTGGGGACATTCCTGTTGGACGACAGTGGAGCACACTCAGAAAGCACAAAATACATATTTGTGTTGACCGAGTGTGCTGTGCTGTGGAAGTGTGTGAATGTGTGAGGATTGCAAACTTGCAGAGTAGGTTTAATATAGGTAGGTAGAGTAGTAACCTAAAGCTACGAACCTTCTGTGTTTTGAAAGACTTGGTCGTGCTTACAGCGATAAAGCACGTTTCCAAAAAGTCGCTCTCATCTGCGAGCGGCTCGGCGGATGTTTTGACTGGCATCGATTTTACATGCCTAATATAAATCGCACCTACAGTCAGTACAGTCAAAGGCCGTAAGTCGTTTAGCACCTTAATGATCATTTTCGCGTGGCACGGTTATGCACTTGCGTTGGATGTGTGTGGCGTGATTATAGAAAAAGGTCATAAGTGCGACAGGTTTTTAATGCAATAGTTTTGCGGAATTACTACTCGAATTCTGAGGCCGCCCGTACATAATATTATTATGAGTACTTATTGGTATTATTTAGTGGGTCCTTTAGACATCGTGCCTATATTCTGTTGGTGGTTGAACACGATCTCCTAAATAAAACAGATCTAAATTTTCAGTGATCGAAGATCTAAATTATTGCTAACTGCTATCCCTTTCACAATGCTCTCTTGTTTATAATTCAGATACAAGCCCTTGACTGCAATCTTACCTGGTGGTAAGTGATGATGCAGTCTAAGATGGAGGCGGGCTAACCTGGAAGGGGCATGGCAGGTTTCATTAAACCCAATACCCCCTTTGGTTTCTACACGGCATCGTGCCGGAACGCTAAATCGCTTAGCGCACGGCTTTGCCGGTAGGGTGGTAACTAGCCACGGCCGAAGCCTCCCACCAGACCAGAGATTTAGAAATTGTAAAATTCCCAACCCCACCGGGAATCCGACCCGGGACCTCCCACTAATAAGACCGCAACGCCTACCACTGCGCCAGAGAGGCCCTCGCTGTGCGCTTGACTGTAATCTCGCGAAATAGGTAGTAGGTGAATGGTTGATGGATCCTAAGATGAAGTCTACCTAGAAGATGCCTATTCAGTTTTTTTGAGTGTGCCAATATTGTAGTTCGTTTATGACAAACATTAGTTACATTATTGTGAGTAGAGTTACTGAAAGGTGTCAAGCCGTGCCTGTTAGCACTTGAATAGGTTATCGATATTGCAGTTTTACCTACTTTATTGTAAAGACCACTGGCGCCGGGTAGAAATAAATGCCATAACGTGCGTGTAATGAACGCCACATGTCGTGAGAATGGCCAGCCAAGCAATAAAACAACACTTCTAATGGCTTTCATTCTTTCATTACTTTGCTGTCACTTTCTTCCTCGTTCTGGACCCCTGGTAGGTGGTCTACTTCTAATTTGCATGTGACAAACTTATTTTTTTGCCTGGAGGCTTCGGCCGTGGCTAATTGGTAGGATCTTACCGGCAAAGACGTTGCTAAGCGATTTAGCGTTCTGGTACGATACCATATAGAAACCATGTTACCATACAAAATTGACACTGTGTGAAATGGTCTTCGTATTGACGCTATATTGACAGATATCTCATCATCAATATTTAGTTCCGACTTTCGAGACACTCGTATGACGCTCACTGCTGTTATCATCGCCAAAATGGTGATAATCAAGTTGCTTTAAAAACAGTTCGGCAAAAGCACGTCCAGCGTTCTCAGAGGTCAGTGTTCACGCTTGCACTCACTTTCAGTGTGAACCGTGCAGTTGCCATCGCGTTTCACTGCCGCGCCGCGCCGTCGCGCGTTGTCCCAAATCACTTCACGTCCGAAGACAATGCAGGGGATATTGGAATTCGATCACAAAATCGACAAAAAACCGTAACGCAGACAAAGCAGACAAGGACGGATGTCATGGCGTCTCCGTCTCCCCAGGGGAGCATTTGACCGATGAGTAATGCTGCTTCGTCCCCGTCCTGACTGCTGTTCGGGAATCGAGTGGTATAAGTTATAAACTTTTTATAAAATTCTTTTTTTTAAATACTTCAATGCTATCTGCAATCAGTCATCGATATGAACTATATTCAGATATCAAGTGCGCGTCAAGAGTTGGAGGTCACTCCATCGAGAAACTCTTCTCTCTCATAAGGCTTTTCCTGGCTTTAGTGTCCACAAGACAGTTGATTTAAAACTTTAGGAAGCGTCTAATGATTTTAACAAGAGCTGAATGGATAGGTTTATATAAGAAATGGCTTTTAGACTTTTAAGAATAGGAATGGCTATCTAGCCTGAAACCGTCGACAGCAAAGTAGTGTCACGACGAAGCGCGACGAATCCAACGTACCGCCTACAGATTGCTATAGTGCAAGCGGACGAAGCCGCGGGAAGAGTAATGAAATGGTACTTTTCGATCCGCTTATGACTCGCGCCGGCTGCAGTAGTGAGAAAAGTGTAGAAATGATTGCGGCGCTTAAGACGGGCCGCGTGAAATAAAGTGGGCCATGCGTCATGGTGATAGTGCCCGCCCTTACTTACTTACTGCTGCCTACTGGTTTGTCTGAGTTACTGTTGCTACTCTGAACTTTGAATTCTTCTTTATCTATAACGGGGGAGTTACTCAAATGTGTGCAAAGGAGAAAGCTCGAATATCTTGGGCCGTATAATGCGTAACTCAAAATATGACCTGCTACAGACCTGCTAATACAGGGCAAGATAAAAAGCAAACGTAGACCTGGCCGTAGACAAACATCCTGGCTTAACAACCTTCACCAGTGGTTCAACATGAGTACAAGGTCTATGTTTAAAGCAGCGGTGAACAAAATCCAGTTAGCCTTAATGATTGCCAATCTCCGCTAGAAGATGGCACTTGAAGAAGATATCTATGTGATAGCCAAGACATGGTAGATATCTTGGCTATCACATAGATATCTTCCCTGTTCTGTTGAGGGTTTGATTCCGGGTTTGCAACTCTTTTCATAGTTATGTGCGCTTTAAGCAATTATCTAAACATTACTTGCTTTAAGGGTGAAGGAAACAATCGTGAGGAAACTTGCATGCCTTAGGCTGAGATCTATAGAGCGCACTTTGACTTTGCTCAGACTTTCAGTTGAAATAAGATAGATTTATGCCAACAATATAGGTAAGTAACTCTGTCTCGTTTCAACACTGTCTTAAATTAACTAACTCTGAGCAAAGTCAGAATGCACTCTATAGATCTCAACATTTGAGTTCTCAAACAATATGTGTGAAGTTTGCTTATCCGCGCTTGACCAGCGTGGTGGATTACGGCCGAACCACTTCTCATTCTAAGAGTCTCTGTACCTACTCAACTGTGGTCCGGCGATATATTGAGATGATGATAATGACGAGGTACCTAACGTATACTATTTTGATGGCAAACGCACTATTCAACTTGAACTTTACACGAACTATAAATAATTGATATAATTTACATAAGTCATAGGTTATAACTATAATCTCCATATAGGGTTATAGGGTTGCCATCCGTCCGAGTTTTCGTCAGATTTTTCCTCTGAGTACAGTCACTGGTAAGATCGAAGGAATAAGAGTCCGCGGACGTAGCCCGAGTTGGTCAGACGAAATAAAAGAAGCGGTCGATACACCTATCTGCGATGCTATTCACGCTGCCAGAAAAAGGGAGTAATGGAGGCACATCAAATTCAAAATATTTTAGTTCAATTAGACTTTTACAAGTTCTTGTGAATCGTCAACAGCATCTACCACTGGTTCGGAATGCTATCGTCGCAAAGATTGCATCTAAGGGGAGCCAGTTGAAATAAGATAGATTTATGCCAACAATATAGGTAAGTAACTCTGTCTCGTTTCAACACTGTCTTAAATTAACTAACTCTGAGCAAAGTCAGAATGCACTCTATAGATCTCAACATTTGAGTTCTCAAACAATATGTGTGAAGTTTGCTTATCCGCGCTTGACCAGCGTGGTGGATTACGGCCGAACCACTTCTCATTCTAAGAGTCTCTGTACCTACTCAACTGTGGTCCGGCGATATATTGAGATGATGATAATGACGAGGTACCTAACGTATACTATTTTGATGGCAAACGCACTATTCAACTTGAACTTTACACGAACTATAAATAATTGCTATAATTTACATAAGTCATAGGTTATAACTATAATCTCCATATAGGGTTATAGGGTTGCCATCCGTCCGAGTTTTCGTCAGATTTTTCCTCTGAGTACAGTCACTGGTAAGATCGAAGGAATAAGAGTCCACGGACGTAGCCCGAGTTAGTCAGACCAAATAAAAGAAGCGGTCGATACACCTATCTGCGATGCTATTCACGCTGCAAGAAAAAGGGAGTAATGGAGGCACATCAAATTCAAATTCGAAATATTTTAGTTCAATTAGACTTTTACAAGTTCTTTTGAATCGTCAACAGCATCTACCACTGGTTCGGAATGCTATCGTCGCAAAGATTGCATCTAAGGGGAGCCACGATCCTCAAAATTGAGGGAACGGCGCAGGATGAAGGAGGGTGTCCGCGTAGCGTCCGGGCTGGGTTTTGCATACCTACTCGAAGGTTTTCAAAGCTTAGCGCGTGAGACTGCGAAAAAAAAATTGCCCGCTGTTAGCGATCGCTCGCAGCTTCGTTCGCCAAAAATGTTATTATTATTATTGGGGGAAATTCGGAAAATCTAGTCTTATTAATTGTCTATGTTACAAAGGGAACCTCCATGCAAAATTTCAGCTTTCTGGGCCCAAGGGTTTAGACTCGGCGTTGATAAATCAATGAGTGAGTCAGGACTTTTCTTTTCATGTATGTATGGAATATGGATGTCCTAGTTTCAATCTTAGGAATTTGGAATTTTCAAGCTCTTTGTTCTATTTTTTAGATGTAAAATGTAAATCGTTACCTCTAAAATAGGACAAAGAGCTTGAAAATTCCAAATTCCTGAGCCATCGGGCTAGCCTAGTTAGGTATAGTTGCGGTAGCAGGTATAGATATAAAAGTTGAAGTTAATCGGGGTTAAGGTCCGTTGCGAAAGGCGGTCTGTGAATTAATGAAGTAATTGTTGATATTTGTAAATTATTGTAATCTGTTACGAATTACGACTGCTCCAAAGGTCAGTGCTGATTGTATAGTGTAACTTTTCAAGTTAACGGTTAACAAGTATTATAGGTAGAGATGTTTTTATAAATATAGATGTTTAGGAAAAACGTCACTCGTGGTTAAACACCATACGTAATTTCGACTTAGATCTAACTTAAAAAGTTACAAGAGAGAAAACTACTTAGGTTACAAAAATATTATTTTACCCGATTTAATATCGAATACCAAAAATGTATACTTAGTAGTTAATTATGAGAGAACATAATTATGAAAAGACACTATACCTAAAAGTTACAACAAAGTTGAAAGTTAACAAGCGCGCACAAAAAAATGCTTAACTATGTAACTTAATACTCGTACGTTTCGGCATTATTTATAAATGTTAATTATTTGTTACACAAAATTCACATTATTATTGAACACTTGAGTCTCACATTTCACTGTCATGGCAGCTGACGTCACAACACCACCTTGACAAAACACCTTGCGCAATTCGCAGAAAGTTTTCGACGGCAAGATAATCAGCAAAAGTGCCTCTTTGTATGTTTAGCAAATTCCATGCCATTTCCGCTCTAGACTGTTGTAAACAATGGGTAAAAAGAAACTTATTGAAACTTAAGACTATCGTCTAGGACAAAAGGCGACGCCTTCTCCATAATATCGTGCGATAGAGTTGCAAGTCCAGTAGGCATTTACCTACATTTTATTCTTGAAAAATTGTTACGGGTAATAACGTTTTAACGAATAACCATGCAAGTTTTCTCACAATGTTTTCCTTCAGCGTTAAAGGAAATGATATTTAGGTAATTCCTTAAGACGCACATAGTTTCGAAAATTCAAAGAATATTTTAATAGAATAAAAATCGGTCAAGTGCAAGTCACACTCGCGCACCGAGGGTTCCGTATTACCTACAGTCGTATTTTATCGACACTTTTCTCTTATGTGTGCTATAAGACCTACCTACCTGCCGAATTTCATGATTCTAAATCAACAGGATCCTATAGGATTCTTGACAGACACGACAGATAGACAACGCAGTGATCCTATAACGGTTCCTTTTTTCCTTTTGAGGTACGGAACCCTAATAACAAAATTATATGTACCTATAATAAATAGTTTTAAAGTTCATTGCCTACCTAATACAGTCCACCTCGCCAGGTGCCAGTCGCCACTCGAGCGCTAAAGTGGCTAAGCCGAGATAGCACAACAATAAAGCCATTTACTGGAAGAAATACAGCTTAAATACATTATCCGATTATGCAGTAAGTAAATGGCTCTTTGTATGATATTATTTTCATAAGAAAGCAAATATGGAGCGATGAAAGATCGTTAGCAACACTGACATGACGTGCAAAAAAACCAGGACATACCTATTATATGGTGTGACCCGGACAGCAAGAGAGGACGATTCGGTCTTCTGGGAGTAAAATCGAGGTTTTATATAGCGATTTGTTGTAATTATTCGGTAGTAACTAAGTACTTACCTATTATGTGAGTAGAGGCCTAATGTTGAGAAGTATCCAAGTAAAGTGACTTGATAAAGTACCTACTTGCGTTTCACTGACGCCGGTAACCTATCAATCATCGAAACATTAGCCGGGACGAGCCAGACGATGCAGTGGATATGTGGATCGTTTGCACGACGGAACCGGAAAGTTCTAGAGTGTAGACCGCGAATAAGCAAGCGTAGTGTAGAAGATAGATTTCGTCTGCGTTAGTAATTGATCACCAATACTTATTCGGGTGTGGAACATCGTGAGGAAACCTCTGAGAGGTCTCCATAATGTTCTCGAAGGTGTGTGAAGTCCGCCAATCTACACTGGGCCAGCATGCCAGAACTAGGAACGGCATTCCGAACCAGTGGTAAATTATTTTGACGATTCAATAGCAATTGCAAAAGTTTACTTGAATAAAAATACCTTTATTCTATTCTATTCTATGGCTTTCCTTTTCATTTTGAGAGGAGACCCGTGCCTGTGCCCGTGCTCAGTAATGCGCCGGGTTGATCTAGATAATGATGATGAATTTTTGGGTACGGCGATCTATCAAATCTAATGCATCTTCTAGAATTGCACGGATAACTAACAGTGTTTTGATTAGATTTATGCGTAGGAGCCTGCTTTTATCGTAAAAACTGAAACACAAGCAAAGAGTAGATACCCACAGCTGCATCAGGCGGTTTATAATAGCTATTAGGTTAATTACAGGCGGCCGGGGACATGGCGCGTCGTCGGAGAGGCGCGCGGCGAAATCAAAGGCGATCTGTGCGCTTGCTGCTTAGTATGAGATTTTTCATCATGTTCGAAAAACGAAAATTGGCATTGGGGGATAGCGAGGACAAAATTAAATTTTGTTCTTATGGGAGTTTGAGCTTTCTCTCTTCCGTTTGGTCCGCGACTAGTGCTTTAGTTCACGAGTTGTCAGAAAGTATTCCATATATGTAAATGTTTAATTTTTTATAATTATTTTGTATTTATTTACACTTTCTATCTAACATATGAGTTTCGAGTAGGACTACTCTTAGTTTTTTTTCTTAAAGGTAGTGATGAATATATTGAACAAATATTGAATTTCTCGCTACGCTCTGAATCCAAACTAACGCCCTCGGGGAACAAAACATCGCTTGGGCCCCTTAATATAACACAAATAACATTACATCTCACTTACATTATTGTAATTCGAGCTTGATTGCCTTGAGACTGAAATGCCATGTTTTAAGGCTTAAGTTTGTCCGTACATCTACACCCAGCACTCCAAGCTGAAACGTTGCGAAATTAAAATCGGTGCCAGTTAATTTTTGACTTTAAATCAAGGGTTTGAAGGTCCATTTTATTTTGATGTAATTATGCCTCGAGTCTCGAATTCTATCAACGTTAGTGAAATATAAAATCTCATACTAAGCACACTGTTTACTTTGCGTACTTTAAACAAGCACACTGATTTAATATCCGACAAGTGGTATCAAAGAACAGTAGGTAATGGTGACCATGGGGGAAAATCCTGCCTTCTAAAACCGCGCTGATTCAATAACCGACCCCGTAAGTGGTCTCAACTCACAAAGAACAGAGGCCATGGGGGAGGCTATGTATCTGAATTGCATTAAGCTGTTTACAAGTAAATACTTGGGTAGATAAAGGTAGACTTCCATTCGCAGCCGAAGCGATTCGCTGAACGTGTCGGTCGTTCAAGCTCTCCGCGTCATACGCGTGCGGCCATTTAATGGTAGACTTCCGTCGCGGCTGAAGCGACAGACGCGCGCGATGGACGAGTCGCGGCTGACGCGAGGATACTAAACGCTATGAAAATGTATGGCGCCAAAAGACCAAAAGAAAGTTGACAGAAGAATACAGCTGGTCTGGGTAGAATTTGGAAAATTGTTCAACGAATCATCGAAGGAAGGCCTGTGTGGTGGCGCGCTCTTGGGAAGGCCCATGTTCAGCCGTGAACGCAAACAAGCTGATCGCTAAGACCAAAAGACAGGCCAAAAAGCGTTGGATGGAATGCGTACAAGAAAACCTGAAGAGAATGTGAAATACACAAACTGAAGACAGAAGACGAAGGGCCGGAATGGAAGAACGCTGTGAAGGACCCACAAAATATGATGACGATAATAATGATGTGTGGGATCTCAATTCTAATTGAATCCTAAAATGAAATCGGTCAAGTGCGAGTCGGCCTAGCACACGAAGAGTTCCATATCATCGCACAAAAAATAACACTTTTTGTGATCACTTTACGCTTTTTGGATTTTTCCCTTTCGGGCTATCCGACAGTGTTACCTGACTTTCATGATTCTAGATTAGTTCTTCGATCGGTCCTCACGGACACGACAGACAGACAATGAAGTGATCCTCTGAGAATTCATTTTTTTCTCTGGAAAGATACAGAACGCTAAAAAGAGCGGGCCAAATGGACCGCTGCGCTAGCTTATTATCATAGCAAAGAGCCCGCGCGTTTTTCCTTTCAAATTATTACTATGCGGATAAAATGAATTGAAAACACCATTTTGAATCCAATCGGCTAATCGACTTTCCATGCACGATAACTACGATATACTCTTATATTTCCGAAAAACAGGTTTACGAATTGAATTTCGAATGTTTTTTGAAAACATTTTCGATTTGAATTTCGAATTCTTTTTTAAACATGCTTGTTATTGGTTGGTGGCTCAAAATGGTTAACCCCCACTGAGATTTTTGGCTCTGTGGTTTGTATGGGATTACGTAACAGAGACAGTGCTATACTAACTTCTTTCCATGGATAGGGGTTCGTACCCCACAGTGCCATAACTCAAGACAGTTATCTAGTTTGGAACAAATTTTTAAAAAGCATAACCTCATAACGTACCTACACTGGCAAGCGTCACTACGTATTTGGTTAAAGGAAACAAGTTTTTTTCCTTCATCCTGGAAAAGTGTTTAAATTGAGATAGTACCGGTTGTCAGTTCACAGAAGATATTTAACATCAAGGCTTAAGCCTTTGTTGGAGCAGAAACAAGGGCAAAAAAATAATTTAAGCAATTTTTTTCTGATTCCATCTTATCTAACATCCGTTTCATTATATTTTTTTCTATATTATTATTGAATAATAAAGGACTTCAGAGTCGAGCTTTGTCATAGAACAATTTCCGCCCAATTTCCTATTATTTATCGGAAAATGGGAACAAAAACCTCATACAAAACCAACGTCATCCCTCGTCAGCATCTGAAATGTCACTAGTGCGAGAAGGTCGCAGGTGTAGATTCTAGGTTCAACACGCATGCGTTGTACTACCCACAGAACATCGATATCACATACGCTCCACAAACTTGTAGCTATACGATTATCGCCTTCACCGCTTTCGTAATAAGGTTATTTGTAAGTGGAATACCAGTTTGGTGACGGTAAATGCAAGTTGGTCCGTCTCTCCGTTGATGCGGTATGCAAAATTCAGATATCAGCCAGTTCGGCCTCGATCGAGTTCGAAATTCGAATTGTTGTCAGGGCTGCCAACTGCGGTATTTAACACAAGTACAGGTTGGTATGGTACATGGTGCATACCAGAGTAGACTGCATCAAATAAGTAGACGTAACCATTCTTAGTTCTTATATCTATAAAAGTGAAAGATTGTATGTTTGGATGTTTGTAACTCCTTCACACCACAATGATTGAACCGATTTGGCTATTTGGAATGGAGATAGCTTTCTACATAATATTGTCTGTTCCGTTTGCCGTGGAGACCCCTGGAGTCTTAGTACAAATAAAGTTACGAGACATTTCACCGCGATTAATAGCCTCACCTGGTGACAGAAGGGCTGACTCATTTTTTGCACAAAGGATCAGCCTGACTGTCCAGCGCGGAAATGCAGCCATGGCACCATTCCACGCGGGAATGATTTCTACAGTGATTAGATAAAGCTTGCTTTAAGTTTGATTGTAACATTTTCAACTTAGCTGTATTTCTAAGACAGGCTATTATATTTTATCCCGTAAAATCAAAGAGCCTCAACGGGATTTTCAAAAAGCTAAACACACGCGGACCAAACCCGGAACCTCTTGCTTTGATAGAGCCTTTTAATGCAGGTAGGTATTGTTCAAAGCCGTGCGTTTCAATCAAACCCATTATAGCACTCGTGTAGCATGAAATATTGCACACAGAGCTACCGTGCTAAGCAAACTGCGCCATTGTTGCGAAAAGCAAGCCTATACTGCCGCCACTTAGAAAGTATCGTCAAACATTATTGAAAATGTATTTCTTTTTAACAGAAAAAGATTTTAGAAAAGAGAACGAGGTGAAATTACTACAATCGCTATGGTTGTCATTGACTAAATTCGTGGTATTTTTGTTGCAACAATGAATTCTAGCCAATAGTGAGCGAGTGTCAGCCAATCAGAGGTGATTGCGATCGTCACACTGTAGCTGTTATTTTACTATAACAGAGCAAGATCCCATTGCCGCCAGACCTTCCTTATTTTTTGAGGAACAAAATGTGTGGGATAGAGTAGTTTCAGTGTGTCCTATAATACTAACGTACGCATATTTCCTAGCTTGTACTGTTCGCCATTTTATATTAAAAGTACCTATTTAAAAAATTTACTCACTTTTCTTAAAGTCCGACTGCTGATTTTCATGTGTTTTACAGAATTTTGTTATTAATTAATATTCAATACTTACTGGTGTCTGGCACTTCCTGTAGGCGGATTTCTGCCAGATGCTTTAAAGCTCACAAAAAATAACATAGTTTATATTAGATACTTATAGTCTGAAATGTATAACTCAGACATTAAGAAAAGTGAGAATGTTTTTACGTGCATTTTGCTACTGATAACTTTAAACTGACCCGAGGTACAAGCTAGCAAATAGCATACTAGCACCACTCTATCCCACACATTTTGTTTCTCAAAAAATAAGGAACGTCTGGCGGCAGTGGGATTTAGGACCATAATAGTAAACACGTACCTATATCGCGACCAGCGCGCAACGTTTTGATGTCACTACAATTTTCTGAACGCAATGTGAAATCCAATCCAATCGCCGTATTTATTAACGTGATTGGTAATTTCTATACAAGCGGGCTATATCTCCGATTACGGGCATATCTCCCGCCCGATCTATCGGCGAGCATTGCACGCGATACGTCATTAATCATATCGTAATGGCGGATTTAATTGTTTGCTTCAAATTGTATAAAATACCTTTAAACCTACCTCTGCGATAAGCAGAAAAAACCAATCAAGTTCTAGTCGGACTCATACACGAAGGGTTCCATCTTCCAAAATATCGTACAAAAAATAATAAAATCTTCTTCTTCCGGACCTTATCCCACGCTACGTGGGGTCGGCACAACATGTCTTCTTTTTCAAGGAACCAAAAGCTTAATTTGCTATAATCCGCCAAACCAAAGAAACCTGTATGGTACGCAGCACCACACAAATTCAAACACAACTCGACGCGCGTTTCGCCCCGACACCGGAGCATCCTCAGGAGATGTAGACCTTACAATGTCTAATTGCAAAGCTTTGCAAGTAGCGTCGCAAGCTTGCGTCGAGTGGTGTTGGAATTTGTGTGGTGCTGCGTACCATATAGATTTCGTTGGTTTGGTGGATTATAGCATATTAAGCTTTTGGTTCCTTGTATATCATGGACTTCCGCAAAATAACGCCTGCTTCTATAATACATGTCTTCTTTTTCCACTCCCTTCTGTCATCCGTCAAAATATCATCGACCCCTTTTATACGCATATCCTCTTTCACGCGATCCATCCACCTTTTCCTCTTCTCCTCTTTTTCCCTTCCACGTGCATATTTAAAATTCTTCTTGTGATATGACTTTCATCCCTTCGCATTATATGCCCATACCATGCCAGCCCATTACCCCCTCAGATTTTCTACCACTGCGCTACTTTCAAACTTCCCCGTAAAAAAAATAACACCACACATTACCATTAGGTACCAGTTACCCCGGCGCCTCTAATACTTGAGCATTAAAGGTAAAGGACCTCAAGCAGAAGAAGCACAGGCGGACAGTGCGGGATGTGTCCCCCCCCCTGCCCTCCCGCCTTATATCGCAATCGCCATGTCGACCTGTTGCGAACTTCAAATATTTTTGTAAATTTTTGTATACGAGTAACTCAAAATCGGCATCACGCCGCTTCCCAGATACCATGTCTATTACCTTATTAGTTTCGTGGTCTGCAGTAGGTACATAGTAAAATTTAACTTATAAAATAAAAACAAACCACACGAATATGCAAGTTAACTAGGCAGTACATACATATACCTTGCGTGTTTTAATTAACATACGAATGAGCATTAAAAATAACATTAAAGTGAGTAATGTCGCGATCGCTCAGTGTGGGTAATGCGACTTGGCGCTTACACCTGCCGCTTTCACTCCTAACGTATAAAAAATTACAAATTATTAGGTTGGTACCACTACCCATGTAATAAATGCGAAAGTGTGTTTGTTTGTTGGTTTATTGGTTTGTCTTTTAATCAGGTCGCAACGAAGCAACGGATCGACGTGATTTTTTTTGCATGGGTAGGTATAATTAAAACTTTTTCGGCGAGTGTTGAAATTCTAGTCTAGCTAGCGTCGCGGCTACCTGCGTCATCGATGTATATGAATTAGCCTTTCCCATACAATTCCGTCCGCAAAAATACGCTTGAATCTTACGTCATCGTCATTGACAAAGTCAAGAGACTTATGCAATTTCTCTTGACTTTTTGAGCGCGTTTTTTATCTTCGAAGGACCCATCCATATACATCGATGCCCTGCGTGTGCTACTCTATGCTAAAACAAGTGTAAATTAAAAATTTATAACACCCCCAAGTGAAGGTTACAGTGCCTAACTAGAAAAGACCTGATAACTTTCAAACGGCTGAACCGATTTTCTTGGACTATTTGGATCGTAGGCGCGGCCTTCAAACAAGTCGCATGTAGCCGACATGCGACTTGTTTGATGGTGTCTCTCCACCTTATGGGGATCTTCACAGAAATCCAAATAGGGATCTTCCAATGCTGCGAGGTCACCATTCCAGCACCTTGGGACCGCAACGTAGAAGATACATAGATGAAGTTATTTAGTGTAAGTAAACACAGAAACCCACCGCAAGTAACTATACTTGAATACCT
Organism: Maniola jurtina; assembly: GCF_905333055.1. NCBI lineage: Eukaryota > Metazoa > Arthropoda > Insecta > Lepidoptera > Nymphalidae > Maniola > Maniola jurtina. The sequence goes on from NC_060042.1 coordinate 13,726,760, forward strand.
ACGTAACTTTGGCACGGGGAGTGAAACTTGAAACTTGCTGCAACTTAGTTGTTCGGTAAAACCTTGCGAAGTAGCACTTTGTATCTCTCCGCCGCTGAAAGTTACTACTTTTATCGCCAACTTCCACACTAAGCTGAATAGGTATAGGTACTTATTTACCTACAGTGGTTACTATGTAATTATCACACAAATCATAATAATTAAAACAGCGCCGCTGCGCATGAAAATTCCGCTATGTGGAAAATCATAAGTTTTTACAAGACTCTTTTAGGGCCGATTTTTCAATCGTCAAATAACTTTTATCTAAGGAACAAAGTCTTATTGTCAGATTTCCTATACAAAAGTTATTTGACGATTTAAAAATCGGCCCTTGAACTTAACTATTTGTAAAAATATGCTTTACTTTTAGATCATAATCACATAGCTAAAAAGCTTATCTCTTGAACCAGCACACGTGTTAAAGAACGGGTTTCTACATGTACACACGATCCAAACTTCATAGTCGTTGATCCTTCCTCGCTGTGTTGGGAAAAATATACGCACAGAAGCCTTCAGCTTTTATAAAACAACGAAGGTCTGGCACGCGCTGGCTCTTAATCCGTAAGCCTATCTTTCTAATCTAGCGCCTTCTATCCTAGACTACCTCAACGCACTGCAATAACCATCGGGTGAAAACGCAGCCAAGTCACGCCGAGCTAAAACCTGTCTAGTACCTACACGATCTAATCTTCAGCTACCCATTCCTCGTTTATTTTTAAGACCTAGGCACATTCTTATGCGGAAAGAGTTTGATTGCGCCTGCATGCCGAGTAACGTGGTACTTGGTAGCTCTATTATCAGTAATCACTGTCCAGCAATCTTACAGTTCAGAAAAGGTTTATTTTCCATTCGTTTACAATTGGGATGACGACTGTCTCAAATAAATTATTTCTTAGGAACTATTAAACAGAGGGTCTTCCAAAAATCGTAAACTGCTCCACAGCTGTTGTACGTCATATTATTAAGCTAACGTTTATGACGTCACTTCTGTGAATTTCATACAAGTTCTCATATTATGCAAGCATTTTGACGTTTGATAAAAAGTCGCTGATTTGACAAAATAGTCACCATCCCTAATAATAAGATGCAAGATTGCGATCTCACCTAAAGAGACGATGTACGAATAGAATGTAGTGGCTGGTTGCTCTTTTCAAAGATTTAGCCACACCATTGGCTTCACGCAGGAAGGTTATCATATTATAGCCAATCATAGATAAGATAAGAGCAAAAAGACACACTTGAGGTTCTGAACTGTGTGATATTTATACTGTGTGTGTATTATCATGAGTCACGCGTAAATGTGTCCACGACTTGTTTGGTCGGAAGTCACTAGTATTAATGGACTTTTTGCGTTAGAGCTCATTTTTATCGCAAAGATTACATTTTGTGCACACGTTCAAACTATTGACGAAACATGCTACTTTTTAGCCGACTATGGCAAAGCCAAAAACAAGGGTTATGAGTTTAGCAATCTATGCATGTATGCAGGTTTGTATTTATGTGTGTTCCACCGCAGCGCCTAAGCTACTGAATTGATTTCGATGAATGAGGTGTCAATCGATTCGTTATTATGGTATGGGGTGACATAGGTTACATTTTATACGAAAAAATCAACCTGAAGGATGTTACATCAAAAAAGTGGGGTCTCCAAAAATTTCCAAATTTCCTCCTCTCCCTCCAACTAATAGAACCACAGCGCTCCCCATTGCGCCAGGGAGATCATCATGACCAAATGAGAGTGAGGGATTATACAGTGCACCTGCGTTTGCGCACACAATTCTCCAGCGGAGTTGGCTATCCATCAACCACTGCGCAACAGTCCGTCGACCCGGCGACCGACAGTGTGGCAATGTGTAAGCTTCACCACTATCAGGTCAGCCGACCGTGCGCCGGCGGCTATTGTATGCTAATATGGCATTGATTAATCGGAGATGTAGAAGGTACAACATTAACGTCTCAGGTTTATGGCGCTTTAAGTTTCTACGACGTTTTTTCACTAACCTTTGAGATTAGTAGTTACTATTTAGCATTTTCCTGTGGCGATGCTTTTATGATGTTTTTTTTAGATTGTGGGACTATTGAGCTGATGCTAGCGACTTTTTATCCTGGAAAATCAAAGAGTTACCATGAAATTTCGAAAAACTAAATCCACGCGAACGAAGTCGCGGGCATCAGCTAGTGCCTGATAAAAAGTAACGATGAGATCTAGGTTGGGGCGTGATTGCCGAGAATATGGGTATTCAGTATTCACCCTTGCCTTGAAAATATTTCAAGTTATAGTAGGTTTTTAACCCCCGACCCAAAAAGAGGGGTGTTATAAGTTTGACGTGTGTATCTGTGTATCTGTGTGTCTGTGTATCTGTGTATCTGTGTATCTGTCTGTGGCATCGTAGCGCCTAAACGAATGAACCGATTTTAATTTAGTTTTTTTTGTTTGAAAGGTGGCTTGATCGAGAGTGTTCTTAGCTATAATCCAAAAAAATTGGTTCAGCCGTTTAAGAGTTATCAGCTCTTTTCTAGTTTTCTTGTAGAAAAGAAGGTTACATAACCGTTAGGTTCATAATATTATGCCAATTGACAAAATATGTCAAGCTGTCAAGATGGACGTTGCCTAGATATACATAATATTTATTTGAAAATGATTTGTCGGGGGTGTTGAAAATTTTTAATTTACACTTGTTTAATATTTGTTTGTTACCAGACAAACCAATTTGCTTGGCGCCGAAATTTATTCAAGGAGCCGTTTAAGTAAATAATGATTTATTCAGCTTCTACACAGAGACAGAAACAAATAAATATCCAAAAGACTACAAAAACTAAACTCGCAAAAAATACGTGATGCACCTACCTATTTAGTTTTTGATTGCAACAGTATTTTAAATTCTGTGTATTATTTATAAAAAAGCCTACTTCAACCTGTGGCATATATTACTTTTATTGTAGATATGTATTTCGAAGTTAGCAGTTGAAAGACAAACGCCAGATATAACACTATGTTACATATTTTTCATACTTTCACGGCGCCAATTTTGAAATTATAACTATGTGTTGATAGAGCGGCGCAGCGATAGAATACACAGACAATAGAAATACACAATGTGAAAATTTCAACTCTCTGCCTATTACGGTTTATGAAGCCTGCTGAAAGACAGTCAGATGGACAAACAGACGGACGGACAGACGGACGAACAGCGGAGGCTTAGTAATAGGGTCCCATTGGCACCCTTCCGAACCGTTGGAAACCTAAAAGTAATTTAGAGGGTTGTGAATCGTAGGCACAAATTGATGAATGGTGCAATGTCTATTGTTATATCGTGTTCTATGTTAGCGACTAGAGCATAGATATGCCCCTGCGATAGGCACGTCGCGTCGGGTCACAGTCGTTTCGCCAAAGCGTAACTGTGACGTCACCGTCGCATGCGCAACATCATAATGCTTTTCTGTGTTGTACAATTTACAAGCCACTCCGTTTATGTCAGGGGCTCTTAGTTTGAAATCTATAGAGCGCACTTTGACTTTGCTTAGACTTAAGCGGTGGTATAACGTTGTCTCGTTTTAACAGTGTCTCCTTAAAGAGGAGTTTCTTTGTAGAGCGCTCCCAACAAACGTATACCTTAGTTTTCTTAAAAGGTAAGTAAGTAGCTTCTCGCTGAAGTACGTCATAGGCCCATAGGACCTTGTTACCACGAATTGTGGAATCAAGATCCGAGTGAAATGCGTGCTTCTCTGAAATACTGGCATGTGACGTCACAATGATTTGGCGTGCTTTTTAGTTTAATTGATAATTTAAAATGATTATCACACAACAAAGGACGTGAATTTTATGTATTTTAGAAGACCCTCTATTAAATAATCACTGAGAAATTTTTGACATAGGCAAAGACTTACTAAAAATCGATAAGACGTAGGTAGTATAGTTTCCGTAATAAACGCTCAGGTTTGACTTCACCCGCCGGTAGATGTTAATAATTATTAAACCAGATTTACTGTAGTAATAAACAATGAAACTTTACGAGTAGAGTGCTAATTAGAACCGATGTGTAAGAACCAAAAGTTAATTTTAACTTGGACGTTAACGTCACAGTTACGAGTAAGATAATATTATGCTCTTAATTAATATAAAAGCGATATAGGGTCTAGTGAAACCAAGCCAAGATAGACTAGAACTAGAGTTCTAGTATTTTAATTTGCAACTAGATTAAACTTCTAAAAGGAATTCAGGTTTTTTAAGAAGAGTATATTCGTTGTTCGTGGTAATACTCTTCCGAGATCTGTGTTTCCTAGCAATAACAATCCGAGTATCTTTAAACCAAAAGTGAATAAGCATCTTCTAGGTAAGCGCGTGCCATAGAATGATTGTGGTCAAGCGCTTGCCTATAATGAATAAAAAAAAGTAAAAAAAGTTATTTGCTCCAAACAAATGTAGTTTGACTGTCACTTGAATAATATTTACCAGTCATAATCAATATGGTCTTGGCATCCTTCATCCAAGGGTCTTGGACTGTTGTTGGAAATAAATGACGAGATGTTCTGTATAGCGGTAGTTTATGGGGCTAGAATTTATTATTAAAGAGAAAATTTTAAAAAATAGATTTTTCGTAATTTTTAACATTTTCTTTCATTCACAAGCTAGCCCTGGACTGCAATCTCACCTGGTGGTAAGTGATTATATAGTCTAGGATGGAAGTTGGCTATCCTGGAAGGGGTATGGCAGTTCTAAATAATTAATTTTACGAACGCCACGCTGCACGCTGTACGGACGGCGATCAATGAATGACGTCACAAGGCATAACGACAATCATTTTTCAATTTTCTAACATAAAAGAGAGTAGGTAATTTCGGCAGGAAAATATTTTAGTACGTTAATAATTAATTATGTTAAAATTTCGAAAAATCTATATTTTTAAAAATTATTTTCTTTCATAATGAATTCTAGCCCCATAAACTACTACTATGTACATAAACATCATTTTATTATAACAGGCCAAGACTCTTGGAGAGCAGATTGGTCAGTGAACAATCTACGTCTGTGTGGATATGCACCTATAATATCAGTATGGATTAGTATGAAAGTACGTATGGATTACGCCGCCTGTACGCTGTCATAATATCAATGTTTGCCTGTTTGTATACAGTCTGCGACGCCACCCTCCCAGACGGAGACCGTCTGTCGCAGCAAGACCCTCGTTTCTACCAATATACCTATTACCTATCTACTTTCGCTAACTAAATTACTTACTACGGATCATCATCAACATCACGATCAACCCATCGCCGCCGGCTCACTACAGAGCACGGGTCTCCCTCTCAGAGTGAGAAAAGTTTTGGTCTTAGTCTACCAGACTACCACGCTGCGCTGGCCAAGTGCGTATTGGCAGATTTCACACACCTTTGAGAACATTATGGCTAACTCTCAGGCATGCAGGTTTCCTCACGATATTTTCCTTAACCGTTAAAGCAAGTGATATTTAATTACTCATTACGCACATAGCTCCTAAAAACCCCTAACCCCTAACCTCGTCTTAAGGAAGCTATCACCGCTTATTACCCAGGAAATAATCACGACAAAAGGAACAAAAGAGATGGAGAGTTGCTTTCCTCCTCATGTGGGACTTGTGAGTATGTGTGTAGCGTCCCGTGCTGAGGTGGCTAAATGATATGCAAAAGGCAGCTGCCAATAAGCGCCGTAAAGCGCTGGAATGGCGGTTTTTACTGCGCCTCGTTTTTACTGTCCGCCGGGACTCTGAAGTTATTCACTGAGGACGGTTGGTTTCGGGCAGGAGCGATAGAGGTATAACAGTCCAGATTCTACTACTTAAGTGTACACTTCTTACGCGCTATTATTACACTATTATTCTGTTCTTTGTTGTTCTAGATCTATAACTAAGCTATACATCGATTTATGCTTGTATTAATTTTAAAAGTTATGGCCCTTGAAAAAAAATAACAGTTGTTTTGCCTTTGGTTTCCACAGTAGGGAACCTGTATAAAAATCTCTATTTTAGGGCATGGGGCAACTTCGTGCGTAAATAAACTATACAAGAAAACCGGTCAAGTGCGAGTCGGGTCTCGCTCTTTTAGGGTTCCGTACATAATAATGAACATCATATTTTGGGTGTATGAAATATTATTTCTTTTCGACAAAGAACGTTGCTAAGTAACTTATCGACAAATGATACGATTGGTTATTATTTTGGACCTTAAATCGCTTCTATCTCACGCCTTGGGTCCCAATCTAAACTTTTCCCCATCAAGTTGCCCGCATTGGCGAGTCAAGCGCGAGTTGCATTATACTCCACATAAAGCCACAACTATAACAATAACCGCTGTTTTCGACCAATTTACTATTTTTTAGGGTTCTGTACCTCAAAAGGAACCATTACCTATAGGATCACTTCGTTGTCTGTCTGTCTGTTAAGAATTGGGAATTAAAACCTACAGGGTGGTAAGACATTGCAACCAGCCTTTCATGATTCTAGGACCTAGAATCATGAAAGGCTGGTTGGTTGGTAGCGTAAATAAATGAAACCGTGAATTTGTGGTAATATCACAAAAAAAAATTGAAGTGTTATTTCTTGTACGATGGTGCGGAACCCTTCGTGTGCGAGTCCGACTCACACTTGACGGTTTTTATCCAAACAAATGCACTATTTTCCTCGCAAATAGTCAAGTGCTTGACTTCTTTATTGATATAACTGTGGATTTCAGCGATTAAGTGGGTATAGCAATTAAGCTACTATGATTATTATGAATTGCACTAAAAAGCGACTATATAAATGCATTACAATTAGGTACCGCTACAGGGTTTGAATTTTATTTACTATAATAGCACTTGAAAACATTCTTTTATTGTTCAACAATAAAACTTGAAAACAACTGTTGGTTTTCAATTTATTTTTCCTAGAAACTGGCTAATAAATTAAAAATGTTTAACTGTAAGTTGTAATGTTAGCCTTTGGTATAGGAATGTTAGTTCTTTTCTCCTCTTTTTAGTTTAATATATTGTTTTCTCTTCATTTTATTTGCCAACTTTTATTTCTTTTAGTTAGTTTTTTTTCCGTTAGTTGATCAAAAGAAAGCATATCAGAAAACTAAGCAAGGGCGAATCAGAACACGCAATGTAAGGATTCCGATGTTGCTAAAACTTTAGCGGTCATTATTTCAAAAAAAAAAATATTCAACAGGAAATCACTTTTATCACTTGAAAGGTTCCTTGTTTTAATGAAGATCCTTAGTAGAAAAGTATGAGGAATGTACTGACTGTACCTAATTCAAAAATTACTTCCGAGTTCCAATTCTTTTTTAATTTGAATAGTTTTTTTTGTGAGTAGGTCAGACATGCACAACACATCCACGCAGTGTAGAAGAGACGCAGTGTCTTTTTCGATAATAACTTAAACTCGGCTTTATTCACTTTACAAATACGGTTGAAATTCGTAAAATGCAAACGTTGTGCCTCGGCTCCACCCACTCCACTCTGTAGCTGTACTTAGCGCCTTAGTTTCGTAAGTAAGTAAATATAGTAACGACAAACAACTATTTATTTGTTTTCCTTATCCTATGACTGGGAAAATAATATAGAAGGAAATTTTTATCGCAACAAAACATGCCATATAATCGCTTATGATACAGTTCCACTGTTGGAATTCGGCAAATGACTCGAGTTCATCAGGCATACGGCAGTCCGGCAGGCATTCGGCATATCAACTCACAACTGGCCACACTTTGCGGGAATCGACGAACGTTTTGTGTTTAACGATTTTTTCAGAATATTAAGCTTGGCATATCAGTCGGTCAGCAGACGCGACATTCTATGACAGCGAATAATAGTCCCCTCTGTACTGTGTTCAATATAATATATCCCGGAAAACCTCCCTGGCGTAATGGTAAGCGTGCGTCTCAATAGTGAGAGATCCCGGGTTCGATTCCCGGCAGGGTTTGGAATTTTATAATTTCTAAATTTCTGGTCTGGTCTGGTGGGAGGCTTCGGCCGTGGCTAGCGAACACCCTAGCGACAAAGCCGTGCTGCCAAGCGACTTAGCGTTCCGGTACGATGTCGTGTAGAAACCAAACGAGTATGGGTTTCATGAAAAACTGCCTTACCCCTTCCAGGTTAGCCCGCTTCCATCTTAGACTGCATCACTTACCACCGTGTGAGACTGCAGTCAAGGGCTAACTTGTGTCTGAACAAATAAAAAAAAAAAAGAAATCCCGCGGGATTTTTAAAAACCTATCTAGGTATTCGCGCGAATTATTCATAGCGTGAATGTTTGGAACGATACCATTGCCGCCGGCCACACAATTCACGATATCGCGAATCATTTACCGAATACCTAGGTATAATGTAGCCGCACCACTAAGTTTTTTTTTTAAATTATTTTTATTTAGGAACTTTTATATCGAAATATAATCTAACTATATACATGAAATAAAAACACGAAGGTCGCAGGTATCAAAATATAATTTGTTCCAATATTTTGAACTTGACGAGTCATTCAAACTAATATGTCCATGGTCCTTAGTTGACATAGTCATGGATTACCACGGGAATACCGCTCTTATTCGCTAAACTTAAGGGATAGATTGGTGTGCAGAGCTGAGATAGGTGGAAACACTAGTAAACCCTGTTTCCTGCGAGATAACACCTTGATGGATCGCTTCCTACGGATAAGGGATGACGGTTCGATCCCACGTAACCAGATTGTGAGATCTATTGCTCTCAATAATTTATATGAGGCTGGGGGTCTTGTAAAGTGGGAATTTATTGTTAGTCACTTCGGTGTAAAGGTTGGTCGGTCAAAGTTATGGTTTGTTAATGACATTAAAACTAGAGATAAAATCTGTATTTTTAACGAACCAAATGATATTGCGTATTCTACGAAGAGCACTTGTTTCATGGCCTGGATCACATAGTAGGTATCTAATTTAATAAAACGGACGAGTTTTTTATTCCGTAGAAAAACAAGGAACCCTTGGGCTCTTTGTGCACTGCATCCGATCAAAATAATTAATATGTTATGTAATTTACCTGAAAAGGGTTCTTCATAAAAATATTATCCTACTTTTGAATGATAAGTATATAGGTATTTACTCTAACGTCTAGTATGTTTAAGTTGAATGATAATTTCATATTATTGTAAAACTAGAGGAGCAATAAAAGGCTTTTTTTATTTTATTTTTATGTAGTTTACTTTGGAAATTGAAATTCGAATCTAGTACACAACCCCTTATCAAATACCTAGTAGGTAGGTACCTACTACGGCTACTCGGAGAATTCTTTGATTCGCATTGAATGTAATGGGTATAGAGCCTCAATTTTATCCAGTCAATCTATCCGTCTGTCATTCATTCTAAAAATGGCTGGCTATCTGTCAACTATTTTAAAAATAAACTACAAGAGCCGTAAAATTGAAATTCAGCACTGTAATAGAAATCTGCTGTCACTACACTGAGGCAGACTTATAGAGAGAGAGCCAGCGCGTGCCAGACCTTCGTTATTTTAGACTCTGCAAATTGTCCTCAACACAGGGAGGAACGGTCAGCGACTATGAAGTTTGGATCATGGTGGCTTTGGGAGATAAGTAACAGGTAAAAAATCTTACATCAAAGTATAAAGTGTAATTTTTTACATTTTCTTCGGAATAGTATTAGAAATCACGTCATGCAATGCCAGATACTTATTTGTGTGTAACCCCATCCCAGATGCAAATTGTCAAAGTTAAAAGAAAGAGACTGCTTGTGCTGCCTTTCAGGATTCTAGGTCAACGGGAAGTATCTACCCTATAGGTTTTCTTCACAGACACGAGTCACGACAGACGGACGGACTGATAGACAGACAGACAACAAAGTGCTGCCTATAAGACGGGTTTTTTCCTTTCGATGTACGGAACACTAAAAATATATTACGATGGTAACTTTTACAAATTCTGAGATGTATAGTATAAACGATTCCAAACTATAAGTTTGCATAGTACACTCTTACCTATGGGGATTTATTCTATGTGTACATAAGGGCCAAGGGGGAATTAGTAACACGGCGTTCGTCATCGAAGGTTAATTAGCGGATCAACAAAGCTGCAAAAGGCAGCCGCGGCGTCCACGATGCATTATTCATAGAGCGCCGTCGTAGAAAAGGTAGGCAGAATTATTATATACCTATTTATCTAATAGGTACATAGATCTGGCACGGCTTGTTTTAAGGTGACAGCTCTCAGATTGAGATTTACAGAGCGCACTTTGACATTGTTAAAACGAGACAATGTTATATCGCTGGCATAAATCTGTCTCGTTTTGATTGAAACTTAAGTCTGAGCAAAGTTAAAATGAGCTCTACTGATCTCAACCATAGTATCTTCTAAGAAGTATCCATGGATTATAAACGCAGAAACTAGGAAGACGCCTTCATTTCATTTCTTTATTCCATCATAACTTCTAAGTAGCTGCCTGAACAGCCGGGCGATTCAGAACACTCGATCCGGTAAGTTATCGTTCCTTATACCTACTTACCTTAACTTACCGAACCGAGTGATGTGAATGGCCCGGTAGATTTAGATGTATGGAGTATGGACTAATAGGGTATCGTAAGGCGCCATCTCAGAAGGCGAGCGAATTACAACGAGTCCGAACTATTATCGTCGGCGATAGTGTCCCTTGTGGAGAATGAAGATAGGTCTATAAGGCTGAGATCTATAGAGCGCACTTCGACTTTGCTTAGCCTTAAGTTTCAGTCAAAACGAGACAGATTTATGCCAGTGGTATAAAGCTGTCTCGTTTCAACGGTGTCTTAAGTCTGAGCAAAGTCAAAATGCACTTCTATAGATCTCAGCTTAGAATCATTACATTATCCCGTTCTCTAGTGACACAGGTTATAAAAAAAAATCAATAGGGCAGCTTTTTTACTTCTTAGTTTTTGGCAGGATAGTAATGTTTTTAATTCTTTTAATTACGACTTGTTGGTCTACAAATAAATAATATCTACTTAGCATTTCTTTACGTATGTAGAGTGTTCGCAAATATAAGATAAGCCCGTCAAACATTTGACACTGCCTGTACCCATATCTAAGCGAAACCGCGAGGGGCGCAATTTTACAAAATTTAATACAACCCGTCGCTACGCTAGGAAGGGAGCTGACATCATCCACTCCCGAGGGGCAACGCGTGCCCAAACAGCTGATTGCCGGCCGAACACCATAAAAAACCTTATAAAACCATATCCAACCCAAACCCAACCTTATCCCAGACTAGTACATTCCATTTTCCGTTAACATTTAATATCCGACCCTTATTTTTAATACTCCAAACAATTTTCAACTCTCCCCATAGGCTTTTAGATTCAAAATCGTTTGCACATAAAAATTACTAAACACGTCATCTACAGCATAAAATTTTTATCACACACAATTTTCAACCTTAACTTTAGACATTTAAGCTAGGTTTTCGAATGGTAATACGAGTTAATGAGATAAAACCGAATGGATTTTGTGCATTTCACTCGGCTGGAGGCCGCGCCGGGCAGATCGTGGCTGCATTCGGTCCGCGGTCGTAAATGAAAATATTTCTACTTTGAGATGGATGGAGTTACCTTGCAGGCTTCTTACGGTAATAGAAAGTACCAAGAAATATGGATAGTTACCACGGAATCCTAAAAATGGAAACCGAAATAGCAACTCACTCAAAGAACCTAGCTATTTGACCCTACACAAGTTTGATCAAGGTTTCTTTGTTTACAACTTTCAAAATAATAATTTATTTTAGGACATAGATAATGGAGGGACAAATCGATATCTGGCTTAGTTTAAAATCTATTACTACAAATAACAGAATATTAGGCGTAATACGTTTGTATGGAGAAGCGCGAAAGAATGACCGGGCCACCTTAATATTCAAATTAGTTTGGAGCGCGTTCCGGATAAGTACTGATGCACTGATGTTTCACCGCACATCATTTTCACGCTCTCAACTCTTCTATGCTTCTTCTGAATTCTGTGATGGCTACCTACTAGATAATTCTACCTATACATTGGGATTTCCATACAAGCTGTAGGTAATTCAGCTTGCCTATATCTTCCCTCTTCGTATGAAATTTTACTCTAAGCTTAATTTTTTTAAGTTATTTTACAGAAAGCTGTATTCAGTAACTAGGTGCCTACTTTAGTACTTACCCACCTTTCCAGTAAATAATTTAAAGCATAAATAGGTTTGGTCGAGACCATAGACTTCGAGACTTCCATATTCAAATTCTTACATAATATTATATCTATATTTATTAATTCATGTATTTTATCTACTAGGCCAATTTGTGCCACTTATTTTTCAAGATATTCAAAAATCAAAACTCTACCACCCGTTCGGAAAACGGATAGGTAGGTAACTACCTACTATTGAGAAGAGTAATTATATTATTGTCGGTAAATCTCTGCAGTCAAAATTCGAGACCTATTAAATTAACCAGCAATACATATTCAGAAATAAAAATCATAGTGAATATGGCATTCAGAAATTGCAGAATTATAGAAATACTTTTGCTTTATTAGTGACTAGCTGATGCCCGCAGCTTCGCCCGCGTGGATTGGTCAGATCCCCTGCAGCATCAGGATTGAGAAGTTGGACTCCAAATTTTTTATGAAACAATGTCGCAAAGTTCCTCTATCGATTAAAACAGAAATGACGCAAATCGGTTCAGAAATCTCGGAGATTTCAGTGTACATAGGTAGAAAAACCCAACTCCCTTTTTGAAAGTCGGTTAAAAAAGTAGCCTATGTTACTCCCTGGTTAATTCTCTACTTGTCTGTGAAAATCCCGTCAAAATCGGTTCAGCCGTTCCCAAGATTAGCCTTTTCAAACAGACAGACAGACAGACAGACAAAAAATTTAAAAACGTGTGATTCAGTTATAGTATCGTTTAAATAACCATATGACCTTAATATGCGGTAGTTATTTCGAAATTACAGACAGACACTCCAATTTTATTTATTAGTATAGATCTCACCATTATTTTACAAACTGAAATTAAAAGTAGATACCTACTTACTTACTTAAATATTAGGTTTAATAAGTGTAAAGCCTAAAACATTCGTCCATACACACTAGCGATGTACGCTGATTGCCTCACCGTGTTTAATTATTTAAATGCATGCACATTCAAATGATTCAGTTCTTCGTTCTCACCATTCACTCAGTAGGTACCGACCTATTGTTTCATTTCGCTAACTCATCCATTGGATTAGGAGTAAGCTCGGCTTGAACTAACGATAAAAGTACAAATTGGTCAACACCAGTCTCGTTGAAAATACTAGGTCCTATGTTTTTTTTAAACTGGACTTATAAAAAAGTGCTATCAGCAGGAATAGCAACTTACGAGATATTTTTGTATAAGTTTTAAATTCTACAAAAATAATAGGTAGGCGAGTAAGTAAGTACAGTCAGCAACAAAACTAGGTTTGCACCCGCCCATAGACGCTTGTACTATGTACTAGCAGGTACAAACCTAACTTTGTTGCTGACTGTACCTACTAGTTGAAATTAAACCTTAGGTATATTTTATGAGATATATTTATTGCCTAGGTCTTAATACAGAAATATCATCTCAAATATGGATAAATATTTCCGTTTGGTATAGCTTTGCGCCTTTTAATACCACTGTAGGTTTTAAATCAGCAAAACCGAAAGAAAACGGTCTAAATAGTAATTTATTCACAACGTCCACGGAAGGGTCATTAGATTGCATGTTTATACCAAATTTATGCGTAACAATGGACATTCCTAGGCGCTAATCGAAAATATTTTCCATACAAGCCGCGGGCGGTCCACGTTTAATAACAACACCAGAATAAGTATAATAATATATTCCAGACAAATCAAGATACACGGCTAGTGAGTCGGCCAAGTTCTAATAAGACTATTTTTCTAATAAGAACGTCCACGCACTGGCATGGCAGTAAGAGATATGATTCCAGTCAAATCAAGATACGCGAAACCCACACTAGACACTAAACTAGTGTAATGTACAAATGAGGTATTTTATTGCATTGAATAATACATATACCTACTATAAATGGCAATAACAAAGTGCGTTTAGGTTTGCAGGAAAAGTTTTTCCGTGTGGTCGTAAGTTAAGGAAGCAAGCCACGGTACTTTTGTTTTTGGTTGTTTATAGCTAAATAGCTTGCATCTTTTCTACATTTCTGAATTTTCTCTTTTACTTTATATACTTAACCTATTTCAGATTCATGATGTGTGAATACACAAATATACCCACCAACCAACATAGTGCAATAAATACTAAACAATGTCAACTTTTACACCATCAAATAACGGTAAGAGCTAAGTTTGGCAATCGGGGTATGAGACGGGGAACGCCCCGCACACTCGTACGTCCTTCACCCGCGCCATCCCCTACCGGGTTAGCGCGCCATCTCGACCTGTCGCGTACTATAGGTACCCGAGTAATTTATCATTGAAAAGCTCTTGAAAAATATAGTTTAGATGAGCCATACAAAAAGATTTGCTATACGACCGACGCATCGCAAAAATATTAGAAAAAAAAACTAAAATTTGCTTATGGTTGAAATTGGTTAAAATATAGACATAATCTTTCTCTGCAACTTAAATGGGCATGCGACTTCATTGCCATTGGAAAAAAAATGATTTATGTAGGTACATACATTAATTAAAGAATTTGTGAATTTGTGGGAACGTGGTGGGAACCTTTGATTAAATTATTCTCACGATTAGCATTTTCGTATCACTATAAAAGATCCGAAACCCGGAATCGATGTATCGGATGAATGGCTCGTCAGACTGGCAATAATTATACCTTATCAACAAATTATTTTCTAAGAAAAATAAACTACCAAAGAAGGAAATGAGCCCGGGACTGTAAATGCTGGCGCCATAGAAATAGATAGATCAGTAACCAGGCGCCCTTCTAGGTCGTTAAAAAAAAAAGATCGTTAAAATCAACCTCAACTGGTTTGGAATGCCTTTCCAACCGAAAAGAACCAGCAAATTATTCTATTAACAGTGTTAAGCCTATTATGATTAACTAGAGGATGCCCGCGGCTTCGCCCGCGTGGATTTCGGTTTCATTAAATCCCGTGGGAACTCTTTGATTTTCCGGGATAAAAAGTAGCCTATGTCCTTCCCCGGTATGTATCCTAAGTCCAAATTATCCAAATTTCATTAAAATATTAAAATCGGTTCAGTGGTTGGGCCGTGAAAACGTAGCAGGCAGACAGACAGACAGAGAGACAGAGATACACTTTCGCATTTATAATATTAGTATGGATTGCGTAAGTGTGTCTGTCTGTCTGTCTGCTAGGTTTTCACGGCCCAACAGTTTAACCGATTTTGATCGGTATAGAGGTAGTTTACATCCCGGAGACGGACATTGGCTACTTTTTATCCCGGAAAAGAGTTCCCACGGGATTGTCGAAAAATCTATTTTCACGCGGACGAAGTTGCGGGCATCATCTAGTAAACAATATTTGGAGTTCAGTCACTAAAAATGATTCACGGAATCCGGCACGCTTGCACTCAATATGCACCCTTCTTGAACCTAGGTACCTACTTGCAGATACAATGCATTGACAAACGTCCATACTTGAATCACTTGGATGAGGTCATCCTTCCAATACTACTAACTACACAGCTGTAGGTATTAGCTATGTATTGAATATTGAACTGTTCAACTAAGACGTAGGTACTAACCGGCGAACTTTGCTAGCCTGCTACGGTACAGTACCTACCTTTTAAATTCAGTTTGAACCAGAACAGGATATTAGTAATTTTATTTCTCTATGTTTAACCAACTTCAAAAAAGGAGAAGATTCTCTATTCGCGTGGACCGATTCGGATTTTTTTTTTGTTTGAAAGGGTATACTTTTCCAGGTTGTCCCATATTTTGGTGAAGATCTGATTATATCTTCGGAGATGGAGAACAGAACTCCTCAATGATAAGAGTAAATTGCTAGCGAGTGCTTAGAAAACAGTAGGTTTTTAATTAGGCATAACATATTTTAATACAGTGGGGCCACTAAAAATTGTGAAATAAAATATTTAAAAATAAGTTAAAAACCGACTTCTATAACCAGCAACACTAAAAGTATAAAATAATTCAGTTTATTACTGAATATAATATTATGTAATACAGGAGTTAATGTAGTTCTATACTAACATATTTTCGAGTCGGTGCCAGGACTCCATCATGATCGTCATCATCATCATAAGGACATATAGACTCCTTTTTAACCGGCTTCGAAAAAAGGATGAAATTCTCAATTCGTCGGTTTTTTTTTTAGATATATCTAAATACGTGTTATAGACAGAGAAACAGTTTTATAGAGCATTGTCTCTGTCGTTGAGACCGACCAATCGTCACATTAAGGTGCATGCAACTGGTCTGCCCACGTAATTCAAATTTAATTTTGTTTTTCGCAATTTGTAAACTAATGCGACAAAGTAGGCTTATGGCACTTTAATTGCGCCAAAAGCAGGACGATCCTCACAGGTTTATATAAAAATCTTTACTTGAAAGGGTCCAGTTTAAGAAATAAGCTATAGTATCGACTAATTTGTGAGTAACATGTCAAACTCATTATTTTGGCTAATTTCTTAAACTGAACACTTTCAAGTAAAGATTTTTATGTAATCCTGTGAAGATGATACTGCCACTGACAGAATTAGAATGCCATAAGCCTACTTTGTTGTATTAATTAACAAATTGCGAAAAACCAAATTAAATTTGAATTTCGCGGGCAGACCCGTCTCATGCACTTTAATAGGTATGAGTGATAGAGACGAGGCTCTACGACGCAGAAATCTCTTTCTAAATTTCGATGTGCAATATTGACTGCCGGCACCTGTAAGCTACTTGCAAGTAAAATTTTGATACCTAAATGCTATAATATTTAGATAGGGTACAGTACAAGATACAATGCATTGACAAAAGGTCGTTCTTCGATGAGGTCACGCTTTCAATACTTTTGTGCGTAGCTATATCTATTGAGACTACAGAGAGATTAACAACTATACAGTTCAGAAACTGACGTAACCGTAACGTAAGATATAGGTAACACCTGTAAGTAGAACTCTGCAAGTTAATAAGGATCTGCGCCATCTATATGTGATTTAGTGAATTAAATTTTTTGTGAACACATTTTATTTTTTTTAATTCAAATCACGGTTTTCGGATTTTTCCTTTACTTGTGCTATAAGATCTACCTACCTGCCAAATTTCATGATTCTAGGTAAACGGGAAGTATCCTATAGGTTTTCTTGACAGACACAACAGATGGACAGACGGACAGACAGCAAAGTGATCCTATAAGGGTTCCGTTTTTTCCTTTTGAGGTACGAAACCCTAAAAACCGGCCAAGTGAGATTTCGAAGGCTAAAGTAGTCCGAACTAGCCTAGCGAGTTAGAAAAAGGTCGCGACGCACCGCGCCCGCACTGATCTGTATAATCGCTAAACTGCGGCACAGACTAGACATTGAACGGAGTCGTACCAGTCGGCGATCGTAGGCGAACTTCTGAATACCTTTTGAATGCAGTTCGTACTTCGTAGTTTTTCTTTTTTGTTTCCTTAGTACGGTTCGCTTGTTTCGACAACGTTGATACATTTCGAATTTAGAAACTATACTGCTGTCCTACATCTAAAAAGACGTTAACTCCGAAATGTAGTTTTTGAGTTATCACCAAAAATGTGGGAATTTTCAAAAATTAATATATTTATATAAACTTATCTATCTATCTAGCTATCTAGGACCAAGATTTATAGTTACATAGTTATTACTTACGAGGTACGTACCTACTCCTACGTAACAAACTTTTTAGAAACATCAATTTCTCTGAATTTCCATTTTTTTTTTTCACGATAACTCTCAAACTATATTTTGCAGTTAACGGATTATTATACTTATATAGAAAGACAGAATAGTGTGAAAGAAATATGGTCCTAGGACATTAATTGTGTAGCGGTTGCCACATTCGCAAGAAGATGTCGCTTCTAAATGCAATCAATCAACAACGCTCGAAACACGAACCCTAGCCTGATAACTCACGACCTACGCCTAGATGGCAGCACGGGTAGCTTAATTGGAATACAAGGAGAAACACGCAACTTCCAATCGCATTGACAGAGCGTTTACCAAATTGCACTATATATAGAAGAGTCAACGTCTAACCGTCGGCCCAGCTGGCGCTACCGAGCACAACACCGCTCGGTTGGGAAATTTCCCTATTGGTACGGTCGAGCACACAGCCACAGCTCCCGTACAATTGTAAGCCGTTCTTACTGTACTGATTTGTATTTCACTAAGTTTTCGTGTGCAGCACTGGTGCAGCACAGCAATGTATAGAGGAACTGGAACCTAAAAGCAAGAATATTTAAGCTCATTTTACTCTAACTTTAGTCTTTTAGCAACTCTAAATCCTTCTACGTTGTCCAAACATGTACTAAGGCTGTTGTAGTTGCCTGTATAGAATTCAAATCCAATAGTAAATACCTTTTTAGTATCTATTCTATAATACAAGGGCCGTGATAATGATTTCGAGATTGCTGATAAGAAAAGATTATTTTATAAAAAGTATTTTAGCATTACGAGTTCCTGGAAAATCGCGTCCAGCTAACTGGCGTAGCTTTGCTTCTGGTTATTTTTAGGGTTCCGTACCCGAAGAGTGCCAATGGGATATCAGCAGGCTGTATCTCATGAACCGTAATAGGTAGAGAGTTAAAATTGTCACAGTATAAGTATTTCTATAGCCGCTATAACAACAAATAACAAAAAAAGTGTTATTTCTTGTAAGATTGCACGGAACCCTTCGTGTGCGAGACCGACTTGCACTTGACCGGTTTTATTTAACGACATTGTACGCCTTTATAATCATCGATAATAATCGATATCTTACTAATATTATAAACGCAAAAGTTTGTATATGTATGGATGGATGTTTGTTACTCTTTCACGCAAAAAATGCTGGGTGGATTTGGCTGAAACCTGGATTAACACAATGGTCTACTTTTTATCCCAGAAAATCAATAAATTCCCACGGGATTTAAAAAACCTATAAAGTCGCGGACCTCAACTAGTTATGAGAATTAAACGCTTAATAGCCTAGTGGTTAATAAGACCCTCCTCGTCGGCCTCCTAGTTGGGGGTGCGGGTTCAATCCCGCGGCCACGCACTACCTACTGACTTTTTAGAATTATATGCGCTCTAAGCAATTAAATATCACTTGTTTTAACGACGAAAGAAAACATCGTGAGGAAAGTTGCATGCCTGAGAGTTTTCCATGTTCTCAAAGGTACGTGAAGACCACAATTTCACGGTTATCGGGTTTTTTCTCTACTTGAGCTATGAGACCTACCAGCTTACTTTTCATAATTCTAGGTGTACGGAACGGAAAGTACTCTATAGGTTTTCTTCACAGATACGACAGACAGACGGACAGAACGACAGACTACAGAGTGATCCTATAGGAGTTCCTTTTTTCCTTTTGAGGTAGGGAACCTAAAAATCTAAAAATGATTGAACATAATGCGCTTTTAGCATCAACGTTTAGTCGTCGCTGATGCTGCCAGCCCCTTTGGACGTAATGAAATACTCGCGCCGCCTCTTGGCTCTGAGCGCGACGACGGAACCATAAACAACGGACACGATCAACTGTTACCGTATTTCAAATTTTATTGCGCGCGAGATTGCATTGACTCATAGCTATAATAGGTTCGGAGACAGGCCTGATCTCTGATGTCCCGGTCACATTAACGGCCAACAACGCGATGTTCAACGGCGTTTCCCGTTAAACGTAAATGCCACGATCAACTTACAACGGTATATCCACAATGTCGTTTGGCGTTAGACGATTTTAACCCCAATTCATTTGGCATTAGATGTTAACCATTCAGTTTGGCCACTCGGCGATCTACGTTTATCGAGAAACGCCGCCCGTTAAACATCGCGTTGTTGGCCGTTAATGTGGGCGGACATATTATTATAATCAATGAAAAGTTTGTTGTCTGAAGAGTGAGGACTCGGCGGCAGAAAACGATAAAGAATAAACGAATAGTTTTTTAATGCATCAGAATAAAAAAGATTTGGGTCATACCTAGTGCACCACGCCGCCGACTGAGTGCGCAAATTGACAGACTTGACACAATTTGGTGAACATTATGGAGAACTCTCAGGCATGCAGGCATCCTCACCAATGTATTGCATAGAACCATCGATGTCATAGAACCAATAGACGATGCAAAACATACATTGTTCCGGTGCCCCCAGTTTGAGGAAGAAAAAAGAAATGTTATGGACGCGCTGGGAAGCGAGTTTGGGGTGGAGAGCCTCGTAAGCATAATGTTTCAGGAGAAAAGGAAGTAGGTTAATCCAGAAATATATAGAAACCATAATTGAAAGAAAGGAAAAGGACGAAAGAGAAGGAAGATGAGTCAGACCGGCAACGGTAGGCCAACAAGGCGGGATCTTATTGCTTGCACTATCCGGTTCGGACACAGGGTTCGGATGTCCATGAGGATTTTCCCCTTACACGAATAAAACGCTTCCTCACGACGTTTTCCTCTACCGTTAAGGTACACTACACGGGTCTGTGTGTCATGTATCATCCCCGGGATGGTACTATCAACCTCTCGAATGGAGGTTTCTGCGCAAGTACGATAAGCAACCGCTTGTCTGCAATCACACCAAATAGTAGGTTATGATGCAGCCTAAGGCCACAATAGTGTATACCTACCTAGACAAAATGAACAATAAGGTCTGTTTCTATGGATTGAGTTTGTTTTTATTAGGTAGTAGGTACCTACTTAATGTTAATTCTTAACTTGAACAAAGTACCTACCTAACTAAGCTTAATCCTATGTCCTTAGGTAGGTAAATACTAGATACTACCTCCTAATTGTATTCTGTTTTGACCGCCTTACCATTTGTTGATATAAAACAACAAAATTCTAAGTTTCAAATTTCAATACTACTTAGGTAGGTACCTATATCTAGTTATGAAAAGTAAACTTTAGATGACTTTAGGTTAATAATTCTACCTGGAAATCACTGATTGTAGCTGTCTGCTGTATTAATCTTCTATTATGGTGACAAAATACTATACCTACCTACCTTCTTCAAGCAATTTTAGCCACATTTTGTTATATGTACATAAATAAGTAGTTAGTGTGTAATATAATTGTTATTTTGAATTAATTTACCAATATAAATTATGCCCTATGCAAATTGCAAATACATATCTTTAATACAAAAAAAATAGTTTATGGTTCTTAAATTTTTTTCAGTATATCACTGTTTGAAACAAGCAAAGATCGTAGACCATGCAGCCTCATCAATCATGGATAAGAACAGAATTTGAATTTAGAACGTGAACTAAGAGTTGTTTAACGGGCGCAACGACTTCGACGGTGAATGCGTTAGGCCTATCCGACACCAGAAATGCATGGCGTGCCGTATAACGGGATATTGTTGCAACTTACGCAACTATAACTAGAAGATACCATGTATTAAACATGTCCCCTACCTTATCAACAGGGTTTAATCCACATCCACGTAAAGAATCCAAAAATAATGGCACAAAAATAACCACTTTTTTGTCAAACACTACACTTCTTTTCCAGCTTTATATTTTCTGGATATTCACGTTCACTGTTTAATATAAATGATAATATTAATAAATCACAAGATTTTTTAAACACAATCAGGCAGGTTTTTCACAACACTTTACTCGGGAATCGATTTTTTTTTCAAAAGAACAAAAAAAAACTATCGCAAATGCGTCTAGACCTTCAAAAATCCGTTTTTGAGACACTTTCACACATCTCTAAGCTAAAATCGATTTAAAATAGGGAATATCAACGGAACAGTTGCTTTCTAGCGTATTCCTTCCGCATCCTCAAAACAGCTGTTCGGGTCGTAGTGACGTCGAAAATCGATAACCAAATCGTAAACCACCGTAACACTTCACCGATTAAAGCGTATATTTTACGCACAGTCGATTAAATTGATTGTTATTAATTTATAATTAACTCGTACTCATTACTATTGTGTATTGTTTTTATTAAGTTAAGAAAAACTAAATAAAGATTGATTCGACTTTAAGAAATGGGATTGTCATTTAAAAAAGTTAATGATTAAGTTTATGGTTAGGTCACTGTTTTTTTTTTAAAGTTTGTGTGACATTTGTTTTTTCTGAGCCATATGATAGGCTGAACGCACGCGGTCGCGTTCGGTCGCGGACTGAAGCCGGCGGGGCGCGCGGGGCGCGGGCGGGGCGGGAGGCGGAGGGCGGGACCGACGCGGGAATGCTATTGTAGGCGAACTTGCCCGCCACTTTTTTTTTCCTCTCTCGATTCTGGTCAAACAAGTTTTGTATACAACCTGCATTGTAAGGATTCCGCCATTCTTCCAACGAGGCAAACGCAACGGTCTATCTTACGAGGCATAAGGTTTCGTCTGTAGCGCGACTTTTCCAAAGAAACGACATAATAGAAACCAGAACTACCCTCTGGTGCAGTGGTTAGTTTACAGGTTTACTAGCCTAGCAAAACTTGAATTTGATTTTCAATGTTTAGGGAACTTCATTTCTGTTGCGAGGCATTCCCTAAGAAGTGACAAGTAGATAGCACGCAGAACATCCCCTCTGGCGCAGTGGTTAATAGGTTTAGTAGTCTCAAAATCTTTCATTTTTGATAGGTAACTAAGTAGGTAGGTACCTGCCTACTTGATTAGAACAGTTTAAGGAAGCTGCGCTTCATTCCCAAAGAAAGACCCCTCTGGCGCAATACTTAACTAAGTATACAGGTTTATTAGCCTAGCCTCAAATAGAAACAAAAGGTTCTGGAATTTGATGAGGTATGGAAAACAGAGTAATTTCACTTCTCCTTTTAGCAACTTTTCCAAAGAAACGTCTAGGCCACGTGGAATAGACCCCTCTGGCACAGTGGCCAACTACCTTCAGGTTTACTAGAGCCTAGCCTCAAAAACGTCCTGTGATTTGATTCTAAACTCTCAAAGTCAAGTTAGGAAATTTCGCGAGTTTTCGACTTCTCGAAACTTTAGTAACTTTTCCAAAGAAACGACAAATAGGTAGAGACCACGTGGAATAGACCCCACTGGCGCAGTGGTTAGTAGCTACCTATAGGTTTCCAATCCATCAGCCTGTATTCTTCCACTGCTGGACTTAGGCTTTTTCAAGAGCACGCCACCAAACACGGTCCTCCGCCTTCCTCATCCACCCACTTACCGCCACCTTCAGGTAATTTTTTTTTAAATTTATACGCACACGCTCGGTTACAATCACAAAAAATATAGTAGGGTAATGATGCAGCCCAAAGTGGAGCGCGCTTACCTAAAATCATCATCACCAGCCCAGCAGGCTGGAGGTCCTATGCCACGCTTACCGGTACTCGGCCTCCACTCCAGAACACGTAAGTATGCACCATCGTCCATCGGTTTTGCGACAGACATGTCCTGCCCCTGTACTTAGGCTTTAATTATTCTGTGGCTGTACTAGAATCTGAACTTCAAAGTCAATATTTTTAAATTGAATAAAAAATCTTTCCATTTCTAAATGGATCTTGGATCATTGGATTTACGTTTGGGGAACTTCGCGCTGTCTAGTTATAGGATGCGTTTCCAAACAAACGATAAGTAGACTGTAGAGACCACGTTATAGAGACGATCCCCCTGGCGCAGTGGTTAGTTACTGCAGGTTTACTGACTTCGATACCGAGTGATCATAGCTTGAATTTCCGTTTACATCAGACTAGATGATGCCCGCGACTTCGTCCGCGTGGATTGAGAGTTTTGAAACGCCCGTGGGAACTCCTTGCTTTTCTGGGATAAAAAGTTGCCTATGTCAATTTCCGTGACGCAAGCTACCTCTGCACTCATACAAATCTGGGCTGGGCTTTTAAGAATCCCGTGGGAACTGTTTAATTTCTCAGGATAATAAAGTTGAAAGCTAAAACCCGACTGCGATCGTCTTAACAAACGCTAAATATTATCGTAAATTGTTTTTCTGACGCTTGGTATATTTTAATGTTATAGGACATTTATGTTTATGAACTCAGAATTTTTTCCTCTTTCATTTAACACCCCACTCGATACAATAGCAAAAAAAAATATTTGGAGACCCCCACTTTTTTTCATGTAACCATACGTCAGGTCAACTTTTTTGGTATAAAATATAGCCTATGTCACCCGGACCTTTACGGCGAATCGATTGACACCTCATTCATCAAAATCGGCCCAGTAGTTTAGGCGCTACGGTGGAAAACACAGAATCTGGATACACACATACATACATACATACATACATAGACTGCTAAAATCATAACCCTTCCTATTGGCTTTGCCGCAGTCGGGTAAAAAGTAACCTATGTCCTTCCTCGAAGTGTAAGCTAGCTCTGTACCAAACATCAGAATCGGTTAAACTGTTGAGCCGTGAAAAGTTAGCAGACAGACAGACAGACACACTTTCGCATTTAAATATTATTTCGCATTTATAATATTAAGTATGGATGGATAAGGGAATTTCGCGTAGTCTATAGAAGATGTTCCGAACAAACAAGTAGAAATCCTGTAGAGACGATCCCCCTTTTTTTTCTGGCGCAGTAACTGTAGGTTTACTGACTTAGATACCGAATGATCATAGGTGAATTTCCGTTAGTCCCTCTATAGGGACCTACCTATGGTAGTGCAGAAGTACTTATGGTATAGACCACTACTTAGATTATGTGGTATAGACTACGTAGAGACGATGCCTGTGGCTCAGTGGTTATGAACTATAATAGATCATAACATTTTGATTTTCATCATTATCTACCCATCGCCGGCTTACCTACTACTAAACACTGGTCTTCTTTCAGAATGAGAAGAGTTTGGTCATAGACCAGAGTCCACAACGCTGGCCAAGTGGTGGCAAACTTTATAAATTACACACCTTTTTTTTTTTTTAATAAAAATATTAGCCATGTTAAATGACTAATATTCCCCTTTCCTCTCCAACTAAGCGTCAGGCTTGTGCTAGAAACCTTTGAATACACAATGGAGAACTCTCAGATATGCATTACCTCAAGATGTTGCCTTTCATTATTAAAGTAAATTACTTACTATATTTAATTTCTTAAAACGCACTTAGCTTCGAAAAGTTAGAGGTGCATGTTGCCCGTGATCGAACCCCTGACCTCCCGTATAGGAGGCGGACGTCTTAACCACTGGGATATCACCGCTAATGTTTAGTTTTCCTTAGTTTACTAAAGAAAACAATTACATATTATGTAAGTAGCTTTTGACTGAAACGCGTGAAAGGGTAAGTATGGATACGCAACCCATACACATTCCGGTAAAAACTCCGGTGATTCCAGAAGGTCTAAAGCGCCAGGCAAATCGCGTCGCTTACACATTTCTCCGAAAAGGATGTGGTTCTGGAAGGATTCTGCGATTTGTTTATCTTTTAAGCAAACTGAGAAAAAACCGACTATACCTAGGTAGTAGGAGTTGTCTTCTGTTTTGTTCTGTTTCCTACCAATTACAATCCGGGTATCTTTAAAACAGGAGTGAATAGGCACCTTCTAGGTAAACGCGTCCCATCTTAGACCACATCATCACTTTCCATCAGGTTTGATTGTGGTCAAGCGCTTACCTATAGTGAATAAAAAAAGCATATAATATGTATCTACTATCATATAATATGTAACTACTTACGAAATACGAAACCCCAAAAAACTTTAAATTGTTAATGATGCAAAAGTTCTTTATGTTTATTATTTTCACATTTGACCTAAGCCCACTTGGACTGGAAACCAGAATGGAATTCCAACATTCAAGGTTAGAAGGGAACTTCCAAAGTATTTGAACAGCGATAACTGAACCGAACGCGTCTCGGCTGGTTAGAGAGGGATGCAAGTTCTTTGAAACCATGTGTCAGAACGAGATGGAACGATATATTTTATTTATTACCATATCAAGTTACTATGTGTCATAGTATAACAACCGCACAGATGAGCAAAATAATTATTCGAAGGCAATTGCAACTTATTTTGTATTACAATTAAAAACGATTGAAACATTCGAGTGAAGTCGAGCATATTCAATCTAAAAAACCGATAACACATTTACATTTACGCATTCCGAAACTTGATCATACTAGAAACGTTGCTTTTTTGAGATATCAATCGAATCATTATTATAGCATGGGTGACATAGGCTACATTTTACATTGAATGTATAAAATCAATATGGTGGTACGTCCAATCCTTTTTATTTATTTCATTTATTGTGGAACCGCACACAGAATTATACACTCAAATTACATATAATTAGTATGCGTAGAGTTCTATCATGGGTCTCATAATTCCAGCTTTAAATGCCCTTTTAAATCGATTCAGGAAAAAAAATTACTTGTCAACTTTCTTAACTTTCTCAAAGATACTAAATCGGCTGCTGCATTGTTTCTTCCTGAGAAGTCACGTTCATTTCAGTTCACAAAACTAACTATATTCGTGAAACTGTATGATTGTTAAACTGTGACTATAGAGCCGTGTGAAAGAGACAAGCCTATTTTGTAAATTAGAAAAGCTTGACAGATCCAGGTTTCCAATTATTATTTTTTATTGTACAAACGAAATAAGTGTTATGGCAACCTTTCTGGCGCAGCGGTGAGAAGTACCTACCTGATAGTTCCGGGTTCGATTCTCATTTTCCTGTAGTGTCAACTAAAAAGGTGCTCTTTACCATCGATATATTTATGTATTTCGAATTTCGATGCTCTTTGCACAAAAACAAACGGCGAAGTGCGAGTTGGACTCGCACACCGAGGGTTCCGTACTGTTACTGCAAATGTAAACGTACGATTACAAAATAGAAATTTTTTTTTTTTTTCAAAAAATACTTACCTGATAATTAACGATTTCCGTGTTGTTTCCGTTTTCTTTAACTTCTACCAAGAAAAATAGTGTTATTTCTTCAAGTGAAGTGTAAATTGTATAAACCTTTCTTCCGAATACTCCGTTGTTGTGTTCCGCAGAATAATATAACATCGTCAACAGGTTGTAGCTACAGCTCTTGTGGACTGCTATAGGTATGTGTTAAAGAGAGAGCCAGCGCGTGCCAGACCTTCGATATTTTATAAAGCTGGAAGTTTCTTTAAAGTCTATAAACCTTCCTTTGTTTTCCTTAGCTCACTTAAAAAATCGCAGAAACGCGTGACGCGATAAGCTGACATTTTCTGGACTTACGTGTTTTACTCGTATCATGATTTCATTGTCACAACTCACGTGAGAGGTATCGAAGCAAGAAAAAACTACGTTTGTATGGAGCTCACTACGAGTAGGTAGGTACAGCTCTCTTAAATAACACCCAGTCTTACAAGTGATACAACACAAACAGAGGAAATGATATCATTCTTCAAGGGTCTATCACTCAACAAATAACATTAGAAAAGCCAAGCTAATGAATTTATCAAAGCTCCGTTTGAAAGTTGAGTGTCATATAATATGCGTGGGTATGACATTGTTTATTTTCGGAGGACGGCTAATTATCTCGGCCCGCGACAGATACGGGAATAAAGCGCCACTTATAAACTAAGCTGATAACATCTTACGTAGGACGCTCTCGATGAAGACTTTAATAAAATAATTTGAAGAATAGCCTCGTAGCTGAACGGATAAAGGGGGGACTGAAATCCGAAAGATAGCCGGTTCAAAGCCCACCCGTTGCACTATTTTCATCCTACCCCTAGGACTAGCTTTTCACTTAGTTGGAGTATAAATGGGAATATTAGTCATCATCATAAACTTGCCTAATATTCTTTAAAATAAAATAAAAACCAGCCAAGTGCGAGTCAGAATACGCGCATCGAGGATTCCGTACTCCAGTAATTTTTCCGAGATTTTGCACGATAAATCAAAAACTATTATGTATAAAAATAAATAAAAATCTGTTTTAGAATATACCTACAGGTAAAACCCTTTCACGATACCCCACTTGGTATAGTTATCTTACATTGAAATTTGAAACACAACATTAATTTTACATTTTAATAACGCAACCACAAATTCACGGTTTTTGGAATAATTATTCCTTTACTTGTGCTATAAGACCTACTTACCTACCTGCCGAATTTCAAGATTCTAGGTCAACGGGGAGTTTTTCAACACGACAAACGGACATTTTTAGGGTTCCATATCTCAAAAGAAAAACGGAACCCTAAAAATACCCGCAGAGTTACCTAAATTCTGAAGATTTACTTACCTAACAAATCATTAAGTTAGGTCCAAGTTTGACAAAGAGGTTAGCCGCCGAATCCAACTCGGTTAGGAAGCGTTCGAGAAGGTTCGAAATGTCTTCTTGTCCAAATTTCCAGGGATGACATATGGATCCGAGACATGGTCGCCAACTATGGGCTTCATACGAAAGCTCCGAGTCACTCAACGGGCAATGAAAAGAGCTATGTTTGGAGATTCTCTACTTGATCAAGCTAGAGAACCAGAGAACCGATAATCTGGGGTCCCAAAGTGCTGCAATAGCGACCTCCCACAGGACAGGCCAGCATTGGAAGACCCCCTACCACGTGGACAGACGACATCAAACGAGTCACAGGGAGCCGCCGCATTGGATCCATGCGGCTCAAAATTGTGGCGAGTGCAAGTCCCTACCAAACCTATGTTCACCAGTGGACTCTATCGGCTTATGAAGTTGACGAATATAGCAGAGATTATCAAGAAAGGGGTTCAAGTTTAATGAATTTATTTGTAGGTACGTCGATTGAGTCGTTAGTAGGTACCGAAAGTAAAACACACTAGTTTGATGAAGTTAATTGGCCAAAGCTAACAGTTCAAGTTTGAATGTAATATGTACCTCTACTAGAGATGGGCTTTATTGCTACTTTTAAACCATTTTATTTGGTGAAATAATGTGTGTATACCTAGTTATATTATCATATCACTGTAAAGTGATATCTCAGGCAATTTTTTAAGGATAGTGATTTTTCAATTTTCGCATAGATAAATAATTACTAATTACAGTCCTTTGTTACATGATGTTTTTCCTTTCTAACAAACTAAGCAATGCGACTTGCGAGTGTTCTCGTTGCACGCTCTTTAGCGTCTTAGCTCGGGTCGATGATCGTGCGCTAGTGAAATCTACACTAATATTATAAAGAGGTAAACTAAGTTTGTTTGTAGGAAGTAATCTCTGGAACTACTGAACCGATTTGGAAATTCTTTCACCAGTAGAAATTATTCCTGAGTGACATAGCGAGAATTACATAATGAAAGACTTTTTCGCGTGATTTTTCATTTTTCACATGCTACCTGCGAAATGGTCCATCTCTAGTACCTACATTTAGAGGTAACAAACAGAACTGACCTACGTCACTAGCTCGCTAACTGTGGCACTACTCACTAAGCTCGAAGGAATTTGAAGTGATAACGATGGAGTGTGTGCAACCTACGGCCTACCGCATGTATGCTTTACTTGACTGACTTTCAATTTTTTTATGTTCAAGTGCTTATAGGTAAACTAGCTTATAATATGCCCGCGACTTCGTTCGGGTGGACTACACAAATTTCAAACCCCTTTTTTTTTTTTTTGTTCTCGTGAGGAAAATCCATCATGGATACCACTGACTACGGGGGAGCACAGTGGTTATGTCGGACTCCTAGCGACTAAAAACCTCACGAAGTTCCATCCCACTGCTGATGACGGAGCACAAGGGACCGTAAACACCTCGTTACTCCGCCATCGGATGTCTGCCTCAGCAGACCCACCACTGGGACACTATGTGCACCCGAACACCGTTAGAGGCTTGCCGGAACCACAGCACGCCAACCAACCCGAGGACCACATAGTGAGCGACAGACCACCCCGTGTCCATCACCCACAGGTCCTCCTGAGGGCTAGGGTTCGCGGGAAGGGCATTCCCTTTCCACGTTCCCTATCCTCAACATCTCCCTCACCCGTCACCAAACTGGACAGGCGAGAGACCGGTGGGGCAGCCAGTGACTGGATGGGTGATGAAGCCCCATCACCAACCACCTAACACAGCCGTACCCTCCGCTCCTGGGGCTATGCCCCATGGGTGCGTCTACTGCGCCCTCTGCTAGGGACACCCAGAGGGACGCGCGGACAACACCCCCTCCCCGCCAGGTCAATTAGCCATGGCCAACAATATCCCATGAAGAGAAATTGTTAACCATGTTACCAGGGTACACCGGCCCAAGCGCTGCTATTCCCGAAAGGGACTCGCAACACTCAGGCACACGAGGAGGTTACCTGGCTGGTACCCCAAATTTCAAACCCCTATTTCAACCCCTTAGTCTTAGCATATAAAATACTAGCCGATGCTCGCGGCTTCGCCCGCGTGGATTTAGGTTTTTCGAAATCCCGTGGGAACTCTTTGATTTTCCGGGGTAAAAAGTAGCCCTCAATAAATAGTTTATTTGGATAAGGATTAGTATTTGACGATAATATGATCAATAATCATAGGCTAATAATTTTAATTACTTTTATTCTATGGAAAAGTGGTTATAATGGCTAAAATATAAATGTTTGGTTTATACTATCGCGGACTTTTTTGTAGGCATTATTGAGTTCTACAACTTTTCTATAGAAGTCAATCATACATCTCTAACCATTTAGGCAGCGTTCGCGAGAATCGTTAACGTACGGCAGTTTTTTCGACGCCTTACTCCACAATTTTCACTACCACGAAAAATCCTATCTATTTTCCGGGATAAAATATAGCCTATACGGATTCGGAAGAATCCCTCTAAGTAATAGTAAAAGAAATTTTGAAATCGGTCCAGTAGTTTTTGAGCCTATTCAATACAAACATACAAAAATACAAAAATACAAAAATACAAAGGTTTCCTCTTTATAATATTAGTATAGATGTGCACGCCATTGCATGGCAAATGTCGTGATACTAAAATGAATAATTGAAATATCTTTATTAACCTGCATTTACCTGCAACCTGCAAACTCTAAAGCGCCGGGCAAATCTCGTCGCTTACGCGTTTCTCCGAGACGATTTGTTTATCTTATAAGCAAAACAATGGTAGGTAGTACTTAGAATAGGTACAGATTTTAAACTGGGCTTTACCCGCTTGCAGGCAGATTTCCCAGTTATTCGGCGATCCTTCCAGAGGGTTTATTTCTCCTTTGTTACTCGTTTGTTACCGAATGGACGCCAATTCATCACTCATTCTATTTTTCAAAGTAAAGCTAGGTAGGTAAAGCTACAGCTTCTCGCTGAAAGGCGTAACAGACCCATACGACCAAAAAAAACAAAAAACTTACTCCAGAAGGTCTAAAAACCCTGAAAAAAGGTGTTTCTCTAAGACGGTTTCTGCGTCTTATAAGCAAACTAAGAAAAAATTAAAGTATAAGTACCTATATAGACGTAGAATGGGTACAAATTTTTAAACGGGGCTTTACCCGCTTGCAGGCAGATTTCCCAGTATTCGGCGATCCTTCAAGAGGCTTTATTTCTCCTTTGTTGATCGTTTGTTACCGAATGGACGGCAATCCGTCACTCATTGTTATAGTTAACTTCCGAGTAGGGGGACCATACGCTGATATAGTATTTTTGTCTTTGTCAGGACTTCGAAGAAAACTACAATTTTTAAGAATTTACTTTAATTATAGCAACTATAAGAAAGTTATTGGCGTCTAATTCTGATGTTTTTCTTTGAACTTAATTTAGAGTAAGTATCCTTTTTTAATGAAGCTAAAAAACAATAGGTTATCGGATGTCAAGAGCTTTGAAAGTTCTACGTTAAATTAAGTTTGTCTGTCCTTTTCTTAATATATTGTTAAGAAAAAGATACGAATACTCAAAAATTTATTTGCAATCAGAGTCACTACCTTTGCCATTTGAGAAAATGCAGCCTACAATTTTCGAAAGTACCTGCTTTACAATAAGTTTTACTTGTGAATTTTGAGTCATTTATAACAATTCAGAGATGATGTCAGTTACCTTAGTCTATCAATCACAACTCGTAGAAATGAAATTCCATCCATTTTAATAGACTTAATGGAAACTCTACCACCGTCAAAAGGCAGATTTTACTGCGCTCACTACCCAGACGTATGCCTATGCGCATGTCTCAATCGCTGGCAAAAGTGCATGCATCAAACCCTGTGGTTTGCACGCAACACGTAATAATGCGAGTCGCACGCACTCTCTTGCATCCTCTCATTCATTCACGCACACGCAACGCACACGCAACGCACACGCAACGCACACGCAACGCACACGCAACGCACACGCAACGCACACACGCATCTTTAACATAAATTATGATTACGCGTAGACGCATACGCTATAGCATGCATTGCTTCGACAGAATAATATAACACTGTCCTCAAGTTAGTACTTCTTCTGTTCCTTTACGCAACTTTTTCTTAGAATCTAGGCATACTCTTGACTGCAATCACACCAAATAGTAGATGGAGCATGCCTGCCTAGAAGATGTATATTCATTATTCACTCTTCTTTTAAAGGTCCCAATATTGTAGCTGAAATGGTAATCCATATTCTAGTAGTGCGTATTACAATTATTTAGAAACGAATAAGCTTAAGATAGTAGTTAGACCAATTTGGAATTTTTGTCAAGAGTTTTCGGGATTATGGTCACCCTACTCCTCAGAAAATTAGCCCCAACGGAATATAATTACCCGCACAATTCGTGATTCATTGTTATTCATTGCCTTATCCTCAGTATGGGTGAAAGCAAAAACCTATTATTATGTTAAAATCGCTTGTCAAAATAATCGTAACAATATACGATAATGATAATATTTGAATGTATTTACATGATTGTTAAGGAATAAGGAACAATTAATTAAGCAGGTAGGTACTTATTAGGATAAAAAATAAGGTCTAATAAATAATAAATAAGGTCTCTGCCTCCCTGGCGCAGTGGTTTTATTAGTGGGAGGTCCGGGGTTCGATTACCAGCAAGGGTTTGTAATTTTATAATTTCTAAATTTCTGGTCTGGTCTGGTGGGAGGCTTCGGTCGTGGCTAGTTACCACCCTACCGGCAATGTGTACTAGAGGCATATTATAGACAGTTTTCCTATACAGATTTCTAAGAATCTCACCATCCACACTAGCTGCATTAGGTACCGTGTATCAAGTAAGACCGCAGTCATGCGCAAACCTGTCATCCGTAAAAAAAGGTAATGTTTTATATTGATTGATTGTATGATTGCACTGCTCTATGATTCAAGTTTTTTTAATTAGTTCCAACCATGTTCCAACCTATTCGTTGTGCGTAACGTGCGTAAGGGTATGGACACAATGCGTGTGTAGACGGCCTAAAGATTTGGAGACAATTTGCGCGGCGAATACGGTACACTGCCGATTAAAAAGCTAAATATGACTTTAAGTTATGATGGTGATGTCATTGTGCTGGTGTAGCACTACTAAAAGCCATTAAACAAAATAAGAAGTTATGACTAAAAAACGTGAGAATTTAAAAAACTAATTCAACAACAAAAAAAATATTTCTTAAAAATAATGCTACTCATACCTACCTAGGTACTTATTACATAGTAAAAGCACGAGTTAGCACCAAGGTTTTTATCCGGCTTCGGCAAAGCCAAAAGAAAGGTTCATGATTTTAGTAGTATGTAGATATGTAGGTTTGTATTTATGTGGTAGCGCCTAAACAACTGCGCCGATTTTGATTAATGAGGTGTCAATCGATTGGTTATCATGCCCCGGGTTACTTGGGCTAAATTTGGAAATTGGGATTGGAAATTATGAATATCCAACTGAGGTAGTCAAAATATTCGGTAGTCGTCGATGTTGTGGGTGAAAGCCTTAACGCCGGCAATAATTTCGAAACATCGGAATTGAGCTCGCGTGTAATAGAAAATCCAGTGCATAGTAATTAGGATTGCAGTGTTCTAACATACAACAATGTATGTATTGTTTGACCTGCACTGATGCACAAAAACTCACACCAACATAATGTAGGAGGGCTGGCACAATCATCTATTATTCTCAATGATACGTAAAGAGCACCTACAAAGTTATCAATAATTATAACTGAATAGGCTGATAAACAAAAACCACCAAAAATTGCTAAGTGGTGATGGCCTAGCCTTGTCTTCTTATCCTTTTTCCAGTGCTTGAAGACCAAAGTCTTCGAACAGTGCGTGTTGCCATGACATCGCTTCGACACAATATGGTGGATGGGCCTCATTAGAAAGCTCGGAGTCACTCAGCGGGAGATCGAAAGAGCTATGTTTGGAGTTTCTCTACTTGATCAAATAGAAATAAGGAGATCCGTAGAAGAACCAGGGTAACCGACATAGCTAAACGTGTTGCACAGCTGAAGTGGCAATAGGCATAGTTCGAAAACCTGATAAACGTCGAGGTCCCAAAGAGTAGCGTTGGAAGACCCCCTCCTCTGGGTGGAGAGACGACATCAAACGATTTTTTCACAATGAACAGTTGGATTCAAGCGAGCAATACCTACCGTGCCGCGTGGAAGTCCCTACAAGAAAACTATGTCCAGATGTGGACGGTTGAGAATGATCATGCGGTACGATGCCGTGTAGAAACCAAATGAGTATGGGTTTAATGAAAACTGCCATACCCCTTCCAGGTTAGCCCGCTTCCATCTTAGACTGCATCAGCACTTGCCACCAGGAGAGATTGCAGTCAAGGGCTAAGTAACTTGTACTGAATAAAAAAAAGGAAAAAATGCAATCTGCTATTCAAAAAGCAGCATTTTAAAAGCTTATTTATAAATTTTTCTAACCCTGATTGCAAATTGCACCCAGGGCTTATAATATTATCCAGTTGCGTATTACCAATTTAAAAGGCAAAACCTATTACAATGTGTTGATTATTCATAACATAGGTTATTTATTTAAATTAACACTTTTTACAATATTTTTACAATGGCGCCAGTTCTTAACAAATGGTTATTTCTATAACTTTAGCAGGTTTATTTGCTGTGCTTCAACTACGTTATCGTCTGATAAGCTTTTTGTTTTTATAACATAAAAGTACCTACCTAATGGACACCTAGTGCCCACAGTGACTGAATCACTGTCTAGTTTTATTATTGACAATTTTATTTATTAATATTAAGATCAGGCAAAATTACGCTTTTGACGGTAGGTACTTCTATACTTCATTTTTTTGCAAATATTTACTCAGGTACCTACGAGGAGGCAGGTAATTAATAAAGGCTAGTGACTTAGTGAGCCTCTATTATGTTTACTGTTATTTTCTCTATTCATGAGTGATTCGTAACACTAGTTTTATGAATCACTGAATAAACCGGCAATCTATTAAAATTGCAACAAAACGATTAAACTAAAGAAATCGGTAATTTACGGTAATTCAGCTTTTAGTGCTTCACTATAGCAAGTTAGGCCGGCCGCACATTGGATAACATTTCGGCGGCCTAATATAATTAATATTATGTTATGTAGGGGTGTATAGGACGTCGCGAACGAAGTCGCGGGCATCAGCTAGTATTATCATACCGACGTGGATGGAAAGTTTTCACTTTTCCAGCTAATACGACACAATAAGGCAGAAATGCAGTCCTATTCCTTCTTGGGATGCATTATGTAATCCAATAATTATTAGGTAGGCACTAGCTGATGCCCGCAACTTTGTCTGCTCGCGTGGATTTAGGTTTTTAAAAATCACGTGGGTACTATTTGATTATCCGGGTTTTTTTTTTCTTTAAATCTGGCTTTACTCTGATTAGCCAATGTCAAGTTTGTGATATTTTCAAGTTATTGAATTTATACAAGTATGTACTCCGTCTGCGCCGGCGCCCGCCGACATACGCGCGGCGCCCCTTTAGAACGCTTCCCAGTCAGTTCCACCACCAAAAAAACACCAACTAACACAAAAACCAGCCACTCTTAACAAAAAAAACACTCCAAACAAGCACAGCACGCGCGCCAGCAAACGCCATCGCAGACCTTATCCGGGATAGAAAGTAGCCTTTTCAGTCTTCAGGTCTTAAAAATACACATGCAAAAAATCACGTTTCCTTCGAATCCTTCAATCTGTCGTTCCGTTCCGTTACGACATGATTGAAGGACAAACCAATAAATAAACACGGTTCGCTTTCATTTACTTATTCACTTTAATTATTTATTTAAAAGTGTCCGTCTGTGATTTCGAAATAACTTTCTCATATTAAGCTCATATGGTTCCAACTCCTCAATCCTGATGCTGCAGGGGATCTGACCAATCCACGCGGGCGAAGCTGCGGGCATCATCTAGTCACACTTCACACTAATATTATAAAGGCGAAAGTTTGTGTGTGTAAGTGTGTGTGCGTGTGTATGTGTATGTTCGTTACTCTTTCACGCAAAAACTACTGGACGGATTTGGCTGAAATTTGGAATGGAGATAGATAATATCTAGGATTAGCACGTAGGCTACTTTTTATCCCGGAAAATCAAAGAGTTCCCACGGGATTTCGAAAAATCTAAATCCACGCGGACGAAGTCGCGGGCATCATCTAGTTTATAATATGAATAGGATAAGTAGTGATAACAGCAGCGCGCAGTGTACGTCGATCCTAAAACCTGTCGGTAGCGCGGCGGGAGGGATCGATTCGGCGGCGCGGCGCGGCGCGGCGGTGGCGGCGGTGGCGGCGGCCCGCGATGGCGCGGCGTTGCCGCTCCGCGCGTGTTTTGTTTGGGTTGCGTGCACCGGCGCCCCGCGCGCCGCGCCGCGCCCGCGATGCGACAACGCCGCGCTTCCGACCCAAACGTCATTTATAAAAAACTTTTCAACCGTTCGCGTCGAGTTGAATTACTTATTTGTTGTTTGTGAACTTGTGAAGTTGCTAGAATAGTGAATAGAAATAAAAATTAGAGATTTTGTCCCTTTTCTGTTTTAATCAAGTATCTCTATTCCCCTAAAAAAAAACCATCGATAAAATTATTATTTTTATTAGGTAAGTATGTACTTGGTATGTATCAGAAGTGGGATGACAGAATTATTTTTAAACCAGCTGGGCAAGCTGGGCTCGTGATTTTTTTATTCCACCCAACTAATCAGTGGTTATTCTTTAGGTAGGCATATCAGGAGAATAAAAAGATTCTATCAAAAAAGGAATTCCATTAATAGTCTAGCTTAGTGGGTATCTATCGAGGAAAAGAAACTTGTTTTTTTCTAATTAGGTATTTCTTCTTCATAATCTAAGTAACCTGATTTTTTGAATAAACTGTAAACTCATAAATCTATGAATATATAGGTGGGTAGGTACTAGGTACTAGGTAGGTACCTATTCGTACCTAATACCTAGCTATATTTAGTACTTACCTATCTACGTTACCGTTTTTGATATATTTTCCAAACCAAATTATTTCCACAATGTTTCCAAATTCCCATATGTCTCGAATGATAAGAAAGCCAAAAATGCTATGCTGTTAAATTGTCTCCTTCAATTTTTTTTTGTATTAATGTTATCAATTAATATCAATCTCAAGATTAATAAAAGTAAACGGAATAATAAAACAGCCTGATCCTACTCGGATTTCTGGTTAGACTTGATTCAAAAATAAATAAATAAAAGAAATTGAATACCGTGTTCTGACCTTTTAGTTTTTATATTTTTTGTGGTTTCTATTGAATCTCGGCCCTATTCCGTAGGGTTTTAGCATTTCTTATTTTGTCGACGCTTGTTTGAATAACATCTAATGGGCATTTAGGTTGTCCTTGTTTTTCATTTATAATACATATAATTAAAATAGTTAGCTAACTTATTAGATTTTAATTAACTGCTTCAATAATTTCTAACCTACGCTAATATTATACATAGTTAGTTTGTAAGTTTGGATGCAGGTGGTAAGTAGGTACCTAATCTCTGTAACTAATGATCCAAGTCTAAAAATTCTTTTACTGATTCAATTCAAAAAGAAAATTCTTATTCCTACTAGTGTACTAAGTTCCTTATATCATAATTAATAGCCTATCGTCAATTTCGAGGGGGAAATTTTCTTAAAATACAGGCTATCCGCTCGGGTTATGTGGGATTTCTACCCACTAAAACCTCTTCGGTAGCCCTCCTCAGCACATATTAAGAAGCTCCGGGAACTCTGAAGAACGAGCGCCGGCGCCTCCTCGTGCGACGTCTATAATTGGGCTCCTAGCGTACCTAAACTAGTAGGTATCTTTTTCACGAGGGGGGTTTTCTAGTCAGAAGTAGGGTTGCCACCATTGATTTTGAAAGAGCCTTCATTTGATTGAGAGCTTTCATCGAAAACGCTATGTTACTTTTAAAATATAACAAAATGACCATACTAACACTACATTAGTATGTACATTACACCCGTGCGAAGCCGGGGTGAGTCGCTAGTTGAAAATAAATGAGATGAAATGTGATAAGTACCTACTTTCGAGAAGATTCAAGGGACATAAGCTGGGATAAACAAGAAGGTGAAGAAAAAGATTTAATTATTATAATTATTATTGATCATTTAATATTTTCAATCATAATTATTCATGGCATAATATTGTATATCAAATCTTTGAAAAGAATAACCACTGAGTTTCTTGCTGGTTCTTCTCGGTAGGAAAGGCATTCTGAACCAGTGGTAGATGCTCTTGACGATTCAAAAAGACGATTGTAAAAGTCTAATTGAATAAAAATATTTTGAATTTGAATCGTCAATAATAATTAGAATTTATTTTAAGGCATTGCATCGCTTCTACATAGTCGTAGATAAAATAAACTTCCGACGGGAAAAATCTATACCTATTATTTTCCTGTAGCGCAGTTTGCCTACTCTACACAGCTACAGCCTACCAAGTTCCTGCAATACCAGGCCTACCTGTACCTGCCTGTTCTTGAAATACCAGGTAGGTGGCAAAGTGCGAGTCAGACTCGCGCACCGAGGGTTCCGTACTGCAGTCGTATTTTTTTCGACGTTTTAGAATGTACAGGTAAAGCACATTCATAATATGATACCCCTTGGTATAGTAATCTTACTTTAAAAGTTGAAAATACTAATTATTGGTTCACGACATATTTTTTTGCGATGTAACCACAGATTCACGGTTTTAGGATTTTTCCTTCGGTGTGCTATAAGACCTACCTACCTGCCAAACATGATTCTAGGTCAACGGGAAGTACCCTATAGGTTTCTTGACAGACCCGATAGACAGACAACAAAGTGATCTTATAAGGGCTCTTTATCCTTCTAAATAAACAAAACCAGCTCTATGTTATAACTGATATTATATTTAACATTTTCAATTTAATTGATATGCAATTTACTTATAACAATAACTCATCATGAAGATTAAACACTCTCAAAACCTCACCAAAAGGTACATAACACAGTGTTAATTTTAGTAACCATACAATCTTTTCAACTTTCACGTAATAACTAATCAGTGTGGAATGACTACGAATTAAAGGTACTTATCTAATAAATTCTACCGTCTTCTTGGCAAAAAACCAACAATAACTTTGTTTCTAGCCAAAGCAGTCCAAAACTTAATAAAAATAATTGAGTCCAGTATCCCTTGGATACTATTATGCGCACCTAGCTACTTAAAGTAGCATGATTCCTGACACATCACCTTAAAAAATGTAACTAATGCGTCGAATTGTAATTCCCCTGAGCATTGATTTCATTTATAATTATATCTTGTATTTTACTCCGTATCCTCAACTTGCGAACTGGTTCCAGCTCTCTAAAATACGGAACCAAAGACTTTAGAAACATCAAGTCATAATCGACTTCGGACGACTGCCTTCTTTTGACCGGCAACGGATCCTGCTCTGGTTGGAAATCCACAGCGAATTCAAACGGTACATTGTTACCATCCGATTCATCCATGTCTCTATCATTGACTTCTTCCTTAATAAATTCCTCAGATTCCGTGCTGGTGTTACTGACTTCTTTAGGATCGTAATCAACTAATTGTGCATTTTTGTTTTTGTGCAGAAACCACATAAGTTTGAAGTGCCGCCATTTGCCTGTGTACCGGAGTTCGCCTTGCGAGTTGGTTTTGCATTTCTTCATTTCCCTTTTGAATATGTCTCTCATGCTCTTCCATTTGGCTCGGATGACGGTTTCTATAAAAGAAGATTAGTGATTTAAGTATTTAGTCATTACCTTTACACAACATTGGTTTTGAGGAATGCATAGTTGGTAGGTACCTGTATATTTATCTATGCTTACCTAATTCAAGCACTAAATGACCGATTTCCCTCAACATTCAACGTTCATATCACGTCAGATAAGTTCACATGTGTAGCACAGTTCACGACAATTAGGGACCTTGTAACAAAATGTTTGTAAAACGTCGAGACTCACAGGTCTGGCAGGCGTCAAATGTTCCTATGTAGCATTTGACGCTAGATTGGTCTATGAATAGCCTATTTTTCTTTGACTTCACGTCATCTATAGCCTCATATGTATTTGACATCATCGACTCAAACCGAGAGTTCCCTCATTCTAGATGACTCTGAAATCTGACTGTAGTCAGCTAATATAATAAGCAGGTAAATATCTACATACCTAGCTACCTATTTAACTAATATTTTTTACCTCGATAAATATTAAAGTAAGTACCTACTTATCCAAAAAAAAACCGTTCAATAGGTAGTTTGATCACGAAAAAGCCAAGCTGATTCCTAGTTCCAGGAATAAACACACGGTAATTTGAAAAGTAACACAACCCTAAGGCAAAAAAGCAACTGGCGCCAAACGGATCTTCCATACTTCTTCCTCATAGACTAGTACTGCCATCTATCAATTGAACATAGTAAACAAAGGTTCGAAAAGTGCAATCACCTGGTATGTTCAGAGCTGCGGTGATCTCCTCCCACGAAACCGCTACGCGTCCTCTGTTCTTGTGGTCTTCATCATCAGGATTCCAAAGGCAAGGTCGCTTCTGTACTTCCAGTACAATATTTATTAAAGTTTTCCTGCTGACTTTAAGATTCCTTGATGTCATTTTTGACGCAACGAGTGAACAAGTCGTTGTCGCTACTGTGTAAAAACTTTTTTTTTAAGTCTATGGCGACTAGCTACTTTTCCACAAAAAGTTTCAATAGTATTTTGAACGCGACTTGACGCGATACGTAACTCGCGGCGACTAACGCTCACGTAGGTTCAAGCGACTTGTAAAATCAATGTAGGCAGTGGATCGTGTCGTCGCGTCGACCAACCGAGCGACGCGACGTTGCCGCTTCGTGCGTTTTCGCGGTCGCTACACGCTGATTTAATCGGCAGTCGCGACATCTCCTTTTTCTTATCGTTTGTAGTCATTACATCAACAATTTTCATGTAGCATTTTCAAATCACTCTTTCGTTGTGCGGAAAAAAAGTTTTTTTTCCTACGTCTTATTAAAAATAATATTTTTTTCAACCCCACCTGTTTTTTACGATACAAACTATACTATGATCTTTTCACAGCTCAAGCATGGCATAAGCATCAGGCAGTGGGTGGGATTCAGCGAGAGTACATACATACCTACACCGAGTTCAAGACCATAATAGTAGATGGCGCTTATTGAAACAAAGCAGAAATTGTGATTTATAGAAAAATCGATTGTATTATCCTTATTTTATTCTATTTTAAAATTAAATAACTACAACTGAGCGGCTATAGCCGAGTGGTTATGACGTCTGCCTTCTATTAAAAAAACATTAGACTGCATCATCACTTACCACCAGATGAGATTGTAGTCAAGGGCTAACTTGTATATTTTGAATAAAAACTCGATCTTGGGCAAGCACCTCTAACTTTTCGGAATTCTGCAGGTGGGAGGTAGTTGTCAAGGTTAAATACATTGTCATTTGCTTAAAGGAAAGTATCGTGAGGAAACCTGCAAAGATGTGAAGTCTACCAATCCACACTTGGCCAGCGTAATGGACTATGGCACTCTTCTCATTCTAAGAGGAGATACGTCCTAGTAGTGAGCCGGATCATGACCATGACGATGATAAAGTGTCCACCTTCAGTCATGGTTCCATGAAAAAATCGCTATTTTAAAATCTTAATCGACCTATTTAGGATAGGTACAAGTTAGGTGTTCTACTAAACAGGTCTCCTTGATTGGCTGCCATGGTCTCAGGCTCAGAGTTGGTGCTTTCTTCCCACAAGTGGGTTAAGAAAGTTGGAGAAGAGAAACCCGTTGTTTTCCACGCTACGCATTTATTCAACATGTAACTGGTGACAATACAAAGTTGTGGGACGAGGAATTAATAAAGAAAAAGCATTTCTTCCTTACAATTTGTACACACCAGTCGCACACAAGTATTTATTGATTTACCATTTTTGCTTCTGGGTACATATTATTTTAGTTTCGACAGGAGTTATGCTTATGATTATGGTATCAGGTGTGCTCAATGAAAATGATCAATTACTAAACAAAAAGTTCATTATTTTGTCCGACAGTCTAAGAGTAGTACCCGTAGTCAACTTTGAATATCAACAAATAACTAATACTTATCACTCAAAAAAGCTTTTATGAACTACCGTGTCGAATTGAGAATCCCTTGCGGCTGACCACTGATTTCATTTATAATTATATCCAGTATCGTACTCCGTAACCTCAATTTTCGAACTGGATCTAACTCTCTAAAGTATGGCACCAAAGATTTCAGAAACATCAAATCGTAATCATCTTCAGACGACTGCCTTCTTTGAACCGGCAATGGATCCTGTTCTGGTTCGAAATCCAATGTAAGCATGTTACTCTCCTCAAATGGTACGTTGTGGTCGTGTGATTCATCTACATCTGTACTATTATTGTCTATTACTTCTTCCTTAATATTATTTTCCTCTGTGCTACTGTAGCTATCTTCCGCTGGATCACACTGAACTAATTGCGCTTCTTTATTTTTGTGTACAAACCACAGCAATTTGAAATGCCGCCATTTGCCTGTGTACTGGAATTTACCGTGAGAGTTCATTTTGCACCTCTTCATCTCCCTTTTGAATATGTCCCTCATGATTTTCCATTTTGCCTTGACGAGAGGTTCTGTGAAAAAATTAGTTGCTTGTTACTACCATTTACCTGAATAACTCATATCTGCCTATGGAGCAAATACGGCCAGAATCATTGATAAAACTTTGGGAGTTTTCAAGATTTGTTTTGAAAATATGATCCTTAATTGGACAGACAGTTGGACACACAATATATTGCGATGCGCACACTATTATTAGTTCAATGGATGCGCACGAGATATACTGTCTACCTTCCTAACCTAGATGTAGTTCTCGCTGCGCTCGCTTACCTTTACCTATGAACCATCTATAAAGAGTTCTCATCATCATCATCTATATATTATAGAGAGTTCGGAGTTTCCAGTGCTAACCAAATTTGTAAACCATCAGAATATTATGTTATAGATACCTATATCTATAACCTGGCTCGGATTATTATTATTAACAATTAACATATAGATAAATTAATGTCCGTTAGGAAAAAATCAACGACTTTCTTTGGAAGGGCTTGAAAAGCGCCATCTATAAGGTTTTTAACCATCGATTTTGGAGCGCCACCTAGGTTTTATTTATTTTTATGTTTTTGACGGACTTGCCCTAGAAAGTCCCTCACTGACGCCAAACGGGATCTTTTGCTTCTTTTGACTATCTATGGAATAAGCAATAAAAAAAAAATTCAACATCACCTGGTATGTTCAGAGCTGAGGTGATTTCCTCCCACGCGACAGCCATGCGTGCTCTGTTGTTGTGGTTTTCATCATCAGGATTCCACAGACAAGGCCGCTTATGTACTTCTTGTACAATATTTAATAAAGTTTTCCTACTGAGTTTGGGATTTCTTGCTGTCATTTTTGACATTATTAAAAACTTAAACGCGACTTGACGCAATAAGTAACTCGCGACGACTAACCGCTTACGCTAACGCTTGGCTGTATAAGCAACTTCTAAAATCAATGTAGTAGTGGCACGTGTCGTTGCGTCGACCAACCGCGACGTTGCCGCTTCGTGCGTCTTATTTGTTGTCGCTTCTCGGACTCACAACAAAACTTTTTTCTTATCGTTTGCCGCTATCCAAATTATAGTATTTGTCAAATATATACAGAAACTAAATATTTTACTCACATATAGGTAGGTACTATTTAAATTATAAATATCAACGAAGATACAGGACCTACCTAAGTTATTTCTTTAACATTTACCTATAGTCAAGCCTATAGTACGTCTTTTTTTTCTAATTTTTTACACCGAAAACGAAACAATTTTTTTCCACATCATCCGTTTTCAGAATATGAACTACGTTATCACTAATCAGTGATTATCACCGTTACCTACGTTGCATGAGTTTCACGTTGTGGTTCTGAA
The DNA here is from genome assembly GCF_905333055.1 of Maniola jurtina. Classification (NCBI taxonomy): domain Eukaryota; kingdom Metazoa; phylum Arthropoda; class Insecta; order Lepidoptera; family Nymphalidae; genus Maniola; species Maniola jurtina. Next base: position 13,771,141 of record NC_060042.1, read on the forward strand.
ACATATTCATAGATGGCGCTTTATATGGGAAACAATATGTGGAGAAAAAAGCTGAAAGTTCTATTTATTTATTTATTTATTTATTTAATTAATTAATTATTTAATTAGAACGGACCTTTTAAGTCCAAGTCTATGCTTATTTGAGTAAAGGCCGAAGGGAGATTTCTTTTTACCCGACTGCGGCAAAGCCAAAAGGAAGGGTTATGATTTTAGCAGTCTATGTATGTATGTATGTATGTATGTATGTATGTATGGTATATATTTGGGTATGTATGTGGGTATGTATGTTTGTATCCAGATTCTGTGTGTTCCACCGTAGCGCCTAAACTACTGGGCTGATTTTGATGAATGAGGTGTCAATCGATTTGTGCTAAAGGTCCGGGTGAAATAGGCTACATTTGATACGAAAAAATTGACCTAGCGGCGCGGATGTTAACATTAAAATATACCAAGCCACAGAAAAACAATTTTACTATACCTAACTAATATTACAGCGTTTATTAAGACGATCGCAGTCGGGTTTTATTTTTCCACTTTATCTAGTTAAATTAACAGTGCTCTCTCCGTCACTCGTTTCATACAATCGTAGTTCCAATTTCATTTGAATATTAAGCAACCAAAGTCCATGAAATTTTGCAGACATATTCTAGAAACTAATATCTGTGTCTCGAGATACTCCCGAGACACAGAATACTCTCGAGAGTAGTGGAAAAGTCTTGTGTGGTGGTGCATGTGAGTGGTGGTGGCAGTGCTTGCTTGGGAACTTGGCTTTATTGCTTGGTTGGGGAGATAAGCGGTGCTTAGCTAGTAACTGCATGTTTGACCATACAGATTTTTTCTGTTGGCGTATTATAGCAAAATAATTTTTAACTGTTTCTTGCTAAACATGAACTTCCGCAAAGTAACGCCTGATTCTATCCAATATTTAACGCGGCGGTCTCCGTTTTCGTCGATACTAAAGTTTACTAAAATGGAAATAAGTTAGGAACGCATGGATCGAAAAATTTGAAATTAATATATAATATTTTTCATTATATCCCCTTGGATTTGGTCCGATAAAAACATGATTGGACAAACTTTCCTCGATAGAAAAAAAATCAGAAGTTTGGTCTAAAACCTTAGACTTTTGGGTTTTTCTCTTTAATGACAAAGCTCTTAAAGACGTAACTTTCACCATAGGTGTAAAACAATCAAATAAATAATTCGGTCCGATCATTTCACAGTAAGTGCTATATTTCAAATTATATTCTAAATTATTTGATTTCACGCTTCCTCGCTTATTCTCTTCAAATCGCGTACAGAGCGAGTACAAAGAATTTTCGACCCTATTGTTGAGTGTTATGGGCCGTAATTACGTTATCTTGTCAGTCATACCCGTCGCCTCAGCGCGGCAGGACCTGTTTCGGGTTTCATAAGCATTTTGTCATACTGTAATTGCACAGAATGCCATAGAGTAGTAAATTCAGTACTATGTAATAAAGTATTTTTATTTAGGATTTTTCTAGATTTTAAGATAAGTTTATATTGTGCATTTATTACATTAAAAAAGTAATTATTTTAAAAAGAATGCAGTAAACAGTACATTGCAGTGTAGTGAAGCTAATATTAGGTCATTATAGACCAGGACTTATAATTTGAAAATAAAAATTAATTAATCTGAGTGCTCTATCCCGGTAGCTCAAAGATCAAAAACCAAACTTGTAAAATGCATAAGTATTAGAAGATAAGATGGAAAAAAAACTTTATTGATATCAATTTAAAGGTTTTTAGGGGAAAGTACTAATTATTATGAAAATAGGATGAGAGGAGACCGCGTATAAGCAAGCGTAGTGTAGGACGTCCTCCAGCACGATGGACTGATGGCGCTGGCGCTCTTTAGGGAAGGCCCATGTCCAACAGTGGACATCCACGGGCTCATAATGATGATGATGATGATCATGATTATTATGAAAATGACATCCACTTTCAAGTCCGAGATGTTTATCCAAGGTGTTATAATTTTTAGTTTCTTCACCTGCTGTGCAATGATATCATTTATTAGGGTTCCGTACCTCAAAAAGAAAAGCGGAACGCTTATAGGATCAATTTGCTGTCTGTTTGTCTGTCTATCTAACTGTATGTCTGTCTATCTGTCCGCCTGTCAGTCTGTTTTGTCCGTGTGTGTTGTGTCTGTCAGGAAAACCTATAGGGTACTTCCCGTTGACCTAGAATCATGAAATTTGGCAAAAACCATGAATTTATGGGTTCATTAAAAAACAATGTGTTTCAATTTTCAAAGTAAGATAACTATAGGTACCAAGTGGGGTATCATATAAAAGGGTTTTACCTGAACATTCTAAAACTGATTTTAATTTATTTTTAAGCATAATAGTTTTTGATTTATCTTGCAAAATGTCGGAAAAATACCTGAGTACGGATACGGAAACTTGGTGCGCGAGTCTGACTCGCACTTGGCTGGTTTTTTTATGTATATACGTCACTAAGTAGTCAATAATAAGTTTGACCAAAAATTGCAGTGTCATAAATGTTTTATAGATCAAAAAAATAATCATACTATTAAATATTCCTTCAACTTAGACCTTATTGTCACAGCTTAAAAGTTGAAAATGTGCAAAACAAAATTTCATACGTACTTAATACTTTTTCTCATAAAACTAGTTCAATTTACAAGAAATGAAAGATCCTATTGTGTTTGCCTTTGTCAATACAAAGGATCTTTGTGGCTTTTGTGTTCTCACTCACGTATACTAACATTAAAATATCGATGTTAAAATATTCGTTGTAAAACTTACCTTATGCAGTTATTCTTAAAGTATACATTAAATTGTTATTAGGACGAGAGTTGCTTCGTTTTGGAATGCCAAATCAGTGTATCAATTTTTCTTGTTTTGAATCGAAAGGTAAGAACAGTAATAAAATGTAACTACTGAAATCGTTTGTTCGTAGATTTTATAGGTTCGTGAGAAGTAGTATTGTTGTATGATAATTTGGTCAATTTACAGATCAAATTTCTCAAAATCCTGTCTTAGTGCGGGTCTACGTTATATAGAGAACCAACTGCACCTTCTCAAACTTCAAAATCCCATCAGGACCAGTCCTGGCACAATTGTTAGTTAGTGGTAGTACCTTTTCACCCCCACTTTTTTTCATATTACATCCGTTAGGTAAATTTTTTTCGTATAAAATGTAGCCTATGTTACCCGGATCTTTACGACAAATCGATTTACACCTCATTCATCAAAATCAGCCCAGTAGTTTCGGCGCCACGGTGGAACACACAGAATCTGGATACAAACACACACACATACATATACAGACTGCTAAAATCATAACTCTTCCTTTAGGCTTTGCCGCATTGGGGTAAAAAAACAGGCTGAATTGAGAACCACCTTCTTTTTGGAAGTTGGTTAAAAATTTAAAAGGGAGCAAGCAACAGACCATTTAGACTATTTACTTTTCCAGACGTTTTAGATACTATCTCATTCAGCGTTTATGTCATCCAACTATGTAATTTGACGTCTGGCTAATGAGGTGTTCTAATCATACAGACTATTCACAATTCCAGACGTTTTGCTACTTGTGCATTCTGTTTTTATGGCGTACAGCTAAGTTGACTCTCTGCTGACTGGGTAATCTGCTTTGATGTCATCTAGCTGAATTGTCTATTGGCTTACTAGGCACTTTGCTTTCATGTCAGTCAACGTAAAATTGTCTTTTAGCGAAAAGGTAATGACCTCTTTTTCTGGATGCCTGATGATAGGCATCCAGAAAAAGAGCTCAGCTTCTGAATTAGAGAACATAATTACTACAAATTTAAAATTTGAATCAATGGCCCGAATCTGAATATAACAAAAAAGCTATAAAATATTTTAATCTCTGTCTTGACTTTGTTCAGTATCATATAAAAACATTTCTCCAGCGCTTTGACTTTGAACCTTAACGTAAACAGTTAAGTTAGCGTATTGAATGTGTACATACCTACTTATGCTCTTTTGGAATATTTCACCTAATTAGTTAACTTTTATGGCTATTAGCTCCGAGCGGGCCGGTTTGACTGTAACCATATTGAATAAACAAAAACAAGGATTATAAACAAAACAGCTTTTTATACAACACGAAATATATTATTATAATGTTATCCTGTTATGGCTGCAGGTGCATATAATCTCTTTCAGGTGTTTTTGCACGCCTAGCGCGTGTGATATTTTTTTACTGTAAACGTTTTGATAATATGAAAAAATAGGATTTTACGATCTCGGTAATTAGTGAAATGCAATAAATAGTTACTTGTGTAATGTCCGTGCTAACTATATTTTCATTGAATTTCAGTTGAGTGTAATTTCTATAATCTCAGCATCTATAATAGCAATAAGATATAGAAAATATAAGATTTACCTATAAATGTAAGTAATTAGGAATGACAGTATTATCATTATCAATAAGTGAAAATTTCAGAAACTTGGACTTGTCCATGCTATAATCTTTTATCCATGTGAAGTATCTTCTTTCAAGGCCAAATGTAATGGTCACCACAGTAATGACCAAAACTGGCAGATAGGGGTTTATAATGAGAACGTTAACGTAAAATAGACCTTAACCGCCTTGTTTTATAGCTCAAATTAATCCATTCATGTATAGCCAGTCAGACGGAACCAGAAATTAAAATCGGTGTAATTGAATTTAGGACCTTAAGTCAAGGTTATTTAGGCCCATTTTAATTTAATGTTACTGTGTGTGTGTGATCTCATTCTATGAAAGTTGGTGAAATGTTAAATCTCCTACTATAATAAGCATACAGGTTGAAAAAGACACCTATTAGCATGATTGTAAATAGATCTCATTCATTATTTCTCGTTGTTGACAAAACAATAAAAGTACATTATAATATTGTTTTTTTTTTATCAGTGACTGTTTACTAACTAATGATAGTAACTTGGCAACAGTGTGCATTAAAATCCATACTAATATTATAAATGCGAAAGTGTGTCTGTCTGTCTGCTACGTTTTCACGGCCCAACCACTGAACCGATTTTAATGAAATTTGATACAGACTTGGGATACATCCCGGAGAAGGACATAGGCTACTTTTTATCCCGGAAAAATGAAGAGTTCCTACGGGATTCAAAAAACCGAAATCAACGCAGGCGAAGCCGCAGGGATCCTCTAGTAGTATATAAAACAATATTTCACTTGTACAAATATTTTTTATAGATACGCAATGTTATATATTACAATAAAGTAACCCAGCGAAGTCGAATGTAATCGATTCTGATGATACCTACAGATTAATTTTTTTAAATAAATTTTTAATTATTTCATAATAAATATTTTTTATCACTATAACTTTGAATTTTAAACTTATACATAACTTGACTTTTTACTCCATCGTAAACACTGAAGTGGGGTGACGTAATGATTAAATTGCAGGAGCGATGTGAAAATAATAATCTACACTGTGGCGATGCGCAACCGGTTCAGGGGCGTCTAAGAGAGATGCCGATACAATGTGTATCGCCATCTCTAGATTTGAAATTATACCTGGAATATACCGTCCCCTTAAGCATTATATATTATATATTTAGGTACCTACCATGTACCTACTCTTTGCATGACAGTTGGTGTCGATCACAGAATTAGAATGTCGATCCTGCTCACGCACCTCCTATTTTGCAGAGTTATAGGTAAGGTAGGTTCAAAATGAAATAACGTTTAAATTTTTTCGGTTCACATTTTATTTAGAGACATCGGTATAAAATATATGAGATATAAAACAGCACAGTCGTAATTAAAAACTAAAACTTCTTACTATACCAATATAAAATCTTTTTCAACTGTAAAGACCGTAGTAGGTAGTTACTAGATCGTCAATGCATCGTTTGTGACCAGTAATTTTTAAAGTTTTCTAAATAATTTTTCAAATCAATCTGGTCAAAAAAGAGGCATTAAAAATGAACTAAAAATAAAAGGATGATTTTCTTGAGTGAAATGGATAGGTATATAAATTCACTGTGATACTTTAGTATTTAAAAAAAAACCTGTTCCAAATTTCAATAACGTTATTGGTTCAAACGGTTCCATTTTTCGGGAACGGTAGTGATAGGCAATACTTTTTTAGTATTTCAAAATTCTTATAAGTAAATATTATTTTATCACAGTGAACAGAGCTTAGGTATAGGATGACAAGGATTCTGGAATAAGGCCCGGATTCCGGAGGGATTGCCGTTGTTTGAAATCACTTTTTATTTTATACCGGTAATACTTGTACCGGTGATACCGATATAGTTGCACAAATGTACCGATGTTGCTCATTTACAAATATGCAAATTTTTTTTTCACGCTCACAAAGGGTTGAGATTTAATTTATCAATACTTACAGTGATAAAACACACAGAGAAATAACGTGGTAAAGTGTGATCAACTTTCTTTATTTTTAGTTCAATATTTTAGTATGTATTTTCAATATCCCTAAAACATGGACCTAATTCCAGAATTTAAAAACAAAAATGATAACGATGTTCAGAATAGATTAACATTAATTGCTTACACATTCATTAATAATAATTAATATACGTCCTAACCTAAACACTTAATAATTTAATGCATTTTAAAATCGTTTGGCAATTATTTCGATACGTACAAATAATAGAATTGACTAAAGGAAAATACAAATAAAACCCCCGCTAGCAAACGTGTTACATAATTGCAGTGAAGCACGCATCACTCTATCATCATAATAAGATGTAGGTATCTTTGATGAAATAGACTTCTCTAGATCGCATTCTAGCAACTAAATTAAATTCCCCTTTTTCCTTTAGCCTCAGCATACATATATAATTTAACATACAAAGCAACTCGGAATGTTTGATTTTTTAGAAAGATGCTCTCCCTCCATTCAACTCTTAACCACAGCAGTGATATTTTCTAAAACATTTTTTCATCGCTCCTCAAAAGCTGCTTTACCGCGGACCAATGCATTTAGAAAATAACACTACTGTCTTATACTTTACCACAATAATTACGGACTTAATCTAAACAAAAATAATTTACAATGCTGTAACTACTAAGGAAAAAATTGAAAGTAAAATCTTTTAACGCCAAGCAAAATAAATTTACCTACCAAATTGTAAATTGCAGTAATAATAATTTTCTCTAAAGAAAAATCAGATTTTTTTTCAATAAAATAATATTGACGGTAAAGAATTTCACTAACTTTGAATAAAACACTATTTGGCACAGCTGTTTGAAAAAACATTGACGCGAAAAGCTAAGGTTTTAGATAAGGATAATTATAACGCAATTACAAAAGTATTACTTAGGTATATAATTTTAATATTCTAACAATTCGTATTTTTGTGGTATCGATCCTTTCACTATCAGTCCTGAATTTCAAAATAATTATATTTGGCATCGAATATTAAAATTAGAAGATGAGAAACAAAATAGAATTTTAGCTTTACACATAACTGTGATACCATAAAAATATGTAATATGTAAATTGTAAGTACATAATGTTATGTGATTAAATTAAATAACGTTTTACTCGTCATACCGCAAATATCTATTTTGCAAATTAATAATAATTTGCATAAGATTTGCGTCTTTTCGATTATACTGCACAAAACTAAGTTCAAGACTTTTAGTCGTGAACTTAGGTCGTGAAGCTAAACTCTTTCCAATGTCATAGAGATAATTTTGCAGTATTTTAAGTGGCTCCACAGTTTGGATTGACCGATTCAAAGCATTATAGCTCAGTTTATAAAACAAAATATCGTTTATTAAATTAAGTAAATTATTATGCGCTTTTAAACGTAAGTACATTAAACTAGGTCTATCTTAAGTGTTGACATCAATTCTTAATTTTATCGTTTGGTTATTAACTTATAACGTCACATTTAATGGAATACTTAGTATTTATAAGTACCAGATTACGGTAACCGGTACATTAACGCTGATACACGTTTATATTATGATTGATTGATGACTCTCGAGTCTCAACTAAAGTAACGTACCGTAATATAGATTACTTATACACATTAATAATATATTAGTACAATGTTTTCTCTATATTATGTACGACTTAAAGTGCCCCTTTGAAGATATAATAGGTAAGAGTTATTAATGATATACTAAATACTGACACTTCAATGAAATATTACGGTAACCTTAATTTAATTGACAGATTTTTAGTGTACGCTGCATGGATAGGATACCAAAAATGAGTCAATTAATTAAGGTCACATTAAATTTTAAGATGCTATCAGAATTTAGGGAATAGAGTTGTGATGTTGATCCACTAATATCTAGGTTCCTAATAACTTAAAAACATAAAACACTATCAAATATGTGTTAAAAATTTAATTAAGTAAGTAAAAATTCATTTACGATTCCAGTAAAATCTATTTAGAAATTAACTTCGTTTCAAACACTTTTTTAAATTTTAAACTTATGGTCATTGAGGCAAATCGCCGTTTGAGTTTTGTATAACATTGTAATATTTTAATAAGTATCTCTTGTCGTTTGCATGGTCCAAATTGGACCCACAAAAAATATAATTGCCAATATAAAATATATCAAATCGTATCGTGTATTTTATGAGCGATTTATTCGTGATTTTGTGGATCATAAGATTACAGCCGTGTTACAGAGCCGGCACGTACATCACATTCATACATAGCACTTGTGTAGTATCTATGAATAAGCGCAAGTGTCATGAGAACTCTCTCTGTCTCCCTCGCACGCAGCTAGCTTACGAGCGTGACAGAGAAAGTTATAAATGTAGAAATTATACAGGATGTAACCAAAACGCTAGCAAACCGAAGACGGGGGAAATGACTGATGATTACTGATAAGGTATTATCAAAATAAACGCGGAAAAAATTAATAAAATAATCCTGTATCTTTTAAAAGTTCAGAATATTTTGCAAATAAAACATCTGACTGACGCTAGGGGTCAACGAACATTTCGTATGTAGGCCCCTCGGAGTCAATGCGGCGTCGTAGGTACGAATTTTTTTACGCTATAAATTGCGGGTTTGAAAAATACTAAATCACTAAAACTACAAGATAAGGCAATTTATTTGTCAAGGTTACTAGCATTGGGTTGTGTTTGGGTAGTACAATCATAGCGCTATGTTTTTGCTAGCGTTCAGCCCCCCTATCGGCTAAAAATATATCAATCATTAAAGGACACCATCAATGTCAAAACATCGTTTTTAGCCAACGGGATTGGTCAAAAGCCATGTTTTGACATTGATGGTGTCCTTTAATGATTGATATATTTTAAATAGCCGATAGGGGGCTGGTTATATCCTGTATTGATATCAAAAGTCGAGGCTCAGCGCGATCAAGACAGCAGCTTGAGCGCAACATCGTTGAATAAATTTTTTAAAACATGCTTTTTAAAAATATGTTTGGGTACGTGCCATGCCCTTGTTAACCGACCTGCAAAAGACGTTCTTACAGAAAAGCGGCACCGCTTCCATGGACGCGCTGGCGGCTGCCAATAAAGCGCTGACGGTTGTCGTTGACATGTGACGACGGCAGTGTCGAAAAAATACCGCTCGTCTGTACGCGAACTTAGGTTACCATGAGTTTTACATCACTTAATTATACAGCCAAATCAAAGTTCAAACTTATGGCGTCGCATGGTCACCGAAGTGCAAAATACTAAATTCAATATTTTCAATATTGTAAGCTGAAGGGTTTATTGTGCTTTCTTCTTAAATCAGGGCGCGTTTGGAACCCTCGCAGCTTGAGGTTCAAGTTGATCCGATATTCTCCTGATTTTTTTAAACCCTATTAAATATGCAAAGCTTATGCGTTCTCCAGCCTCCCGGTCGCCGTAAAGGCCGTTATACGCCAGAGCAACATTGCAGCATGCCACAGGGCTGCATGCTACAATAATTTAAAATTTAACGATAATCTACTGCAGACTGTTGTACCAGTTCCAGTTCTTACAGCATGATGTTGCCCCAGCATAAAATTTTATAAAGCGCTGCTGTTTGCTCCGGTGTAAAACAGACTGTAACACTGACTATATTGTGTAAGCTATACACAATCCGAAAAATATTAATTAACGTTAACCATAACTGATTAAGTTGCCGATTTTGGAGGACTGAATTTGGCCTTTTCATGTCCTCAAGGCCTATATAAATGTGATTATTCGAAGGGGTCATGTATCGTGATTCCCAGTAATGAGATAGGTATGTAGCCAAAGAGATTTGGCTACACGTTTGTAAAACTCATAATAGACTTTGTTTAACGTGTTGATAGAGGACATAATTGTACTAAATTGGTGCGAGGAAAGAAAAAATTATAAAATATTGTTTTAAATTATGATTTCTTTGAATATTTTAGAACACATCTCAGTCTCTTATGATTAAAATTTTCAAAATACTTATCATTTTTTTTTTGTCAAAAGTAAACAGCTTCTAGTAATTAAAATATTTCCAAACACAAATTAGACGGTAGATTGATATAAAAACTCAAAGACACATGTTCTTAAAAAATATGTACTTATAATTTTGTACAAATCTAAGTTTCTTTGTAGGTGTACTAACTTTTATTTTCTTGACCTAGCAATGCTATAAGTTTTCTAAGAGTTTTTACAATTTTCTTAATTTCTTATGTTGTAAGTTTTCTAAACGTTTTTACAATTTCCGTAATCATGTTGTAAGCGAACTTGTGTGAATCTTCAGTTTCTGCACATTTTTTGGTCAATTTTATATCTGACTGTAATTTTAAGGTTTATTCAGACGGGCTGCATTTAAAATACAAGTCAACTGCAAAATTGCATTTAAGATGTTGCTTAATTGCAGTCGACGTTACTGCATCGAAACTTCGAACGACTGCGAAGTTTACGAGCAGTCTCGCACACACAGATGGCAGTCGCAGTGCGCAGTTATGTCAACTGCACTAAAACCGCATCCAGACAGCAATTTTTCAGTCGACTTGCAGTCCAAATGCAGGCCGTTTGTATTGATATTTATAACTTCTCAATCTTTTCAGTACAATTTGAGTTTCATATATGAGTGGGTAGAGACAGATCCGATTAATTAAATTATGATTAATATTTACTTTACTATATTTAATATTGGTCTACAAGTGTAATTATTATTTATCGAAGTCTACAACAATTAATTTAAACACCAAAATGACAACACCTATTAACACACCGATAACTTTATGCTGATATTGCTGTAAAATTTTAAATACGATTAATTGTTTATTAAATAACACATTTTGACTTATTATTCCTATTTCAGAATTTCTGTTTTACTATGCCTTTCAACTGACAAAGCACCACCATATTTGAAATCTTTGAACTTAAATTCGGGAAATATTTATTGTTGTGCTTTTTTTCGTATTTAATTTTTACATTTTACTAAAATCAGACAGATATTATGTCCTTCAAATGTATAGATGATTGGCAAGATAAGTAGTAGGCACCTACTTCATAAATAATGTAGGTATCAAACATTTACCACTTGTGACATTTTCTTTGGCTCGTATTTTAATGTTTTAACTTAAAATAAAACTGTCAAAAATACAAAAATTACAATAAAAATGAACAGGGCAACAAAGAAATCTCAGAAATAATAAGTTTGACATTTTAAGTATGGTTAAGCTCTTCATCATAGGGGTAGTTTGCTCCGACATCAATACTCTTTAAACGCATAGTATGTACAGGGCTCCTTTGCTGATAGAAGTCTCAGTTGAAATGCATTGTAGTAAGTAGTTTAACCAGTTTTAGTCATTATACCCATTAAGCAACTGACTATCAAATTATCGGACGATGAAATGTCTGTATAGTCTGTCAGGGTAAAATGTTTTAAAATGTATTAATAATAAAATTAGAGTTTAGACAGAGAACACACTTAGATTGTTATATTGTTTTTTTTTATTTTTATATCATTTTAATTAGTAAATTAGATATAGAGAAAGTATAACCTATCTGTACTGTTATGGTAGCTGAAGAAAATGAAAGAATTTATTATAACATTTACAACACACTAACACCCCCTTACCCATAAGGTTAAAAGATTTGAAAGTAGGTATTTTTTATACGTAAAATACATTTTAGTTATGTTTATTATGAGCGTAGTGACCATAAGTAGGGGGAATTAATTAAATAAGGTATTTCATTACGAAGAAAAGAATAATAGCTTCAATTTTCATAACTTTGAAATAAGTATATAAAAAATATTATTATCATATTATTTTACTTTAAGCTCTGTTGAGTAGATTTCAAATACAAAAACTCTTAATGTCGTAAACAAAAAACTTTGCTTACTTACACAAAACGAGTTTGACAGCGAATTTTGTTGAAAAACCTTTCTCTGTTTCTAACCTGCATTTGTGTTGCAAGCCTATATATATATTTTTCATTCCTGTATTTTTGTTGCATGCGTATAAATGGCAAGCCTGTATTTTCTACTTGAGCGATTTGAATACGTAGATAATGTTTGATTGAATCGGACGGTAAAGTTTAAGAATGAATCATACTCATCTTCACTTTTTCGAAAATGCTCTGAGTCATGAAAGTAAGTTTTTGAAAAAAAAAGTCGGTCAGTGTTTTTGGCATTACTTAATCCTCAATGTTTTGGCTTTTCAAGTTTGACAGCTAAGTATAAGCTAGTGTTGATTACAATTGTCTATGTTTGGCTCACTCTCTCACTATTGACTTAAATTTACTGCAGTTGCAGTAAAGAATTCCATAAATTTAACCAATCACAATTATTACAAGTTGTAATTGGCTGAATTCATTTCTTGCTAGCTTTTTATGTATTTTAGTCAATAATGACTGAAACTAATCATAGCATTGGAGCCGTCAAACTTTGCAATTTTGACATTGACCTATTTCTTTCTTCTGTCTTTTTAACGTTGAGTGAACGAATTTTCGGTTTACAAAAAGTTACCATCAGGGCCCAAGCGTGTAATATTTTTTGATTGTATTGTTATAATATGATTTAAAACGCAGATAATTCTAAAGCTACCTAAAATCATATTTAACTATATAAAGTTTAATTTTCGAAATATAATAATTATTATTCTATAGTTTTTACCTAAAGGAAATATATTTAGGGATATTTCAGTTGTAAATACTTCAAAAATATGTTATTTAACGCAATGTATGTCATGATATACACTGATATATTATGTATTATGATTTCAATGGTAGTTTGATATCTGGAATAAATTATTGTTATTTGCTAAAATGATTTATGGTAAGGGATCTATTGAAAATGATATGTAAAATATTTATACACATACGTCATATAATTTTTTCGTAAACCTTAGTAAATGTAAGTACGAGAAATTTCACCGAGAAAATTATAATATTTTTCTCAAATACATATAATATGTATATAACCAATTATTCCTTATAAAGTTTCATTCGGAATTGAGATATGTGTACGATGAAATGAATATATTATAAAGTTATACTTATACACCTCAAAACACAAATTATACAACAATGTATACAAATACACTAACTTATACATAGACAATCATGCAATAATTCACTCAACCTACTATCGTGTAATACAACAGAATGATAGTAAAACTAATATAAACTTAACCTAACATATTTCACTATAAAATAAAATATACAAATTTGAATAAAATTCCTAAAATTGTATACGAACCTTTACAAATTTGGATATACATACTACAATTAATATATGATTTTTTTAAGGTACTACAAAATATTTTCCATGTTACAGGAGAGAGACAAAATTATCACTTTTCGAAATACAAAAACCGCTTAAACCGTACGTTGCTAAAAGCTGTTTTACACCAGAACAATATAGAGAATCGTCGGCACGCAATTGGACCGTAATTCTAAGCAGCACGATGTAGTTTCGGCATAAAGTCTGCAGCAGACTGCAGAGGCCGCATAATTAATGTTTCGATGTAGCATGCCGCACTGTCGCATGTTTTGGCTCCGGCGTAAAACAACCTTAAGATATCGCTAAAATTTTATTTTGCTAACACACACACAACAAGACGCCTCACCGAATAGACCTTTCGTGTAGGAGTCCGAATCGCACTTGACCGTTTTTTTAGAGTTCCGTACCCATATGGTAAAAGCGGAGCCCTATTAATAAAACTCTGCTGTCTGTCTATCTGTCTGTAAGAAATAATATTTCATACTCCCAAAATATGATGTTCATAATTAGGTATGTACGGAACCCTAAAAAACCAAGGCTCGACTCGCACTTGACCGGTTTTTATTTAGTATACTAAACGTACTTACCTACTATAGATTTTGTTTTTTTAGTCGTCAGAACGACTAAGCCACGCGTGTTAGCATTTGAATCGGGTAATATATAAATTGAGCATCCAATGTTCATAGTATAAAGTCTAAAAGTTCTTAAAGGGGTTTGGGTAACTTTGTATGGAGCAGTGGTGCCTTTTTTTTTGTTGCGGCCACTGATGGTATTTGTGTTATTTTATAGTGCTACTTTAAACATTGTAATGATAGTAAATAATGTTGCTCTAAGTGACATCGGGGCTGAGATATTTGAATTTGAAAAATTAAACTTGAAGCATGAAACCCGATTTCAAATGCACTTTCTAACTGAATAATATCTTTAAATATGTAGATATGACAATGCATAGGATGTATAAAGATAAAATGACCTTATTTTGAGCTAAAAAAAAACCCCCACTTGATTGACAAACGAGCCACAGGGAGCCACTGGATTCGGTTGGCGCAAGCCCGTAACGTGTGGAAGTCCCTACAAGAAACTTATATGAAGCAGTGACCTCTATTGGTTGATAATGATGATGATGATGAGAGTATGTAGTCCCTATGATCTCCAGGTTATATACCTAAACAAAGTAAATTCTTCTCGGCGCGACCGTAGGTAGACGAACCCTGCGCTGTGATTGGCTGTGAAACGCGATGCGCCTCCATTTGTATTTTGGGAGAAGTTCTATGGACAGTCCTAAACCACTACACAAAAGCCGGTTGAAGATTTGGCTAGAGATCCCAGAGCCAAATTGACTCGACGCTACACCGAAGATGTCCCGGACGTCAGCCTATATGAGATTAGTATGGCTCTCAAGCAACTCAAGAACAACAAGGCACCAGGTGTTGATGGAATCACAGCAGAACTCCTGAAAACAGATGGAAAACCATTACATAGGTCTTCCAGCGCTTGTATAGTCCTGCCATCCACGAGGGCATAACGCCAGAGGCATGGCACAGAAGCGTAATGGTTCTGTTCTTTAAAAAGGGAGATACTAACTTGTTAAAGAATTAAAGACCCATATCCCTGCTGAGCCATGTCTACAAGTTGTTCTCGAAAGTCATCACGAATCGTCTCGCTCGTAGGTTTCCAGCCTCCCGAACAAGCCGTATTCCGAATAGGCTTCAGTACCATAGATCACACCCACACCGTTACGGCAGGCTATACAGAATACCGGAAGAGGATATCGAACCATAACCTAGAGGCATCCTGTGTTTTGGCTCTGACCCCACCATGGGAACTGGACGCTATGACACTGGCTTGTGTGTACCAGAGTAGGGTGGATGCCCGTTGACTGGCGGAACACCCGTGCGACGGAAGTAGATGGGTGGCAGCTATTAGCGCAGATCGAGTTCCTTTTCCATTGGCAGAGGAGGCTCGAGTCACCCACAGCTATTGAGGCTATCCGTTCTACCCTCGCGGAGTGGATGAAGAGGAAGCACGGACCACTCACGACCTTGTACAGGTTCTTACGAGGTTCGGGTGCTTTGGGAAATACCTGGGCAAGGTGGTGTGAAGAGAGCCAAAAGAGGATTGTCACCATCGTGGTAGTGCTTCAGACACGGCACAGTATACGCTGTCTGAGTGCCCGGCATAAGCGGAGCCGCGCCAATCGCTGGTGGAAATTATGGGGCAAGACGTCGTGGCCAAATCCATGGTGGACAGTGAGAGGGCTTGAAAACCGATGGTCTCCTACAGCGAGGAAGTAATGACGCAGAAGGAGGCAGTAGAGAGGTTGAGAGTGGAAGCCAAAAACTCTCATCCCATGCACCGCAGGAGAATCGGGCGCAGGCAAGCTGCGCATGACCGTCGCTTGTACCCTTGAATAAGATCTCTAGGTAATAGGCACGGAGAGTGTTACTCGTGGAAGAGTATGTCTTTGAGTTGGAAGGCAAGCCTTTGTTCCCGGCGAGCTTTAAACTGTGCGTTAGGGTTCCCTTTTAGTGCCAGAGCGAGGCCTGCTTTGGCGGGTGCCGTTAGCTAGGTTGCAGTTGAATACATTCGTGTCCCTATGCCCAGCAACAACGGACGAGATGGAAAACCGTGGGGTTTTAGTCGATAAGCGTCCGAAATAACCACTCTTACCTCTCCGAGCGCAGTTATTATCCATGAGGATTTTCCTATGTAAGAAAAGGTTATACAGAAGACTGAAGATCATAATCGATCACTTTGCTTACCGTTTGCGGACTATGAGAAAGCCTTCGATTCAGTGGAAACTAAGGCTGTATTGAGGTTGCCACAGAGATGTCCGATCGGCTACTAATATATCCAAGTGCTGAAAAGCTTGCACGAATAGGCCACCATTATATCAGTTCGTATACCAGACTACGAGGCTTATCCAATTGCAACAGGGAGAAGTAATCTTCCCGAAGCTCTTTTTCGCTTCTTTGGAAGAAGTCTTTAAGCTTCTGGGTTGGAACAGGCTTGACATTGACAAAATGACATTAATGACCTCAGCAGAATTTCTCAACATTTGGGTCTAAAAATAAACGTGAGGAGGACGAAATCATGTCCAATGCTCTTGTCTCGTCCAGTAATTGTTACGAGCTCTGCAAATTGTAGATAAGTATGTATACCTAGGACGAACAATCGCGCTATGTATGTCAAGGCTGGAGAAAGAGTTTGCTAAACATGTTGTGAAGCTGAAGTGGGGGTCCCAACTTCCCAAGATGCGACCTCCGGCGTCGGAGTACCCTCTCCCCCCCCCCCCCCCCCAACCCCGCCACTAAGTGGACAGACGACATCAAACAAGTCATAGGGAGCCTCTGGACTCGGGTGGCGCATAACCGTGGCGCGTGGAAGTCCTAACAAGAGACCAATGTCCAGCAGTGGGCGTCTATCGGTTGATAATGATGATGATGATGATGCATTTTGGTGTGGGCATTGCTTGTGAGTTAAAAAAAAGCATTTTTTACTACTTTTAATGCGAACAATTACAAAAAGACATTGGGTGTAATCAATGGAATTTAACATATTGAAGATGGAATATCTCTGCCCCGATTTGATTTAGCCATATGTATTATATAACATTTTTTGTTTGTTTTTTGCTGCTCTGTCATAAAGTACCAGTTTTATCGGTGGCCGCAATCCTAAAAAAAGGCACCAATTTTACCCAAACCCCTTTTAGAAAATCTACGTCAATATTTTTCACAAAGTATTCATGTATTGGAAATTACATTCAACAAAACTTTAGCGATACCTGTAGCTGTTCGTCTTAATCACGGTGGTCTCCCCGTCACTCGCTACATACAAACGTAGTTTGGTTCTCATTTGAATATTAACCAATCAAACTCGATGTAATTTTGAAGACACGTTATAAAAACTAATATCTACATATTGTCTGTGGTATGCCAGACTCTGTGAAAATAGCTCGCTTTGAAATTACACGAGTAAGATTTGTATGTAAATTCTTGGGAGCGTGTAACTTTGAAACTGAATACATTTTGAAATCTGGAAAACCATAGAAATAGATATAAAAACATTATCGTAAAAAATTATAAAGATATAGTAAAAAGCAATATGTCATTTCACGTTTAAAGAGCTGCATTGTAATATGGGCTTTTGGAAGTACTTTCGATCACTACAAAGTGTCGCTACAAGATGGCATTAACAGTCGTTTCGTGAACATACATATCACTTTTTCGCCACTGGCAGCAAGCGAACCTTGGCATAGCGGTTACAGCGACGGGCGCGAAACCAGAAGAGGCAGGTTCGAATCGTGCCAGTTATATATCTTCAATATTTTATACTTATATATCTTCAATATTTCATTGAGTTTAATTGGTTAGTATTCAAATGAGAGCCAGACTACGTTTGTTTGGAGCGCGCTACAAATAAACTCCTCTTCAGGGTGTTACAAAAGTTCTTTGATGATACTATCAAGAGTCAGTGAGCTATTTTCATGTTGTCTCAAATGTTGCAACAGTGATTGCGTCGCATCGTTCCAGGGCCTTGCAGGCAGTCGCGATGGAAGTGAAGAGGGGACGAGACTGGCTACATAATAATATGATCACTCATCAGTTTTGACTGAACAGTTTAAACCTTTGATGTTGGAAGAGCCAGCCCTGACGCCTGTGTGGAGAATACGTGATTCTTTATGCGGAGTGGCTCGCGAGGTTTTCATACAAAAGTGATACCCTTTAAATAGGGTAGGTATTAGGGAGTTCTGTGGTTTAAACCGGCTAAAAATTGAGATTGTATAGCATGAAAACTGCCAGATGAACAATACCTCAATAGCTCAACAATTATAGGAGCGGACTGAAATCCGAAAGGTCGGCGGTTCAAACCCCACCCGTTGCACTATAATTGTCGTACCCACTCCTAGCACAAGCTTTACGCTTAGTTGGAGGGGAGAGGGGAATGTTAGTCATGATTCAGATGGCTAATATTCTTTTCATATTTTCTTATCACCGTAAGTGAAAAGTGATCGTACGTAGCCGCCATTTATCCATCAGTCAGTGAGTATGGCAAAACTGGCAGCAAAACTATCATCTAGTGGACCCCTGAAGAACTTTTGTCACCCCCTACAGCGGCACGGCAAGTATTATCACTAGAAGTACACTAAACTATGAGTGGTCAGATTTAAGTATCGCTGGCGACTGAGGGTTGCTTGATGAGGTCTACATCTTGAACGCTGACCTGGAAACAAAATTATCCATTTAGTTTTTTTTAATAATTTACATCAACATAAATGCTCCATCGAACCAGATTACAAGTTTTCGTTCTTGTGGTCTTCAAATTAGATTAAATTAATATTATCCATTAGGTACTTGAAGTAAACCATTTTCAGCCAGGGATTTGTTCGGTGAAAAGAAAGATTGTTAGAGTAATGAAATGAAACCTAGATCATTGCAAAACATACGAAAATACATTTCGTACGTTTTTAAAGATCTAGATTATTCGAACTTATCCTTCATTGACAATGGCTGCATTTTGTGGTGTAAATGACACCTCTTCCCAAAGTTAGTATTATTGTTGAAGACGATATTAAGAAACTGCAGCGATTTTTGTAAACCTTTAAGAAATAAAGGGCCTTAGAACTTCAAGTTGTAGCAGTGCAGCAAAGACCTGTAAGAGATGAAGCTGGCTGTGATCTGTGGCTTGGGCCTGTTCTACCACGCTGACGCAGTTCTTCTGCCCGTTGGATGTATTTCTCCTCAACTTCATGTTGTACCTATACAGAAGAAACACCTGCAAGAGTTGTGGCTTGCTGATGTACCTGTGGTTTCAGCTTGGGCCTGTTCTGGCGGTGGTCGTGGTGGCTCTCCACCACGCTGACGCAGTTCTTCTGCCCGTTGGATGTATTTCTCCTCAACTTCATGTTGTACCTATACAGAAGAAACACCTGCAAGAGTTGTGGCTTGCTGATGTACCTGTGGTTTCAGCTTGGGCCTGTTCTGGCGGTGGTCGTGGTGGCTCTCCACCACGCTGACGCAGTTCTTCTGCCCGTTGGATGTATTTCTCCTCAACTTCATGTTGTACCTATACAGAAGAAACACCTGCAAGAGTTGTGGCTTGCTGATGTACCTGTGGTTTCAGCTTGGGCCTGTTCTGGCGGTGGTCGTGGTGGCTCTCCACCACGCTCACGCAGTTCTTCTGCGTGGCACGCACCCGCTCGTCATATTCCTCTTGGAACTTAATGTTGTACCAGTGTAAGCAGAGACACCTGGAATATAATTAAGAAGAACTTCATTACAGAATCCTGTTATACATCACAACCAGGGTATTCTCATAGCTTCAGAACTGAAACATCGTGAGGCCTGCATACCCCGAAACACTGTTGTGTGCCCGGGATTGAATCTCGGCAGAATAAGAAAGGTTGACAAAAGGCATGGTTTGGAACTTATAGATTTAAGTTTTGGATATAGCAGCTATAATACAGCTACAGGATATAATACTATTTCGAAGAAAATAAAAATCATGTTTTATAAATTATCGAAGGTCCACGCGCTGGCTCATTTCTAATAATGACAAAATAATTGTTGGACACAGTGACAAAGAGAATTTAAAATAATGCTCTTCTTGTGATAAATAAGCTTTAAATTTTGTATAACGAAATTACCTGATTTTCGAGTAGTTTTCAGTTTTTATAATAAGCTGAAACAGGGCTGAAAGTCTGAGAACTTAATCCGCTAAGTAGGAACCTAGTTAACAGATTACTGCTGCAAAGACCTACTTTTATTTTTAGCTATTGTCAGCGCTGACGACGGTTGACTTTTGTTGCCGCATCAAATACCTACGCAGTAAGTACCTACAGATAGACTGATTCGATTTCATTATTTTATAGACTTTCAAGTTTCAATTATTTATCTGACGCAGCAGAAGTTTCTTTGTAAGTGGCAGAATCTATACTTATATTATGGTTATTCGAACTGTACCATGACAGAATCACACCTTTTTATTAATTTCTTTTCTGTCTGTTTCAACGAGCTAATCTTCGGAACGTCTGAACCTATTTTGATGGGACTTTCACAGACAAGTAGAGGAGTAACATAGGCTACTTTTTTAATCGACTTTCAAAAATGGAGGAGTTGTGTTTTCTATCTATGTACACCGAAATCTCCGAGATTTCTGAACCGATTTGCATTAATTTTTTAATCGATAGAGAAACTTTGCGACATTGTTCCATAAAAAAAATTGTATTCTACCTCCTTAATTCTGATGCTGCAGGGGATCTGATCACCAAAGCTGATGGGATTTAGAAACTATCAGTTATAAATTGATATTGAAGGTATCTATGTTACGGGCAACGTGGGCATTATTGGGCATTATTAATAAGGACCGGCCATTATTAATAATGCCCAAGAGCGATGGGCGAAGTGATTAATTTATCACTTTGAACGGCCATTATTAATAATTTCCGACGGCCCGTGGTCCATGTAATAAATCAGTGTTTGAGATAGCTTGAATTTATCACTTGGACCGGGCTGTATGAATAATTCCCTACTTGTAGCCGGGCAATGTGATAAATTGGACCGCGGCCGTTGGCAGGGGCGCGTACGTGCGGGGGGAGGGCCTTAGGTTAGGTTAGCTAAGGTTAGGTTAGGTTAGCTCCTCTTCCATTGGCAGAGGAAGCTCGAGTCACCCACTGCTGGTCATAAGATTATCGAAGCTATCCATCCCGTCCTCGAGGATTGGACGAAGAGGAAGCATGGAGCACTCACGTTCCACCTTGTACAGGTTCTTACGGGGCACGGGTGCTTTGGAAGATACCTGTGCAGGGTGGCGCGAAGAGAGCCCACAGAGGAAAGCCACCAGTGCGGTAGTGTCTCAGACACGGCACAACATACGCTGGCAGAGTGCCAGGCGTGGACGAAGCCTCGCCAGTCACTGGTGGATATTATGGGGCAGGAGCTCACATTTCCCGCCGTGATTAAATCCATGGTGGACAGTGACAGAGCCTGGCAAGCGATGGTCTCCTTCAGCGAGGAAGTAATGACGTAGAAGGAGGCAGCGGAGCGGCTGAGAGAGGAAGCCGAAAGCTCTCATCCCATGCGCTGCAAGAGAATCGGGCGCAGGCGAGCTGCACACGACCGTCGCTTGCCCCCTTGAGTAGGGCCTCCGGGTAATAGACACGGGGAGTCTGTTACCCGCGGGAGAGTCCAGAGGTCCTCGAGTTGGAAGGCAAGCCCTTGTTTCCAGCGAGCCTTAAACGGTGTTGGGGCCCCTTTTAGTCCCAGAGCTGTGCCTGCCTTGGCGGGCACCGTTAGCCGGGTCGCAGTTCAAAACGCTCGTGTCCCTGTGCCCAGCAACAACGATTGAGACGGTAAGCCGTGGGGTTTTAGTCGTTAAGAGTCCGACATAACCACCTCGCCTCGCCGAGCACGGTGGTATCCATGAGGATTTTCCCACGTATAAAAAAAAAGCTGAGGTTAGGTTAGGTTCTTTCATTTAACAGGACTCTCTCCGTCACTTACTCCATACAATCGTAGTTCCCATTTCATTTGAATATTAAGCAACCAAAGTCCATGAAATTTTGCAGACATAGTCTAGAAACTAATATCTGTGTCTGTGGTGTTTTAGATTTTTCTAATAATATGTAGTTTTAAAATTACAAGGGCTCAAAGATTTGTATTTTTCTTTAAAAAAAGGCCCAACTTTGTGCTCGTTTTTCTAGACAATGGAGCAATTTAATGAAATTTGGAAAAACCACAGACCTAGAAAATTTAATGAATATTATGTAGTAAAAAAATTATCGTTATATATTTTATATTGTTATAATTGTGTGGGAACTACGAAAACCAGAAATTACACCCAGAAATCTTGAAAATTTCGTGCTGTCTCGATTTGTGCAAGCGGGGTGGTGAAGTGCGGGGGACGACACGTGAAACTGACAGAAACTGACAGTCTAAACACACGGGCCACATTTAGACTGCACCCAACTCCAAACTTGTCGATAGGTCTAACTAAATACACTGGTACATTTCAACTTGCGTTAGACGTATGCGTTACCTACTCAGACGTTGCCTGTAGATAAAAATATGTCTCATGTTTGCTGGCAATAGCGCATGCATCAAACCCTGCAAGTTGCAACTCTCTTGCAACCTATTCCTCACGCAATACGCACAGCTTTAATATTATAATTTTCGACAATGTATACTATATGTAATGCCATATCACAGGTCACTCTCTGATTTATTGCTAACAATTTACTTCCAAATGCAAAGAAATCTAAGTGTGTTGAATTCACACTGCCCAAAACCAGGACCTTAAATGACATAAGTTCATTGATAAATAATCATATGTTGAAAATAAAGGAGAACCCCGTGTTTCTCGGTATAATGTTAGATGCAAAGCTTCTATGGAACACCCACATATCAACACTTGATGGTAAACTCAGCTCTGCTGCTTACACTGTTAGAAAAATTCGACAGGTACTGACGTGGAAACTGCAAAAATTGTATATTTTGCCTATTTTCACTGTATTATGTCTTACGGACTCTTGCTATGAGATAAAGCGGTAGATATTGAAAAAAAAATGTATTACAGTTTTCTGTAATACATTTGTCCTTGTGTCCTTTTGGACAGGACGTGCAATTTATAATTTAAAACCGCGCGCTGCCATACAATAAAAATATAAGGAAATAAGTACCTTATCTATTATCTTATAGTAGCTTTTAAATATATTTACAACTAGCTAATGCCCACAGCTTCGCTCGCGTGGATTTAGGTTTTTAAAAATCCCGATCCTTTCATTTCCCAGAACAAAAGTTGCCTCTCCGTAATAGCCCGTCCCCGGGATGCAACTTGTTTCTGTATCACGTAAGAATATTTAAACGGATGATCCTTTTCAAATCCCGAGGGATCACCAGGATTTAGGAATGCAATTTCTTACAGCATCCTATACCTTCAATATCAATTAATAATCGACACTTTTTAAATCCCATTAGCTTTAGTAGTCAGGTCCCCTGCAACATCAGGATTGAGGAGTTGGAATCCAAATTTTTTATTGAACAATGTCGCAAACTTTCTTTATCGATTAAAAAAACTACCCAAAATTACGCAGTTAGGTTACCTGCCAAATTTCATGGTTTTGAGTCAACGGGTACCCTAGAGGTTTTCTTGACACACACGACAGACAGACAGATAGACAACAAAGTGATCCTATAAGAGTTCCGTTTTTCATTTTGAGGTACGAAACCCTAGAAAACGTAGGAACGGCATTCCGAACCAGTGGTAAATTTGTCTGACCATCCAAAAACACTTTGAAGTTTACCTAAAAGTTTACAGGAATAAAAATTTATCATTGTATTCCATTCCATTTCATTCTATTCCATTCTGTTCAAAGATAAATAGATAATAAAAATATTTGTCACCGAAACAATAATTTACGATACATCAACCAATATCAATTTTACTGATGACAATCTGACTATTACCAAAGTGAACGACTACTATAATATCTATTATATACGACTAACATAATATGTATTATAAATTGTGTGCCGTTTGCATTCTCACTAGGTTCTCATTAAGTTTGTTTTATTTGGTTAAACTTTCTGGCATTTATATTGTTATGACGTTTAATTGGCAAACAGTCTGTTTATTGGCTCAAACTCAAAAATTCAGCCAATCATAACAAAGAAAATATTGTAATAATGATTGATGCAGCTTTCTGTAATTGAAAACAAAATATTTGACATTAACTTGAATGTGACAGTGTTTTCCGAATAGGGTTGCCAGAGGCCCCGTATTTTACTGGTTACCCCGTATTTCGGGATACAGAAACCTGGCTGGCGAAATCAATCACTGACGTTATGTCCAGTAGAAAGAATATTTTCCTTTTGCGGCAATGCGTAGCCGAAACCCACTCGATATTGATCATGGTCGTAGCCAAGGCAGCGGGGCTTGGTTTGAGGATGTAAGCCTTTTTTTATACAAGTTAGCCCGTGACTTTAATCTTTTCTAGTGGTAAGTGATGATGCAGTCTAATTTCTTGGCCGTTAGGGCCATAGTAACCATATAACTAGCCATGACCGAAGCCTCCCATCAGACCAGAAATTTAGAAATGGCGACTGCGCCTGGGAATCCGTCAAAAACCTAAGCCTAAAATAATACTTACACTATTTCTTGCATTTGCTTACCAATTTTTTTTGGAAATATATCAAACATTTCGCGCTCACTTCACTCGCGCTTTGAATTTGTATTACTTGGTGTAAACTCCGCAATTTCGTTTGCATGAATTTAGATTTTGAAAAATTCCGTGGGGGATTTTCCGGGCTAAAAAGCCGCCTAAAAAAAAATGTCTGGGATGCAAGTTACCTCTGAATAGTAAATACCAAAATTTTGGTAAAGAAGATGGGCCGTGAAAGGGTAGATAGGCAAATAGATATACTGTCGTATTCGTAATATTAGTATGGATAGGAAGCTTTAAAAATATAATCTTGCTATGGCTAAACTCGTTTCCCTTTCACTTTAATTTTTTCTGTATTGAACCAAAAACACTTACGCTCACTGCGCTCGCGCTTTTTTATTGTTGTATTTTATCTCACTGACAAATTGAAAGGCGAAATTCCACTAACCAGGTAATTAGCCCATAAAGTTGAGCGAATGTTTTTTTCCTCATGACAGGATTCAGTTCCGGCCCTGATAAAACCTCTCCCGCAATCGATTCCTGGCTACGGCCATAGTATTGATACTGTGAAGGTGGAATTACAAATTAAATGTAATTTTAAGTTAAAATGAAAAGATTGTATGCATGGAATGTATAACATTTTGCTTTACAAAACTTAAGAGTTTTTAAAAGCTATTTAAATAAATAAATCTTTTATTTAAAACCACATTGCAAACATTGTTCACCAATCAAGACACGGCAACATACGGAGAAAAAATACAAAACTTACAAATAAACTAAAATATCTAAATAGGCTTTCCATGCATTTCAGAGAGAACCACCGCCTATTTCTTTAAATACTTCAAATTTTCAAATTTCTTCAAATCTAAACCCCGTATTTTTGATGGTGGTAGCCTGTAAATCAAAAAGAGGCAGGTGGCAACCCTACTACTTCCTAGACAGAATTTAAAAATTGTTTTCATTACTCGGTATGCCTACTGCCATAGTGTGACAGAAAGTGTGACGGTAGTTGTGACCTCTGATTGGCCGACTCTCTTTCACTATTTGCTAAAATTGATGATTGCAACAACAATTTTTTCTTTTTTGTAATCGAAAACAGAACACGGACGTCAAACAGGTTGACTAATTGCAATCATTTCTGACCGGCTAACATTGTTCCGCTAGTGGCTCAAACTCACTGTCGCAGCAAGAGCATGGTAAATTCAGCCAATCACAGCAATTTGAAATTTGGTTATCACAAATGTACCGATCTAGGAACCGAGAATGCACGAACCAGGGCAAATAGAGATAAGAACAATAATATCATACGTAGGAAATCGACGGGGGATCGTTGACAACGATAGCCTTAATTAACAAAAACACTACAGTTCACCTATTTTATTACTTTGCCCAAGACAGGGTGGGCATTATTCATAATGGCCGGGAAAAGTGATTAATTATGCTGTTTTAATCACATTGCCTAATTGAGTCGGGCATTATTAATACAGACCGGCCCTTATTAATAGTGCCCGGACTTATCAAATTGCCCGTAACATCTATACCAAGTAAAGACTTTGTCGTCGACCTCGAGGGCCCAACTCCTCAAACCTGACGCTGTAAGGAACTGCATTCTTAAATTCTGGTGATCCCAGGGGATTTTAAAGGATCATCCGTTTAAATGTTTTTACGAAATTTGCTACAGAAATACTTTGTTTGCATCCCGGGGACGGGCTATTACGGTTAGGCTACTTTTGTCCTGGAAAATCAGAAGTTCCTACGGGATTTAAAAAAACCTAAATCCTCGCGGACGTAGTCGCAGGCATTATCTAGTTCATAATAATTTTAGAAAAAAAAATTTGTAATTTTATTTGGCTTATCTAGGCATGATAGCTTCTCAGAAAGAGATCAGGCGGATTGATTCTAAAAAAATTGTAGTGTTCTAACAAGATTTCCGAAGCCATAAAACAAGGTTTGGAAGCTCATGCAAATACTGTTTTTTTTTTTTTTTTTAATTATATAGACTAGCGCTTGGCTGCAATCAGACCTGCTAGCAAGTGATGATGCAGCCTAAGATGGAGCGCGCTTGCCTAGAAGTTGCCTATTCACTCTTGACTTGAAGGTACCCATATTATAGGTGGAAGGGAAAACTGACGCCGGAAGGGCGTTCCATATCCTAGCGGTTCGAATTAGGAAAGAGGAAGCAAATCGTTTCGTACGTGTTCGAGGAATCTCGACT
Organism: Maniola jurtina; assembly: GCF_905333055.1. Taxonomy (NCBI): domain Eukaryota; kingdom Metazoa; phylum Arthropoda; class Insecta; order Lepidoptera; family Nymphalidae; genus Maniola; species Maniola jurtina. The sequence continues at coordinate 13,798,187 of NC_060042.1, forward strand.
ACGTACGGATGCAGACCTTGACGATGCCTGGCAGTACGATGGTAGAAAGGTGAAGGAGGAACCAGGTCAAAGAGTTCTTGTGCACACTCTCCGAAATATATCCTGTAGAATACCGATAGACTGGCAACTTTACGCCGATGTTCTAAACTTTGGAGTTTAGTTTTCATCAGTGCTTCGTCACCAATGAGTCTTCTAGCTCGGCGATCCACCGAATCCAATGCTTCGAGCTGGTACTTGGCAGAGCCATCCCATAAATGGCTGCAGTACTCCATGCATGATCGAACTTGAGCTTGGTACAGGGTGAGAAGCTGTTCCGGCGTGAAGTACCGCTTGACTTTGTTGAGGATGCCAAGTTTCTTGCCAGCTGTTTTTGCCTTGGATTCGATGCATTGTCCAAAGTTGAGATTGGACGAAATGTTGATTCCTAGAAGCTCAACACTATCGGTAATCGGAACGGGTATACTTCGGAAAGTCGGAGTAAGTGGAAATGGACTTCGTTTCGCGGTGAATAAACACGCTTGCGTTTTGGTGGCGTTAAATTTGACAAGATTGGCGTCCCCCCAGTCGGACACCTCCTTTAAGGTCAAATCAACGCGTTCAACCAAGGCCTTTCTATGCTCTAGGATCTCAGCTCCACTTGAACGGGGACCGGATATATATCTCTCTGTAACGGTGCTAGGACGTACTATGGCTACTTCGGATCGAGAATTCTCGGTTTCTGATCGGATGCAGTGCGTAAATAGCCTAACAGCTTGGGTAGGTACTATAAACACAATATGAGTAGATATTATAACTGCGTATTGAGAATTCTCGAATTCGGATTCGGATGCAGTGCGTAAAGAGCCTAAAGAGTAGGCAGAAAATTGGTAGCATCATTTAGGTTACTCCAACATAAAATTGCACTCTCGTTCACATAAGGCTAAGTAGTGGAAATTTTCTAGTAGGTAATAGCTACTTGTAGCGATATACGAGTAAATGTTTCACTAGATGCGGCGTTTCATTGTTCCAATGAACATCGGTGTCCTCACTTCTGTCAATTATAATCCGTAAGCTTTAGCTAATCCCTTTTTGTATAAAACCGGCCAAGTGCCAGTCAGACTCGTGCACCGAGGGTTTCGTACTCGGGTATTTTTTCCGACACTTTGCACGATAAATCAAAAACTATTATGTATAAAAATAAATAAAAATCTTTTTTAGAATTTACAAGTAAAGACATTTCGTATGATACCCCACTTGGTATAGTTATATTACTTTGAAAATTGAAAATATTAATTTATTTTTTCATGAACACTTTTTTAATTATTTTTTTGTGAAGTAGGTAACCACGATTTTCGGATTTTTTCCTTTACTTGTGCTACACATGATTCTATGTCAACGGGAAGTACCCTATCGGTTTTCTTGATAGACACGACAGACGGACAGACAGACAGACAAAAAGTGATCCTATAAGGGTTCCGTTTTTCATTTTGAGGTACGGAATCATAAAAATTAAATTTGCGTGATAATGATTATTCACATAGATAGCTTTAGTCTGTCCAAACCTACGAGAATGTTCGTAAAAGTGGACTGCGTCCAAAGCGGATTACGATTGACAGAAGTGCAGACACAGATGCAATGTTCATTGGAAGATCTAGTGGTCTAGAAGACTTTATCGCTGGCTACCTGCACTAAGTTGCCGTAAGTAAGTTGTGGCGTACACGTCCCAGAGGTCCACTTTGCATCGATCCTTAGCGATCGTTACTTAGCTAAATTAAAAGATAAGCCGGTTGTTAGCGGAATGAGACGCCCGGTGTAGCAAAAAGTCGGTAGTTATAAAGAACTAGGAAAGTTTCCATTAAACGTACGACTAGCGGCGATACCAGCCACTCCAGCAGGAACCTGCTCTACTGTAAAAATCTAAATCTAAAACTGGTTTTTTCTCTTTATAGAGATCAGCCAGCGCGTGCCAGACCTTCGTTTTTTTATAAAAGCTGAAAGTTTCTTTGCGTATTGTTCCCAACACACAGAGGAACGGTCAGCGTCTATGAAGCTAACTAAAAAGAGGTGTAAAAATCTTACGCCAAAGTATAAAGTCAAATTTGTTATATTTTCTTCGGAATAGTATAAGAAATCACGTCATGCATTGCCAGACACTTTGTTAAATAAACTGTAAGGGCGTCTGGCAGCGGGCTGTCACTACTAAGTGGCACTTCCAAAATCGAAGGTAGGAGGAAGGGAGGAAGGTAGGAGTACAAGGTAGGTAAGTATGTATGGAAGTAGGACTAGGAAGTTCCTAATTGTTGAAAAATTTTTACCAGTGAAAACTATAAAAGCTATTCTGAAACATGATGTAAATGTAGAGAAAATAATCCGCATACAGTTTTCCAAAATAATTTTTATACCTTGTCTTCAAACAACTACAAAGTAGGTATATGTTTTATCGCGGAATAAACTACCGCGTACGTTTTATTTGCGAGTAAAGCGGCTTATTTCTAGCATGTACTATGTAGTGAGTAATATGATTAGGGAGTATAAACAGGATTTGCTCTATTATTCAGAGTCCGACGAGGATTATGCGCGGTAGTCCTAAATAAAATGTTTACGACCTGCGTAGTGTGTACATAAACAACTACGTGTTTTTAGAGTTCCGTACCCGAAGCGTGATAGCGGCACACTATTACAAGGGTGAACTAGAGAGAAGGAACTCTTGGTTTGATCCTGAATCGACGATATATCAAATATTAGGCTATGGGTAACGTGAAATCAAAGGAAAATAGTCGTTTCATAGCCTACCTAGCATCAAATGTAGGTAACATTATGGTTACATTTGACGCCTGCCAGTGACATCGAAGCCTACTTTCGTGAACTGTGCTATTACTAAGCCTCCGCTGTCCGTCCGTCTGTCCATCCGTTTGTCTGTGAGCGGCCTGTTAGTATATGAACCAACCCTCTACCGATAGCGGCCAAGGTGAAAGAAGGCGATTCTTCTCAAAGGGAGTTTCCGGCATGCACCTTTAACTTTTTGAATCACTTGTTTTACGGTAAAGGAAAATATCATGAGAAAACCTGTTTACCTGAAAGTGCTTCATAAAGTTCTCAAAGGTATGAAATCTGCCAATCCGCACTTGGCTAGCAAGGTGTAGTATGTAGTTTAAAACTTTCTCATTTTGGGAGGAGACTCATGCTCAGTATGGTACCAACGATGGATTGAGATGATAAGGATGGTGATGATGATGAACCACCTCCAGGATTACTAGGTATGTCTCACCTCAGCACAGCTCCAAGCACGCCCGTCCCTACAAGCGCGGCTCCAGCACCCATCAGATAGTAGCGATGCTGGGCCGCCTCCGCACCTGGCGACAGCTGCACTAACCCCACCACCAGCACCACTATTCCCAGTAGCAGAGAGCCTACAATCGCATGAAGTGCTGCAACCTGAAAAACATATACTTCTTTCAAAATATGGACTCCTGGTATCTAGCCACGTCGTATTTCTCATTACCTAGGGTCTTTACCAATTCCATTAATTACATAATGGAAGGAGTTTTCTTAGAATAAACATGTGCCTGACGGGACGGGAGGATTTTTTTGAACTACTATTGGATACCTAGAAAAAAATATATACGAGTCGAACTGAGAATCACCTCCTTTTTGGAAGTCAGTTAAAAACGGACGGGACGGGACGTTACAGTTATGGTGAAGTTATCGTCAGTTATTTTATGTATGAGAGTAAGAATTTTAATCAATACAATGTAGATTTACTACGTCGAGGAAGTTAACATTCTTTGAAGTTGGAAAATGTCAGTGGGCAAAGGTTACATACAAAAACAGCCCGTAAGGGTAATTTGCATACAGTATTAGCTTCGCTCGATGTCAAAGGGTATGTGAAACGAGAAACGATAACAGCCAATGTCGTTAGTGATCCTAGGTGAAAAATCCACTTACTAGCTTTAAAGAGTGTCCTTAGTTTTAACAGTGCCCTTATTTTGAGATTTTATATCTCATCAATATTGAGAATTCGAGCGTTGAAAGGTTAACTTCAGCGTTAAAGTAAAATAGCCCTGTGCTTAGTTTTAAAGCTTAAGTTATACATGATACAATGATACAAGTGATCCGTTGTTACAGCCATACTGACGACAAGTCACCACACCACACCACACACCACACCACCACCACCACACCACATGAACTAACTAGATCTTTGTGACTACCGCTTGCTAAGGTACCGTGTCGTAAGGCTAAGCGAAGGGTCCAAATAGTGAGACGTCGCTCCTGATGTTTTTGTGCGAGCTTACGATCGGAGCCTACCCCCGCACTACTATTTAATTCTGTCGACTTCTGCCGTTTGGTAGAATTCCTGCCCCGTTTTGCCCTTATGACCACGCAGGATGGCTCTGTCTACATGTCTCCGTCAACTGACTGTATGAAATATCTGTTTAGATAAATGCCAGGTTTCCCCCTACTTTCCAGCAGATATTGTGCTTCTCGGCGCACCACCGCTCATGCCACACCGCTACTGCTGGCATCGCACCGATCATTGCCCTGTCTCTGTGGTATATCTCACCTTCCCGCAGACATAGAGCTCGTTCCTCAGGCGGTGCTCGGGCGAGGGCGTGGCGTCCTCCAGCCGGCCCAGCTGCAGCGGCAGCTGCGAGGGCCGGCGCCCGCCGCTACGCTTCTCAGCGCGCCGCCGCTCATGCCGCACCGCTACTGCTGGCATCGCACCGATCATTTTCGCTGGAAGTTGTCAATATCAAAACGGTATTTGACCGCTGAAGTAAAGCCTGAAACACTCAGCACGACACCAGCATGGCGCGATAGCAACTTTGTGACAGGGTGGCACACTGAACGCGAGTGTGATGCCCGCGTCTTACGCGTGAACGAATGTGAACACCCCATGAATGCCGCATAACAACCACTGACATTGTTTTGTGTCATTCATGCGTTTTGGCGCCACAATTAGTATGAGATTGAAGAGCGGACATCAGCATGTCCGCAAGCTTGTAGAAAAAGAAACTATTCATACTTCATATTTAATAGCATGGCTTCGATCTACACACTTCGCAGTTCGTTATGTATTACAAATTATCGTCGTGTTAGTTGCCACGCGCATTATTTTTGTTTCAGCCAATACTTACTACTACTACTTAAAATACCAATTTTCTTCTTAGATTAATTAGACCAAATTTTAATCGTTCCGCATGCGTGGAAGAGTATGCCAATACCCCGGCCTGCTTAGACGAGAGACAGTCCTCGGGGTACTTTTATGCCCATCAAAATACATTGCTTACAACTGCATCGAATAATGCACACGAGACTAAAGGTTTCCCGTACAAAATTCCCCCGAGTAGCTGAGGACGTTGACCGACTGGACAGAAGTACGGGGAGTCCTCGAAAAAAATTCTACTGCTAACGTTCCATATGGCACGTCAACGCACACAAAGGATTTTAGTCCGCATAGAGCGCTCGAGAATTTTTTCTCTTGCGGCGAACAAATAATAATATTATCGCACTTCGTGTGCGTTGAGTCCTTGGCTTCGGAGATTTCTGCCCTCCACGGACAAAAGTCCCTCATCTGCGCAGGCCCTTATTATCACTAACACTTACGATGATGGATAAATAATATAATCATTGTGTTGATTTGAAATTATTTGACCATTCTCATAACAGTTCCGAATTATATTATCTAGGAATAATAGTCTACTACATACTTTACTGATTTCAATGAAATTAGGCATACTTATTTATGGCTTACCATATTACCTGCAGAAACATACCTACACTTACTTTTATCCAGGAAAAATATGTGGCATGCAAAAACTACGAGTACCTTAGTATTACTTACGTCGTTGATTATCTCTTGGCTGTAATAAAGATTGTAGCATATCTGAAACAAAATGAGTTTTTATGGCGTCAGAAAAATTTAATTAATTCAGAAAACTAAAGTAAACATAAAAATAACATATCAACAATAGTTCAAAAGGTTGAACCGATTTTCTTGGCTAAGAACACCCTCGATCAAGCCACCTTTCAAACAAAAAAAATACTAAATTAAAATCGGTTCATTAGTTTAGGAGTTACAGACAGATACACAGATACACAGATACACACGTCAAACTTATAACACCCCTCTTTTTTGGTCGGGGTTTAAAATAAGGAACTGACTCAAGCAATGTAATAAATAATAATAATAATTCTAACTATGCTAATGATTAAAAGTTTTTTTAAATATAATTCGGACGTTTCCTTGGCCCTTTACATACAAATCTAAACTCATTACTCCTAAGTAATTTAATTTAATTTAATTTAATTCGCTAGGAGTTAATTACATTAACTCCTAGCAAAACGGCCTAAGGCTGTGCTGAGTCCAAAGTTCGTGATTTTGATCAGAATGACGCGATATGGTACAAGACGTGTTTCAACAACTTTCAGCCAGTTTTGTGCTTTTCCTATAAAATTTAATTTTAGCAGTTACAATTTTTTTCGCCAGCCCCTCAAGTATTATCCAAACCATTAGCTACTATTTATTTAATTGTTAGTAACAAAATTGTATGTCTAAATAAGAGTCTACGGTTGAACTCCATAGAGCGCACTTTGCCTTTGCTTAGACTTAAGTTTCAGTTAAAACGAGACAGATTTATGCCAGCGGTGTAACGCTGTCTCGTTTTCTCAGTGTCTTAAGTCTGAGCAAAGTCAAAATGCCCTCTATAGATCTCAGCCTTAGTTTGATAAACCTGCTATCCTGCTACTCACCACTTGAACTTCTACATTTAACAAGTGTAAATTAATCTATAACACCCCCGACAAGTGAAGGTTACAGTAACTAGAAAAGAGCTGATAACTTTCAAACGGCTCAACCAATTTTCTTGGATTATAGCTAAGAACACTCTCGATTAAGCCACCTTTCAAACAAAAAAAACTTAATTAAAATCGGTTCATTAGTTTAAGAGCTACGATGCCACAGACAGATACACAGATACACATGTCAAACTTATAACACCCCTCTTTTTGGGTCGGGGGTTAAAAACAAAATAACACAATTTCTACAATTGCGTCACCCGTATTTCGTACAAAACTGAAACCTGAGATTGCTATTGAGACTTAGTTCCCAGAATTAGTGCCTCATACTTGCTGTATACCTAGTGTTTTAGATTACACGAGCCGTTGCCAACACAAAGTCGCCGCTAATGCAAAGACGAAAGTTTTCAATGCAAAACTGCAGCATTACCTATTTTTAGAACGACTGGTTTTCCGTGTGAAGCGTAGGTACGTACCTACGTATTGTTCTTCTACGTAGAAAATTACGTGATCTATGGACCAAGGTTGGTTCTACACACAACCGATATACTTATCAGAGATATCGGCACAAAGTCGCTGCGCATGCAAAAAGCCGCTATGCATTTTTTTAGGAATTTTCGTTTTTGATGTCATTTTGCCTGCCATTGACACTTATATGTGTTTTCAGTTCCCCTAATCTCCCAGTGCCCCTAATCGCGCATAAGTGCCAATACATTTTTGAGCTCAGTGCCTGTGGCGCAAATAATAAATGTGTCTATTGTGTAATTTGCTTCAGACCTTGTTTTTATTGAGCCCATTATTTACTGTTAAAAGGCGTGTGTGTACATATAGAAACTCGTTCTTTATCATGTGTGCTAGTTCAAGAGATAATCTTTTTGGCTATGTGATTTTGTTTTAAAAGTGAAACATATTTTTTTCAAAAAATTTAAGTTTGAAAGTGTGATTTTCCACATAGCGGAATTTTCATGCGCAGCGACGATAAGTTAGTTAAAGTGCCATACTATCATAATATCCTTACTAATATAGGAAAATAAGTTCTAATATTGTCGTATAGGCTTTTTGACACGATTCCGAAAGAGTTCTTTGATTTGCCATTGCATTTTAAACAATTGACAACACTCAATTTAAAAACTCGTCAATTGATACACAATTGACGAGTTTTTAAATAACAAGATTACACGGAAGCTGTCGACTTTGCATTCAAAAACCCACAAGTAAGTAGCAGTGTAATAGTTATATGTATTACATATTAAGAACATTTTTTAGTGTAAATTAAAAATTTATAACGCCCCCGACAAGTGAAGGTTACATTAACTAGAAAAAAGCTGATAACTTTCAAACGGCTAAACGGCTTAAAAAGAGCAATCGCTGAGTGTCTTGCCGGCTCTTGTCAGTAGAATCTTCCTTCCGAACCGGCGGTAGAGTCTTGGCATATAAGTATTATAAGTGGCACATGCTGTCCTACATGAAACAAATAAATTCATTTCATTTCATTTCTAGCCCATCTAGCGTCCGGGTATAATATGGCACCCTCTAGGACTTACCTACCATCATTACCAAGTCTTTATTTGTTCAGTCTTCATAATTTACTTTAAATGGTAATTAAGGGTTAATAAAAGAGTATAATCTGTAATTATTATTAATTTATTATAATAATAAAATGTGATAAATTCGGTGAAATAAAATATTCGTCTAACGTGGAATGGTGTAAGTAGAAATATCACGTTTTAGAGAAAATGTCAAAGTCAAAAAATATGATATTTGAAATTATTATTCGCTATTATTAGGATTAACAACTAGGAAAACTTTAAGATCATTTGATAAGTTAATTATTTATAATAAGCTTTTAGTAAACCTTTATTCATATTAATATTAAATCCGATATTAATCGTCAAAAGCAGCAGTGAAACATTTTCTCTCAAACGTGTGTAAAAATATTTGCAATATCACAAAAAGTCATGTTATTTTACAGAAATAATTTACATTATTTAATATTGTAACCATTTTATTTAAAAAATTATATTAACTTTATAATAATAATTAATAAGAATAATTCTAATTTAAATAATATGAGGTTTATGCGAGGGCCTTAGTACCTTAGAAAACGAAAATGTAAGAGGAAGAGTAGAAAGAGTGATCAAATAATTATTATTATTGATCTTGCAACACAGTTTAAAAAGTATTAAAGATTTTGGGATTCTAGTGACGTGAAAACGGAATCTACCAGAATATAATATACATTATTTTCCTTTTCGTATATATCTGTATTATACACCAGTCACCACTAATTTTTAATTACCATATTATATAGTATATAAGATTTTCTAAATAATTTAGACCCGCACTAAAGTACTTATTTGAAGAAATTGTAGAGGAATCTTTAAAAGATCTAAATCGGAGATAAGACGAAGTCCCTAGTCTAATAGATTCAGTTTTCATCTCACTAAAGCTTCATTTACGCCAGAGCGACGTTGCGGCATGCCACAGAGTCGTATGGTAAAATACGAGTACTTGTGGGTCAATACTATTTCAGTACGATGTGGTCTGTGTAAAATAGATTGCTGGTTGTTGTGTATGTAGGTATTTGTAGCATGCCGCATTGTCGCATGTCATTGCTCCGGCGTAAAACAGCCTTAATCGCTCTAATTGTTGTCACCTGAGGAGGAATAGGATAGAGATAGACAGACAGATGATGAATATGAGTTCTTAAAACAGAAGTTTCAAAAATTGCTAAATTACGGCAGAAAGTATTAAAAATTATATATAATTCTTAGATATATTACGGAAAAATATATCCAATATTTGATTTCAATGAATTACTAGTGATGAGAAGATGAAATATGAAAAAAAAGAATAGAGAAGAAAAGATGTAGAGAGATCTAAAGATCTGAATTTGCTAACAAAGTTAAATAAATATTTAAGTAAGCATAAGAATGGACACATGGATAGAGAAAGAGAAAAAGATATCCCAAAGGGCAAGGCACCAGTAAGTGCTATTGTTTTGTTAATTTAGTAAATTTTATTAAAGATTATTTAGTTATAAAAAGGCCTAACTATTGTTGAACTAGATCTTATGTTTAAAATATCTTGTATAAAGTTTCTCATTTTGACTGAGCAGAATATGTCCAAAAAAGGTTGTTCTCAGAAATAAAAAAATCTTTTTACTGTGAAATCAATTATGTAAATATTTCAATATGCGTAAACAATAATTACGCATATTTGCTGTAGATTGCAGCTTTATTTTTTAGGCAAACGGCTGAAATCGGTACAGTAAAAAGAGAACACGGATGAGGCTACAAATCACTGTGTTTTGTTTTAATTCAGTATATAATTTTCAACCATATACTAAAATAAAGCTGACCTTAAGTAATAAAAACTCAGGTTGTTTACCTAATTTTATCAAAAAAGGTTGCTACGCTTCCACTCTTCAGGTCTGCCTTTTTCCTTTAAATATAACATCTAGTTCGACCTTTTATCTAGGTACTTTTGTCACTTGATATATTATTCAATTAAAAGTATAAAAATCAGTAATAAATGTTATAAATTAAAGGATAAAAAATTTAAAAATGTATTATCATTAACCGTAATAATTATTAAATTAAGTGTCAGAATTGATTATCATTTAATAATTCAAGTACAAGTATAATTAATTCACTTTATGTGATGATTAAATATCGAGGTTATTGGTAAATAAAAAATGATTTTTCATTATCTACTTATTTAACCAAATACCCGTTTTGGTAGAACAGACATTAAACGATTCAATCATCACATAGAAATATAATTATGGAATGTCTACGCTTCGCTTACGTCAGAGCAATATAGTGCGACATTGCGGAATGCTACAGGTCAACTGAACGTTAGAATAATTTAAAATGTAGCAAGTTTATCGTAGCATAATATTTAATTTTATTCATTCTCTAGCACGATGTTTTCTCAGCATATAGATTGCTGTATGCTGCTAAGGCGGCCAAATTAATGCTAGCTATTTGTAGCATGCCATATTGTCACATGCTGTTGCTCCGGCGTAAAACAGCCTTTTGCTAATTTGTGTAGATTTCGCCCAACACTTAGTTAATAATGGTAGAGCTTAAACTCTTAAATAAATAAGCATCTCATGCAAACTTTGTAATGCTAAATATCGGGTGATATTTTAGAAATCACTGTGTAATGTATATTATTATTTATTATACTGTATTTAAAAAAAAAAAAATTAAAATTATTTTTGTGCCACTAAAGTAAACGAATTAATTGTATTTTTTCCTGGAATATTTAGCCAGATTAGAACGTTGATTTTATTTTTATTTCGATAAGCATGCAATATGCTATGATATATCCTTATAACATCTTGTATAATAAATGGTTTAGTAAAATAAGTCACTAATACTTTGTCACAAAAAATATTAAAATAATATTAGCAAAATGTCCAAAATTAAAATACATACAATTTAAACTTTACCGAGAGGAACTTTTGAACTTTTTCATTAATCGAGTAATATGTGTTTTCTAACAATATGGTTTTAGGGGCGAAACCCACACAATACAGCAAATACCGTCAAATATATCAAAGTGGTGCGCACGACACGCATAGAATTGTTTAAAAAGGCGCAAAAGCGTTTATAAAAACTCTTCACGACATCGAAATTGCATAAAAAATTCACAACTAACACCTTTGAGCGACACGACACCAAAACTGTTAATTAAAAACACAACGTTAAAACAAAATCACTATAATTTGTTTATTCATATAATAGTACGATATATAAATTCATTTTTTGTGCTAAATGTCACAGACTAAGCGAAAAAGGTAGACAGAGGCTTCGCGAACAGTGTTTTTTGAAAAGAAATCGGTCATGTCACGCATTATAATATCGTTGCATTGCAAACGTGGTATTGTGGTTAATTCTGTTGTACAAAGACCGACAAAGCTAGGTTTGCACCCACCAGTGTTAGCGACTATGGAGAGGTGCAAACCTCTAGCTTTATCGCTGACCATACAGTTTCTGTATGCTATTGCTATTGTCTAAATGTATTGCTATTGCTTTCACAATGTTTTCTGCGGAATAGGATAGCACTAGATTTAGATTTGTCAATTTAGTTTAGTTTAGAGTTGTGTACAAAAGAATTAACCACATTGGCGTCAATGATGGCCTTTTTGTATGAATGGCCAACTTCGTATATTGCCAAATCATTGACAAATTAACGCACTTACATCGATATCTCGTCTGCTAAATTGATAACTAGCAAGGTCTCAATATATTTTTAAAAACAATTGGAGTTAGATCTAAGCTGTCAATTTAAGTAAATATTGTAATATACTTACAACCTGCAGACAGATTACTACCAATTATACATATGAATCATCACTTTCTTATACAAACTTTTCTTTTTCAATGGTCAATCATAGAAACTATTCTAAAATAGTTTCACTAATTGGCAGCCTTTGTTCCGTCTATCTTTTTCATTTAATCTGTTTAAAATGTATCGTGTGCGATTAGAAATGTCCTTATAATCTAGTAGCGAAAGCCTGTATTTACGTATTGCTGTGAATAGAATTATAACTGTTCAATTTTACTTTATCTGTACTGACTGTGATAAAAAATTATTATAATCGTGTGGCAGTAGATTTTTAACTGACGTTTAGATGATTAAACAATTTTATAGGTCCTGTTACAAAAACTTTAGGCGCAGTTTAAACTGACGTTAAACTTGTGCGTTGAATGTAGGGATGCTACCTGCCACTTTTTGATTTACGGGTTACTAGCATCAAAAATATGGGTTTTAGATGTTTTTACAGGAGACAGTGTTTTACACAGTTTTTTGTGTGTTTAAAATATTTATTGTTCGAAGAAACAGCTTTTTAAAAGCTCTTTTTGTGACACAAATGTGTGTTAACGTCTATTTAAATTGCGCTTATAGTTATTGATAAGGCCCTAATTATGTGGCTTTACCTACGTAATAAAAAGTTTAGACATTCTTTTTGGTTTACGTTTCAAAAGTACAGATGACTAGTTTAGAAATGAAGGCATTTTTATGACGGAGAGATGGTGGAAAATTTGAAAGAGGTGCTTGTTAAATGAGCATGTTATAAATATCTAGTAATATATTGTTAGTTACTGGTGTTTCAAATCGTTTGCTACTATTAAATATATAAAAAAAAGAAGAAAAAGTCTGTTATCATTTATCTATTTGTCTGTCTATTACCTTTTCACGGCTCTACCGCTGAACTGATTTTAATGAAAGTCACAGAGACTAACTTGCATCTTAGAGACGGATACCTATAGGATAAATTTCATCGTGGAAAATCAAAAAGCTGTCATGGATTAAAGGCTCCAAATCTACGCGGATGAATATTACCAGCCCTTTGGTCACGGGATAAATTTCTTTAAAAAAAAGGATCTAGCGTAATATGTGAATATTAAGCAATAGTAATATTGAAGTAATTTGAAAAGAAATAGTTAAATGAATAAATATAAAAACGAAGCATCTCCTCAAAAATTTCCACCGGCTCTCGAAGCAATATTGTAAAATGATCAATTATAGAAAAAACGCGTGATAAGTATATTTACACGTGATGCAGGCGAATACGAGTTTAAATTCTTAAATGTACTATCAAAAATACCTAAATATAAAAGTATAGGCACGAGAAATTTCGTAATTAATTATGTGCATCAACTATTTCACGCTATTACTTATTAAATTTTAATACAGAAAGTGCATTTTATTTACGTTACTATAATACATTAAAAGGGGTCTCTCCATCACTCGCTCCATACAATCAACGTTTTTTGGCTCTCATTTGCATATTAAGTAACCAATTAAAATCAATAAAATTTTGTAGATACGTCCTACAAACTAGTGTGTAATGTGGCTATGTGTATAGTTTTCCAGATTTCCGTAAAAATATTCAGTTTCAAAGTTACAAGGTCTCAAGAATTTACATACAAATCTTTAAACCCTATAAAACTAGTTACTTTTACGAAAATCTGGCAGACCACAGAAATGGATATTAGTTTCTTTAACGTGTCTATAAAATCTTATCGAGTTTGTTGGTTGGTATTCAAATGAGAACCAAATTACGTTTGTATGGAGCAAGTGATGGAGAGTCCCCTGATAAAGGCGCGGTAATTCAGAAGTAAACAGTCAGCCTCAGATTTATATATTACTTCCAAATAACCAAAAATACGTTTGAAAGGGTCTTAACTGACTGACTTACATTACAAAGTACAGTTCAAATTGCTGGTCTAGAAACTTGAGATTTTACTCTTGCTAACTTGAGGTTCTCTATACAATGTAGACCGTCACCGCTTTGGTAGATACTGGGCCTTAGCCTGAGATCTATAGAGCGCACTTTGATTTTGCTCAGACTTGAGACACTGTTAAAACGAGACGTTATACCGCTGGCATGAATCGCTCTCCTTCTAACTAAAACTTAAGTTTGAGCAAAGTCTAAATTATCTACAGATCTCAGATGTAGGGTTAAGGGGTGGTTAAGGGCCAGAAGTATAAAATTTTATTAACTTGAAAATTATTTTGAAAAATTTGCTAATACAAAGTAGGCGTAAATTTTGACACCACACTAACTATCATAAGAAGTACTCTTCGACATATTATCTTATACCCACGATATATTTTACAAGCAAGGACTTACTAGACATACAGGCGACAATTATTATACTTATACAAATTTTTAAAAAGAAAATATTAGAAAAACAAGGAACTGTTTCAAACATCCACACATTCATAAGTATTTAATTTTGAAAAATAGTGCAAAGTTTCCGAACAATTCCTAATCTTCTAATATGTTTCTTACTGTATATTTTCTAATAGTATTTATAGTATTTTTGACACAAATACAAAAGAAGATTCCTGATGAATTGATTGATAACTATCAACTGAATTGTGCAGTGTTGGACACAAAATAATCTTACAATTGGAAAGTCCAAATAACTAGTGCCACTTTTTTACAATTTAGTTTGTACACTAAAATATGAACAAAACATATTATGATTATTGAAAAGAGAGATTAGTTACAATATTTTGAAGCCTTGCAAAGCTAAGCTCATAGTTATGATTTTTTAATCACCAAATAATCTTTAACCAACGAATAAAATTGTTATTTTGACAGATTTCCAACACAAAAATTGTTAAAATATTAAAAGTTTAGATTAACCCTGGTAACGGTCCGCTATTTTTCGAAGCATACTTGAAGGTGGCCTCGTAGACCTCGTAGGTGGACTCGTGGTGTGGTGTCACTACGCATATATTATGTCACGCACACAAGCGTATGAATTTATCTTTACTTTTTAAACTACAATTGTATGAGCTTGCCGACTTGGAGATCATAATATTTTTGTTCTAGATAAACATTATTTGGCAATTGAAAAATAATATCAATAGTTACATTTACCTTTCTCAAATTATTACTTCACATCATCCGTTTTTAATTTATTTTATACAATGAAAAATAGTTAATATATGTTAAATATTAAAATAATAAGGTTTTTCGAGTTTTAATACTGTGCGATATAAACTAAAACTAAACTATAATAAATACCCTTAAAAATGCCTTAAAATTAGTTTTTTTTCACAGCCGTAAACCAAATAATACATGGAATAAAATTATGTAAAGAAATTATTTTTGAGATCTTTGAACTAAATTAAGCCTTATAAAATAGTTTGGTTCATGACAATTTGTCAAAAAATATTTTACAAATAGATCATACAAATTCAAAGTCTTTTTCTTTAATAGTAACGCCGGTGTGGTTGACAAATAAAAGAATTTTGGCACACCTATTTTAAATCAAAATAGTAGTACTACATAATATTATGAATAGCTTATGAAATACCGGAGCCTCAAGCGATTCAAAAGTAAAATGAAAACTCACTCACTAGATGGCTACTCACTCCAGTGGCAAGTTTGGTGTTTTTAAAATCGTAGCTTTGAGGCACACGAGTCGTAGCTTTAGGTCTATAGAGCGCATTTTGACATTGCTCAGATTTAAGACACTGTTAAAACGAGACGGCGTTATATCACTGGCATAAATCTGTCTCGTTTTAATTACTGGAACTTAAGTCTGAGCAAAGTCAAAGTGCGCTCTATACATATAGATCTCAACCTAGTTTCATTATCATCATTACGTGTTTACTTGCAACTGATAATACTATAGAAACAAAGCTAATACCAAAATGATTACCACGCTAATATTACCAAGATTAATAATAGAATATAATAATTATTACCAATATATTAGTATGATACCAAGATTTAGGAGTGTAATAAGATTTCAGTAACAGCAACAATCAATCAGTCTGAGCCAATAAACACGATTCATTAATAAGATACACAGGATCGGGCACGTTTATACTGTAATCGATATTTTATACCAACAACACAATACAAACGCCTAAAGACCGAGAGCCGGTGAACGATTCGTTCAACGTGCTTATACTTCTATTTTTAATTGAATTTAAAAACAATTTTGAATGTGTAAATTGTTAAGATGTTAGTCCTAGTGCCTGACAGAAAAAATGTATACATTCAGTCATTACCCGTCTAAATCGTATACTATAGCTTAGACGACAGCACATATACTAATTATGATATCCAAAGCTTAAAATAATATATTCAGTTATGTACACAATTATGCTGCACAATTGGTAGGCTAACATAAAAAGAGAGGCTTTATTCTCAAGTAATCTTTTACAAAACGCTTTTGAATGGGTCACACAATATTTCACAGTCAAAATACTGGAAAATATAGAAATAACTACGACTGGGATTTTAGTGGTTTACACGGAAAATGAATTCTCACCGTTCATTTGCGCTAATTTGGTAACACCAATATATGACTAAAAATGATAGAAGAATTATATAGTTAATTTGTTATTTTTTGTTTCTATTCCGTTGTGTATCTCCTAAGTAATTATATTAAATGTAATTGACCTGCAGCCGTACGAATTAACGAATTTTTAAAATAAATAAACAACTTTTTCAAGACTTATTAATTCGGTTTAGAGATGAACAAATAATTCACCAGCTCTTAGTCTATCTATGTAATAGAAAATACAAACAGTTGTTTTGGAACAACAGAATAAAGTTAAACACGCGATAAAGTGCCTTGTTTTGATTCTAAATCATTAACGACTTAACCATGTTGGCCCAACATTTTGGCGAATACATTGGGTCAAAATGTAAAAGGCCTTTTACCGATTAATTTGCCATATTGGCCACCAATGCAATGAACGTGCATCTGTTCCTGTTTGGCTACACATTGGCCCAACACTCTGGCCTAAATTTTACAAGCAGTGATTTGGTCAAATAGAAGTTTTCATCCTTGTAATCCACCCCTCGCTTTGTTGTTTTGCGTTTAGGGAAACTACAGCAAGTTTCTATTCGACCAAATTAAACAGGACATACTGCTAAACCCTATCTTGACTTGGTCCTTCAGTGAAATATGAAAGATGCGTTTAAAATCAAAAATTCGTCCATTACTCCCTATTTTCATTAACCCTTGTGCGTTGTACCCTTTTTTCTTGCATTTTACAAAAAGAAAAAACCTTTGTGCTGAAAAGAATTAGCATACACCAAGCCGCATCTGCAACCTATGAAAAGCAGCTAAGAGAACGGTTTTTTAATTATTTCACAAACTATTTATTTATTTTTGTTATTCAAAATGATAACATCTTACTCACAAAGCTTCAAAGCTCGTCCTTTTGTAGTGGTTGCGTTTATACCTCGTTTAACTTAAAAAATATTAAAGCCTGAAACACAACATCGCGCGATGGGAACTATACGACAAGTCGTCATACGGAACGCGCGCGTAAGCGTGTCATCTGTAATGCAAGAAACTGTATGAATCACATCGAACCGCAGCACAAACGTGTGGTTTCCAGTACGATCATCTTTATACAGTATGCTTAGTATAAAATTTTACATTCACCAACGTTAATAGAATTCAAAAATCAAAATATTTTAGCGTTAAAGTGAAATTAATCTTAACTACCTTGTTTTAAATCTCTAGTTCGTCCCATACATCTCCTCAGCGGAAACTCTATCAAGTTAAAATCGGTATTCGGCAGTACTGAATTTTTGAGTTTAAATCAAGGTTATTTAAGTCCTTTTTACTTTCATATCCTATCAACGTTGATGAGGTTTTGTTTAATGTTATACTAAACCTATAGCTGAATATTACATCTTCTAAGAGCCATGTTGGACATGTTGCCATCGCGCGTTTTGTGTATCAAGCATTAAACTTGTGCAAAACTCACAGCAGCACTAGGCAATATGAAAGCTTCCTACAAAGATACATTAATAAAGTCACACAGTGTCCATTATATTTTAGTCTTTACAAATCGTTCAACGCATCGCGATTCTCTCTTAGTTTTGACATTTCATTGATGCCAAATATCCTGTTTCTCGGGTCTCGACGGAGAATGCGTTCAAATATCTAAAGCTCAAAGATAATTTTCGAAACTAACAGAATCCATATTTTTGATGAAAAGTAGTAGGAATTTTAATTTTCCAAATAAAAGTGGGTTAGCCCAAAAATAAGAAGTGCATATAGTGAAGACTTATAAGCACAAATCAGGAAATAATTATTATCTGTGCTTGTAAGAATCAGTTGAGAGTTGAGACAAGTTGGATTAAATATAATCATAGGCTGAGATCTAAAGAGCGTAATTTGATTTTGCTCAGAAAAGAGTTAAAACGAGACCATAATCTGTCTCGTTTAACATAAATCCGATTCATTTTAGCTCCTAGTATAGACTGAGCAAATTCAAAGTACACGCTTTGTAGATTTTACTTCTAGGTTTCTTCAAATTAAACTAATTGTTTCAAAATTAATTTCAGTTATACTTATACCACTTTTCATCGATATAATATCGATAAAAAATTCTGTATTTCAACGGGAAATAACGTGGTTACCGATAAAATCAAAGACAAGTCCATAGAGAAGCAAGATGTACGGTATCAATGAGTTGTCAAACTAGGACGTTCATATCTTGGACATGATCATGTAGCGGCCGTCGGACAGGAGCTCCTTCGTGTCAGACGGCGACCCGGGGCTCAGGCTCAGGCTCGGCGCGACGGAGGGAGTGGAGTAAGTGTCCTTGTTGAACTTGCCCAGTCTCCTCTCACTCTCAGATGCTATCGACATCTCTTCCTCCACTATTTGTTCGAGAGGAGTTTCTCTCAGCGCATCACCGTTCAACGCAAGCGCGTTAACAAACCCGTGAATTCTTTCAGGAGACGGTTCCCTGTAGGTTTCAGTGACAGGCTCAGGTAATACTTCAGTGGCCCGTGCTCTGCGAGCGCCTTTCGTCCTCATCCCACCTGTTTCTGCATCTCTTTCCAACCTATGTCCCGAGCGAGACCGTGTCAGCTGGCGTTGGACATAATCTTCTAAAGCGTCTTCTTCACTTTTGGTTAAGTATTTGTGTAATGCGATCAGGAAAATCCCGACGCCTAACGCGAATAGTCCGGAGCAAACGAGTTCGTTGAACCAGCTGAAGGAGCCGATGGTGCTCCACGACGTGACGTCATCGGGTAGCCAGCCCGATGCGACTAAGAAGACGCCGAGGACGAGGAACACGACTCCGAGGTGGAGCATGCCGACGGAGGAGACGACCTCATTCTCGGGAGCGTGTGGGTTCTTGTAGCGCCGGTGCTCGAGGCTGCCGGTGGAGCAGTGCGGGGAGGTGACGCCGGACTCGGTGGACTGGATGGAGTAGCGGCGCTCGCGCGCTCGCTGCTGCTCGGCGCGGCGCTTGCGCTCGCGGCGGATGGCGAGCGCGGAGTGCAGGCCGACCGCGTGCATCCTGCAAGCACGGGCACGGGTTAGCGCGTGGAGCATTCGGCCGCAGGCGCGGGTTGCCGCTCGCCTCGAGTGTGCCGACCCGTGCCCGTGCCGTGCCGCTACTTATATCTAACAGCCTTTGTACACATTGGCCCAAACCGCTTGGCGAAAGGGTACAGGGCCAATTGCCGTAGGTATTTACCGCCTGCGGCCAGCGCTGACTGGCTAGCTGACTTTTATAGAATTAGAAAGTATAAAAATCAAACGAGTAATTCGCTGTCACTCGCCAAACGCATTGGGCCTTTGTGTACTGGAAGCCTTTACACAATTTAATTTCCTGAGTTTCTCCGTTGTCCAAAAATATAAAATAAAATATATAACTATAATTTATGGGTAAAAATGTTTATATAAATAAACTAGTAACACTTTGCATAAAGCAAATTTTGTGTAAATTTATCGCGATTTTTATTAGTTTCAAATAATATCGGCGAAACGACAAAAAGAAATCAAGGCTTTTTGAGGGCAAAATCTAGCCAAAATAGTGACTTTAAGAACAGCGCGTAATAGCTCGATTGTGTCGTATGGAAGCGCAACCATATTATCTGTGCAGGTAAAACACCGAAACGAATATTTCGGCGCAGAATTCTGTTCGGAATTTTTTGCTAGACTTCTCCCTGGTAATTTTCCACTTTGAAAATAATTATTATTTTAATTTCTCCGACACTCCAAAGTTTTCTCTCAAATTCAAATTATGTGTTGTCTTTGTTGGGGTAAATAAACTTTGGAAATTATTGGATTACTTCCAAATCTACCAGGGCACCAGAGATTCAAGTGAGTTGGCTGTTAAATTATTCATCCGACCTCTCCTCCTGACAAGAAAAAGGGGAAAGTGTGTCCTCATTAAATAGGAAAATTATTACTAAACCAAAAAGGTCGTAACAAGGTCGTAACCTGAAAAATGAATAGCGAATGACAACCCTTCGACATGTTTACCCCATAGAATAAGGAAGTACCTTTCTTACGTTTACCCACCATAGGTAAAGAAAAAAACGAGCAAGTGCGAGTTCTATTCACGTGGAGAGGGTTCCGTACGATGAATATTTAAGTTTGTATGCGCAACATTGCCAGAAGACCATAAACTTATTATAGGTTTTCATGTAATCTGTAAGTAAATAATTATTGTCTGTATTTTTTCATAGTAGTTATTAGTTAGGCTTAGTTTTGGAGAAAGAAAGAGAGGCATTGAAGAGATACAGCGAATTAAGTTTATCATAATTTGTACAATGTACATTGATGATATCTGTCTTTCAGAGATACTTTGGTATCTAAAGATAAACATAGAATATTTTTATGCAGAAAAATCCAAAAATTTCATTTTTGGATTTAAAACCGTAAACCGGGACATTTAAAACCGTAAATCAGTAAAAATGACGGGTAATATAAAATTCAACGATGTAATGCGTATGTACAAAGTTTTGCAAAGCGCAACTTTTTAAGTGGAAAAAAATGAAGGGTTCTCAACGCTCATTAATCTGAACAGCCCTTAAGTGGTGCTCGATTAACGAGATACGATCAGAGATTTTACTTGATTACCGTGATTACCGAGTTCTGGGGCAAGTACTACGCAACTTGTTGCTTTTTAGGGTTCCGTATTAAAACAACTCTTATAACCCGTATACCCATCCAGTCTGTTTGTCTGTCTGCCTGTCTGGATTCGTCAGCGTGCTCAAGCCATTTTATAGCACTTTTTATAGGCCTCCATCCACTAGGTGGACATGATATCAAACGAATCGCAGGGAGCCGCTGTATTTAGGCGGTGGAAGTCCCTACAAGAGACCTGTCTTTAGCAGATGGATGTCTATCGGTTGATGATGATGATGACGATAATTTTAATGAGAGACGAAGGCAACTACAAAATTGAACTTTAGCTTAAAAGTTGAACTTGTTACTTCTACACAGTAGACTTTACTAGAATTTTGAAAAATAAAATTGGTGGTTTCTTTTGATCATGAAAAGTTAAATTTTTATTGATAAGAAGCAATGGATTATATTCTCATGAGCACCTTAGTGACATTATTCTTATTACCTAAATAATTTAAATCGCTACCAATCTACCATAATCTTCAAGGGTATCACAGTCGGTATCATTCTAAATAATCCAGATTAAACGGCTGCGCTACTATAAATATGTTTGAGGAAATCGTAAGTTGCCTTTTGCGGTAGCTGAGTCAGGCAGCGGCCAAACTTGGCTGGATGCCAAGCTTTGGGGACTTGTTGAGCACGTTTGACACCTGGTGGCACGTCTGCTGGGTTATACGACCATTCATATATCGACCTTCACCATTTTGCCACCGAACCGCAAGACGTCGGACGAATTTCCATCCTTATCTCGTCGACATTCCATCTACACGCACGAAAGGTTTTGCGTCATCATTCCTCATACGCTTGGCTAAGGTTTGGAATACTCTTAACATTAAAAAGAAAACAGATACTCTAAAAATGAATAACTCAAAATTCAAAAAACCCCGAACACAAAACCTCTATAAGAAAACTAGAAAAGAGCTGATAACTTTCAAACAGCTGAACAGATTTTCTTCAATTATAGCTAAGAATACTCTCGATCAAGCCAACTTTCAAACGAAAAAAATAAAATTAAAATCGGTTCATTCGTTTAGGAGCTACCATGCCACAGACAGATACATACGTCAAACTTATAACACCCCTCTTTTTAGGTCAGGGGTTAAAAATCGACGACACTATGCTCAAGACTGGCAATATATTTCACTGTAATTTAAATTCCACTAAAATTCAGGAAATGTAAATATATAGGACTAAGTAAATGTCACTATTTTAAAATATAACTTCCCGGAGTAGCAAAATGCCAATAGAAATCTTACGGAACTTTGTGCGGAGCGTATCGATTTTCTATTTATACTTACAACAAGTTTCCCGTCCGGAAACGGAAACTTTTAAAGACCTACATTCCGGTTAAATTCGTAGCTTGCATTCTACTAGTATCGTGAGAATCGAGATGCAATAACCGACATGAAAATATTTAACGCAAGGTGTAATCTATTTCTTTATCTTCAGTAAACCAAATAACCTTCATAATTTTGTCCAGTCTATGTGTACGTCTGTTTGTATGTCACAGCCATTTTGAAAATATGTTATGGTGTCAGATTGACATATTGTAGAACTGCGTCGTTGTCCTTATTCAGCTGAGGATTATGAGGTCCTTGGTTCGAATCTTAGATCAAGCCAAAAAAGGGTCTATCTATTAGTTTCAAATAAAACTTTCAAAAGTCGTTTTTTTCGCTTTCGATCTACGTAATCCACACGCTATGTATGGAGATAACCTACATGCTCAATTTTAAGTTTCTAGATCCATCAATGTAGGCTATGCATTGCCTGTCACTCCTGTCAGTCAGTTAGTCAGTCACAGTACCTACTGTTTTAAAACATATACTTTGGTAAGTTTATACATATAGTTTTTCCGAAACAAAGGAAAATGAAAAATAACAAAGATTTTTGGGTTTGAATTCCAAAATTAAGATGCCATTTAGCATTTCACTTTTCGTCGTCCATCCAATTATCCTCAATCAACATATCAGGCCAGAGAATGAATCACATAAATCTGGACCAATGCTCTTATAATATTACCTTTATATGCCAGGAGCGTTCTTAAAGCGAGCTTGTTTAAGCTTCCAACTGGGTTATTTATTCTTAATATGAGTTATAAAAATCATGATGCTCTTCCTCGTTTCTAACCGACTTCAAAATAGCAAGTGGTTTTAAAATTGACTAATACTTATACTATTTTATTGAAGGTCACCTACTTCGACTTTGTTCACGTGGCTATAGGTTTTTGAAAATAACGTGGATAAAGAGATGCCTATGTCTTTGTACCAAAATTACAATGTTGATTTAGTTTTTGAAACGACCACTGGGAACGTGAATGAATAAAAAACTGAAAACGTCTTCATAAAAGCCATGACTGTCTAGTGGTTAAGATGTTCTCATAATGTTCTCAAAGATGTGTGAAGTTTGCCAAACTGCACTTGACCAGCGTGGCGGACTATGGCCTAAACCATTTTCTTTCTGAGAGGAAACTGGTGCTCAGTAGTGGGCCGGCGATGAGTTGATCATAAGAAGACATATTCAATCCTTCTTTTACACACACAAGAATAAAATATTGCAGATACTTCTACATGTCATCATTAATCAAACCCTGAGATTCCAAGTCGGCTGTGAATTAAACATAAATAAATGGAAAGTTACAGCTCGTTCACTTATCTCGAACGCATTGGAATGGCGCCATCTTGCATCATTTCCATGATTATGACGACCCCCTGGCGCAGTGGTAAGTGCCGTGGTCTTATTAGTGGGAGGTCCCGGGTTCGATTCCCGGCTAGGTTTGGAATTTTATAATTTCTAAATTTTTGGTCTAGTCTGGTGAAAAGCTTCGGCCGTGGCTACCACCCTACTGACAAAGCCGTGCAGCCAAGCGATTTAGCATTCATGTGCGATGTCGTGTAGAAACCAAAGGAGTTTAATAAAAACTGCCATACCCCTTCCAGGTTAGCCCGCTTCCATCCTAGATTGCATTATCACTTACCACCAGGTGAGATTGCAATCAAGCAAGATCAAGTCAAGATCAGACCAGCGAAAATTTAGAAATTAAAATTTTCATATTGATCCTACCGGAAAACCGAGCGTAGGACCTCCTACTTATAAGACCTCAGCGTAACCACTGCACCACGAAGGTCGTCGGGGATCGACAGCTAGTGGTGTATAATGGACAATGTAAACCAAATATAATACATAAGAAATTTAAACTCTAAAGTAGGTACACCGAGTAGAGCCCAATAATAGTTCTTAATATAGCAAGAAACGGGTTAGTGTTTTAGTGTATTATAACTGCAACCGTAACCCGCTGGATCCACTAGCGATGTTATTAAGACGCAAGTCCATGTGTTCCCATTCTCTAATGGTTTATGAGTTTATTGACTCGACGTAAACGGTTTGTTTAGCTAAGCCATGCTCTAAAGACATATTATTGTATGATAATTTGTAGCCAACATAAAACTGACTTTAATAAAAATGCTAATAAGATGCAAGTTCTTGATGCAATGAAATTTTGTTTACACAAAATAGAACAAACAGACCACTCCTGCAGTACTCTATGGTCACCCATAACATTAAAACATATTATCTAAAAATCTGTTAATAGCTGAAAACGACTTTAAAAATACATTTAACTAAGTACCTTTCAAAATTAGGATGCAGTTCCATGAAAACAAGATTGCGTGACTGTAAAACTTGTTTCGTGTAAAAGTGCACTCGCCTGAATTCTGTTAGTTTTCAAATTATAGGTACCCTATCTTCAGACATAAGGAGTCTCATACAAAAATCGGCCAAGTGCGTGTCGGACTCACAAACGAATAGTTCCGTACCATCGTACAAGAAATAACACCTTTTATTTATTTTTTAATATTCATGGGATTCATTTGAGAACATTATAGAGAACTCTCAGGCATGCAAGTTTTCCTTTACTGTTAAAACAAGTGCAAACACACAAGTTATTGGTCCCAGCCCGGGATCGAATCCGGACCGTCTGAATACGAGCCGATAATCTTAATCACTTGGAAATCCCTTTTATTGTATAAGTTCATATTATTTCAATAAACCGAATAATGTATATCTGTATCAGCAAATAAATAAAATTGAATTGAATTAATGAATAATAAACTAGAACGACCTTAATAAAATAGTACCTAAATATTAATTATTTAGGCGTTGGACGGATATTAAATATCAAACGCTCGGCGTTAGTAGGCGGTACTTAGTATAATAACGTTCTTATCGCGTAGATAATCCTATGTTATGGCATCAGAGAAGCCGAGCCTTCGTTTATCTTTGTTAGGCGTGCTACACACTGAGGCGGATCGGCACGAACAATTCGACATCATTTGTGGAACAATAAAGCCTAACCGAAGCAATAGACATAATATCCGGCTCAGTCACTCAGTGGGCGGTGGACAGAGCTATGGTTGGAGCTATGGCCGTAAGAGAACCAGGGTAACCGACATAGCTAAACGTGTTGCGCAGCTGAAGTGGCAATAAGCAGGGCACATAGTACGAAAACTCGATAGATGTTGGGGTCTCAAGGTGCCAAAATGCTTTCGTTTGGGTCATTCTATTACTAAACTACTCAAACAACGTGGATCGATCTTCAAAATCCGACCGGCATAACGTCAGTGAAGTGAAGTGTATAAGTCATTTTTGGCGCGTTTTAACATTTTTTTGGTAAGATGAAGATATTTTACCCGTGTTATCTAATCGGGATCATAATGTCTTTTATTTCATCAATAACTTCACTAGAATAGAATAGAAAAGAATAGATTTTTATTCAAATAAACTTTTACAAGTGCTTTTGAATCGTCAAATAATTTACCACTGGTTCGGAATGCCGTTCCTACCGAGAAGAACCAGCAAGAAACTCATTTCAAATCCTTTTCAAAATATTAAACATCAAAGGTTGCTAACGAATATTTTATACAGTTTTATTACTGTACATTTTTTGACATAAGCACTGTTAGAACTTCACTGACGATAAGTCGGCTTTTGATTTTCACCCTTTTCACCTAACTTTTACCACACGATGCTGTACATACATACCACTTTTTTACCGAACATAAATATCTGTATACATTTTTATCGCTGTGCCGGTTAATGCCGATCCGCTAAGTGTGTAGCCGGCCTAAGTGAATATCGCTCGTGTCAAATACAGGCTCTACCGGCCAACTTCACGACAGTTGGACAGTTCGCCCGTCGCTGTGGAGTTAGCGACTAACTTTGGACAAGTTTTTGTTGTCATTTTACTTTGTTGTTATAGAATTATCTGAAGTCTGTCTAATAAAAGCTGATAGTGAATTTTTAGAAACATGTAACACTGGAAAATGCCACTTATTCGTAAGGTTCCGTACACGAAGTGTGCCAACGGGACCCTATTAATAAGCCTCCGCTGTCCGTTCATCCGTCCATCTGTCTATCAGCGGGCTATATCTCGTGAACCTAAAGTAGAGAGAGAGTGAAATTTTCACAGAATTTATTGCCGCTAAAACAACAAATAATAAAATTTTGAAAAAGGGCTGCCATGCCAAAAAAAGTGTTATTTCTTGTATGCAACATAACCCATTGTGTGCAAGTCCGACTCCCAGTTGACCAATTTATTTTATAATTCCACACTTAAAATTCTGCTAGATTTAGGTAGTCAGGTAGTTAGATTTAGGAAGTTATTTGGCCCAATCTATCAATAGGTACAACAATTTTGAATGTGAAATCAACACTATTTTAATTTGGAGCAGGTGGTTACTATTCATCATACGAACTACATCATAAATTGATAATAACAAGCTACTATGGCATGTCAAAGGGCAGTTGAAATACTTCAATATCGATTAGAAATTAGAATGTTGCCCTTTACATTTTATAGCGTGTTTATTCTAGATTAATAGGTAGTTTGTAAAATTATTATATTTTTTTGTAAAGAGATGCGCCCTACCTTTTAGGCAGCCTCTACACATAGGCCAGCGCATTCGCCAACGCGCTTGCGATGCGCTTGCCAACGCGCTTGTGAATAATCCACACATTTGTAGGTCGTTCAGTATGGTTTGGTTCGGGCCAATGTGCGGACGGATTCAAAATGGATGTTGAGTCGCTAACAGCTGCAGCTGTATATTTATTCACAGCTTATAATTACTTTGTTAATGTGTACGTCAAGTTAGGTGTTAATTCGCTGCAAGAAGAAAACGTGCACTCCTGATCGCTGCACCGAGCAAACTAATCGTGCGACCAATGTGTGGATGGTGCGCCAAACTTGCGACAAGTGTCCTTTGATGTTGCCGACATCGCGCGGCAAGCTCGCAAGCGCGCCAGCCAACGTTCAAATACCTACCGCCAATGCGCCAACGCCCGTTCTACATATTGGGCCAGTGGCTGGGCCAGCGCGCTTGCCAACACGTTGGCCTATGTGTAGAGGTGGCATTACCCCAATGAATTGGGGCTATAAATACATAAATAACTCTTCCAATGTTTCGCCGTACTATAAAATCATAAAATGTTTGCGCGACATTTCAACCCGCGACTTATTTATTTATTTATTTATTTATGTACCGCCCACAGAGTTACACATTTAGATTAAATACATGTTGTTCCTTAAATTCTAGGGCTCTTATGCAACTCCACTTACGGGCAGTCACAGCATACATTAACATAAACATAAGTCGTACAGTAAAATATAAAATATAATATAATTGCTAACCTAAGGAATATGAAAAAATACCTAAGTTATAAATTTTAAAAGAATATAATAAGATGGAAATTAAATTAAAGTAAAGTAAAGTTAAACTAAGCTAAATTATCTAAATCATCTAAAATACAATATACTTACGGCTAGGGACTGACACTAATTATCGTTATCCTATTGAGGAATCGAATGATTTGAACAACTTGGCTTTAAATTTAGCCAGGTTATCGCAAAACAGATCCGTGGTAATGTCCTTGTCCAAAAATTCCTTATATGTACTACTAAACCTTGGTATTAACGAATGACGACCTAGATTGGTTCTACTGATTCGGTGAGTGAACAGAGGAATAGGATACCGCGGTATACGGGAGGGTACTTTGAAGGATATTTGGCTCAACAGTTCCGAGTTATCCATGGTTCCGTTTCTTCTCTTCTCTTGGCATTGGCCTTTTTACCAAAAAATCATCACGACTGTACCTAAGCTGTGAATGTTCTACCAAGGCATCATGAAAAGCAAGACGTTATCTCGACTTGAGAAATGGCACTTCAAGAACAGACAATCCATTTTCTTTTCAACTCGCGAACCTTTGTGTGTTAGTTATTATTTAGTTGGCCATTTTACTTTCCCTCTGTTGTGCTGCTCTCAACATTTTATTTACTGTCGAAAAGTAAGCAGCTTTTAAAATAGCTTTTATACTCGCATAATTTAACTTAGTTACAGCTTACACGTGCTGTTTTCCCGAAGGGTTTCTATTTTTTATAGACTAATTTATAAAAATGTGAATGTGTTTACGTATCCTACCTTTATAATAATAAATAACAAGTAATAATTACTTAAAAATCGCAATTTCGCACTAAATAAAACTTATTTCCAAACAAATTAAACCAGGCTTCGATTCCTGGCAGGGGCAGTTTGAGAATTTATAATTTCTCTGGTTTAGTCTGATGGGACGATACGGCCGTGGCTACTTACGATTCTAGCGGCAAAGCCGTGCCGCCAAGCTATTTAGCGTTCCGGTACGACTGCATCATCACTTACCACCAAGTAAGATCGCAGTCAAAGGATAACTTTTAATAAAAACAAATACATTTTGGCCACACACAAATATTCAAACATAGCTCCTAAAAGTTATAAGCAATACACGGACAACATATTTTGTGAGTAAGTATAGTTATAGAGCTTCAAGTACTAGGGTAACATAAAACGCCTGGAGTTATCTTAGACGGAGCACGTCAAGTGCAGACCCTGAAGTCTTACGACAGTCACTGTAGAAATTAGTGGGGAACGAGAAACTAACCAAGTCTGGTGCTTCACATTAACAAAGCCTGCTCGAGACAAGTTGAAGTGGAAAATATTACTACAAGTAGCAAGTAGGTTTCGCGTCGTTGTCAAGTGTCCCGGATTTATGACGTCCTCGTTTTTGTCCCGGATAATGTACTGTCCCTGAACTAATTACTCGTATATGTGAATTAACGTCCCACTTGATTTTCCTTGTAATATGAATAGGGGTCATATATTATGTAAGTTTTCAAAGAAAAAAACTGGTCAAGTGCGCATCAGAAATCAGAACACGCTTAAGGTAGGGTTTTATAGCCACGTTAGTTAATAAAAACTTTGGCGGTCATTATTTCTTAAACGGTTTTTTTTTTCAAAACTTGGCTAAGTTTCATAATGATTCATAAAATACCTATTTTTTTTAACAAGGCATCACTCGAGGTAGTAAGAATTTTTTTTCTCGACTCACGCTTTTCATATACAGGAGTTACCCTGAAAGACTAGAATTAGTCTAGACTAGACGAGTGTAGCCCGGAAGGGTCCCAATCACACTTCACACTAATATTATAAAGGCGAAAGTTTGTGTGTATGTGTGTGTGTATGTTTGTTACTCTTTCACGCCAAAACAACTGGACAGATTTGACTAAAATTTGGAACGCAGATAGAATATACCCTGGATTAAAACATAGCCTACTTTTATCCCTCAAAATCAAAGAGTTCCCACGGGATTTTTAAAAAACCTATATCCACGTGGACGAAGTCGCGGGCATCAGCTAGTCATTAAATAAATTGAAGATTAGTGAAGTAAACTGTTGACCCGGAAACTTACAGAAATTAGAGTTTTGTTGTTGACACGGCCGGTTAAGCGGGAGTTGTGAACGGTTTTCAAGTTAGCATTTATAACTTGTGCGTTGCGGTATCCTTGCAAGCAGTTTGTATAGTTGCTAAGCGGTGTACAAGTTATAAAATTAGTTAAGTTTTGCTATACTTTAGTTATAAGATATATATTAAAGTTTTATTTATCTTCACTCATTGCTTTACTTGTGTATTTTCGATCGATTTTTCAAATACTTTACTGAAACGATTCCATTAGAAGATATTTATGTTAATATATTTACTTTTTGAAGGTTAGGTTAATATAGCTTTGTTAACAACTCATTAAATATTCAATTTTTCATCACATTTTTCTAAATCTAGTGCTTAAATTTTTCTAGGGAGAGAAAGAAAGCATTATGAAAGAGATATTAATAATTTTAGAACCGTCATTATTTGGTTTAAAAATTTAAAAAAATGACGGTTCCACTTTGTTTTCAAAATTATTTAAAAAGTCGATACAGAGAATAAAGCCTACAAAGAAAATAAGATTAATTCGGGTTTATAAATAAGTATATTCAAAATCAAATTAAAGTTATTTTTTAAATTTCATATTGTATAACAAAACTATACTGTCTCAGTCAGCTAATATGTCTGTATATTATTATTCATCATTTAACATTTTAATGTAGGTTGTCAAGATATGTGGAACATACGTTATTACAAAGCCACGAGTATTTTGAAAATTTTTGAAGCATCGCTTAGAGTTGCGTAGAGAGCCACTCCATAGCTAAGATGCTACGTAGACATGCTACAAATCTCGTAGCAGCATACTTATAGCAATATCATTTGAGTTACAGGCTTTTAAGGTTTCAAAGGAGCTTATTAAGCTCTTCTCATAAGTAATTCGTTGAAGCAGAAGGATTTGGTATAATGATTGAAATCTTTTAGCTAAGCTATATATTTTACAGCTCGTATAACCTTGTGATTAAGACATCAGCTCCCTACACGGGAGATCGGTGGTTCGATTCCGGGTAGATACATCTAACTTTTGAGAGATATGTATTTTGAGAAATAAAATATGACTTGCTTTAGCTGTGAAGGAAAACACTTGAGGAAACCTACATGCCTGAGAGTTTATCGTAATGTTCTCAAATGTGTGTGAAGTCTGCCAATCCGATAGAGGAGATCCGTGCTCAGTAGTGAGCCAGCGAAGGGTCGAGGATGAGATTTTCAACGAGCGAAGCCACGGGTGATAGCTAGTAAAATTTCGGATCTAAAAATATCCTAGTTTTTAAGGCAATCACGGTTGCCAATTTTAAGTGAAAAAGCCATAAAGAGAAGCTCATAAAACCATTCTTTCTCCATTGTCGCAGTATAATAAATAAGTCCCATAAACGGGGAACTAGATTTACAGAATAGCGGGAACTTATTGCCTCATATTGTACTCGAGCCAAGGAGGCTACGAGTAATATCTTTTAAACTGTTCTTGGCACTGTCTCCTGCACTATGTCTGATTCACAATTAAACATACTGTTAGCCACTTTGTCGGGGTTTCAAAGATTTTCGTTTTCAAAACCAACGACCACATACAACATATACTGCCACAGGACTGGTCATTCCGAACAAAAATTTGTATAACTTATTTTTGTTTATAAGTCAATGTCATATCATCATCAACCAATCATCGGTCCATTACTGAACACGAGTCTCTTCTCAGAATGAGAAGGTTAAGGCCATAGAGACGGACGTTTTAGGCACTAAGCTATCATCGCTTACAACATAATTTAACATTGGAGCTATTATCGCTCATAATTATTATATATAACATAATCATTTGGGCCCATCACCGCTCATAAATAACATAATAATAATCATTTGGACGGAGTTAAAGTTGGGAAGTCAGTTAAAATAACAGTTTATTATTATTACTCTTACATGGGTAAGTCACAAGCTCAAGAGATGGGAATTGAATCGAAATGAAACCGGGCCTTAACTGTGACAGCCCAATTTCTTTCCCGGCCTCTTTTGATTCGTACTTTATTCAAATAGCATCCTCGGCTGAATGATCTCGAAATCTCAATTTTCCCATTTCTACATCATATTTGGATAGGAAATATTACATGTTGTTTCTGTAACATAAGTGTAATAGTGTCTTTATAGCATTTGTGATAGTTTCTCTGTTTAACTGTTCGTGAATAAACTGAATCAGAAATGAAGAAATTTTTGTTATTTATTATTAAAGCGGCATAAGAAATATACATTCAGTGAAAATTTCCACTCTATACCTACGGTTCACGAGATACAGCCCGCTGACAGACAGACAGGACGAACGGACAGACAGTGGAGGCTTAGTACATAGCAATAGAATCCCGTCGACACCCTTTGTGTACGTAGCCCTAGAAAGACAAAGAAATGTATGTCAAAAGTTTGACGGAAAATTAATGGACTTTACGAGTCCCTTTTTTGAGTTCCGTACCCAAGTTCCGTACCCAAAAGGTAAAAATACAGTCCTATTAATGTCACTCTTCTGTCCGTCTGTTCGCCGATCACAGGTCTCTAGCTCGTAGAAGAAATGAGTTACAAACAAAAATTTTGGTATTTGTTGTAGAAACTAAAAATTGAATTAGAAATTCAATTAAATTATCTTTCAGGGGGGCTTCCAAATACAAAAAAAGAAGCCCAATTTTTTTAAAAATCTTACTCTAGCATGTGGGGTAGCATTGTCTAGAGATCATTAAAATAGAGTACGAATACTTTAGATGAGTATGAATTATCGGTATATTATGTATACACCTATACTGTATTAAATTAAAAAGTACTTACTGAAAATAACAATTCATATACTGGTTTGTAAACTGTGACCAAAAAAAAATGAACATTTTTGCATGATGTACGAGTATAAGATAAATAAAATATTGCATACACCCAAAATAATTAATTATGTTGTTTGAATTATGTACGGGAACCTAAAAGAGCGACTCGCACTTGGCCGTTTTTTTCGTCGTTATGAGTTTCATAATAAGCGTAATAAGTAAAGAGGAGGCGCAGGCCGTGGGTCGATCGCGTAACAGACATAATGATATGCCAGTTTTAAGGCTTTGCACACAAAAAATATTATTACGACAACTCCATGACCAGAAGTTTGGAAATTTGAAATCTCAATTGTGGAACCAACTCCTAATGAGTACCTACCTACATAAGGGGAATTTGTCAGGTCATAAGTGCGACAGATTTTTGATGCAATAGTTTCACGGAATTGCTACTCGAATTCTGAAGCCAACCGTACATGAAATGGACAAGGCAAAAGGAAGAAGAAGAGAACGTAGCTAACATCTCTAAGGTGTGAATAGGCATCTTCTAGGCAAGAGCGCTTCAACTTAGACCTCATCATAGCATGATTGTTGTCAAATGCAAGCATGAGACTTATTAAAAAAAACTCCATTCGGCTGTGTTTCGGTGGAAGCCAGCAATGCATTGGCGGGTCCTCTAGTACCTGCAAATGTTCACGGTCGGTTACCCGCCTCGATCGAGTGTGACTCCATCATACGCGCTATAACTTCTCAAATTGTGTGTGATCAAAGTCTTAGTACGCCAGACATAATTTATCATAAGCTTGTTGCCCTACAAACTTACTTACCTACTTCTATTCATGACAAATTCTTTAGGTAAAAAGGTCAACGGTTATGAAAACAGTCTGTTATATCTTTACCTACGAATCCATAATAAATGCAAAAGTGTGTCTGTCTATCTGTCTGTTTGTTACCTTTTTACGGCCCATCGAAGTGCAGAGATATAGCTTGCATCTTGGAAAGTTGGAGACTACTTTGTACTCCAGAGACTCAAAGAATTCTCATATGATTTTAAAAATCTAATAATAAAAGCGTTACACTAATATTATAAAGAGGCAGAGTGTGTAAGTTTGGATGTAGAAAATGTAATCTCCGAAACTACTAGGTTTTTAAAAATCCTGTGGGAACTCTATATGAGATAAATAGTAGGCAGTAGCTTCACTCTTCAGGTCTTTAACTATGTATATCCATGTTAAAAATTACGTCGATTCGTTGCTGCGTTGCGGCGTAATTGAAGGACAAACCAACAAATAAAACACATTTGCATTTATGATAGGTATGGGTAGAGCAAAAGCTGTTAAATAATAATATACTTGTTACGTAAGTTAAAAGCGTACCTCGCATTATGATTTCCGCGTACATATTACTATCGTAGGTACCTCCCACGTAGTTTAATCAGTATCATGACGCTGATGGACATACATCAACCATTGACTGATGGTCGGCTAAACACAGTGGTTATGCTTTCCATAGTTTGAAAAATAACAACTATTTTCACGCTGATTTTGCGGGATTATTACGTAATATTACTTCGTGGTTTTTGCACATTTCTTTGCAAAAATCTTGTTTAACGTAGTTCCAACAGTTAAACAAGATTTTTCGATAATTTTTTCAATTTCAGTTAATGATCTTTCAAAAACTTTTCCCTATTTTGTTAGATGATGACAAACGCCCAACCGCAGCATTGCTCGTTGTAAATGTAAACCCTTTTATTCCCTATTCCGTGGGGATTTTGAAAATCCGGACTTATTCTTCGTCTATGTTATAAAGAAAATCTCCGCGAGTGAGCCAGGACCTTTTTTATATGTATTGATACTTTAAGCTTAAGAATATATGCTTATAATATGTGTATAGATAACTTTTCTACTCTCTAATTAAACTACACGTTCAAAAAACGAACTAAAAATAAATTCAAATTTGAAAATAGCCATACCACCATATTTTTTATTTTAATTTTATGACCAGTGTTACTCGGGATGTTGTAAGGATTCTAACGATATCCCATACATCCAAATCTGTCCATGCATTTAGAAGATATGGTTGAATAAAGAAGCTCAGAACATACATACAATGAACCATGTAAACATAACATTCCTTTTCTTGGGCAGTATTCGAAGATTTTCAATCTTATTCATCCAACAATAATGGAAATATTCTAGCAACTTCTTGTCTGGATACCGGATCGCTCGCCGACCAATTGAATCAGATTGAAGGTTCAATGTAAATTGGTACATGTGGGGACTCTTACCTACTCATATGAATACGAATCTTAATACATAGGTATATGTTCATACCGTTGATACAGATCGAAATCGTTCGCGTATCAATAACTAAAGACGATTTCATTTATATGCGCATTGTGCATACTAGCGACTTTGTTCACGTGGATATAGGTTTTTAAAAATCCCGAGAGAACTCATTGATTTTTCGGGATGAAGTAGCCTATGTGTTAATCCAGAGTATAATCTATCTCTGTTCCCAGCCAAATTCGTCCAGTAGTTTTTGCGTGAAAGAGTAACAAACATCCATTCATACATACAAACTTTCGCGTTTATAATATTAGTAGGATGATGACTCAAGTTTCTAAATACATAAAAGGAAAAGATGACTGACTAACAGATCTATCAACAGCTTCCTAATAGCTTAAACTACTGGACGGATAGCGCTGTTTGGAATGCAGATAGCTTTTATGACGTAAGCTTTTTGAGATAAGATTTCTGAAAATTCATCCCCCAAGGGGTAAAATAGGGGTTTAATGTTTATGTAGTCCACGCGAACGAAGTCGCGGGCAAAAACTAGTAACACGATAACCCTGCAATGCCTGCAAATACTAAAATGAGAAAACATTTTTAGTTTAGCAGTAGGTATATCTTCATTTTCCTCTGGCTTGGTTTTAGTATCGCACGTAGTATACAATTTTTCGAGAAGAATATTTTAAGAGAAAATCTTCGTTCGCCGCGGGACACAAGCTTGTTACTCTTCTAATAATGTGAGCTTTTAGTTCATTGCCCTTTTAGGGCCAGCGGATATAGACGAAGTAGAGTGGAAACGAGTCTTTTTAACCCCCGACCCAAAAAGAGGGGTGTTATAAGTTTGACGTGTGTATCTGTGTATCTGTCTGTGGCATCGTAGCTCCTAAACTAATGAACCGATTTTAATTAGTTTTTGTTTTTTTTTTGTTCGAAAGGTGGCCAGATCGAGAGTGTTCTTACCTATAATCTCTGAAAATCGGTTTAGCCGTTTGAAAGTTATCAGCTCTATTCTAGTTACTGTAACCTTCACTTGTCGGGGATGTTATAAATTTTTAATTTACACTTGTTGATAATAATTTATCGTATAAATATAATTCAAATTGATCTATATGGCCCCAACTTTATCTCGACCCATCACCGGCCCACTTTACGAACTTCCTTGTAGAATGAGAAACGTTTGGCCGTAATCTTTGTACTAACCCTATATCTACTAACCACATTATTTATTTTGTATTGTATTTGTATTTTGTATATTGCATCCTAAGTTACCGTCCGAAACTTCTGACTTTACGGAAGACTAGCGCTGTGCCTGCGTTCCCGACACAGGCGCAGCAAATGCTGAGTGGAGTCCATTTTGGCACCACACACCACGCGTCCCATTTCATATTTTATTTATTTTAACTTATATTTTTGTTGGTACCAAATAAACAGTTTTTCTTTCTTTCTTCTCTTCTTAATCCATGACGCTGAATACTTGCGAATTAATAGACTTCACACACCTTTGAGAACATTATGGAGAACTTTTGCTCTTAACGCACATAACTCCGAAAAGTCAGAGAAGCTTGCCCGAGACTGAACCCCGGACCTTCAAATAGGGGACCAACGTTTTAATCACAAGGCGATCACCTTCGTTTAATCTACAATATTTACAGCTTAGCGACATTTTGGCACGTCCCAAGAACAGTGTCTCATTTTTATCTATTTTATGCTGAATTTAGGCAAAGATTATATTATCATTGATTCAAAGCAACTTGAACTCTAGAGACGAAGTCCATAAGGTATGATTTCTACTAAAACACTCGAGGAAGGTCCGCACGAATCGTAACAGGTTTTACAAGCTACGCCGTAGCCCGTAACCAGTATCTACGCAACGCCACTACGCTGTAGATTTATTGGGCGTCTACGCGGAGTAAGCACAGTTTAGTATAATTTATTATCTGACTACAGGTTATAGACCCGGCGCAGCAGAAGAAATTCATTTGTAAAATATGGGGACTCCTATATTTCACTCTCTTAAAATCGTAACTTTTTACTAATATATATAAACGTGAAAGTTAGGATGTTTGTTGCTTCTTCACGCCACAATAGCTGAGCCGATTTGGCTGAGATTTGAAATGTAGATAGATGCTTGTATGAGCGATGAAATATGAAATGGAGATAGATTTTTAAAAACCTATATCGACGGCGTAGCGAGCATCATCTAGTTTGAAATAAATACTTTGAGTTTGAATTCGAACCTAATGTAATTATAAATAACTAGCCGATGCCCACGACTTCGCCGGCGTGGATTTAGGTTTTTTGAAATCCAGTGGGAACTCTTTGATTTTCCGGGATAAAAAGTAGCCTATGTGCTAATCCAGGATATTATCTATATCCATTCCAAATTTCAGCCAAATCCGTCTAGTGGTTTTTGCCTGAAGGAGTAACAAACATACACACACACACACACACATACAAACTTTCGCCTTTATAATATTAGTGTGATAAACTTTCAAGGTGCTTAAGCGGTTAAATCCTAGTGGTTAAGACATTGGCCTTTTATTCCTTAGGCCAGGGGTTTGATACCAATAATAATTTTTCGTAGTTATGTGTCTTCACATGCTTTAACGGCATGCAAAGGTAAACATCGTGAGGAAAGCTGCATATCTATACATATAATAAAATTGTAGAAAAGTGGTGTCTGTACAATGGAAATATATAAAAAAAAGTAGCAGGGGTTGTTATTATATCGATGCCGAACCCGAAATTGTAATTAATTTATTTTTGTCTTCTTGACTGACTTCTTCGATTTAGATACGGTTTTCACTAATATATTGTAGTAAGCTTCACTTAAGATTTAGTGTTTATTTCATGTCAATCGGTTCATAAATAAAAAAGTTATGTCAATTTAAAGAATCACGGCGAACATAATTCAAAATATGCTGCCCGAAAAGTCACTATTCCACGCGAACGAAGTCGCGGGCACAGCTAGTATGAAAATAATTTTCTCAAATGTGTGTAAAGTCTGCCAATCTGCACTAGACCATCTTTCTAATCCTGAGAGGAAACCTATTCTCAGTAGTGACTCAGAAATGGGTTGATCATGCTGATGATTGTCAAGGTCATAAGCGCATAATAATTTTTTTTGCAAGATTAGAATAAAAGATACGAAAGTGAAGTAAAAGAAAAGTGTTTAGTAAAAAACCGTCGTAACGAGGCCCTACAAGCGAGGCCTCGGCAAACCCGCGCCTCAACAGAGTGTTCGTTTCATTTTACTAAATAAAAGGGAACGTTTAAAAATTGCATATACAAGGTAAATGTTGTATCTAAATATATACAAGTGTAAATTACAAATTTATATACCCCCCCCCCCCCCCCCCCCCCATAGGTCGAGATAGCAATCGGGGTGAGAACGCCCCGCACACCTGCACAACCCGTGCTAACCCAGTGCGGGATAGCGCAGGGTGGCGAGTGTGTGGGCCATCCCCTCGCCTCATACTCCGATTGCCATCTCGACCTGTCGTGATACTTATCTCATTTTATGTCACGGAGAACGCTAACGACATCTCTTTCATTAAAATCTGATGAATAGTTTACAAGTCTAGTGACATGGCACAAAAAAATTTACCACACACAAAAACACAGACTGCTAACATCGTACCTTTTTGTAGTCGAGTAATTAAAAGAGGTCTGAAAACGGGACTTCAACACTAACACAAAGAGCTCCGTTCCGACATTCTGATGCTGAATTAAGATAACATTTGTGGACGAAATTGCATTTAGGTACATGGTATTAGTAGATACAATTCGTACAAAGTGAGAATAGGTATGAATTTCTGCCATATTGTGACGTCTTAGGTGGAAATATATTCTAATCCAATATATTTTTAATTGGGTAGGTATGGTTGGTAATAACCTTGGGTACAATGCCTTGCTGCGGTGGTCTCGATGAGATTTTAGATTTTAATTTAATTTATTTTAGTTTTTTAGTTAATATTTTTTTAGTTTTAATTTAGATATAAATTTATTTTGTAAAATTGGCAAGTACATTCATCATTTTCAATAGATTGTAAAGTACTAAAACAGAGAGGAATAATGTAGGAAAAATCGTTATGTATACCTATACCAACTATACCTATATATTGCCAGTTGACAGATAGAGGCCATTAACAGGGCTCTCTCCGTCACTTGCTTCCACTCGCTTCATACAATCGTAGTTCCAATTTCATTTGAATATTAAGCAACCAAAGTCCATGAAATTTTGCAGACATATTCTAGAAACTAATATCTGTGTCGGTGGTGTTTTAGATTTTTCTAAAAATATGTAGTTTTAAAATTACAGGGGCTCAAAGATTTGTATGTAAATTTTTAAGACCTCGTAACTTTGAAACCGAATATTTTAACAGAAATCTTGAAAACCACAGACATAGATATATAGTTCCTAGAATATGTCAATATGTGAATATAGATCATAGATAGATAGTTTCTAGAATATGTCTGCAAAACATGGACTTTGGTTGCTTAATATTCAAATGAAATTGGAACTACGATTGTATGAAGCGAGTAGAAGCGAGTGACGGAGAGAGCCCTCTTAAATAGATAAACTTTCAATTAAATAATAAAGTTATGTACATGATAAAAAAGTATTAAAATAGATAGGCGTAATAAAACATTAATGTTCGTTTCGGCTCGAACTGTAATAACATTACGGCCCTTAAGTGCGGCTAATGAGGGCCGGAAAAGGCAATATTCGGCTCACCGCAGCTTTCATTAGCTGACTCGGCAAATATTGTGACGTCAAGTCAATATTTGTACAGCCTGGCTACACTGCCACGCCAGGAACTCCTTTTTCATCATATACTTACCTATTCTAAAAACATTGGCATGAACGGGAACAAAATTCTATTTTGTTCTTATGGGAGTTAGAAGTTCGGTCTGCGTTCGTGCTTTAACATGTATTTTGTTTTTTTCCATGGGTTGTGATGAAAAATAGTGTGTGTACTCGGGGCAAAAATATTTTTTTTCTTGGGCGCCGCGAGTCAACGCTCAGGATTCTACTTTAGAATCCCTCGCTGCGCTAGGGATTATACTATAGAATCCTTTGCTTCGGTCTGAAGTCAAAATAATGCCCTCGAGGCAAAAAATAAGGGTTTGCAAATTGTATAGTCAACGCGGACGAATTCGTGGGCAAGCCGCATAAGCTAGTCTCTCCATTATGTGAAACTAGTTGATAAGATGTTTTAAAAATCCCGTGGGAACTGGTTATTTTTTCGGGATAAAAAGTAGCTTAGGTATGTGTTAATCCAGGGTATAATCTATCTTTATTCCCAGCCAAATTCGTAAAGTAATTTTTGCGTGGAAGAGTAACAAGCATACACACATACACACAAACTTTCGCTTTTATAATATTAGTGTGAAGTGTGATACTTAGTATTTTCTTAGTAGTCTTGGAAATCCATAAGTAGATATACCAACAGATACTGACATTATTATCTATGCATGACATCACCGGTCCGGTCCGGTCGGCCGGCCGGTCGCTCGCCGGCTTCTTTATAAAACTTCATGAAGCGAACGTAATTACAAGCGAAAGCACGTAGTTAAGTCGTATTCTCGGAATCACCTCATAAAATGTGAGTACTTTATTGTACTTTATATTCCATATTTCCCTTTACTTTTCACTTTCCATTAGCAAAATTGTAAATTATTACTTAAACCTTTGTCGGAACCACAAATAAAGAAGCAAATTTTTCAAGCTACATAATTAAAATAACAAAAGAAGAAAGAAAACTTACATAAAATACGTTGGAACATTTCAGGGTTCCGTACCCGAAAGGTCCAACGGGACCCATTACTAAGCCTCCACTGTCCTTCCGTTCGTCTGTCCGTCAATGAGCTGTATCTCATGAACCGTAATAAGTAGAGAGTTGAAATTTTCAAGTTTGTATTTCTATAGCCGGTATATCAACAAATAATAAAAATTACAAAATAACTGCCTTCCAAATTAAAAATATTGAAAATTACACAATCTTGTACAATGGTATGGAACCCTTCGTGTGCTTCGTGTGTGTTCGTTTTTTAATTACTATAATGCTCTTGTTGACAAGTTTTGTCGAAAGCTATTATCGCAACTTTTTATGTCGTAGATAACGGGTATATACCACGATTAAAAAATACCAAATTAACCGTGGTATGCTGGCCCGTTATCTACGATATAAAATGTCGTTAAACCACGAAATAAGCTTAAAATCATGTATCGCAACTTGTTGTAAACATGGCACTGGGTGTACCTACCCACAACCTCCAATGTCAGTGACGTGGAAGGCTCGTACGTGTCTGTGAGAACTTGAGCGTCGGCATTCCAACTAACTTAATTAACTTCACTATGTGTAGATACTAGATACATACTACATAGTCTATATACTAAACATGAGGATTCTCACTACTTTTAAATAATTTTCATATTTTGGTGAAACTAATTATTTTTCTTCACAGTGTTTTCACAGCTGACTTTTCACGGAAAGTTATTTTTCAATTTTCGCTCTTACAATAATTTGCTATGCAGGAATTATGATCAAGAGATCAATAGCTCTGATATTTCACAGGCAGTTTTTCACGGAAAGTAAATTTTCTCAATTAGTTAGTGATACATAATGAAAAAACTTTTCATGTGATTTTTCACATGCTACCTGTGAAATCGACCATTTCTACTAGGCACATAGTCATGTGGAACAAAAACCCCTTGAGAGTTCGCGTCCAGTCGCTTTGACGCAACTTTTTAATTTTGCCTTACACTAGCAATTTGTACAATACGTAGTGAAAAAGGTAGTTTCATTTTATAGTCAAAATCCATCCATCCTACTTAATATTATTAATGCGAAAGTGTGTCTATCTGCCTGTCTACTGGATGGCTCATCCATTTAACCGATTTTGACGTTTGGTACAGGTATAGCTAGCATCTCGGGGATGCATTTACTATATTATAAGATATAACTTCACAGGTATATATTCATTTAATCATCAATTTATTCGATATTGGACAATATTACAATATTATAATAATCCCATTGCATAATAGCTTTCTGCATGCCTCAGCCCGATACGTCCAGTCTTTTGAGCTGTGAGTTGATAGATCAGTCAGACTGTCAGTCAGCTTTTTATTTTATATATTTAAATTTTACACTATTTTACATGGTTAAAGACCAGACGCATAGACAATTTTTTATCTCATAAAATAAAATAGTTCCCAAGAGATTTTTAAAAATCTAAATCCACGCGGAAGAAGTCGCGTCGCATCCATCAAAGTTAACTCAGAATAAATCTACATTTAATATTCGCTTAGCCATCAAAAGAAACATTAAGCAAAGTAACCGACTTTTCAAGAGCTTTCAGTCAAACGTTTCGCAACGTAGCCGTAAAGACAAACAGACAGACGGCTCGAGAGCTCCCAATTAATGCGCCACTCGACTCGGTACAGACATAATTTGGAGTGTATTCCGGTTTATGTATTCTATATCGATATTTGGTTCGTTATTACTCGATGAATCACTCGCGGCACCGAGTTTTGATCGCTATGTTTGTTTTATGAGGAAGCGAATCGGAGTTTAATAAATACTGTTGGGTAATCCAATCGAAATCATTTATTGTATTTGAATGGTTAATCTATTTGTTATTAGATCAGTAAGTGTTGTTTGGCTTTTAAAAACGCCCGTGGGAACTCTTTGATTTTCCGAGACAGAAAGCCTATGGCCGCTCTTAGGATGCAAACTCCTATTTCTGTACCAAAGGTCTAAATCGATTAAACGGATGGGCCGTGGAAAGCTACCAGACAGACAGACACAGACACGTATTTTCGCGTTTTTTTTAAAAATCCAGATACAAGTTAGCCCTTGAATGCAATCTCACCTGGTGGTAAGTGATGATGCAGTCTAAGATGGAAGCGGGCTAACCTGGAAGGGGTATGGCAGTTTTATGAAACCCATACTTCTTTGGTTTCTACACTTCATCGTACTGGAACGCTATATCGCTTGGTGTTTCGGCTTTGCCGGTAGGGTATTAACTAGCCACGGCCAAAGCCTCCCACCAGACCAGAAATTTAAAAACTATAAAATTCCAAACACCTACCGAGAATCGAACTCGGGACCTCTCATTAAAATATCAAAATATCACGCCAAAATATCACTTATATCATCATTATATATCAAATATCGCTTATAATGTCACTTAGTATGGATAAGCAATTTAGATTTTACTTTTATTAACCCCCGACCTAAAAAGAAGGGTGTTATAAGTTTGGTTGGCGTGTGTATCTGCGTATCTGTCTGTGGCATCGTAGCTCCTAAACTAAACCGATTTTAATTTAGTTTTTTTGTTTGAAAGGTGACTAGATCGAGTGTGTTCTTAGCTATAATCGAAGAAAATCGGTTCAGCCGTTTGAAAGTTATCAGCTCTTTTCTAGATTTCTTATAGAGGTTTTTGTGTGGGGGTTTTTTAAATTTTGAGTTATTAATCTAAACCCCAAAACGATCAAATACTCTTAAATAGCTCAATAGCATTGAATCGAATCTAAGTTTGGAATGGAGCCGCGTGTGAGTGCAGCCAAGTCTCAAGTGTTCTCGTACAAGCATACCTATTTGCAGCAAGATGGCGCGATCCGTAGCTAAGTAATTCTCGGAATTCGATCTCCCATTTTCCGGCATTCAACAACGTTCTGTTTCCTTTAATTCATTTTTGGTGAAGTGGTAACTTTTTAGACGCGTCGGGCATTTTGAGATGGGTAAAACTTGTAGGTCGCATCATTGACATGCTAATTTTACAAGCTTTGAAAATATTTGGTTTCGTAACGCAACCTGTGAAGAGGGGTCTCTCCGTCACTCGCTTCATACAAACGTAGTTCAAATTTCATTTGAATACTAAGCAACCAAAGTCCATGAAATTTTGCAGACATATTCTAGAAACTAATATCCATGTTTGTGGTTTTCCAGATTTCTGTTAAAATATTCAATTTCAAAGTTACGCGGTCTTAAAAATTTACATACAAATCTTTGAGCCCCTGTTATTTTAAAACTACATGTTTTTAGAAAAATCTAAAACACCACAGACACAGATATTAGTTTCTAGAATATGTCTGCAAAATTTCATGGACTTTGGTTGCTTAATATTGAAATGAAATTGGAACTACGAGTGTATGAAGCGAGTGACGGCGAGAGCCCTGTGAAGGTTCAATTTTTAAAGGAACTGTCAAGTATGCGTTTCATAGCTTTTCAAAGTTTTTCAATTCTGTCAGCAGTCTCCACAGATTCCTTAATCTAAGGTCCCCACCATGCCCTCTAGAACTGCAATGCTTTTTTTTAATTTTTGAGTTTTCGGATCAAGTCATGACCCGTTTTAGGGTGAATAAAGTTTGTTTATTGTCACTCGCTTTTCTAAAAATGTTTTCGCTACATAAAAATGCATTCTCATTCCTAGATTACACCCTTGCTCAAAACTTTGGCGGTCAATAATAGTTATTTTTTTTCCGTGTAACGTTTCAAATAAAAGGTTATTTTTTTCGTAATAGGAAAATGCTTGAAAATATGGTAAAACTGTCTAAAGAACCTCATAATGATTTTAAAACACCTATTCAACATTTCTTTCCAGCTTATATGAAAATCATGTTCGGGAGACTCCCCGAAAAAATTATACCTATAGTTTTCAAAATTTAAAATAATATGTCTCTTTGTAGCGATAAGAGGTTTCTATAACTGTACAGCTTCTACAGCTGTTATAGTTTATTCTTAAAATGACAGTCAGACACAGATAGGTGGACAGATGAATGACAAACAGACGGACAGACGGACTCGACGCAATTATATGTAAGGTTTCGTTTTACTAAGAACCCTAAAAACTAAGTACTTAA
Source organism: Maniola jurtina (assembly GCF_905333055.1). Lineage (NCBI taxonomy): Eukaryota > Metazoa > Arthropoda > Insecta > Lepidoptera > Nymphalidae > Maniola > Maniola jurtina. The sequence goes on from NC_060042.1 coordinate 13,843,139, forward strand.
CGCAAGTTTTTTTACTCGCACAAAATACATCTTTTAAAGTGTTGATAGTCTGTAGCTGCTTAGTACAAGTTTAATACATCATGTATGTTTTCATGTGAAGCATGTCATCCTCGATGTCATATATCACGCAATGTCACCGCACAACTTGCACTGTCATGTCATCCAAATGTACTTGATCTTCGTGGTAATGTTGTGTATAAATTTCACGCAATGAAATTTTACCACTAATGTGTACCTAATGACATAGAAGCAATGATCTAGACCACAGGCACGTTACATTCGCTGAGTAAGACAGGAGATACAAAACTCATGAGGTTAGAAGAGATAGCGCTCTACAAATGTGGTCATGTCACCCATCGCTAACCTAGTGCAAATTGCCAGACTTCACACACCTTTGAGAATATTATGGAAAACTCTCACGCATTCAGGTTTCCTGGCGATGATTTTCTTCACATTGGCAGCTTTCTTCACTTTAGATGTAATGTATACTCTCGCACATCCCCGGTGGAAAGACCTAGGGCCAGCGTATACAGACGGAGTGGAGTCACGTCTTTTTGAGAACTAGTGAAACTCTATGGACTTTGTCATACTTGAAAGTGATAAAGTGAAAACAAAACACGGAAGACACTAAAAGGCACGCGTGCCACGCGAGCCGCGCGTCACCTTTGCCAAAGGAGGCCATAATCCTTAATCCATATTTTACTTTCAGAAATGCGAAAATGTGTCTGTCTGTCTACTTCGTTCTCACTCGTTCATTTAATCAATATTGGCGAAGTACAGAGAAAGCTTGCATCCCGGGGACGGGTATACTCGTAGATTACTTTTTGTCCGAGAAAATCAAAGAACCCTATGGGATTCTTAAAAACCTAAATCGATGTGGACGAATTTATAGTTATTGGAACAGAGATAACTTGGATTGAAAACCTACACAAAGTCGTGGGCATCATCCTGTAGTGAAATAAAGATACAAAAAGGCACACATAAGCTTCATTCAACTCTGTCGGTGTGCGTTGGACTTTATGCTTTTATTGGAGTGAACTGTGGAGTGAGCAATACATTTTATATCGCAGAATACACATAATATTGTTTCAGAATGACGTAGCTTTTACGACGGCAAACTTAATGCTCACATAACTGTCAACCGATATCTCGAACTGAGACGCAAATGGAGCCATCTGTATCCATACGCGAGATCCCACATCGAGACATCCATAAATGTTTGTGTAATATGTCCACACGACGCACTTTAGCGAGACTCTTCCGTTTACTCATATTTTTTACGCGATATCGATAAGTTCCAAAAAACAATTTTCATTTTATCCAGAATTTCATTGAATCCAGAATGAGTAAAAAAGTGCTGATAGCCTAGTGGTTAAAACTTCGGCTGAATTCGGGTATTCAGGGTTCAAAGGGGTTTTTATTTGTCGTACCTTATCAGTAATCATCAGTATTATCACCTGTCTTCCTTTTTGGTTTGAGTTCTGGTTACACCTTTTAACTTACATTTAATATTTCAAAGTTTCAGAAAGATCGTGATTTTGTTTTAGAGGTTGATGAAGCAATCGCTCCCAAAACCATTATTTGGTTTATATTGCATCAGACTAAGCTGAGTGTAATAATTAAGTAGTTAATTAACATAAAATAGATCTCAAAGGACATTATCACGTCAATTAAACTAATCTCTTGTTAGACTAATTGAGTTTGAACTTTAAACGGGTGATTAAAGCATATAGTTTAGTCAATAGGTTACGCGACTTCGTCCACGTGGATGTAGGTTTTTTAATCCCGCGGGAACTCCTTTCATAGATAGACAGTAGCCTGTGTCAAGTGAGGGTATAAGCTATCGCCATTCTAAACAACCAACTCCGTCCAGTAGGTAGTTTTTGCGTGAAAGAATAACAAACATTCACACACACACACAACCGCACATGCAGAAGCTCACGCACGCACGCACATATAGTACATATACAAACACACACACGCACATATATTGTGATATTAGTATGATGGTAGATAATTATATAATAGGTATGTAAACAACACGTCGAATTTTTTGTGTTTTGTTGTTGTTTTGAAATTCCTGTTCACAATCTCGAATCGACTTACTTATTTACCTCCCCTCGCCATTACACCCTTCTAGAGGTCCTTCTCTGCCCCGGAATCAGTTGGGTTATTTTACAAATGTGTAAACGTTTATATTCCGTGCGTCCTCGAGCGGTTTACGAGTCCCTTTAGATTCGCCAGAAGACGCCTGAACCCACGAATGTATCATGTAAGTATGTACAATATTACATTACATTCAGTTGATTGTATTGAAACATATGAGTTTAATTCTTAGAGCCAGGCTATTCATTATTTTAGTTCTAATTGAATTTCGAATCTATTTGAAAACATATTTGTCATTGGTTAAATGTAAATGTAATGAAGTCTCTATAACTTGTAGATCACGGGTAGAGTGTAGGTGGCAATAAAGTAGACTGAGACTAATCTGAAGTAGAAGGTAACTCAAATATCAACAGTTAACGCGCGACGGTCCGAAATGGTATCCGTAAATCCAATTTACATACTCAAAACGTAGATAGTAACCAATCAAAGAAACCTATCAGACGTTTCCACTAGTTAATCTGACTAACATCCTTTGTACATCACAAATATCACCAGATTACGGCAATCAGAAATGGCGTCCGTTAACTCAATTTACTATCCAATTTACTTACTAAAACATACATAGAAACCAATCAAAGAAACCTATTAAGAATTTCATCCTCTATCCACGGAAAGAAGTTAGTTATACTCTCTCTGTTACGTAATCCGATACAAATGACAGAGACGAAAATCTCAGAGGGTGTTAAACATTTTGAGTCACCAACCGCAAACATGTTTTCAAGAAACATTCGAAATTCAATTCGAAAACATAGTTTCGTTTGTCGATTGGTTTGTATGCGATACTACTCAACAGAGAGGCTCCTATGCTAACTTCTTTCCGTGGATACAGTATACTTAGTGAATGTAACAAACATTCTTGTATAGATCTCAAGTATCACCAAATTACGGCGATCGGAAATGGCGTCCGTAAACTCAATTTAGTGTTTCTCTGCTCTCTGGCCAACAATCGTCTACGAATTACGAGGGAGGATAAAAGAAAATGTCCGAAAATGTGTTTACCATTGGATTTATTTGATCTGAAAAGGGCAGAGTTTAATTGCTTGGTCGATGGTACGTGTTGTTGAAATAGATGTAAATAAATGAAGATACTCTGTATTCACCTTTATTTATTCTATTTCAAATACAAATAGAAAGATTTTTTTTGTTAAATAAACTTTTACAAGTGCTTTGGAATCTAGATCTAGACTCTAGAGAATTTACCAATGGTTCGGAAAGCCCATTCTACCGAGAAGAACCAGCGAAAAACTGGTCAAACGCGGTCAAGGCTGACAGCTAGTTTTTTTTTAATATGTATTTAGAAGACGTAAACAATCCAAACTTTGTCAATCATTCACATTCTTTATTATGTAAAGTTAATTCCCAAACATCACACACAGACGGACATTTTTTACAACCGTCATGACCTCATGGTGTGGTGTGTGATTGTTTACCAGGAGAACAGAACACGGATAGAGGCTGTAAATCGGGTTTATAGACGCCGTTTCCTATGGCCGTATTCCGTTGAGTATCATCCGCGAATCTACAAAGAAACGTTTCCAAATAGAAAGCGATGATGACGCGCGTTTGTTGTGTGCGAAAATGTCACATTTTTATATTTTTATAGACACTAGCGGACACCTATAGCGCTACTATGCTAAAAAAAACTCTAAAACCACCTTCGCATTATTGCCTTTCTAATGAAACCGGTTTGGGGCACATTGCATTGGTTGGATGGTGTCAAAGTCAATGGTGAATGCTACACACCGGATCTAGATCTATTTAGAACGACCATGGATAGAAGCAATTTTTGTGTTTTATATAGATTGATAGAATAAGAAAGATATACCATATTATGTGGCACATATTAAATTATGGGGTTGATACAATACAGAGGGACTGACAGAAATTATAGCACTAAGCCAAAATATATTATTGGTAACGCGACTTGCTGATGGCAAAAAGATTCACCATAGAACGAGTAATTATACTGATTTATAATAATACCCGTACTGCTACACAATCAGCTTAGGAAGACGTTAAATACGTCGTCGCCCTACAGCGGAAGCCGTATTAGGTCTCGACACGTGTTGAAAGCGATATGTTTTTCTTCCTGAGTATTTTTCTCCATCCATCCAATACTAAATTATAGCTCTACTTATACTACTACTACTTATAGTATATTACTACTTATAAATGCGAAAGTGAGTTTGTAACCTTTTAGCACTGAGCCGATTTTGCCGCGCACCGAAATATTATATTATTATATTATATATATTAGTTTGCAAAACCCCGTTTAAACTTTAATTTTACGTGATAAAAAAAATCCCATGTCTGAATCTACGATGCAAGTTGCAATGCAAATTCCATCGTAGGATACTTTTTATCTCGTAAAACCAAAGAGTTTCCGTAGAATTCAAAATTCAAAATATTTTTATTCAATTAAACTTTTACAAGTAGGTACTTTTGAATCGTCAAATGTATCTACCACTGGTTCGGAATGCACTTTTCAAAGATTACAATTCTTAAAAAAACCTTAATCCACTCGAACGAGGTTGCGGTTGCGCCCGATAAAAGGAGTAGGTAAAAGGCACATAGCAAAACATAATAGGAAATAATATGACTTTATATAGCTGGTATTCTCATTGTTGGCACAGTAAGCTGCACTCGTGTGTAAAGTATCCACTTTGCATCCGAGTGCAGGATTAAACGGACACACAGAATGGAGCGGTAGGATTATAGGATTAGCCGTCCTGTAGAGACTGTTTGTACTTTGTACGCGCCAGTCTTTATGTGGACCTCTCACTGAAATACTTGTTTGATAAATCATCTTCTAAATATAAAATAGAAAAGTTGACTGACTGACTGACTGATTTATCAACGCACAGTTCTAGCTACTGGACCACTGGACGGATCGGGCTGAAATATGGCATGCAGATAGCTATTGATATTATTCATTCGATGAGAAAGGATTTTTGTCAATTGAATCCCTAAAAGGGTAAAATAGGGGGTCAAAAGTGTAGTTCACACGCGTGAAGTTGCGCCATAAACTAAGTAGTATACCTAACAATATGACAAATGAATTATGTAGTACCTACCTAATATAGTAAGATCCATAGATTATTATTATTATAATTATTAAGCAAAAAAACAGTTTTGACAATAAATGAACTCCTTAAAAAATAGCAGACCGTAAAAGTAAACACGATATTTCATTGTCTCTGCTACTTTATAAATTATGTTCAAACAGTCCTTCGAGTTCATGATTTACGATCGGATCGAATCGGTCGAACAATCCTCGTTGACAGATCGACGTACGTACGAGTCGTACAAACAACGGTCGTTTGCGAACGGTCGGAGTTATTTTAGAACGCATCCGCGCCGTACTGGCTCGCGTATACTTATACGTCACAGCTTCTCAAACTTTTCCCCGTATCTACAAAATTTACTGACATCATCGATGACTGACATGCAGAAATAACGCTAAAATAATGTATAATATCTAGCATGAAAATGAAAGTAATTTAAACTGTAACGCATGCAAATAAGTCCGTTTTTATAAAAACGGGTAATGATTCTTCATGAGTCTCCTAGAATGCGTAGTATGTTAAAGTATTTTGTTACGTCCAGTTCCACAATGTCCAGTGTTTCGCAACGACTAGTATCCAAACATTTCCAGCGTACAACGTCAAAATGAGCTATAAGGTCTAGTCATCTGATGATAACAACTTCAATATTATCTTTCCTGAATTTAGTAGTTCAAACGTTTAGGAGGCGCTGGCCTGCATTGATTGTTTGTTGACTCACAGCTGCGTTATTTAATGTTCCCGCGATGGATGCGGTGCCAAACTACTGTTTGCACGGACTTTATCGGCGCGGCTCGAGCACCAAACGACGCGCCAATCATAAACACGGCCGGGACAAATAAATACCGCGATTCTCCGAATGACAATAAAAATCGATTGCAAATAAATAAATCGACTAAACTGAAACTCGGTCAACGCAACAACATCGTAGTTTTGCTCGAATGAAGGCGTCTGCGTAGAACAATGCGCAAATCAGTATGACGAATAGAGCGCAGTAAGAGCAAAGTACCTACAATGATTTCGCGCAGAGTTGAACCAGCTTTAAAGGCGAAAAAAAACATAGTGGGGAAATCTGCATGCCTGAAAGTTCCCTAAAATGTTCTCAAAGGTGTGTCAAGTCTGCCTTCTCATTTTGAGAGGAGACCCCAAGCTAAGTATTGAGGAGCGGGCGCCTGGTTTGACAAAATGATTATGACGAATACTTACAGTGCAATAGGAGCTACAATGATTTTGGTATAGCTGCTAAAGGTGAAAGAAAACATCGTGAGGGAACCTGCATGCCTAAAAGTTCTTTCAAAGGTGTGAAGTCTGCCAATCTACACTTGGCCAATGTGGTAGCAGCTGGCAAGACATAAAGGCTTATTGATATACTTCATACACTTTTGTAAACATCATGAGGAACTTTCAGTCATGCAGGTTTTTTCACGATGTTTTCCTGCCGTAAATCAAGTATCAACATATTATATGTATTTGATTGCTTAAAACGTACGTACCCCTAGTTAAAAGTGCGTGTCCGGGATCGAACCAGCCCTCGAATAGGAAGCCGAATCGTAACTACTATGCTACCGCCACCGCTTTTTTCGCGTGTAGGTAAATGTGGCGTGCGCTATTGAAATTCCATCCTTCGTCCCCATTTATTGACTGTGTTGGTTTTTACATTGTGCTATTGCGATTTTTTGTTATAAAACTGTGAACTCTAAAAATAGTACTGTTGTCTGTTAATCTTTAGAGTTTAAAATAGTTGATACGCTATATTTTGTTTATAGCTAAGACCAACGTAGGTCATCTTACGGTATCTCCAGACTGTCGCACGTTTAGTAGCGTTTCCCTTAGGGTGACTAATTACGCACTGCATCCGATCCGAATTCTTGAAAATACTTTGCGAAGTAGTCATAGAACTATTATATATAACGGAGGCCGCGGGTGTTATCAGGTTATCGTGGGCATATTTTTCACTTTTTTTATTACTTTGTAGGCGCTTCTAATGATTATTAAGATTGAAGCATGATCTAACCACTAGTAAACCTGGATAATAACTAAGCGGATATGTCAGGATAGCAACCTTTAGATTAACCGAGCTTTCGTGGGCGTACTAACGATATTCTTGGACTATCAAGTGATATTGAACTACCCTCGACTACAACCATAATAACTCTCACTTACTGCACGTGACAACTTCCAGCGTTACTAGGTAAACCTAACCTAACCTACCTAGACCGGCTCCTTCCACCCCTACACCGGTCCCAAACCAACCATCTAACCTAATCACCACAATAACAACTCGTTCAACCACCAGTACCACTTTAGGTAACCACTATTCTAAAACCTACAGTACGATACTCACACACCGTATCTACTGAGAACCTACTCGGACCGAAGCCAGCACAAGAATGAATCGCCAATCGCTACGCTAATATTCTGATAATAAAATGCGAGAGTGAATTCTGAACACAGCAACGCGTGCCGATCAAAATCCAACTCTGACAGTGACAGCTAAACAAATATGGCTGCGTTCTTCACGTAACGTTACTTTTCACGGAGTCTATGACATTAAAACCTCTTTTTAATATTGACTCTACGACATATATTTGTATGGTGGCTTACGCAATAGCTCCGACTTCCGTCACCTGAGTTCTCCCCGTCATCCGTCAGAATATCTCGGATGTGCCTAGGATTCAAATTGGACATATGACGTAGATATGTCCACTGAATAGCTTGGATTTGGATCAAAGATCGGATTAGTGCGTAAGCATTATCCGAGTTCGATCCGAGCTTTTTATCCGTATTTTCTTGGACTCGGAACATATTTTAACCTTCTAACTATTTGAATAGCCCGATATTATTAAGGTTAAAAGTTATCACACGTCACTAGCTCATGCCTGAGACTGTGAACCTGAGAAAGTGTAAATGTAACTCTTAGTACAGAAGCTTTGTATAATAAAACTGCGCGGACAAGCCGTAAATCTGTAAGGGGTCTTACATTAACAAACAATAGCAACACCCAAGTGGCCCGAAATAGCGCTGCGATGTATTCATAAATAGCGGCATAATGTAACCTGTTATGCTGTAATGTATTATTATCATTATTACACTCATTAATGCCAAAGGTGAAACATACGGGCTTTAATGTATAGCGTCGCTGCTCATGTAAATTCCACTACGTGAAAATTTTTGCAGGAGACCCTATTAAGCTTATGTTTTTTTGAAATTTGCTTTACTTTTAAATAAGAATCACATACCTAAAAAGGTTATCTCTTAAATTAGCAATGGACCTTAGAATAAGACTATGAGCCAGCGCGTGCCAAACCTACGTTATTTTACACAAGCTGGAAGTTTCTCTGCGTATTGTCCCCAACACATAGATGAACGACAAGTGACTATGAAGTTTGGATCATGGTGGCTTTGGGAGATAACCGGTAATAAAGATGTGAAAAATCTTACGTCTAAGTATAAAGTCTAATTTTTTCAAATATTTTTTTCGGAGTAGTATTAGAAATCACGTCAAGCATTGCCATAAGTTAGTATCGTGGCAACCCCCGTTCCAGACACCCTTACACTTTTAAACTTTTTATAGCGCAATTGCAGTTTCATATATATTTTGCCCTCGTTATGAAAGCCGTTCCGAACCAGAGTGGTAGATTCACTTGATTATTCAAAACATTGAAATATAGAGATCGTCGATTCAAAAGCACATCTAAAAGTTTATTTAAGTAAAAATAGTTTCTACTTTATTTTATTTATTCACTTTATTATAGTGATGACTAGGTGCTACCCGCGACTTCGTCTGAGGATCTTAAAAATTCCCGTGGGAACTCATTGATTTTCCAGGACAAAAAGTAGCCTGTCACTTTTCAGGTCTTTTCGATCCGTTGTTCCGTTCCGTTGTGATTAAAGGACAAACCAATAACTAGTATATTAAAATGTGACAGTATAATATGTAAACGAAAGTATGGGGTTTATTCGTTAATCTTACAATCCAACAAACTAACAAACACACACTTTCGCATTAAAATATGGGTAGTGATGTGATGACAGTTAAAGTGTTTACCATTAAAATAAATTATACAGACAAACAGATAAGTAAATAAATTAATAATTTGAAGAATGTTCATTTGTGGAACATATAATTCATGTTCAGAAGGAAGCCAATCGGAGCGCACAAACATACATTAATTAAAGTGTAGATTAGTGAGACGTCGGGATGTTATGAATGGGATAAACAGTTTTAATATTTTACGAGCCAGTCTGCGCGAGTGAGTCAGGCGGTTATTGGGGCTTTTTGTTTATTAGCTAGTTATGTGCTAGGTATTTGTAGACGGGAATACAATAGGGATGATGGCTACTAGTCAAATCAGTGACTTTTTATCAAACGTCAAAACTCTCGCTAAGTAAGGGGAAAACGTTTGATGTATGTAATTTGGTGTACTTTTTTAGTTTTGTAGTAGTATGTGAAGTCTGCCAATCCGCACGTGGCCAGCGTGGTGGATTATGGCCTGAGCCCTTCTAATCTGAGTAGAGGCTTGTGCTCAGTAGGTATTAAGCCGAAGACAGACATACAGTCAAAATTCAGATAGACGGACAGACAAACTTTCGCATTTACAGCGTACATTAGTAGGTATACAATATGTATATGAATTAGGGGGAAGAAAGCATGGATACTTTATTAAAATTAATAACGAACATCCTATAACAGCCCGTTCGGTTCGCGTGCGAAGCAAAGGATCACGATGCACTAAGCTAGATTAAGTAGGTAAAGCCTTCTAAGCCAGTTAAGCCGGGATCTCTCAGTTATTGCTGTAATGAAAGCCGGGGAGGTGAGAGGAGCCTGGAAACATGAACGATGCTTATTAAAACTATCTTAATTCCGTAACTTCATCCGCGCGGACTACACAAACAAACTCCTATTTTACCCCCTTAGGGGATGTATTTTAAAAAAAAAAACTTAGCGGATGTCCACGTCATATTAGCTGAGCTATCTGCATACCTTTCAGTCCGATTCAGCCAATAGTTTGAGCTGTGCTTTATATCAGTCAGTGAGCTTTTCCTTTTATACATATTTAGATAAAAAAATAAGTAAATAAAATAGGGTACACTTTTTAAATACCGGTCAAGTTTTAAAACAATTTTACTATATCTATCGCTATGTATCGACAGTTCGCGGGTAGTAGTCGGGTTTGAGTGCTGTTTAACTTTATAAACTATGCAAATGATAGAGTCCGATATTAATAGTACAAGTATGATACACGCAAGAAGTGCAGTGACCCATTTCGCTCGGGAAGCTGATCTGACATCGCGGGCAGGTGTACAATGTGCATGCGTTCATTTCCCAACATTATTTAGATTTATGCATAAATTACTTTGCATAGGTATTACCGGCTGCATGTTATACTTATCTACCATATGCATATCATAAGTACCAACTATTATATTTCTAACTTTAATATACCAGCTAATATCTTCCGTGTGGTTTTTTTTTTAATCTTTGGCGAAGTGCTATAAGTTCTTGCTTCATGGGGGTGTTGATATGTCAGTCTCTATAAAAATCTTAAAAAAAGAAGACTAGATATGCTGTTACTTGGTCCGCGCAGATTTTTATTATTTCAAATCCTTTTGGAATTGAGATTCTTCTTTAGTGGAGTCTTAGTGGGGTCTACGTCATTGGAGAATATACTACTTCAAACAGAATTACAAGCCTAGACCCAGCTCCACGTATAGTTAGTCAATTTAATCTTGTATTATTTTATGTATGTATGTATTTATTGTATACTGTATAGCATATATTTCATTGCCACCACCACAAAACACAAATGACACGTTACAAAAAAGAAAACTTCAAATGTAAGTGCAAAAAGTTATGTAGGTACTTAAATATAGGTTTATTAGAATATCTAATAACATAGAAATAGCTTATAGTCTGCGTTTTAGGCTATTAACCTTTATGAAGTCTAGTCAAGTCTATTGATAAGACGGCCTTATGATAAAATGCTCAGTAGAAGAAAATTTAGGTGATAATGACAGACACCTCTGCAGGAATTTCAACTATCGCATTCTACGATAATATAATCTGAGAGACCTTTATTGATTTTAAGTTTCAGATTCATCTTACGCGACCAAATCGAATTTCAGAAATATTTACACCTTTATAGCAACTCTGGTATTTTTAATAGCTATCTACGAGTATGTAGGTAATCTATTTTAATGTTTTTTCTATAATAATAAATAATAAAATAATCAAATATCTTTATTTTCGAAAAGGTTATAACAGTGTATTATTTCATTTATTAACCGACTTCAAAAAAAGGAGGAGGTTCTCAATTCATCGAAATCTTTTTTTTTTTAATTATTAAATATGTGAGTTACCAGTGGAGAAGATTTGGATCTCTCGAAAAAAGAAGCTAGAGGAAAATAAATAAATGAATACTTCAGGTTGTTTTTCCCTTTGTAAAATAATCCACCAGCGCTGAGTAGGATCGCGGCTTGATCGTAAAGCTAGGAATCCAGTAATAAACATAATATTGCAACCAGTTAATGAGCATTAGTTCCACCGCCCTCCGGCTTAATAATAGCGCCTGAACTGAGAATACAACAGTATGTCATGTATCAATATGTTATGTTACTATTCATTATTATTTTTTGACTAGATGACGCCCGCAGCTTCGCCCGCGTGGATTGGTCAGATCCCCTGCATCATCAAGATTGAAGAGTTGGAATCCAAATTTTTTATGGAACAACGTCGCAAAGTTCCTTTATCGATTAAAAAAAATGCGAAAATCGGTTAAGAAATCTCGGAGATATCAGTGCACATAGGTAGAAAAACAACTCCTCCATTTTTCAGTCAGTTAAAAAAGTAGCCTATGTTACTCCTTGGTTAATCCTCTACTTTTCTGTGAAAGTCCCGTCAAAACATGTTTAGCCATTCGGAAGATTAGCCCGTTCAAACAGACAGACACTTCAATTTTATTTATTAGTAAGTATATACGCATCATTATAAACTCAAAAACTTCTTATTTTTTGAAGCACGTTCGAAGGTGTCAAAAGGTCGTGAATCCTGCACCAATATTTATCGTCGCTGTGCATGAAAATTCCGCTATGCAGAAAATCAAAAGTTTTCAGGAAACTCTTTTAAACTAAAAAAAATATGCTCTACTTTCAAATCAAAATCACATAGCTAAAAAGATTATCTTTGGAACTAGCACACAGGCTAAAGAATGGGTTTCTACATATTATACACACGTCTTTTAAAACCAGACAAAATTACACCAAAAATAAAAATCCTAAAAAATACGTAGCGGATTTTGCATGCGCATCGTCGCGACGTGTGTAAGTAATATGTCATTGTACACATACACACAAGCATACGAATTTGTCTTCATTTATTACAAGTGTAAATTAAAAATGTATAACACCCCCGACAAGTGAAGGTTACAGTAACTAGAAAAGAGTTGATAACTTTCAAACGGCTGAACCGATTTTCTTGGATTAAAGCTAAGAACACTCTCGATCAAGCTACCTTTCAAACAAAAAAAACTAAAATAAAATCGGTTCATTAGTTTAGGAGCTACGATGCCACAGACAGATACACAGATACACACGTCAAACTTATAACACCCCTCTTTTTGGGTCGGGGGTTAAAAAGGGTTTTGTACAAGCAATGTCTTTCAATTTTATATCCTCGGTATTTTATATCAACGGTTTTAGTAAAAATAACCATAAGTTTTCGTCCCGGGAGGGTCCCTCGACATCCTAGGATATGGCGGGTGACCGCATTGCAGTGCGGTGCCATAAAATATGAAACGGGATTATGCTGTAAATTACCTGTCCCTTTACCATAGCCTAAAGATATACTTCATACGGTCGGTCAACTGAGATGAGGTCACAGGAGTGAGACGGAAATATACCGACCAGCAGAAGTCGGCACAGTAAACTTTAATTATTTTCTTAGTTGTGTTATAGAATACTTAATAGCGGTAAAATAATCCATACTTATAATCATAAATTCGAAAGTGAGTCTGTCTGCCTGTCTGCTAGCTGTTCACTGCCCAATAGTTGAACTGATTTGGATGCTTATAGAGTTAGCTTACATCATGTACGTACGTTACATAGGCTGCTTTTTATCCCGTAAAATCAAAGAGTTTCCACGGGATTCTTGAAGGTCCATCCGTTTAACCGATTTACATGAAATTTGGTACAGAGTTAGCTTACATTCTGGAAATTGACATAGGCAACATTTTATTCTGGAAAAGCAATGAGTTCCTACGAGATTAAAAAAACCCTAAATCCATGCAGACGAAGTCGCGGGCATCATCTAGTAATAAATATTATATTTATAAACGACAAACTAGTGGAGAGAAAGTACTAACCGAAAGTACGCACCGTCAGCAATCAACAATGAATATATTTATCACATATATTTTTTACACAGAATCACAGATCGATCGTCGTCTCACTGTATATATTTACACCGTGCCGTTACTATGATATCCATATCGGTAAGTAAGCGGGAATTATGGGCTGAATAATATATTTGGAATGAATATGAATATAACCAAAACGAGACACCTCATTTCCCACAAATATAGGTTTTTGGAGCAAAGTTATATTGACACTAGCTAACCCGCTTCAGCTACACTCGGAATTCCTAAAAATCTTTTCTTTGTGACAGTCTCGCAAAATCTCGAAATTCTAGACCCAGCTGTATACTTAATGATCTCCCGTGATTCGTCTGCGTAGATTTATGTTTTAAAAATCCCGCGGGAGCTCTTTGATTTCAGGGATAAAAGTGGCACTTTCCAGATCTTTAACTCCTCATGCAAAAAATTCACTTTGGATCGTCTGTCAGAGGTTTGTCGGTTTACAGCCGGACTGATAATAATAATTAATTAACTCTTCTCAGACTTGGGCGTATTTGGAACCCTCGTAGCTTTAGTTTTAAGTTTACGTAATTAATTATTATTTATCAAAAGGTGTACTATCCCGACATTGCATAAATGATTTGAAGTATGCGGCGGAGTTATTCACTAACTCAGTGTTCAACAAAATAATACCACGACCAACAGCCACCGAGCCATTTGACATTTATGTTTATTCCATTGAAGGTATTCTACCAAAAATTATTGTAACATCACTCAGTGAGGCAGCAACGTAGAACCAACCATTGTCAAATGAGCTCGATGGCTGTCATTCAGTGTGGATCACTGAGTTAGCGATTCATCCCGCTGTGCAATACGTTTATGGGTACATTATGTCCGCGGGGTGTGACAGTGATTTAGTATCTGATAAAGTGAAGTGGTTTTTGATTGCGTGTCGAGGACGCACTCGTGTGTGACGTACGAATTACGATTCGACACTTTGTGAAGGGTACGAGTACGGGCTACGTAAATTTGGTGCTTTGTTACGACAAAGTGCTTTGTTCTCGATAGGCAGACCATTCCGAACCAGTGGTAGATGCCTTTGACAATTAACTTAAAGTTAAATTAACTATATAGTCAATTTTTTTTTATTCGGAGACTAAAATGATGTTTCGTGTGTGGTCTGTTTTTATTGACTCAGATAAATGTTTGTAGGAATTCTTGTCAAGTATGTGCGAGACAACAAAATGTGTTGAAAATAATTACAATTCAAATGAAATAAGTTTGGCTTGATTCTGAATTTATGAATTTAACATTTATAATTGGAAAATTTCTTGGATGAATTATGTTTTGTATTTTTTGTTACTAATTATTATTATTCATTAAGTAGAGAACGATGTCACAGGCATTAAACTTGTAACTGATAATGGAAAAACAGTCTGTCTATCCATTGACGGCTCCGTGTAGTTCGCGCAAAAAAAAAGAAATCCAGACGAAAAATGAGAAAGGTTTCTTTTAGGAATTCCGCCCAACTCCACAAGCGACGCTTAAAAAATATATACATTGTGCTATACCCGTGCAGAACCTAATTCCAGTTAGTTACCCCAGCGTACCCAGCACATATAAAATGTATGTGTTCAGTGGGCGTGGCGGTCGGCCAACACCGCTCGAGCGCCTAATTGACGCTCTCTTTGCCATCTCTCGCTTACCGGCTAGCTCGAGTTTCGTCTGGGCTAACACTAGTCTGTTTATTAACCCCGGCCTTACACTAGTGGTTTGTTAAACTGTCATTTTGAACAATGTGTTTCGACGCATAACTTACAAAAAAAATTATTTAGTGTCGATTCTTCTAACGCTAAATGTCGATAAATAATCATTTTTAACAGGTAATTTTGACCTTTCGGCAGTTTTTATTTTCCCTATTTATTATTATTACTAACTAGCTGATGTCCGCGACTTCGCGTGGATGTAGGTTTTTAAAAATCCCGTGGGAACTATTTGATTTTCCGGGATCAAAAGAAGCCTATGTGTCAATCCAGGGTATAATCTGTCTCCATTCCAAATTTCAGCCAAATATCTCCAGTAGTTTTTACGTGAAATAGTAACAAACATACACACATACATACATACACACACTTTCGCCTTTATAATATTAGTGCTGTGATAAATACTCTCTTTATACGTGATTTATTAAATACATTTTTGTTATTAGTTCCAAGATACTTATAACGTAGGTTTTCTACTAGGTCATCCGTAGATCGAGAAAAAAGGTCATCCGACGTCTACGTCGTAGCAACCTACATGGACGCTACGACGTAGACGAACGCGATACATTGAAAAGTTTAAATATTGGAAAATAAGCTAGTGATATCAACCGGTAGGCTGGTAATTATAATAATATGATGCTGTCTAAGATAGAAACGGAATGACTCGGAAGGGGTATGGATATTGTTATTAAACCCTTGACCCTCTTCGAATCCAACGCGGTATCGTACAAAAACGATAAATCGCTTCGCAGCATGGATTTGCCGGTAGGGTTATTTGTAGCCACATTAGCTGAAGTCTCCCACTAGACCAAAGCCAATTCAGAAATTATAAATGTCTTCCTGTCGTAGGAATCTGTCTGAACCGACACCGTCTGCGTATAAGACCATCTGCTTCAAGGAATTCTTTAAAGAGATTAATTGCACCATCAAAGACGAATCCACTTTTTTATTTCAACCTGTTTGAATTGATCACGCAAAACGATTATGGCTAAGTAGTCAAAACATCGACTTCCTTTTCCGAGGGTCCGGGAATCAATCCTGGGCTTGCATCTCTAGATTTTCGGAGTTATATGCGTTTTAGAAATAAAGATGTTTTGGTACAAATAAACTTTTACAGTTGCTATTGAATCGTCAAATGTATCTACCAATGGTTCGGAATCAAATGGTACGGAACAGATAAGGTAACGTGAGGAAATCTGCATGCCTTAGAGTTCTGCGTTATGTTCTCAAAGGTGTGTGAAGGGTGCCAACCCACACTTGGCCAGTTTTATCGACTATTGCCTAAACGCTTCTCATTCTAAAAGGGTGATCCATGCTACTCAAGGGCTTGTGATGGTTGACGATGAATTGATCTCTTGATCAATTTATCTTCGGTTGTTGCTGTAAAACCACTGCCGTTCTATAGAACGATATCTTTTGTTTTTTTTTTTTATAAAGAATATTAGTTATTTATAATCATGACTAACATTCCCTTTTTCCCTCCAACTAAGCGTTAAGCTTGTGCTAGGAGTGGGTACGACAATAGTGCAACGGATGGGTTTGAACCGCCGACCTTTCGGATTTCAGTCCGCTCCTATACGCGTTGAGCTATTGAGACTCATAAATGTATGGTAATATGGTTTTAGTTTTTTACTGCGTGATATGGTTGCGCTTGACGGCAATCAATGCTTGAAAAAGCAATGATAAGGTCACCACGCGCTTGCCTAGAAGAAAAACCTACTCACTCTAGCTTTTATGTATTTAGGTTATACCTACGTATTAAGAAACTCAGACGCCGGAAGGGCATTGTATCAGTGTATATGTAGTGTATGTGTGTCAATAAATCTTGTTTATCGTTAATCTCAATCCAAACATTAATGGAGATAGAAGCTCTTGGAATCGAATTGTATTGTTCTCAGATATACAATTCAGAAAATACACATGTGGATTAGTTATTTAAAATTTATTTCTCCTGTCATGTTAATTTGATTACGAATTTATTCCAAGAAATCAAAGGATAGGTATCTATTTAGAACAAGATATATAATGGGATTTTAATGAATGCAAAAAGTGTACCTGAAGTTGCAAGTAAAAGCTAAGCTAAGCTGAAATAAGTAGGTACTATATTACATAGGTTTCATAACAAAAGGTTGTATAGCATACGCAAAAATGCTATTTCTCGTTTTTTAATGCAATGTAAGATAGAACAAACCAAGCTGCATAACATTGTTTAGATCTAATATTTACCTAGAAAGAGACATGTTTTAAATTCAACGTCATATAGGTACTTATATCAGGTAATTTTGTCTAAGATACACTATACTCTTTTGTTGGGAAACCCGATATCGAGATATACCTACTAAGTTTGTAAACATTGAAGAGCGAGGGGAAAAACAAAATAGAACTTAATTGAAGAATAATTACTCGTAATCGACTCGTAGCATCTAATACTATTATTATTAGTTAACTACTTGCAATCTATGACAATTTACTTAGGAGGAAAAGGTTTTTTTACGAAAATGACGAATTTAATATAATGTAAGCAGAAATTGTTTTAATATAAATTATTACTTAGATGATGCCCGCGACTTTGTTCGCGTGGATTTAGACTTTTCAAAATCCCGTGGGAACTGTTAGATTTTCCGGGATAAAAGTAGCTTAAATGTCAATCCAGGCTCCCTATCTCATTCTAAATTTCAGTCAAATTCGTCCAGTAGTTTTTGCGTGAAAAATAACGAACATCCAATGTAGGTAGGTACTAATGCTAAAATTACTCTTACAATTATTGCTCTTTAATTAACTAAAAGTTAACAACAATAGTGTAGTTTATTCACGACACGACTGATAATGTGGAACTTTTTAATGTAAAAAAACGTATTTTCTTCGCTTTTTTCTTTCATTCGAAAATGGCGTTTTTCAAAATTGAAATTTTTTCCTGAAAAAACAACTATGGAACTTCCTACTACACCGAGGAAAGAAACATGTAAGGACCTAAATATTGAAGGCGAAAACAAAACAATGCGAAAATTAACCAGACGAGTGGTATGTAAAGTCAAAATTTATATTAGTAAAAAATTTATTTTCTTACGAAATTGGTGATTTTCAACGTAGACATTTTTTTTTCCTACTACCTACCTACTGTAGTAAGAGAAGCAGGTAAGATCCGAATTAATTAAACGGCGACAACAAAACAATGCTAAAATTCATGAAAGGAGTAAAAATTCATTCATGTACCTACTTAAAAACGCATTTTCTTACGAAATTCTTTCCTATAAGAACAAAGTACTCGTACCACCGAGGTAAGAACCTAAACATCGAGGGTGAAAACAAAACAATGCTAACATTACTTTTATATTAACTAAAATGATACATAGTACAGTTTATTTACCTGGCGACGTATGATTAATGCGGCCAGCGTGCTGGCAGCATTGCGCGACGGGACACTGCGAGCACTGGCGAGCACTGCCGAGCACTGGCGAACACTCGCGAGCACTGTAACAACACGGCTTGCGGCGCGGGCGGGCGGCAGCGGGTCGCGGCCGGGACTGTGCGGTGCCTCGCCCCAAGATCGATACCGTTCCTCTCGCCCGGCGCCCCTCGCACAACAGGTTACTGCGTGCGCCGCCTGTGTACACTGCACGCTGTGCTTAGTACGAGTGCCAGATCTCGACAACTCCCTAGTTAACTGGAGTGCTGTTCATTAATGGGTCATGTTGCACGTTGCAGGCCATTGAATAGCAGACGCCCACAGGCGACTGTAGGCCAGCGTTGCCAGATGATGTGTGGCAAATTCCACGAAAAGGACCCTGAAAAGGTACAAATAACTATAAAAAGATACCTATGAGTTACAAAAGCACTTGTAAAATTTTATTTGAATAAAAATATATTCTATTCTATTCTATATGACACTGCCAGCGAATAACGTAAAAAAATATCAAAAAATGTAAATCAGTTACTTGCTGAATTTTCGAATTTTTAAAGTGTAAGTCACAAATGACGAAATAGTCATAAGTCTCTTTGAAAAAGATACGAAAATAAGTCCCAAGTTACGGAGATACGAACATGACCCAAAAAGTACGAATTTCATCATTTCGTATTACCCTTGCTTGGCAATGCTTCTGCAGGCTTAGCATAAGATGTTACCGTCTCACTAACGTTGATAGAATTCGAGAGTCGAAACACAAACTGAGTTTGGTGTGGGTTCTTCTCACCTAGCCTCTACCTGAGGCTCAATTAAGGTAAAATGACAATGAAAAAAAAAGTCAAAATCTTACAATTTCAACAATTATTAACAAACGTCGCTACGATTGTAATATTATTGTAAATTGAACAATTGAAAAGAGCAACCGCCGAGTTTCTTGCTGGTTCTTCTCGGTAAGAACGGCATTCCGAACCAGTGGTAAATTATTCTTCGCCCGCGTGGATTTAGGTTTTTCGAAATCCCGTGGGAACTCTTTGATATTCCAGGATAAAAAGTAGCCTATGTGCTAATCCAGGATAATATCTATCTCCATTCCAAATTTCAGCCAAATCCGTCCAGTAGTTTTTGCGTGAAGGAGTAACAAACACACACACACACACACACACACACACACACACACACACACACACACACACACACGCACACACACACAAACACACACACACACAAACTTTCGCCTTTATAATATTAGTGTGATTCAAAAGCACTTGTAAAAGTTTATTTGAATAAAAATTTATTCTATTCTTGAAAATTCCGTTATTCGGAAAATCATAACTTTTAAGAATTTGAAACTTATTTTTTTTTAAAACATACTTTTTGAAAAAAGTGAATAATATCTACTTTGAGTAAATGCTTTGATTGTTACCCGACTGCGGCAAAGCCAAAACAATTTTACTATAATATATCAGCGTTTATTACGACGATCGCAGTCGGGTTTTACTTTTCAACTTTATCTTGTTAAGTTTTGACATTAACTTCAGTGTGAAGTATAACTTAACTATTCTTATTTTAAATCTGAAAATCCAGTACCACAGACAGTTAATATGAATGTTTCCGTTTGAAGCGCTGGATGTAGATATGGACAAACTTGAGAATTACAATAATGCCCTTAAGGTCCATTTTACTTTAACGCTGAAGTGTCTGTCGCCCGAATTCTACCAACGTTAGTGAGACGATCTTACACTAAGCCTAAGTCGCCTGTGGCCGCCCGCTGCACTGTCCGAGTGTTCAATGCCCTGCAACGTGCAACATGACCCATTAATGAACATCACTCCAGTAAACTAGGGAGTTAGTTGTTCACAACATGAAAACTATCTACAGTTTGAAGAGTTCCGTACCTCAAAATGACATTTGTTTTATAACAGTGCAAAAAAACATTGAGCGGAAATCTGCATGTCTGGGAATTCTCCATAATGTCAAAAGTGTGTAAAGTCTGCCAATTCGCACTTGGCTAGCGAAGAAGTCTACCCACCATGCTGATCAAGTATCTAGGTATAAGGTAGGTGATATGGTAACTAGCCACAGCCAAAGTCTTCCACCAGACCAGGCCAGAGACAATCCAGAAATTATTTTCCATATTGCCTCAGACGGGAATCAAACCCGTGAAAAATAGTGAGCGCTGCACCACGCAAACCACGGAGGTCATGATAAAGAAGATAGTGTGTCTGTATGTCTGTTTATCTATAACCGTTTAATGGGTCGATCGCTTAAACATCCTACTCGAACAACGCTGAATCCACTATATCTGCTATAAGAGATAGCTTGCACCCTGAAGACGAATACTTGTTTACCCGGGAAATCAAAGAGTTCGCACGGGATTTAAGAAAGACTTTATCTTAGACATCATCTTCTATCAGTTAAATGGATCAAGTGCGTCAGAAAAAAATCATTTCAATATTACTAACACGCGCAATGACTTTCTAAGTCATTGAACACGCGTTAAAAGAAGTTTCCATCTGCTCCGCTCTTTATACGAATGTAACCTACTTTGTTTCTCATTTGAATATTAAACTTTTAAACTCAATAAATGTTTGTCGACACGTTCTGGAAACTAAGTAATATCTCCGCCTGTGTTTTGCTAGATTTCTTCAAAAATATGTATTTTTAAAGTTACACGCGTGGAAAGATGTATATTTTCTTAAAACACGTGTAACTTTGAAGTAGCGCGCTATGGATAAACTCCTTGCCCCTGTTTGTTGTGATTTATAATATAGTCGATCAAAGAAATTATACAGTATGTTTTTTTAACTGGGACAGTATGAGGAAAAATATTTACTTAAAGAACAACTTCTTTTGTCCTGATGTTTTTCTTTTCATACACTGAATTGACCCTTGCATGAAACTCAGTCGATCGGCACTGAAAAATATTTTCTCTATTTCGTTGAATTTTTGTGGACAACTCACGCTTGACTAAAAAATGACTATGCCAAAATAGTTTTGACAAAAAAAAGACGAAAAGGTTCCTCAGACAGTTTCCCCGTATCTCCTATAGTTTTGGATTTCCCCATACTGTCCCAGTTAAAAAAACACACTGTATATTAGCACAAACTATAAGTACTAGAAATAGATATGACACTATATATTCAGATAGGTGTACTAATAGGTGGGTATGACCTTAAAACAACAGTCATCGATAGATTAGGCGTTAACAGTATAATGCACGATGTCCGTTGTAGACAAGTATTTTTTATCTATAAATAACTAACGACTCGCCCCGGCTTCGCACGGGTAGCTTATTACAATTTTCGTAGGGATCTCTACTTTAAAAAAATAAATAAAGTAGGTACAGCCTATGTTACTCAGGAATTATGTCCTTTTTACACAATTAAATATCATTTGCTTTTAACGGTGAAGGAAAACATCATATTAACCTGCATGCCTAAGAATTCCCCTTAATTTTCTCAAAGGTGTATGAGTCCCTAAGTAAGTAAGGTGAGTAAGTTAGTTTGGCTCGTCCTGGCGAGGGCACTCCCGTGCTACCTGATGTTTGCTAATCCGCACTTGGCCAGCGTGGTGTCCTATAGCCTAAACTCTGCTCATTCTTATGTCCAGGCCACATTAACAGCCAACAACGCGATGTTCAACGGCGTTGCCCGTTAAACGTAGATGTATAGCCACGATGAACGTACGACGGCATTCACCATGCCGTTTGGCGTTAGATGATTTTAACTCCAATTCAATTGGTATTATACGTTAACCTTAATGTGTGACCCGAGCACTAGAGGAGACCCGTTCTTAGTAATACGTCAGAATGGTTTGAAATGGTGATGGATGATGAAAAACGAAAATGAATCAGTGCTGAAAAAACTGAAAATTAAACTTGCTTTCATAACTCCGAGAGTTGTTAGCAGAATTTTTGTCATACGAGTAGATAAATTGCAGTTCCGTATGAAATAATTTTATGTGGAGTGTGAGGTCGTTGACCGAATGACCTGAATAAATCAGGTCGTCGAACTAATATTTCCCCGGTATTTATCCAGGATCCGATTAATAACCCACCCTTAATTTACATTATTATTTGTTCTTTATTCTTTCTTATTTAATTTCTATGAAAATATATATTACAATGAAACATAAAACTAGCTTTATCTAATTAGTATACAAAGCATGCCCGAATGGAATGCTGCAAGAATACTGGCTGCATTTCCACGCTGGACAGCCAGGCTGATCCGTTGCGCAAATAAATGGGCCCGATCATGCTATTAATCGCGGTGAAATGTCTTGTATAATTTTTTTAGCACTAAGACTCCATGTCTACGGCAAAGTGGTTCGGAATGCCGTTCCTACCGAGAAGAACCAGCAAGAAACTCGGATAATGGACTGATTTTAATACGGTTTTTGTATTCATCATCAATGCAATATGCCTGGAAACCTGCATGCCTGACAGTCTTCCATAATGTTCTTAAAGGTACGTGAAGTCTGCCAATCCGCACAGGGCCAGCGTAGTAGACTATGGCCCAAATCCTTGTCATTACGAGAGGAAAAGCATGCTCATTAGAGAATCGCCATTGGGCTGATCATATGATGATGTCCACTTTTTCTTACTTGTTCTCTTTATTGTTAGAACTTTCTGGTACAAATAAAATAATAAAAATAAATGAAAAATACCTACATGAACCATCCTTTCCCTGGATAGTCGTAGAATAAAGAAGCATGACCCTGCTATTCCAAGTGCGTGTGTGCTAGGCTTTCCAGTCTACACTTAAGGGCCTACACTTGTCTTAAGAGCCTCTACGCTCGGGCGGATACTGCTCATATCTGCTCTAACTTTGCTGCCACGTGTAATGATTGCCAAGCATTCAATCTTGAGGATTTTTTTTGAAGTAAAACTAAGCTTTACTAAGTTAAACTAAGTTCTTTAACTTCCATCTGAGAGTAACTTAGATCTTACTTCAGGCGGAATTAACGTTTGAGCTACATGGCTGCATCGATCGCTGAAAAATCAGAGTTCCCACTGGATTTTAAATGAAAAACCTAAATCCACGTGGACGAAGTTCCAGGTGTCGTCTAATTGGTACAGAGATAATTTACATCTTGGAGACGGACAGAGACTAGGTACTTATTACTTATCAATCAAAGAGTTCCCACGAGATTTTTAAAAACCTAAATCTCCGTGGACGAAGTCGTGGGCATCATCTAGTACATTATTTAAATACCTTCTCTGAAAAATTACTGGAAAACCTAATACCTAAAATCCACATAATTGTATCTATAAGAAATCTCTGTATATTAAGGCATCGATTTGTGAAAAAGCTTTAGCATATGAGGGTATCTTTTATACTTCCATACAATAAAGAATATTCTATCGTTCAGGATTGGATCAGTACACTGAAAGGATAGGATGGGCGGGAAACGGAAATTTGATTGATTTTCCCCTGATTTTCCACCCTAAACTTTTCCTTTTATTACGATCTCGATGAAAATAAAATTGTACACCCGATATTTGAGTGTTATTATGTAAGTTGAACAGAAGATTCCCGAAAAGTTTGCTAACTTTTAGAATAGAATGGATTTTTTTTACAAACAACTTTTTCAAGTGCTTTTTGAAGTCTAAATAAATAAATCTAAATCTACCACTGGTTTAGTTTTGTCTAGGAGGCTTCGGCCGTGGCTAATTCCCACCCTACTGGCAAAGCCGTTCCTCCAAGCGATTTAGCGTTCCGATACGATGCCGTGTAGAAACCGATCAGGGGTATTAATAATATAATAAATAATAATAAATAATAAATCAATATGGATTTAATGACACTGCCTTAGTTAATCCAAGTTAAAGTTCCAAGATAATCCGCTTTCATCTAAGACTGCATCATCACTTACCATCAGGTTACATCGCAGTCAAGGGTAACTGGTATCAGAATTAAAAAAAAAATGGAGGCACTATGATCGTGATTGGTCAATCGGTGTGACCATTCCCTAAAAGTTTGACTTTGCTTAGAGATAAAACGATAATGATTTCTTTGAGAGCCATATGAAATCTGAGGCTCTAGATGTCAGCCTAGTGTAAAAGCTGGTAGGTAGACACAGCTTTAGTTTCCTGCAGTGATAGTAGGGATATTAAATAAAAAACAAACCAGACAATTCAAATTTTTTTATTACAGTTTATTTCAGTTTGACTGAAAATATTGTACAAATTGTTCAAGATTTACGTAGGTACTTAAATATATGTAAGCTACCTTTATGTGTAAGTACAAAACAAAAATTAATAATAATTTGTATTAATCTATGTTCAATGTTCATGCTACTTAATACTATTTTTTGATCTTCTTAGTTTAAAAAAAAAATAACAATTCGAACAATGACATTGAATACTCATTTCTTCATAAAGTAAGTATTTTCTACGCATTTGAGATGATAATCACTCGCATTCTTGTCTCAACTTATACCACCAGCAACAAAAAGTTTCGTTTGATTTAAATTTTATTATTTCATATCTAAAATATAAATATACCTACTTACAAACAATAAAGAAATCTCGATTTTAATTACTAGGTTTGACTTTAAATCTCTAATATACGATGCTATTCGAGATCTACAGGTGTAACCAGAACGCTAGCACCAACTTAGCGTTATCTAATGCCAATAACCATTTTTCAAACCCGCGTTGTATAGCGTGCAAAACTCGGGTCAATGCCCCACTTACAACGCGGCATTGACTTTGAGTGACCTATTTACGGAACGTTCGTTGACTTCTAGCGTCAGTCAGATGTTTTATTTGAACTTTTAAAAAATACATGATTTTTTAAATATTCCTTCATAGTTTTTTTTAATAGTATGTTATCAGTAATCATCAGGACTATCATCTGTCTTCGTTTTTGCTAGCGTTCTGGTTACACCCTGTATAGTGGGCAAGTCAAATTTAACAAATCGGACAAACAAAAGGTGTACTTTGAAAAAATGATTTTGACTTTGACTTTGAAGTTGAATATTCGCCATAAGTTAGGTATTTCAGCTGTCCTTTGTCCTGTGAAACAGTGCGGAGAACTTGCCCGCTTGGTAGGTCGGCATGAAGGGCAGGTATTGCGTCCACTTCCATCTGTAATGCAAGTGTTTTTACTCTCATGAATACCATAGAATTCGTCTAGGTATCTAAAAGAAGGTTTGGTCAATAAATATTCGTGGTTCCGATGTGTTATTGCGAAAACTGCCGTTGTAATCTAATGCCAAGAATATTCCGTTGCGGAAAATAACTCGGATCTGAATTCCGACTCCCGGGTCGGATAAAAACCTCTATTGGGGTTTTTTATCAAGAAATTCTCAGTAGGTACCTATTCGTTCTAAGTTGGCGTATTACTTTTTTAGGGTTCCGTACCCGAAGAGTGTCAACGGGATCCTATTGCTAAGACTCCGCTATCCGACTGTCCATCCGTCCGTCTGTCAGCGGGATGTATTTCGTGAACCGTAGTAGGTAGAGAGTTGAAATTTTTAATACCGCTATAACAACAATAATATAATAAGAACTTCAAAACGAACCCCATAAAATTAAAAATAATAATAATTTTCTTTCTGTGTTTCTGTTATTTTTTCTGTTGTTTTTGTTATTTTATTGTTTAAAAATAGGATAAAATGTAAAAAATAAATAAATGAGAGTAAAAATAATAATTAAAAGTGTCATTTCTTTTACGATGGAACGGAACCCCTCGTGTGCCAGTCCATCTCGCACTTGACCGGTTTTTTGACTATTTATTAAGCACAGCCAACATACTATAATTCGAACTATTTTTTTTATTCAAACATCTTTATTGTTAAATACATATGACTTACTAACAGGTATGCTGCTTAGTTGTAGACCCATTATTACAGCTTGGGACAAAATAAAGCTAAATATAGCGTTTAATTAAAATAGACAGGTTTTACCTTCGTATAAGAGACATTCCCACAGGGAAATCATAGGTATCTCCAAGCTCGTTCGCGCCCATCGCTTCCAATGACATCTCTTTTGCCCACGCAACCAATCCACGTTCTTCCTCCGTACCTGAAATTACAAAAGAAATCTAGGTACATACTTATTACTTAACTAATGAATGAAAGTAGAGATAGGTATTGCATGGAGGTTTCTCTATTAGGTAGATTCCTACCAAGGAATTAATTATAAATAAATAAATTTTTATTTCAGAAGACATACGAGGTTCAACCAGAACGCTAGCAAAATTTTAGGGCTACTATACTATCATCATGATCAACCCATTTCCGCCCCACTATTGAGTACAGGTCTCCTTATCAGAATGAGAAGGGTTTAGGCCATAGTCTGCCACGCTGGCCCAATGCGGATTGGCAGACTTCACATACCACTGAGAACATGGAGAACTCTCAGGCATGCAGGTTTCCTCACGATGTTTTCCTTCACCGTTAAAGCAAGTGATATTTAATTGCTTAAAACGCACATAACTGAAGAGTTAGTCGTGCGTGCCCGGGATCCTCCGATTAGGAGGCGGACGTTCTAACCACTAAGCTATCACAGCTTACTATACTATACTTACTATACTATACTAGACACCAATTGCCAATGCCAATAACCATTTGCCTTATGATTGTGTTATTTAGTATTTTTACTGAACACGCAGGACTAATTTTAGTTTGATGTTTAGTTTAGTTTGTTTTTCAACACGTTTAGTTGTAGTTTAGTTGAGCTATACTGTTTGTAACCATAATAATAAGTTTTCAACAACCGACAACAAGTTTTAGCAGTTATTTGTAAAGGTATTCAGATGCCCACACCCCATTGTCAAGTATGCGGAGAATGTATCCCTCGACCGTTAGCAAGCTATTAGGAAATGTTGCCACACTCGCAGCCATACAAAAGCAAATAAACTGTGGCGGCAAAGAGATTTACATGAAGCGTAGAGCCGATATCCTACTAATATTATGAACGCGAAAGTTTGTATGTATGGATAGTTATGGTTTGTCATTCTTTCACATAAAATCAACTGGACGGATTTGGCTGTGGACTGAACATAGATTATTATAACCTGGATTAACACATAGGCTACTTTTTATCCCGGAAAATCAACGAATACTACCAGGATTTTTAAAAACTTATCGCGCGGACGAAGTCGCGGGCATCAGCTAGTTTAAATATATAAAAGAAAAAGCTGATTGACTGACTGATCAATCAACGCATAGCTCATACTACTGGATGAATCTAATAAATTATATAATAAAAAATAATGATGATAAGTGGTGATAATTAATTAGGGTTTAAAATTAAAGTTACGAGGGTTCCAATCGCGCCCAGATCTCAGAAGAGCCCATAACAAACTCAACCGGGTCTTACCCGGGTTTAGGAGGTGAAATCTCGAAACATGTATTTTTTCAATTTCACCCAAAAGTCTAAACACCAATTTTTATTGATATAACTTGAAAAATACAGACTTTTATACAAATCAGTTAATCTTTGATTGCATTTAAACAGTTGCATGTCATGTGCATTCTATTCAATTATTCAGTTGCGTCATTTCAAGTGACTTAAGTTGCTTAATCCTGTCTATCATTTATGTAGGCTTTAAATAATCTTTGATGCGGGGTTGTTAAAATAGCAGGCGTTTTTCATGGCTAATTAACTAGCGTGATCAATTAATTATTTCATGCATACATTATACTAGTGACATTTTTAGGTTCTTCATCGAAGTAGCTAATTTAAATGATTGTTAACTATAAAATATGCCCAAAAATGTTGTTCAGTACTATATAAAAAATCAATTAATGTACAACGACTGTTTGATGAAAAAATTGTATGAATGTGAAGAATCTTACCCGGTATTAAATTATCCAGCAAGCAACCTACTATCCCACCGACTAGGATAGAAGTTGACAACAGGACCTAAAATATATTGAGATTTAAAATTAGATTTAAAATATACAGACAAAATGTGGATGGTGATTATATGAATTATACAAATATAAGATCTAAGATAATGTAGTAAAATATGAGAACTCGGTCAGACATATTGTGAGCAGGTCATGTCCGGAACAGAACCGAATGGAACAAATATTTTCTGGAAAAGCGCAACACAACTTCCGAAATAAATTGAACAAAGGTTAATGTGCAGGGTCGTGTACTTGGATAGAATTTTCCAATCCATGCATATCCATAAGTTTGCTGACAGAGGTTTTCTTTAAAAATGATGTTGGACAAATTCAGCAAATGAGAAAGATAGGCTAACAATAATAGGTGATTGTGTGGTGATTATTATTATGATTATAATGATGATAATAGTAGAGATAATGGTCAGGATTTGAAGCTTATGATGGTAACAGAGATGATGATTATGATGACCTGTAACACAGCATCCAACGCCTCGACGCCGGTGTGTATGAGGCCACTGTGGGCCGACATCCAGCGCGTTAGCACTAGCGGGAAGAACAGGCTGAAGCCGATGATGTACAGGTTCCGGGAGCTGTTCAGGCTCACGTACTGAAGAGCTGAGAGACCTGGAGTGAAGGTTACTACCATTATACTATGGACTATTGAAGCATCCATCGTCATAGCTAAAGTTTAGACCTTACCTTACCTCTTACTTTAGGTTCCTGAAAGGGTCTAATTATAATTAATAATTATTACCATTATTGCCTCATCAGCAAAGTATAAAATTAAATAAATAAATAAAGTTTTATTGAGCTCCACTAAAGGATAATGTGTATGATTGTGTATACGATGCGGCGTAGAAAGTTAGAAACCAATACTTAGGTAGGTATAGAATCAAGACACATTGTCCATCTATGATGTACCGCGCAAGGAATATTTTATTTCTTTACAAAACTTTATTGCACACACAAACATATATACAAAAGCCATTAGAAGAAACTTTACTATAGATGGTTCAAATGCAGCCCTATTACTATAGCAACCTCTTACAAGCACTAAAGTGTACAGATTTGGTTTTTAATGCAACAACTGGTGCAGAATCCTTGTCTGGCTTCGTGCATATGTAAGAATTGGGTTATTTATCAGGTGCTCTGTCATATAGCATGTGTAAGAAGCTCACCAAAAGCGGAGATCATGCCGAACATGACACAGAACAGGCCGCCCACGATCGGCTGCGGTATGATGATGAACACTGCGCCCAACTTGCCCACCACGCCCTGCAGCACCATCAGCCCTGCCGCCCATTGGATGACGCGCCGGGAGCCCACCTTGTTATTAGATCAAATGTTATATACCTTCACGATCAAATGAACCAATCTCTCATTATATTGCTGCCTTGGAACTTTTGATGATTGTTATCCATTTAAAAAAAATGGTGTCCACTGTCTACCCAAGAAACTACTATAAATATTTAGTAGCTAGTTTTTCCAGCAACTTCAATTAATCAATCAATTAATTTACTTCGCCCACGAGGATAGTAGGTATTTTTTTTAATCTGAAGTAGTCTCTATATCCTTTCTTAGTGAAGGTAGGTTGATAGGACTTTGAGAAATCAATTCGTTATTAGAGGAGTTCCAGACCCGATCTTTGTTGGAATACTCGTATGTAGTTAGGAACTATGTAAAGTATGTAACGTATGTTTTATAGTGCTGAACAGACAAGATTCAATATTTTCGAATGCAGTATGACAATAGCTGCGTAGCAGGATAATTAGTAATACAACAATCATTGAAGAAATTATTCCCATGCCACAGTTATATAAGTACATACTTGTTTCTATAAATCTGCCAATGATTTGGTTAATAAATTGTAAATACAATAATATTTTGACACGAGGCGCATTGCGAACTGTTCACTGTTCCACTGAAATAGCTTTTCAACAAAACATCGAAGGCTACGGGAAATAGTTACATAAATTACTGTAAACATTGAAAACTTGATTGACACGTAGCTGTGGACTAAAACCCCATACATACTATGAATGTGGAAACTGTACGGTAGGTACATCAATTTTTATTATATTACTTAGCTGGTCTGCGACGCGGTCCAAATCTGTGTAGTAATCATTTATTTATTTGCTAAATATAGGTTGATATTATTATCTAATTAAATATTATTATCCTTACTACCTAAACACAATCCAATGCCAATAACCATTTGCCTTATCTTATAGTTTTAGTAATTTAGTATTTTTCAAACCCGCAATGTATAGCGTGCAAAACTCGGGTCAATGGCCCACCTAGGACGCGGCATTGACTCCGAGTGGCCTATTTACGTAACTTTCGTTGACACCTCTAGCGTCAGTCAGATGTTTTATTTGCAATATATTTTGGACTTTAAAATACAGGATTTTTGAATTTTTTTTTGCGTTTTTTTATGGCTTCACCAGTAATCATCAGTAGGTACTATCACCTGTCTTCATTTTTGCTAGCGTTCTGCTTACACCTTATATAAAAGAAAAAATAATATGGCAAGCATCGTGCTCAGGCTGTCGGTGCCACGACCATGATTGATGGCAAGATCTCACCTTAGTAACTCCAATAGCACCAACGTTCTCCCCGAAGGTGTTAGTTCCGTTACCCGAGCCCCACAGTCCGGCAAGCATCGTGCCCAGGCCTTCGGTCCCAAGACCTCGATTGATAGCATGAAGGGGCGGAGGCGGGGCCGCTGAAACAACCATACATTTTTGTAAAAGAACAACCGCTTAATTTCTGTTCAGAGGTTGCTCTTTATAAAAATACTGGCTCTATTAACCTGCCCGTTCTACCAAGAAGAACCAGCAACCAGCGGTTGTATCCTGTGGAAGCAATACGGCGGTACTTACCACACATCCTCGCAGTGGTGGGGTAGTAGCTGATAGACTCGACGGTGCAGGCTAGCACGCCGGCCAACATGCCCAGCACGCCAGCCACGCTCACTGTTGGTACACCCCATTGACCTATGACAAAATAATACTATACTTAATCAAATTAACGTACCTAGTCTAACGAGGACCCAAGAGCTGGAAGTTTTTTAGGAAAAATTAACTATTTTTAATCCCCGACCCAAGAAGGGGAGTGTTATAAGTTTGACGTGTGTATCTGTCTGTGGCATCGTAGCTCCTAAACTAATGAACCGATTTTAATTTATTTTTTTTGTTTGAAAGGTGGCTTGATCAAGAGTGTTCTTAGCTACAATCCAAGAAAATCCGTTTGAAAGTTATCAGCTCTTTTCTAGTTAAATCTGTAAACTTCACTGGTCGGGGGTGTTATAAATATTTAATTTACACTTGTAATGTTTAAACTGCCGTGATGAACTATCGATAGGTTCGAAACTAGTCGGGCTTACATCGACTAAATACGTGAGTATAGCCGGCACATTCTATACCTAAAAATTAACTAGTTTATGCCTGCGACTTCGTCCGAGTGGATTACACAAATTTCAAGCCCCTATTTTACCTAAACCGCCGAAGGGGTTGAATTTTCAAGACTCCTTTCTTAGCGGACGTCTGCATCATAAACCTGCATGGCAAAAAGCCTGATCCATCCAGTAGTCTGAGCTGTGCGTTGATAGATCAGTCAGTCACCTTTCCTTTTATATACTTATTTCGATTTTAATTTGTAACCTGGATACGGTATCCGGAACCAAGGCGCGTCTTCGATGACGTTCAGTTTGAGGTCTGTTCTCGCGGGATGGCCGGTCTCGAACACGTCTGTCGCGGTGAGGATGCCGCACACTACCCACATTATCGCTATTGTTAGAAGCACCTGAAAAACATGAGCGAGAATCGCCCTTCAAATTAACTTAAAACTCATCTAAAATGTAGTTATTATTAATGAATGCTTAAATCACAAATCATAAAATTTATTTCAAATAAGTTGCTGACCAAATAGAAAAATTAGGAACACAAATATTGCTCAAATTAAAATCTATTAAGTAGACACATCCTCTAAAGGTCTAGGTCCACAACTAGGTGCTAATGTGGAGGCTCAAAACAACATGAAGAATAAACGGTTATTTTGCCTCCAAAAAATATTATTATTGAACTCCATTAATTCTTGTATACATAATATTATATTCAGTAATAAATGAAATTATTTATTAATTTTAAGTGTTTGTGGTTATTTTTTTTTTTTAAATTAATAATCCACATAAGGCATAAGTTCTCTGAGCTAACTATTCTAAAATAAATCTTTTCCTGTTAAACTTTACCGGAAAGAGTTTAAATAGTGGGAACCATATGACAGTGCAGCCAACTCCTCGCTTCCACACGAGTGTCGGGATCTTCACCTCCCCCATGCATTGAGAGAATATCGTGAGCAAAATGAAGGTTCTGGAACAAAATCATACCACCAAATTCTAAAAAAACAAACTTCAAAAAGTTTTTAAAAAACCCGTCTGCGGGTTGCCCTGCTGTTTTATGTTTGTTATGTATGTTTGTTATGTTATAAATGAACGAATACCCGAAAAACATATACTTATTATGTACGCCATTGATAGGTACCCTATACATCCAATTCTGTTCAGGTAATTAAAACAGATTTTTATTTATTTTTAAGAATAAGAATAAGAATAAGAATAAGAATAAGAAGTGTTTATTTGCTAGAATATGGTATAATATACAAGTACATTGGTCTTAAACATTATGTGGAACCGCATATTCTGCCAAGCATGGCGTGCAAAATTTATTGAATTTATTTATTGTAACAAACATGTCAAATTATTACTAATTATTGCATTCACTATTTAAAATTTGTCATTCAAAAATTCATTAACATCATAATAACCTTTGTTTAATAAAAATTTAAATAAATAACATCTAAAAGAAGTAAGGCTCATTGCATAACTGTGTGACGGTAGATGGTTATGGATACGTATTGCCGCACAGTACACATTCTTTGTATATAAAGCCAATCGTTGTGCTGGTATACAAATTTTATTTTTATGTCTACTGCTCGGTTTTATTTCTGTCTTTAGTTTAAAGTATTGGGGATATTTACGGACAAATATGCAAACTTCATAAATATATAAACATGGGAGAGGCAATATTTTAAGTTTTTTGAATAAAGGCTTACAACTGTCAGTAAAATCAGCATTACAAATAGACCTAATACAACGTTTTTGCGCCTTAAAAGCTTCTTGTGCATTGGTGGAATTTCCCCAAAGTATTATTCCATATCTTAACAAAGATGAGGCATATCCATGGTAGGCCAACAGTGATGCCTCAACTGAAACTATTTGTCGAATACGACCCAAAGCATAGACATACTTATGTAATTTTGTGCATAAATTCTGAATATGTGCCTTCCAATTACAATACTTATCTATAGTAATTCCCAAAAAAACAATGTCATCTATTTCTTCAATCCTCACATCATTAAATTTAATATCAAGGTTTTGTGTTTTAGTTTTATATGTTTGAAATTGCATTATATTAGTCTTAGATATATTTACTTTTAAATTATTTATATTAAGCCAGTCTACCACATCCATTAGTGCGCCTTGTACTTCACTCTTTATATTTTGACGTTGTAAGCATAATATAGTTTTTGATTTATCGTGCAAAATGTTGGAAAAAAATACCCGAGTACGGAACCCTCAGTGCGCGAGTCTGACTCGCACTTGGCTGGTTTTTTTGCTTGATAAAAACTTATAACTTATTTAAAAACTCGGCTAAAAGGCCTTCGCTGAAAACGCGCTACTCGAAGGGGTCGGGTAGCCTCCCACGTGTAAGATACACGTGTATAAACTTAGAATCGAATGAATTGGTGTGTACGACTGTAAAATAGCCTTGGTGAGGTAGTCTTCGATTTCTATGTTACGAAGCGTGGCAGCACGTATCAAACGTGGTGTAGGTGTAGGACGCCTTCCAGCACGATGGACCGACGATATAAAGAGGCTGGCGGGAAGTGCAGGCTGGATGAGGAAGGCTGACGACCGGGTGGTTCCTTTAGGGAAGGCCAACAGTTTACATCCAAAGGCTGATGATGATGATGAAGCATGGTAGGGATAGCTGGCATACCGGAGATGGACAGAATCATCATCACCATGATCAACCCATCGCCGGCAAGTGATATTTAATTCAAAAAGTTAGAGATGCCCAGGATCGAACCCCCGACCTCCTAAATAGAAGGCGAACGTCTTAACCACTAGGCTGTCACGTTGCTTAAGTTATTTGCAATATTTTAAGTAAGTACAAAAGACGCTTTGCTCCAATGTATCTTGAGCCTAAATTAGTAAAAAACTTTAAATCCAAATCATTTATTCAAAGTAGGTACTATTGTACACCTTTTGATAGTCAGAATTGTTAGATTTGTAAGAGGATCTATGGGTGATAATTAATTACGTAAACTTAAAACTAAACGCTCCCAGGTCTGAGAAAAGCCCACAACAAACTTCTCGTAACATAAAGTAACATGTCTAAAGTTAGCCTGCACGGATGCTGGAGGTGGCTGGAGCATAGATGCAGATGAATCGATAACACACTCGCAACTTGTTGAGCGGCGCCCGGTCGCCATGGCAACGGCCTCTCGTCCCAGGTGCGTGTCCCAGTGCCTCTGTGCTATTTAAACTTCCTCACATGTCCACAGGTATTCTATCGATTGGTGAGAATGGTATGTTTCACTATAAAAGACATTCGGTTTGGGAGCGGTCAATCCCATACCACACTAATTAGGCAAAGCAAGGCAAAGGTTTGTGAGTATGTGTGTTTGTTCGTATGCTTGTTACTCTTTCACGCTACAACTACTGGACGGATTTGGCTGAGAATGAAGATAGATTATATATACTCTGGATTAACAAATAGGCTATTTCTTATCCCGGAAAATTATAGAGTTGCTACGGGATTTTTAAAAAACCTATATCCACGATCCTACAATCAATTGCACCTACCTATGTATTTATTACCTATGAATATATTATTATCTACCTATGTATATTATAGTGTATTCCAAGTAACATAGTAGGTACACATACAATAAGTAATTGCAATTATCGAACGTACCTATATCTATACTAATATTATAAAGAGGAAACCTTTGTATTTTTGTATGTTTGTATTGAATAGGCTCAAAAACTACTGGACCGATTTCAAAACTTCTTTTACCATTACTTAGAGGGATTCTTCTGAATCCGTATAGGCTATATTTTATCCCGGAAAATAGATAGGATTTTTCGTGGTAGTGTCCACCCGTGCGAAGCCGGGGCGGGTCGCTAGTGTGGTATAAAATCGATAGTCGTTCAGCCGATGACCTTTGACCTCTGCCCGCTTTCGCGCTAGTTTTAACTGTGGCAATTTAATAGTTCATTACCTATCGGAATAAAGCCTTAGTCACACAAGACGCGAGATACCAAAGCGACTCCTAGGACGTAGATGTTGTCAATGTCATACAAGAAATGTATAAAAGTGACCTTCCCGCGAAGCATGACTCCTATGGCATGACGCGTTGTGTGCGACCCGGATTGAAGAATGCAGAATACTGATTTTAATTATCTACTTATAGAAATGGTAAAGGAACTTCAATTTAATGCCGTGTAGCACATATTATATTACGTAGTGAACTGTGAAACATATTGTAAAAACCAACGTCATTGCTTATCGACACGGTTAACCTAATGCTGCTTGGGTGCTAGAGTTATGCTCTTTCGTAATTTGTATGTTTGAGCTGTCAAAACCCGCCGACATCTATCCCGATATTAAAGACAGCAGATACCGTTTCTATTACCCCACTTAGAATTCTGTGTTCCGCCCTGTCGGACTAATTGCTTCCCCTGTGTAAACCCGGCGGGCTACGAACTCAGTTCACTGCTCAGTTAATTCTGCATAACTAGATTTCAGAATATTAATTAATGCTGCTACGTAGCTAAATTAGGTGTAGATTTTTTGTGTATTTAATTTCTTTTTGTGATTATTAAGCAACGTTGACCTAAGTCGGTAATTGGATGAGTGAGTGACTTTGGATGTCCGAATCTGGCCTTCTTGTTTCCTTCGTGCCTCGGATACCACATCAAATCGATGTAATAGGGTGGTCAAAGCTTACCCAGCCGCTATACCCCACTGCTGGGACGCCGCGTCGGCCGCGTGGTCGAACAGCGTCAGTCCCACTAACGCCACTGTTGGGGCGATGGTCAGAGGAGTGACGAAGCGGAGCAAGGAGCCGATGATGCCGAAATACCCTGACAAAGATAAGACATTTGGATTTTTCATTCATCGCCTCACTACTTACTGAGAGCGAGTCTCCTCCCAAAACGAGAAGGGTTTAGGTATAGAGTCTTTCTCCTAAATCTGTGATTTATACATACTTCGCTGGCCAAGTGCGGATTGGCAGACTTCACACACCTTTGAAATATACAGATTTTCAAATAGGTTAGCGATTTTAACCCAACCTATAGGGTTAGTATAAGATTTTATAGCTCGCTAACGTTGATAGAATTCGAGCGTCCTCATTAAAGTAAAATGGACCTTAAATGCTATAGAATGTTAGGCAGTGGACATTTATACACAAAGTATATTATTACAGATTGTTTACCTCCAACGACTTGAAACAGGGCGGACACAGCAATAGCGCCGGACAATTCACACATCCTACTGGTCCAGACTGTACGTCTCTCTTCGACGGACATCACCGCTAACACATCAGGCGCCGGACATTTCCACGCAGGCAGATTTAGAATAGCCAGAGTTGGTACTAGGAACGATATGGTGCCGCCTTGGACTATTGGTAGACGACAACCAAATGTGCATTGTAACCAAGTTATTAAACCTGTAATAATAAAAAAAACTCTTAGGAAAAAATCAGCGGTCATCGCAACCCATTGCTGGCCCACTACTGAACACGGGTCTCCTCTTAGCACCAATGAGATGATGAGGCAGGTAGCTACGTTATGTAGTGCGGTAAAAGTTTAGTTTACTTTGAAATATTTTAAAATAACTCTTCGTTCTCAACGGGCCAGATACAAACTTTTTATTTGGATTTTATTTCCGAGTGAAATCTGTTTTGAAAATGTAGTACAGAACAAATACGATTTGTAAAGTACGCTCAGTAATTTCGACATTTCTCTCATCGGGGGTGTAACTCAGTGGTAGAGTGTCTGCTTCGCATGCTGAAAGTCCTGGGTTCAAATCCCAGCACCTCCAAAGCTCTATTATACATTTTTATTTTTACTTTTTTATTTTCATTTCTGCTAAAAAAACTCTAAAAAGCTTAGCGGTTTATGGACTGGAATATTATGAGTGTCATAGTTTCACATTCCATCCCACATTGTATTGAGCTAGTGGAGCCTAGCGTCGTCTAATTAGATACAGTACGCGACAGGTCAAGATGGCAATCGGGGTGGGGACACCCCGCACAGCCCCAGGGCTAACCCGTTGCCGAATAGCGCTGATGACGTGCGGGTGTGCGGGGCGTCCCTACCCAGATTGCCATCTCGACCTGTCGCATGCTATAGGTTCTCCTAGAACAGCCTACTACCCACAATTATTTAAAAACATGGATAATATTCTAAAATTATATTTATTTTTGAGTTTATAAAGTGATAGAAAAAATTCCTTCAGGATTTTTACTTCAAAACTATAGAATTCTGATAAAATATGGATGTAGATATTATTAAATAGGTACGTTAAAATCGTTGTTGGCACCCTTCATATACGGAACCCTAAAAAGGTTATACATTGTGGTAAAACTAAATGATTTTTATTGTAGGCTTAATGCAGGATTACTATGAGACAAGATCATGCTATATGACTGATAATAAAGTACGTATGTCTATCTATCTCGGAAAATGCGCGTCTTATCTGCTAACAAAGAGATTCATTATGACGATTATCAACCGTAAGTAAACTATGGAAAAGTAGATACCTAGGTAGGTACCCACATAATATTATGTGAGGTTTTTAAATCAACCTCCTAATATAATTAAAGCCTTAATAGCTCAACGGTTATAGGAGCGGACTGAAATCCGAAAGGTCGGCGGTTCAAACCCAACCCGTTGCACTATTGTCGTACCCACTCCTAGCACAAGCTTTACACTAATTTGGAGGGCAAAGAGGAATTTTAGTCATGATTTACATGGCTAATATTCTTTTAAAAAGAAAAAAATAATAATTTTAGTGTAGGTACATTTTACCATACCCTGACAGGGTCTCTATATGTAAAATGCAAAAAATAAGGAATAAAGAATTATCGATATTTGATCTTTATTTACGTTTTAATCGTTTTAATTCATCGCTTAACTTTGCCCAGGTATTATTATTAGGACAAATTATATGTTCTTTATTTAAGACCTAACACCACAAAAAAATTAAACAAGCGTTGTTACTTTACTTACTTATCTTATACATTTCCGCTACAAAACTGTTGGTTGGACCTTCCATCACATCCCAACGTAGCAACGGATCAACGTGATTTTTAAAAGGATATTTATATGTACCTAGTTAAAAATTCTTTAGGCCCAAAATATTGAATTCCTAAAATGTCGAATTCTTATCTGAAGAGGGCAAACTTATTTTTCTTTCCGGGAAATAAGAGTTCCTACGGGATTTTGAAAAATTCTAAATCCACGCGAGCATTATCTAGTAAATAGTAAAGATACATACAAGTTACCTGTTACAAATATCATAGTAGAGATGATATTGGATCGCTCTGGATCAGTCTCCTCCATACAAAGCGCGGGGCAGAGAATGAAGGGGATGGCTACTATGGCACCAATCATTGTCAGGTAGTGCTAGAAATAAAGAGTTAACTGTGGCATATTATAATGTAGATGACGTTGGATCGGACTCCTCCATACACAGAGTGCAGGATGAAGGGCATAACTACTATGGCGCTGATCATTGTCAAGTAGTGCTAGACATAAAGAGTTGTGTTAACTGTGGCATATCACAATATAGATGACGCTGGATCGGACTCCTCCGTACACAGAGTGAGTACAGGATGAAGAGCATAACTACTATGGCGCTGATCATTGTCAAGTAGTGCTAGACATAAAGATTTCTATTAACTGTGACATATAGTATAGATGATACTGGATCGGTCTGGATCGGTCTCCTTCATACCTAGTAGCGATCCTCTGGACTACATAGCGCGGGGCAGAGAATCGCTACTAGGTATTGCACCAATCATACTCAGATAGTGCTAGAAAATAAAGAAATTCTAATGGATTTCAAGTTAGTCCGCTTTCATCTTTATAGAAAGACATTTTTAGGGGCAATTTAAAAATTATAAATTACCAAACTGCCTAGGCGAGAATCAAACCTAGGACGCCCCACTTATAAGATCACTGCTCTTATCACTGCGCCAGGCAGGTCGTCATTGTTTTCTTTCACCAGCTTTTACCGAAAGCAAAACGCACGAAGCTCCGTAAAGTTGGGGTGCGTGCCCTGAATTGGAAGTAGAAACCCCTGAATTGGAGGTAGACGTCTTTACCACTAGGCTATCACGCTTCTGAAAATGTGCATTTTGAAAAAAGGTAAGTACCTGTAAAGCGAGGAATATGCAGAGGTACCACGGCGGCGCGTCATCGATGCCGTATGTGACGTTGCCCTTACGCTCGTCCGTGGCTGATCCATTCGGCACGTTGCTAGCATCACTAGCATTCTGACAAGTACAATATCATTACAAGTACTTAGTAATAAAAAAAATAAAACCCTTATTAGGATCATTTCGTTGTCTGTCTGTCTAACTAGAAAATGGAATCAAAACCTATAGGATACTTCCCGTTGACCTAGAATCAAGTTTGGCAGGTAGCAATGCCTTAAACCTACCCCAAGGAAAAAATCTGAAAATGTGAATTGGTGGTTACATCACGAAAAAAAATTAAAAAATTGCAGAAGTCCAGTAGCTGTCAACTACTAACCTGACGACTAATCATACAAACAACGGAAAGTTTAGTAGATGGTAGGTTAGGCGACTATGAATGTATCGAGTGTGTCTCTGAATATGCATATAGGTACACAATGAGTAGGTACGTACCAAAAAATTTCAAAGAAGTCATAGGTTCGAATCCCAACTTTTTGGCAGTATTGTAGATACAACTATTAGCACAAGCTTAACGTTTGCAGGAAAAAGGGAAACATGGGGTATTTTCAAATAAGTTATCTAATTTATTTTATTTTTTAACCCCCGATCCAAAAAGACGGGTGTTATAAGTTTGACGTGTGTATCTGTGTGTCTGTGTATCTGTGTATCTGTGTATCTGTCTGTGGCATCGTAGCGCCTAAACGAATGAACCGATTTTAATTTACTTTTTTTTGTTTGAAAGGTGGCTT
This sequence comes from Maniola jurtina, assembly GCF_905333055.1. NCBI lineage: Eukaryota > Metazoa > Arthropoda > Insecta > Lepidoptera > Nymphalidae > Maniola > Maniola jurtina. The sequence goes on from NC_060042.1 coordinate 13,884,047, forward strand.
GATCGAGAGTGTTCTTAGCTATAATCCAAAAAAATTGGTTCAGCCGTTTAAAAGTTAACAGCTATTTTCTAGTTTTCTTGTAGAAAAGAAGGTTAGATAACCCTTAGGTTCATAATATTCAAGTGTCAATTGACAAATGTCAAGCTGTCAAGATGCACGTTGCCTAGATATACATAATTATTTATTTGAAAATGATTTGTCGGGGGTGTTGAAAATTTTTAATTTACACTTGTTAGATCACTTTAGGTCTATCTGAGTATATTGACAAACCGGAATCCGCGGGTTAGAATCGAACTTTACACTTAAGTAGGTATCTACACACCACAGCGCTCGTGCTTCGTGAGTTGTCGCTATATTACGCAAAGACAAATAGGTTATTGATAATTCCATGCATTCTGCATGGTTAGCATATGCATGCAAAGTGCCTTTGTTCAGTTCGGAGGGAATGGAGCAATCTAAATTCAGGACGCGCTCTACAGTAATGTACCTACTTGGTTTAGATCTTCCAGATGCTTCCACTGAAATTGTGCACATCTAATAACCGTATGGGAATAATAATAATAATAATAATAAATCTTTATTAAGAGCAACCAGGACTCACTTTGTTAGTAGACAATATTGATGCTTAAAAACTAATGTTAGTAATATAATGTTGTAGTGGAACGAACAATTTATAATTATTGTTGCCTCACCAACACTTGAATCATGTGTTCAAGTATTGGTGAGTCCAACTTATCTGCAAACATGTTCAGGATGCGGTTGGTGCCTGAGCGCAGTCTTGTCAGCAGTGATGATGACTTCTTCCGCATTATAGCAAAGAAGTCATCAGTCCGCTCCTCTGCGAACATACCTGACGCTGAACAAAACCGCGGCAAGCCCAACAGCATCCTGAACCCGTTGTTATACTGCACCCTTAGGGTGTCTATGGCTTTCTTTGAGTAGTTGACCCACAGGCCTCCCGAGTAGAAATTTTGGCAATATGCTTTAAACAGCGTTATTTTTGCCTCTTTACTACATCGGACAAACCTGCGGGCCAACATATGGCATCTTACTGCCAATGCCCTTCTCTCTCTTTCAATGTCAACATGATCCCTAAGGTCCTCCGTAACGTAGTGGCCCAAGTATTTGTATTGCGGCACTCGTGTGAGTGCAGCGCCGTTCAGGGAAATTCTTGGCTCGTATTGCACCTGCTTACGAGGGGCCTTAAAGATCATGTATTGGCTTTTGTTCACATTATATATTAAACCATGTTTGGCAGCATACTCCTGGCAGGTTTGGAGTAGTTCCCTGATCGAACCAGCCGTGGGACCCAGCAACACCATATCATCGGCATAACTAAAATTGTTTACACAAACGCCGTCTATCCAACACCCTACTGTATATACGTATAAACGTATATACGTTCACATATCCATACTTGACACTATCCATCCATACTGACCCAAAAAGAGGGGTGTTATAAGTTTGACGTGTGTATCCGTGTATCTGTCTGTGGCATCGTAGCTCCTAAACTAATGAACCGATTTTAATTTAGTTTTTTTTTGTTTGAAAGGTGGCTTGATCGAGAGTGTTCTTAGCTATAATCTAAGAAAATCGGTTCAGCCGTTTGAAAGTTGTCAGCTCTTTTCTAGTTACTGTAACCTTCACTTGTCGGGGTGTTATAAATTTTTAATTTACACTTGTTGTTGGTATCTAGAACGATATATTCTACAAGATTTTATTCAATTTTATTGATTAAAATAATATTCAAATGAGAACCAAAGTACGCTTGTACAGAGACCGCCTGGGAAATCTTTCTGAAACTGTCTTTGATTATGATATTGCGTGTCCCATGAGAGTATAATATATTTGAGAGCATAATAAATCCTAATTAAAACGTTAAACTTACCAAATTAGGGATAACATTTTCAAGTCCAATTTGAACATTTTGGTGCACCATATTCACCTGTGAAAATAATAACTGATTTGACTACAAGTTACAACTCACGCTAAAAGTAAGGACTGGGCCCACATTTTTACTGATGTATTTTTCTTATTTGGTCATCGTCAACATCATCGTCAGCCAATAGACGTCCACTGCTGGGCAGAGGTCTCTTGTAGGGTTTCCCACACGCCACGATCTTGCGCCGCCTGAATCCAGTAGCTCCCTGCGACTCGTTTGATGTCGTGTGTCCACCTTGGTCCTTCTAACTATCCGGTGCGAGGTCGCCATTCTAGCACCTTGGAACCCCAACGTCTATCGTCAATCTTAGATAGTTAGCTAGAAGACTTTATTGCACACAAGACAAAAAAAACCAAGAATAAACAAGAAACTATAAACTAAAAACAATTGTATGCAAAGGCGGCCTTATTGCTTAAAGCAATGTCCACCAGGGCAACCTTTGGTAACATAAGTTAGGTATACCTATCTAGTATCTACCTTCCTTTGATTGTCATTTTGTGATTTTCATCACAGTTTGCTTTAACGATGAGGAAAACATCGTGAGGAAACCTCCATGTCGCCTGGGAGTTATCCATACTGACGTTCTCAAATGCGTGCGAAAAGTCTAATCTGCACTTGGCTAGCGTGGTGGACTTTGGCCAAAGCCCTTCTCATTCTAAGAGGAGACCCGTTCTCAGTAGTGGGCCAGAGATGGGTTGAGATGATGATGATAATATTTTACCTTAAACTTTTACCAGACGATATCAAACGAGTTTCAGGGAGCCGCTAGATTCAGGCGGCGTAAGGCCGTGCCGTGGCGTGTGAAAGTCTTTACAAGAGATCTATGTTCAACATTGAACGTCTATCAGTTGACGACGATGATGATGATGATGACGCCTTCTTTAATAGGGTCAATGTTACAGAGAGAACTTGTAAAACCATAATCTAGACCCCAGCGTGTATACCACTAGTATATTTGGATTTCTGTGGTGACTACCCATGTGCCCCATGTTGTTCACGCTGTATTTTCACTTCTTTGTCAGTTATTGGTTTTAAAGTGACAAGCGACCAAATGATAGGTAGGTATGTATTCCTAGCAGCCAATTTGCGTCACGAAATCGTCGCATTTAATTACGCTGAGGTAGGCAGTAGGCACCTACCTGCCATATCAAATTTATATAAGTAACAACGATTGGATGATCTAATTGATTCTATAGTTTAATTGCGTGTAAGTAATTAAACTTCAATAATATTAAATTCATAATATTAATCGTTAATTATTCGTGTCTGCTATATTTACCAGCTAGACATTTACAATCCATTGATTAAAAAATCCATCAAGTGCGCGTGGGACTCGCACAGGAAAAGTTCTGTACCACCATCCGTATATCAGACACTTTTTTTTTTAAATTTCATGGCTTTAATTTTGAAAATTTTAGTAATCGTTGTTATAGCGCCAATACTACACATTCCGTAAGTATCCTAAAAAAAAAAAACTTCACGAGACATTCATCTGGTGACATAGGATCAGCCCGGTGAGCCTGGAGCATCCAGCGCGGAACTGCAGCCAGTATTTTTGGCACTATTCCACGAGTACCTACATGATTTGTGCATTTTAGGTGCCTAGTGCACTTCGACCGCCCGTTGTGCCAGATCCTTTTTTCCACGCACATGCAAACTTTACTGTGGAATCAACTCCCATCGGCGGTGTTCCCACTAGATTACAACATGGGGTTATTCAAGGGGCGGACCAACAAATTCCTGAAAGACCGGCCACGCTTCGGCTGTTTCTCTGGTGCTGCAAATGTTCATGGGCGGCGGTAATCACTTAACATCAGTTGCCTGCTGCTCGTTTGCTCACTATCAATATTCCATACTTAAAACTTATTATAAATGCGAAAGTGTGTCTGTCTGCTATGTTTTCACAGCTCAACCGCTCAACTGATTTTAATGTTTGGTAAAGAGTTAGCTTACATCCCGAGGACGGACATAATAATTTATTGTGTCCGTACTCATAAGCTTACCTACTATGCTACTTTGCTACTTATGCTACTTTTATACCGGAAAATCAAAGAGTTCCTACGAGATTCTTGATTTATATACGTTTGGTACAGAAGTAGCTTACGCCCCGTAAATTAACTTCGCCAAATTTTTCGGACGGAGTCGCGGGCATAAAAAAAGGGATTTAAGTTTTATTATAAGTACTTACTTGAGATTTTCAATAACTAAACTACTTATAACAACTTACCGGGAAATCTCGTAAAACCTGCACTTCACTTTATAACTCAGTTCCTACTAGCAACCGCGCGGTGTAATTGTCGACTGCCATCTAATTGATTGTCACAACACACGACTTATATGATGAGTGTTTGTGCATTGACTGTCCTTAGACGTTATTTGTCTTCGTTTATTGTATACCTACCCATTTAATACGACTTTTACATCGTAGGCATCAAGCTGGGTTCAACATAAATAATTCTAGTTTGAACCATGAATAAATAAAAATATTTTTATTCAATCAGAGTTTTACAAGTACTTTTAATCGTTAAATGCATCTACCACTGGTTCGGAATGCCTTTCCTATCGAGAAGGACCAGCAAGAAACTCGGCGGTTGCTCTTTTCAAAGATTTGATATGAAATGAGAAGAGTTAAGGCCTTACTCCGCCACGCTGGCCTAGTGCAAATTGACAGATTTTACCTACCTTTGAAAACATCAATTTATCTTCTGGAAACAGCAAGATATTTCGCTCTCTTCTAAGGTTTCTAATTTTTACTTGTGTTACACTTTCTTAAACAGTTAAAACGTTCGTTGTTACGGATATAAAAACAAAATGTAGGTTTCTAATATTTTAACATGAAATTAAACTCAAAATTTTTTATAAAAAATATATCTTTATTTTTATAATTTATACTTATAATAATGTTTAGCTACGTCTAGACTTCAAGAAAAGGATCGTGGGTATTTTGGGCTAACCTTCAACAGTTTATAGCGTTAGCAAATAAAAGGTGTGCATTGCTTTTTGAAGGCAATATTCCAATTTCATAACCATTAAGGCCCCTAAGGCCTTTTCAAAAAAATATTAAGTGACAAGATCACTTTTATTACTTTTACTATATAGTCCGCGAATTTGATTTCTTTTTATTAGTTCTTTATGATAAGATAAAGATAAATTTATTTGGCACAACAACAAATACTCATAACATAAACAATAAACATAAGAAAACATATTTGAATTAAATTCGAACAAACAAAAACTTTCATTTGATATTCACATCTGTTAGAAGGTTCTCGCAAATTGCCGACACTGCCCATAATCCTTTCTAAACTAAACTAACATTCCTAATTATTTAAATACATTTAAGCACCATGTTTTGTCCCCTACAGAAACATTGGAATAAAACAAATATAAAATTTAAAACATACAACCAATAGTAATTTTTTTTTCCTATTCAGTAATGTATCTGTCCAAATCACTGCTAATCGTTTAAGCTATGTCGGCCACTTTGGTACAGTAGTACCACTTTTATAAGTGGCATCGGCAAAATTACAGAGTGTAACCAGAACACTAGCAAAAACGATATTACTGATAAGACACTGTTAAAACGAGACAGCGTTATACCGCTGGCATAAATCTGTCGCGTTTTTACTGAAACTTAAGTCTAAGCAAAGTCAAAGTGCGCACTATAGATTTTAACCTCAGTGTCCATGTGACTAATTCTATCACACAAAATCTCTAAACTAAAATAATCGCAATAGGTCTTAATTGTCCCTATTGCTATACTTTCATAATGCTCCCTGTGGAAAAGGATAGCAATAGATTTAGACCTGCCATTTTAACTCAGAGATTCGGTACAACAGAATTAGCCACAATATGGCACTTTGCAGTGAAATCCGGCGCGAATTTCCGCCAGTGTTATCCCTAACCAAGCCAAGTGTCCACTCGCAATAAAACTTGCAAAATTAAGTTCTGACAAGTCACTGTAAGCACTTGCAGCAAATTTATTTCTGCAAGTTTTTCTATTGAACTTCGCGATTTCTTGCTGAATGACTTCTGGAGTTTTATTGCAAGACACTTCGCTTTACACTTGATATGCTAAATAGTATCACACGAGTTTCAATACTATCACTAAGAAATATTGTAAAACGATGTTTAGAAAGAGATAGCGGATTCCCAGAGCGTCAGTCGTCGAGACCGACAAAACGTCACATAGGTATGAGTGACAGAGACAACGCTCTACGAAGCCGAAACCTCTTTCTAAAGGTCGATGTACAATATTTCTTGCCGGCTACTGTACTTAGTAATGTGCCGCTTCATATTAAGTCTTGTCATTTGTCTTAAGAGAAGTATCTAACCCTAGTGTAATCCACCCAGTGCTATTCATACAAACGTAGTTTGGTTCTCATTTGAATATTAACTAAACAAACTCAATGAAATTTTGTAGACTTGTAGCTATAAACAAATATGGTTTTAATAGGTTTTGTAAAGGAAATCTGTCAAAACGTCAAAATTCGTAAAAAAATTATTTGACGATTGAAAAATCGGCCCTAAGCATATAATAATGCCTGTGGTTTTCCAAATGTGAAGTTTTGAATTTAGACGAGCTCAAATATTTACATAAGTACAATTCTTTGAGCAGGTGTTACTTTAAAACTGCACATTGAAATCGACAACCATAGATATTTGTTTCTAAGCTCTATCCACGGAAAGAAGTTGATATAGCGCTCTCTCTGTTACGTAATCCCATACAAATGATAGAGACGAAAATCTTAGTGGGCGTTAACCATTTTCAGATAACAACCAATCACAAACGAAACTATGTTTTCGAATTAAATTTCGAATGTACCTATGTATTTTGAAAACATTTTCGAATTAATTTCGCATATTTTTTGAAAACAGTTTTGTGGTTTGTTGTGGGCTCTTCTCAGACTTGGGCGCAATGGAACCTTCGTAGCTTTAGTTTTATGTTTACGTAATTAACTATCACCACCATGATTGTTAAGCGTAGATAAGAATCTTTGCACAGCCCGCAATTTCTTTAATAAATAGGTATTCCAATCAACAAGATCATTTAAAGCCTTAAAACGTTACAAATTTTTTAGATTCCGTACAATATCACATAATTTTGTTTTAAAAACATTTCTAAAAAAAATTATAAAATAACTATCCAACCTACCTAAAAGACACTTTAGTGTCCCTATGGTTCTTTTCTGTAAAAAAACCATTTTAAAACATTGGTAAGCAAGTATATATTATATTTTTTTTAAATTATATAATTAAAGTTTTTTTTGGTTTTTTTTTCTTAATTTGCGCATGCTCATTTTTTCAATCGCCAAATAAATATTTAATGAATAAATTGGAAAATTTTAAAGGATTTTTAATAAATAAAACTGTCAAGACATTAGTTATAAATATTATTTTGCGATTGAAAACTCAGCCCTAAAATTACTAAAAACATAAGCTCTTAATTTTTGTAGGAATTCATTAATTTGGTTTAGACAAAACTTAAAACTAAATGAAAAGAAAAATAATAATTTATAACTTATAAAAACTATTACCTATAATTTATAAAATTATCAATAATGATTTATAAAAATTATTAATTTATAAAATAATTTAAATTACAATACTTACTATTAACTACTTATCTAATAATAATACCGAGTTATATAACGTGTTACATAATCTGAACTTAATGACAGACAGCCATGTTCTAGAAACAAATATGTCAGACAAAAAATGTTTCTAGCTATGTCTGTTATATACTTTACCATCTTAGACTGCATGATGACCCGTCATGAGATCGCAGTCAAGGGATAACTTGTATTTGAATGAAAAAATAAGAATTGAATGAAGAACTTCAATTTTTCGGGATTCAACGTAGTTTATGTGAATCTCCAGGTCTTTGACTATACACATGCAAAAATCACGTCCATCCGTCGCTTTGTTCCAATGTAGAGGACAAACTAATAAACCAACAAACAAACACATTTTCACATTTGTTATATAACATGCGACCATCCTGCCTATAACTATCACCGCCGTAAGGTCGCCGGCTTATCGGTGTTTTATAGGATATATTTCGGAGGGTGTGCACAGGAACTTTTCGATCTTGTCCCCCCTTCACCATTTTACCACCGAACCGCAAAACGTCGGGCGAGTTTCCATCCTTATGTCGTCGACATTCCATCTACACGCACAAAACGTTTTGCGTCTTCATTCCTCATACGCATGGCTAAGGTTTGGAATACTCTCCCGCGATCTGTGTTTCCTACCAATTACAATCCGGGTATCTTTAAAACAAGAGTGAATAGGCACCTTCTAGGTAAACGCGTCCCATCTTAGACCACATCATCACTTTTCATCACAAACTTCTGTCTTTTTCAGTCATCAGTTAAATTACATAATTCTGTCTCGCTTTATCTCTGAGTGACAAGTATAGGCAAAATTCGTTTGCGCAGACAAGCACAACCTAATGTAAACTAAAACCGAATGTTACAGACCTTATTGCTTGACGTTAAGATTTTAAACACGAGAACAACAGAGACTCGTGCTATCTCACTCGTAATTCGCGCGTACAAAACATGGCAACCAATAGCGGACGGACGCGCACTATGATTGGCTGAGATATTTTCGCACAATTCGAAAATAAGATTTCTGCGCAGGTACATCATCAACGTTACTTATAAAAGTAGTTGTGCTGTAGTATAATAGTAATTAACAGATGTTATTTGGGTTCGTTGTGGGTTTTTGTTTGTTCGGTCTGTGCACACAACACTTTACACACGACACAATCTTCAGTGTCCGTAAACGTGTGTCGAGGTATCGACAACCGCACTGCATCAATACCTGAACAAAAAAAAAATCATTTTAATGGTGTTTCCAGTGTCCCACAGTATGGGGTTGAGTTATCAAATTTTGAAATTGAAAATTGAATTTGAAATATGTTTATTGTACAATGTATACTGTCATAAAAAGAAACATAAAAATAAAACATTACACAAACACAACATTATTACACATTAATGTTATATAACATTTATTAGCAAATATTTCAACATCGTTGAATAAAGAAATATTAAATAACATTACCACATGATGGGATCGAGTTAGGAAATGTTATATAACACTTGTTTTAACAAAAAAAGATAAGATACTGTCCCAGTTAAAAAGAACACTCTATACAATGTATATTTCAATGTGTTGTTCATACCATGAGCAGGTGTGTCGACGCTGCTAGAGCCGCATTTTGATTTCGTATTTCTGAAAAACGAATAAATAAAAATTACAATAATAGAATTTTTAATCTATCTATATACATATAGTTTTGTGACTAATGAAACATCTGATAATATTAGGATAATATTGCCCAACAGACTGCAATCTCACCTAGTGGTAAGTGATGATGCAGTCTAAGATGGTATCGGGTTAACCTGGAAGGGGTCTGGCGGTTTTCATTAAACCCATACTCCTTTGGTTTCTACGCGGTATTTTACTGGAACACTGAATCGCTTGGCGGCACGGCTTTGCCGGTAGGGTTGTAACTAGCCACGGCCGAAGCATCCCACCAGACCAGACCAGAAATTTAGAAATTATAAAATTCCAAACCCCTGCCGGGAACCGAACCCGGGACCTCCCACTAATAAGACCACAGCGTTTACCTCTGCGCCAGGGAGTCTAGCTGAAGTGGTCCGGGGAGTTGCACTAGATGTCTCATGTACAACGCGACGGCTACGTCTAAGTGCAGGCAAGGGACCCAGGAAGAAAGAAACAGAAGAAGAAAGAAGAGTATGGCGTACGTACTTTAGGTCGAGCTCCTTCATCTCCCTCTGCACGCGATCCCACATGTCCTCCCGCGCGCGCTCCTGCGCCTGGATCTGCTCTTGGTACTTCCTGTAGTACTCGGCGGCACGGGGAGACGGCACGAACATGCGCGGTTGCTCCACTGAAACAAAAATCTTTTCAAACAACCAACATCTTTTCTACAACAACTAGCTAAACGCGTCCCATCTAAGATCATATCATCCCTTTCCATCAGATGTGATTGTGGTCAAGCGTGTTCCTATAATTAATTTAAAACAGTCAAGTGCTAGTCGGACTCGCATGCGAAAGGTTCTGTACCATCGTACAAGATATACTTAACACTAATTTTTTTCTGAAATGTAACCATAAATTCACAGTTTCCGGACACTTCTTTTTTGGGCAATCGTTACAATACAATACAATGTCGGGTTCTCAGAGCGGCCAGTTAAAAATATGATTTTCAGCATGCCCTGCGTGTGAGAGTCCAAATCACACTAGATCAGTTTGTCGTTTTAAAACTTGATACAAAAAATTGAAGACAAAAATCACCTGGTTGATTGATCTCCGTTGACTGACTGTTTTTGGGGCTTTCAGAAGTGTTTACTTTTTTAGTTTTTTTCTTAAACATATTACTAGGTGCATTAAACAGAAGATTTCTCTCTAATGTACTGGTGCTGGGATGTACAGCACTATGCCCATTTTGATAAGGTTCAGAACAGTTGTGCATCTGTAATATTGAGTCCATGGCCAGGTTTTTATTCTTGGCAGGATTTTTAAATTTTTCTATAACAGTTTCCTCTTCCTCTTCTGGTTGGCTCGCCTGTGCCTGTGATAATAAATTGTAGTATAAAAACCATGTATGAAAATCTATTTAAATAAAGTATCCTCATGAAAAAAGCATGTATTGTGCATGTGTTGGTTTGTCCTTCAATCAGGCTACGCGAAGCAACGTATAGATGTGATTTGTGTGGAGAGTGACACAGGCTAATTTCTGGGATAAAATCCCAGAAATTCAAAGAGATCCCACAGGATTTTTAGAAACCTAAATGCAAGCAGACGACGTCGTGGGTATTAGCTAGTGGACATTTCTTCTGACATCTTGAATAATTAACATCATATTTCGACAAATTAACACAAAACAATAATAAACTAAACATATAAACCTTCCTCTTGAATTATTGTAACTATTGATGAAAACCGCATTAGAATTCGTTGCGTAGTTTACGAGATCTAAGCATACAGAGGGACAGACGGCGGGAAGTGCCTTTATATCATGTAGAGATAATATAGCTTCATGTAATGTATATTGTATAAATGCATAAGCGTAATACCAGCTTCGCCTCTTGCAGCAGCTTTTTAATGAGTGGTATGTCCGGGCCAGAGCTGTAGTCCCCACCATCCACATAGTTGCCCAAGAAATGTTCTTCCGTTTCTGAAACAACAAGTTTATAGAAACCAATACATATTTCAATTTTTATCGCAGCAATAACTTAACACTAACTTAACACAGTCTTGATGTTTGTTTTTTACAGGAGGAAAGGCCTTATCATCACCATCGTCAACTGATGGGTATCCATTGCTGGACATAGGTCTCTTGTAGGGACTTCGAAACGTGGCTTGAATCCAGCGACTTCCTGAGACTTGTTTGATGTTGTCTGTCTACTTCATGGGGAGTCTTCCAACACTGCTTTTTCCGTTGCGAAGTCGCCATTCTAGTACTCCGGGAATAGTCGTAGGCAAGTGCTTGACCACAATCACACCTGGTAGAAAGTGATAATGTGGCCTAAGATGGGTCTATCGGTTTTTTGAACTATGTGCCCTGCCCATTGCCACATCAACTTTGCGACCCAAGCTCAGAGATACTGAGCGGGTGATGGAGAAAGCTATATGCTCTGAGTTTTCCTATGTGATCAAATCAGAAATGAGATCCGTAGGAGAAGCAGAGTAATTAATGAAAGGCCTATTAGGACTCAGACAGCTATTATCTCACTAATGGTAGGAGTAAAGTCCCTCAGTAATGATAAGATGCACAGAAAGAGACAATGTTACCCTCAGTAAAAACAAATCCCCATAGTCTCCCACTTTTCACCATGATGTGGTCTATGTGGATCTGTCACCCACAGGCCACGGATAGATCACACCAGATCGCATGCTTGCTGTTATCTCCTAATGCTAGAAATCTCACCAAATAAGAGAGAAAGCTATGTTACCTTCAACAAGAACCAAACGTGGTGGTCTTTCATCTTTGGTCACTGTGTGTTCTATCTGTGCAGGCACCTCCCTCCCCTGCGCCACAGACAGATCACACCAGATGGCGTATTCGCTGTCCCACTGGTTGGCCATATTGTCGGTTGCCTGTTGAAGCCTTAGGAGACCAATACAGTTATTAACTATTTGGTTAGTGTATTTAACTAAATATTGTATTATTCAAATGAAATTAAATGAACTTTAGGGTTCAAAACCTTAAAAGGAAAAACTGAACCCTTATAGGTTCACTTTGTTGTCTGTCTGTTTGTCCGTCCGTTTGTTGTGTCTGTCAAGGAAACCTATAGGGTACTTCCCGTTGACCTAGAATCACGAAATTAGGTAGGTAGATGGGTCTTATAGCACAAGTAAAGGAATAAATCTGAAAACAGAGAATTTGTGGTTACATCACAGAAACAAACTCAAAATGTGTTCACAAAAAAATTAATTTACAAAATCACACAGATGGGCGCTAATGTCATTAACCTGCTGTGTTGCACATAAAAATATTAAATATTTTGTAGGATGGTACGGCACCCATCGCATGCAAGTCAGACTCGCACTTGGCAGTTTTTATTTATTCTAGCACAGGTTTGGTAAGCAAATTCTACAGAGGCAGTAAGACACTCAGCAGTTTTTTTTTCACACATTAATACATACACTTATTAACACCCCCTGGTATGAACATTCACGCTGATATTGTTATCAAAAGTGGAGTCTTCTGATACAGGAGTAGGTCTCCCACTTATATGTTAACTCATCTGAAATAAACAATTAGGTGTTTTTGGGTTTGAAGCAGCTTCTAAGTTATAAGTTATTGTTAAGGGTGGATCAATCAGCTGAAAAAAGTTCAGTAACATCTTGGAACACTTCATTTAAGAAAAACATATTTCTTCCATCATATTTGATCGTTTTTGATAACCAACAACACAATAGGGAATTTTATATGCATCATAGGTACTGTAATATTGTTAATCTATAGAATAAACAAATAGATATTTACATTTCCATTTTGTTACACTTAACACAAATCATAATGCTAGGCAAAGAGTATGTCAAATGTCAATCACTTGAATCCATTTTTCCCATATATTCCCTATTACCTACATTGAACTCTTTGCTTGAATCACTTTATAGTTTAGACCATACTTTATACTTTATGTGGCGTACCTATGTGATAACGAGTGATAACGTCACACACGTCACAACTAACCCGTACCCGACGTTTGTGAACAGTGTTGCCACTTGCCCAACGACTCATATACAATATATTTTTTTAACTAGGGTTTTAGCCTTTTTGAGCCTCACTTGCCCAAAGAAAAAAGCGCACTTAGACTATAACAACAAATTATTACTTCCTAAATTCATGAAGGCGCACAACACTTAAAATGCAAAAAGCGCAGAATACCACAATATGACCACAATTCTATCATATAAGGGTGCTCACATATAAAGAAGCAGGTGTCCGGTACCGAATACCGATAGGATAGGTACCTATCGGTACCGGAAGGTGTCGATATCGGTATCGATGCGAAAATAGCCTTATGTTAACTACCTGTCTCTATAATTATCATAAAATCTCTATTATATATTGGAATCAACCCCCATCGGCGGTGTTATAAATCTCTCTCCTTTTAAATTCAAATTATTTTTATTCAATTAGAGTTTTACAAGTTCTCTTGAATCGTCAAAAGCATCTATCACTGCTGTTATAGTGCTGCAAGTGTTCATGGGCGGCGGTACTACACGTCTTAACATCAGGTGACCCGTCTGCTCAAATGCCCGATATTTTTTATAAAACAAAAAGAAGAAAACTTTACTAATGTCAGCCTAAGTAGTTACATAGTCTACAAAATTAATATAGGTATTTAGGTAGGTATTGTAGAGCCGTGATAACCTACGGGTTCGATCCCGGCACGCATCTCTAACTTTTCGGAGTTATGTGCGTTTTACATATCACGCTCTAACGGTGGACGAAAACATCGTGAGGAAACCGGCATGCCTGAGTGTTCACCATAATGTTCTCAAAGGTGTGAATCCGTATTTGGCCAGCGTGACGGACTATGGCCTAATCCCTTCTCATTCTGAGAAGAGATTCTCAGTAGTGATCATGATGATGAAGTACCTACTACTTTATGATTATTGATTAGTTATGTACTTACGAGGTACTTACCGTACGTAGGTAGGTACTACTCAGGTCTATTATGGCCACAGACGGAAACGTTTAAGTATGGAAACCAGCCCAGAAAGAAGAGGCAGGGGGACCGCACCGGGATAGTGGTGCTGTGCGGAGCGTCGCCATCCTGAACGCCATGTCGACCTGTCGCGAACTATAGTATAGTACATAATTATATTATTAGGTACTAGAATTTACGTGATAAAAGTAGCCTATATGCCACACCCAAATCCGTCCAGTAGTTTTTGTGAGTCAAGAAACCAGACCTCACAAATGGATGGAGTATAAACAGACGGAAGACAACAAAAAACCTTTTTAAAGATAACAGATTTTCAAGAATCCATTAGAAACATGCAACATGTCTCAAGCACGCAGATTTGTTACCGCAGAGTTATCTTAAGTGCATACGGAGCGACGACACGACGCGACGCGAAAGCAAAAAAACCGGCCAAGTGCGAGTCAGACTCGCGCACCGAGAGTTCCGTACTCAGGAATTATTTCCGACATGTTGCTTTATAAATCAAAAACTATTTTGCATACAAATAAATAAAAATCTGTTTTAGAATGTACAGGTAAAGGCCTTTCATATTATGATACCTACCCCACATTTTGACACCAACTTAAAATATGTTATCTATGGTAAACAAAGATTTCTTTTGTCTGTATTCGAGGATTGCCCAGAAAAATAATAAGGGGTCCAGTATTTGCTGTATAAAACAAGTGTAAATTTAAAATTTATAACACCCCCGACAAGTGAAGGTTACAGTAACTAGAAAAGAGCTGAAAACTTTCAAACGGCTGAACCGATTTTCTTAGATTATAGCTAAGAACACTCTCGATCAAGCAACCTTTCGAACAAAAAAACTAAATTAAAATCGGTTCATTAGTTTAGGAGCTACGATGCCACAGACAGATACACACGTCAAACTTATAACACCCCCCTTTTTGGATCGGGGGTTAAAGAAAACAAAACTCGAAAAAAGTCGAATGTGTACTGACAAAAATCTTTGTTTGCCCTTTTAAATTATGTGGATAGTAGGAGCGATAAGGCCTCCTACGCACTGGCGACCATGGTCGCCGCGACCTGGCCGCGGCGGCCAGTGAATTCTGGACTTTATATGGCAATCGCTATAGCCCCTACGCACTTAGCGGCCAGCGACCAGCGGCCACCGTTGGCCGCGGCGTCCAATTTGATGCCACGCGACCAGCGACCAATCGTGGCCGTCGAGAACATCACTTCTGTATTAAAATTCATCAGTGCTACCGCATCGGCCGCGGCGACCAGACGTGTAGCTAGCTACAGAGTGATTATTTTACAATGGCCAATTTCGACACGGAAAGGTTCATAATTGAAGTTGAAAATAGAAGAGGTTTATGGGATTTAGCATCAAATGATTACTCCAATAAAGATGTTAAGCGGCAGTTGTGGCTTGAAGTGGTCGATATATTTGGCGGTGAATCCATGGAAGATAAAGAAAAGGCAGAACTTGGTTAGTATTTTATTTTATTATGCCTAAGTAAATTAATAATGCGATGAACTACAATAAACGCAGCAGGTGCTGTAGTAGCATTCGACACGTATATGTGACATGAGTGATTTTTTTTTAAAGTTGTTCCGTTCATTCAAAATCTAAGAAATTTTAGCAAATAGGTAATTGTCAAAAGTATAACTATTTTATTTCTACTATTTTTCGCTTTGCACATGAGTTTTGACAATTATTTGCTAAAATTTCCCAGGTTTTCGTAATGATTGGAATAACTTTTTAAAAAGATTACTCATACCGCATGTGCGTTCGACGCCATTTTGTTTACGGCGCGCAATGGCGGCTCGCGGCGAGCACCCATATATTTACAAATTGTGCCAGGGCAAGCGACCATCGGTACTGAAGTAGTTTGCGAATATATCTCGATATTCGGTTGATGTTCTATTTGCTCTATTAGGTAAACATGCAGGTATTTCTAATAAAGCCTCTGGTACAGTTAACGTGTCCTTGAAATCATATCCGTCTCTTTCTCGCACAAAATTATGAAGCACACATAGAGCTTTTATAATCACAACTGCAAATTCTTTCTTGACGTTTAGGGGTCGGTGAAGAATCTGCCATTTATTGGCTAATATTCCAAATGTACATTCAATATAGCGGCGGGCACGGGATAGTCGATAATTAAAATTAGTCTTTACATTATTCAAGTTTCTCCCAGCATACGGTCGCATCATATGTTCCGATAGTGAAAACGCCTCATCACCCACTAAAACGAACGGCATTGATTGGCCATTTTCTTTGATGGGGTTATTGCTCGGAATATCGAGATCATTATTTAAGAGCCTATGATAAAATACAGAGTCTTTGTAAATTGACGAATCACTGCATTTGCCGTATGCTCCAATATCTACGTAAAGAAATTTATAATTTACATCACATATTGCAAGTAACACGATTGAAAAATAATTCTTGTAATTGTAATAAAGAGATCCCGAATGTTGTGGTTTGATAACTCTAATGTGCTTGCCGTCGATGGCTCCGATGCAATTAGGAAATTGGGCGTATTTTTGAAAACCTTCAGCCGTTTGAATCCACTTATCTCTGGTCAATTGTGGCATCACAATTGGTTTTAATATCTCCCATATTGCTTCACAAACATCAAATACTATTTCCGATACTGTAGGAAGCCCTATACGGTATTCATGACTTATATGAGATAAAGAACACCCAGTAGCCAAATACCTGAAAATAAAATTCACATTAATAAACATAATATTAGTTTTGTAATATGTACTACATTTATTTATTGATTTACAGGCATTACTCTCCAAAAAAGATGGAAAAACCTTAGAGACTGTTTCACAAGAGAGCTGCGCCGTCTTAAAGATGTCAAAAGTGGTTCTGCTGCAAAACGTAAATCACAATACACCTATTTCAACCAATTACTGTTTTTGAAATCAGTGCTGGACACAAACGCAACAGAAAATAGTCTCGAAGAGGCAAGTCAAGAAAATGAAAGTGCAAGATCTTCTGATCTTGAGACTCAACAGTCTGCATCAAAGTCGCTTAGAACAAAAAGGAAGAAAAAAATACCAAACGAAGAATCCGATACAGACCCTCTAATTTCAGTTCTGCATAAGACCATAGCGACTACACAGAATGATTCAAATTGTGACAGATTGTTTCTTTTATCCCTCCTCGAAAGATTTCAAACAATCCCTGCTGCAATGAAGACCAAAGCGAAAATGGAAATCATGGAAATTATAGAAAAATACCAACCGAACTGTACACCTACAACAGCGCGCATAAACTATTCAAGTAATTTCAATACTCTTAACGACCAAGAATATGACCCGCATCGACCGAGTT
This sequence comes from Maniola jurtina, assembly GCF_905333055.1. Classification (NCBI taxonomy): domain Eukaryota; kingdom Metazoa; phylum Arthropoda; class Insecta; order Lepidoptera; family Nymphalidae; genus Maniola; species Maniola jurtina. The sequence goes on from NC_060042.1 coordinate 13,901,544, forward strand.
ATTCAGGTTATTCTACTACCAACAGGATATCAGATGATTCAAATTACAGCGATACTCATACTCATTATTCTGATATTTCTCAAAATTCAGAAATGATAGACCTATTTCCCAATTTGAATGATTAATTGTTCACAATTGCCATTTTTTAAGTTATGAAAATACAAATAATTTGATTATCTACTTCAGTTTTTTAATATTTAAAAACATGTTATAAGCAAGCCCTTTTCCTCTCCTTTTCAAAGTCGTAAAGTAGAATACTACTGAACAATAGTTCATAAATTTTTTAAAGTGGCAAAACCTTGGTCAATGAATTATACAGGTTGTTGTGAAAAACGCAACAGTGGTGGTTTAGGGTGATTCAGAATCAAGTCTTGTATAATTCAAATTTACAAAAAATCCGTTTAGCAGTTTAAGTAAAAAAAAAGGCCCTATCACATTATTTTTATTTTTCCTGTACACAATACTCCATTCCGAAACATCCTTTAAAATATATCACGTATTTTTTAAACATTCTGTATTTAAAAAAGAAAAAGCTTACCTTATTGTTATTACTAATTTTTCTTCTGCTGGAATGCATTTCCGATAGTTGTTACCAGTTCCAGTAATTTTTGGTTTTATTGTATCCAGTAACAGGTTAAAAGTATTCGTTGACATTCTCATGTAATTAAAGAATCTCTTCTCATACATTTTTAAATCCAAAAAATAAGTATAATATAATCCTTTAGTCTTTCTCTCGCAAAGTAATGGATGCACCCAAAACTGTCTTTTACGTGAAATCTTCCGTTTTCGTTTTCGTAGTAAATACACAAGCACAGTTAGCGTGATTATCTTCTGCACGTCCATCTTGACACATCCTTGGAAGTCGACTGCAAATTTTTCGGCCGTCCACATGTCGCGCTTGCCTACGCACCGGCGACCATAGCCGCGGCGGCCTGGCCGCGTCTATGGTCGCCAGTGCGTAGGAGGCCTAAGTAATAAAAAAGAAAAGAACAGAAACTTTTATTCAAACAATCTATGACATGCTTATGACATAATAGGTTTGAATAGTCAATTAAGTCTACCACTATAATTAACTATTTTCTAAATAACTAACAATTTTAAGACTAAAAATTCTTAGTTACTAAAAAAGGCCAAGTGCGAGTCAGAGTCGCGCATTGAGGGTTCCGTACTCGGGTATTTTTTCCAACATTTTGCACGATAAATCAAAAACTATACATGAAAATAAATAAAAATCTGTTTTACGATGTACAGGTAAAGCCCTTTCATAATATGATACCCCACTTGGTATAGTTATCTTATTTTGAAAATTGAAACACATTTTAATTTTTTTTAATGATGTAACCAGTTCGCGGTTTTTAGGTTTATTCCTGTACTTGTGCTATAAGACCTACCTACCTACCAAATTTCATGATTCTACGTCAACGGGAAGTACCCTATAGGTTTCTTGACAGACACGACGGACGGACAGACAACAAAGTAATCATATAAGGGTTCCGTTTTTCCTTTTGCGGTACGGAACTCTAAAAATCAATGATCTATAGGTACTTATAAGCAAAACAGAAATCGTAATAGGCTCTTGACTCCTGCGCACCGCCTCAAGGAAGTCGGAAAGCCGTTTCTGGGAATTATCGTAACCTATTATAATAAAATTCCAATTTTAGAATTAATCGAGTCAATTGAAAACTTAAAACATGCATTCTTCAGAAGTCCTCATGAACATTTTCGATTTGATGATTTATTTCTTTATTTTTTAGGGTTCCATACCTCAAATGGAAAAAAGGTACCCTAATAGGATCACTTCGCTGTCTGTCTGTCTATCTTATTTTAAAGTGTTATTTTTTGTACCCTTCGTAAACTCAAATTCAAAATATTTTTATTCAATTAGACTTTTACAAGTACTATTGAGTTGTCAAAAGCATCTACCACTGGTTCGGAATACCTTTCCCACCGAGAACCAGCAAGAAACTCGGCGGTTGCTTTTTGCACTTGTATACGAGTCCGACTTGCACCTGACCGGTTTTTTAATTTTTTAAATCAGAAACCTTTGGCAGTGGTGACATAATTATTGTTTAAAATTGTTTAAACAATATCTATACTAAGGACGTCCGGTAAAACTTTTTCCGAAAAACAGACCATTTTCACCCATAGGTATTTAGGGGTCATTAGCATGTGACCTCTACGACTTCTCAAGAGGATCGTAACGTTTTATCGGACACCTGTAGTAGGTAACATACATACGAGTAGTGCCATTGATGGTGCCTAAAATACGTAAAAAACGAATTTTCACACGCCATTTTAACTTTGTGTCAAATATCATGTCATACTTTTGACATGATATTTGACATTTTAGTCCTTACAGGTGACAGGTGACTTTCGAATAGAATAGAATAGATTTTTATTCAAATTAACTTTTTACAAGTGCTTCAATGAATTATGTTTGAATTTCAGACATGACAGTACTTGTTGACCCATAGAGTTAAAATGGCGGCTGAGACTCATTTTGTATGGACTATTAGAATAGACTGGATTTGACCCGTACCGGAGATAAGGAAAAACAAAGAAATATACACATAAAAGACATTCAGACGAATCTTTGAAGATTAAAGAAAAAAATATTTTATAAGAAACGACTGAACAGGCTTTGCCTTCATATTTCATAACAACATAAGAATAATTCATCTACGACTTACCAGGCTGCATGGTCCACGACCTTTGCCTTTCTTGAAGGGGATAAAAATTAAAACTAACTAACTAATAGAATAGCTGATATCATACACATTGTTTTAACAATATTAATAGTTTCTTCTCAACTTCAAAAGGTTTCTGATTTAAGAATAAACAGGAGCAGTTCTTGAAGGTTTTCAGGCTTCATTGACGCGAATAAAAGCTCTTTCTCCCACATTCTCGGAAATTGCTGTATTTCTAAAACAATACAGTAATCCGCTCTTTACTGTCCGCACAATTATTATTTTTTAATTTTTATACCTAATTTTTTTATTTTTTATAATTTTTTTCGAATTTTATCATATTAATTTTTTTTAAATAAAAATACGTGATATTCTGATATTAGTCTTTTTTATCTATTTAGAAGTTGCGTGACTCATCACGGAAATAAAATTCCTCTTATCCACAAAGTAAACGTAAACTTAAAACTACGACTTACAATTAATTAGGAGGGTTTCAAACACGTCTTGATTTGAGAAGAAGCTCACAATGAACTCTGACGGGTATTACGTAATTTTATTATCACCATTTCACAAATCACTTAGTTATAATTCGACTCCTATCTATTCCCTGTCTTCTATCGGGGTTCAGCAATGATTCGTAAAAACCCGACGTGTGGCCGGTGTCAATCGTGGCGTCCCGCACATTCGCACTAACCTGAACGTGTAAGCGTGTATATTGGTTTTTAAAAAAACGCGGGAACTCTGATTTCTTGAGAACATTAGCCATGTTAATGATGACTTACATTCCCTTGCACAAGGAGTAGGTATGACAATAGTTCAAAGGGTGGGGTTCGAAGTGTGGTTCAACACTCTTTTTGGATTTCAGTCTGCACCTTTGAGCTTTTGAGACAGGCTTTTCCGGTTTATACTATCTAATACACCACAGTATTCCATATATACTCTGGAGGATTATTCGCTGTCAAAGAATGTCACGTCCAGTCACGTCCGTCAGGCGCGGGTCGGGCCCTCAAAAAAAAAAGAAAAGAATTCCGACGAATTGAGAATCTCCTCCTTTTTTGAAGTCGGTTAAAAAGATGGTCACAGCCACCCGAAAATCAAATCGGTCAAGTGCTAGTCGGAGTATGAACTCGATCATGATTGATATAGTGCATTCATAGATGTTTACAAAATAGGTAGGTATTTTTGTTTTGACCAAGATTTTGACCAGTGCTTAGTTCAATACACCACCGAACACGATAGACCATGAAAGTATGATGTCACAAGTCTATTAGGGTTGTGGGCATGCCCATCGTGCCCACAGTAAAATTATATATAAATATTTAAAAATTCGCCAAACAAAACATTCACCGAATAATGTGGGCAGTTGATTTGATGAATGCCGAACTACCGTAGCCAGAACTCGAATCAATTGCCAAACCACGACATTGGAGCCGTACTATTATTATTGGTCCATAGTATATAGACGCCTACTGTGGCATAGTAAGAGATAAAGTTACACTTACGATTACTAATAAAATTAATCTAATTTAATTCATCTAGATTAGAATTCATCTAAATCTTCCCTGTCATTGTCATCCTTAAAGTTTTTGTGATAGTTAAAGTATAAATCATTAAAAAAACGTGTTCTTTTCACAAGTGGTGGAAGTGAAACCTTCAGAAAACTATACTTCGAGAGAATGAGATGAATGTAGAGTATCAGCTAAACAACTATATAGACTACCAAGTTTATACTTTTTCACTTTCAGCAACAGGAGAAGCTTATGGTAAAATATGAAATAATAAGAAACACTGTTTTCTTATTTCTATCTCATTCTCTCACAAAATAAATCTATAGAAACGAAAAAAAGACAGACACAGTCTCTTTTTCGTTTGGAGTTTTTGAATAACAACCGTATTATAGTTGGGCCATTACAAATGTACGAACTGGGTCATAAATCATTAGCAGACCTCTCGCTCGCACTTACAGCCCTTATGGGACTGGAACATGATGCTCCAATTACTGGGCCAAAATCGGCACAGTAATTTAGACACTACATACATACATAGACAGCTAAAATTATAATTTCTTTTCGGCTTTGCCATAGTCAAGTAAAAAAGGATTTGTCGATAGTTGATATCAGGTTATTTAGAGCAAGAGGAAACAATACAAACTTAGCTACCAGCTACCTGCATCGGCAAGGCGTCCCTTTAGCGATATCGACATTTTTGTGGCATTCTCGCAGTCCTATGATTCACGTACGCACGTTCATAACGGCCCAAGTATAAAGAAGTTTCACTCCAAAAATTACTCCATTGAAACCTCGAGTTGAGCATCCAACTGTTCTTGTTTTTTTCTAGTTCTTTCTTCTTTCGCTCGTATTTTTTCTTCCAATCTCCACGGGTCTGACATTTCTTGTTGCTTGGCTTCTTCCAGTTTTTTCTTTTCCATATATTTTTTAATTAATTCTTCAGCGTATTTGGTTGGCTTGTACACCCTAGGTTTTGAAGTTTTCACGCACTCGTTAGATTCTGTGGACGTTGGTGATATCGGCTTGCTGGGCGCTTTTCTCTTAAATGTCACTGCGCCGATATATGGAGCTTTTTTTGTACTAGGCGGTTCCTTTGGACCATTTATTTTAGTAATAACGATATTTTGGTCTTTGATATTGTTTTTTGGGGTTTTGGTTATAGTTCCAGCGTTTTCGAAATTGTGTAACCATTTTTGTACTTTATCAACTGATTCTGCTATGGATGGATTGAGTGTTTCTTCAACAGCTTCAATTTTTTCTGTTAAACGTGCCTCTTCTGGACCTTTATTTGGAGAATCTTTTGTGGGATTGATCCCATCAATCGATTTTTCAATGCTAACTTTTTCTATAGTTTCTTTTCTTGGTATATTCGATTTTTCAAAGTACGCCGGCACCAGCAACTTAGGTTTTTCTTCGTCTGTCGTTGGCGGCACACAATAGAGCTTGACGAGTGACGCTATTGCCAAATTTCTTTCACGTTTAACCTTTACACAGGTTTCTTTCGATGTGGCACATATTTTAGCTTTCAAATTTTGTTTTTTAATTTCCGTCAGTTCATTTTTGTCAATAGGACGTAATATATCATCAGCCTTATCATGATTAGCCTTATCAGAGCTAGCCTTGTCATGGTTAGCCTTATCAGAGCTAGCCTTGTCATGGTTAGCCTTATCATTAACAACACTTGACTTAGGAATAAATTCTTTGACATTAGGATTAAGTTTGCTTATGGTTAATACATCTGTAGTAAGGCTCTTTTTTTCTTCGGGGGGTGTTTTTGGTTCTTCTTCAGTTAAATTTTTGACCTAAAACAATTCAAAATAATATATGTAATAAATGATGCAGTTTCAAATATAATATTTTTAAAATAAAAAAAAAATTAAAAGAATATTAGCCATGCTAATCATGACTAATACTCCCCTTTCCCCTCCAATTTAGCGTAAAGCTTGTGCCAAGAGTGGGTACGACAATAGTGCAACGGGTGGGATTTGAACCGCCGATCTTTGACAATCCAGTCCGCTCCTCAACCGTTGAGCTATCGAGGCTCTTTTAGATCAAGAATCCTTACCATCTTCAGCAATTCCCTGATGCCCGGCAGGTCGGGCTCGCCGATGAACTCGCGATCGCTCGGCCGTCTGCTCCCGCCAAGACGAGCCAGCTGCAGTTCTGCGTCTGCGCAACATTGGTACTCATTCTGAGCGCAATTAAATTTTAGAGTATTCGCATCTCTTTCTTACCAATGTACTAAGAAAGGGACAGGCACACCTAACTTAATTTAGAACTATCACACCTAGTGACTTTAGGTGCCAGTCGTGGGCATATTATTGTTTTTGTAGAGCGTACTAATACAGTCTTCAAATGTAAAATTAATGTTCTGTCCTTTTCAAGCAATATTAAAAAGAAAAAGATGCAGATATTCTTAGTTTAAGATAGAAACATCAGAATTAACGCCATCGTCAAATGTTTGAACTGTATGTATGTCCGTTCCTATGTCCGCTCTTAACTACTCAACGTAATGATCAACCCATCGCTGCGGGCTCACTAATGAGTACTGAGCATCGGTCTCTTGGCAAAATGCGGATTGGCAGACCTCGCACACCTTTGAGAACATTATGGAGAACTCTCAGGCACGCAGGTTTCCTCACGTTTTTCTTCACCGTTAAACCAAGTAATATTTAATTGCTTAAAACGCACATAACTCCGAAAAATCAGAGGTGCCCAAGATTGAACCCCCAACCTCCCGAACACAAGACCGATGTCTTGTATTTGAGAACACCCACTCATATCATCTTTTTTTTTCCTCTGGCTTTACATAGATTAGCCAATGTCAGGTTTGTACCTAAGCAAGAAAATTTCACGTACGCTAAGTAGGTGCGCAGTTTTTTCACCCATGTCATCTTTACCACTAGGGAACCACTTTTTAGGGTCCTACTTGAAGGGTCCTTGTATCGAAGGGTGACAACGGGACCCTATTACTAAGCCTCCGCTGTCCATCCATCTGTCAGCAGGCTGTATCTCATGAACCGTAATTGGTAGAGAGTTGAAATTTTCACAGAATGTATATTTCTATTGCCGCTTTTACAACAAATAATAAAGCTAAATGGTCGCCATGAAAAATTAGAAAGTGTGATTATTTGAGAATTGTACAGAACCCTTCTTGTAAGAGTCCGATTTGCACTAGATTGATTTTAATTTTTTTCACAACATTACTTTCGCTACATTAAAAATATGGTAGGTATAACTGGTATTTAACATGAAAATGATGATTTGATACCTTTCCAAAAATGCAATCACATCATTTTTATGCTGACATAAAGGAGTTGTTATTATTATAATGAACAATGATCTTGTAATATCAGATGACCCAAATTGAGAAATGCAGTAAGTATGCAGATGAAGCAGTTTTTTCTCATTACTTTGATTTATCAAAACAACACATATATTCTTATGAAATAAAATTGAAATGTCTGTCTGTAATTGCGAAAGGACTACCTCATATTACGCTCATATGGTTATTTGAACTGTATTATAACTGAATCATATGTTTTTAAAACTTTGCGCCATAAAAAATTTGGATTGAAAAATCAGAAGTTCCCACAGGATTTTTAAAAACCTAAATCCACACAGACAAACACAGCATTATCTAGTAAATTATACAATACATATAAAAGAAGAAACTGACTGACTGATTTACTAAGTACATCAACATACAGCACAAACTGCTGCGTTAGAAATGTAGGTATAGAAAATCGAAAGTTGAAAAGAAGTTGCAGGAAAAGCTAGTCTAATCTTAAGCAAATCAGCCAATAGCCCTATCATGTATGTATCATTAGTAAATACATTCGCCATAGCCATATTGTTAGGTTAATAGGTTATTATTAATTAGCTTATGTAGTTAACAAAAAAATGATAACAAATAAATTGAATGAAACATAACCTAACGAATTCACTTTTAATTGTGTACATTTATTAAAAATATAATTACCTAATGAACAAATAACTTATTTGATTCACTGATAGTATTTTTAAGTTAGTAAATAATAAAAACCGGCCAAGTGGGAGTCAGACTCGCACACTGAAGGTTCCATACTTGGGTATTTTTTCCAACATTTTGCATGATAAATCAAAAACTTTTATACATAAAAATAAATAATAAAAATCTGTTTTAGAATGTACAGGTAAAGCCCTTTCATATGATACCCCACTTGGTATAGTTATCTTACTTTGAAAATTAAAACACATTTTAATTTTTTTTAAATGATGTAACAACAAATTCAGGGTTTTCAGATTTATTCCTGTACTTGTGCTATAAGACCTACCTACCTGCCAAATTTCATGATTCTAGGTCAACGGGAAGTACCTTATAGGTTTCTTGATAGACAGACAGAGAGACAACAAAGTGATCCTACAAGGGTTCCGTTTTTCCTTTTGAGGTACGAAACCCTAACAACCGCCCAAGTGTGAGTCGGGTCTCGCTCGTTTAGGGTTCTGTACATAATTATTATTATGAAAATCATGTTTTGGGTGTATGAAATATTTCTTTTCAAGCTAGAACATTGGAATGAATTGTGAATTAAACTCTCAAAAAATGTTTGTTTGTTTTGGTCACAGCTTGCAAACTATTTTATAAATCGATGTTTTCAGTACTTGTTGTTTAAACACAGCATATAGTATATGCACTATTATGTGATTAACAGAAAGATGTGAGCAATGAGAAATCAGATGCAAAGAGTGATATTTAATATATCGTAGGGGTTCATTAGGCTTTGTTCACACCAAACGGATGGTCAGTCGATGATTGTGAGCTGTCACTGTGAGGCTCAGTGTAAACTTGAAGTCAGACTGCATTTTTCGTTCAATCTATGCTGACAATATGCTATAGCTACGTGGCCAATCTGTGTCTGCGATGCATAGTGGTGCAGTGTGTAATTGAAGCAACTATGCACAACATAATAGCATATTATCAGTTTGATGTGAATGAAAACTTGAATATGTATGCAAAAGCAGTGAACTGCATAATGTTACATCACAGTTGACGGATGTCAATACATTGTTGGTCAACCCATACTGTAGGTACTTAATTGAAGACTCGACTCAGACAAAACAAAGTGGTGACACCTGTGATAGTGAAAATCTGAAACTAACCATCATCAGGCACATTGAACGGCTGGGGCGGTGGCTGATCCCCCACCAGAATGGATCCCTCATCTAAGGCGCGCACACGGCTCCCCGTAGCCTTCCGCAGGTCCTTAAGGACGTCTTTCATGGTAAACCAACCCTGGTAGCTCATTGTTCTGCAAGATTTTCACATGTCAAATTCAAAAATATTTTCAATTTTTTATGCACTTGGGACTTAACTTAAACCATTTTACATACAAATCAAAAATAATGTTTTTTTTTTGTATGGCGCTTTGGAACAAAATATCAAATAAAGTTGCTTTTGAATTGTGTTATTACAACATAATATGAAAAGAGTAAATACAATTCAGAAGTTGACACAAGTCTACCATGGACCTATAAAGTCTACAGAAACAAGTTGATGCAGGTCTCTACTAATAATGTTTTGATTCCAGTAAACAAAACGGGAAAACTTATTCACATATTCTTATCAATAAAACCACTAAAACTATGATAAAGTAGGTTAATTAGATAATTTTACCACAAAACCAACACCAGGTTTATTTTAACAAAAATTTTAAATCACACCATACTAATAGAGAGAAGGTAGGTAAGGAAATTCTTACTCACAAGACACATCACACAAAATACCTAACACAATCACATACCTATTGAAACTCTCCTTTTAAAGGCCACTCCTTAAACTATGCCACTGTAGCCTTTGCAAGCTCTGCAAGCAATTTTTGCAATTGAAGTACGAACGAAGCACAGATCACTATATACAGTCTAAAGACAGATAGGACAGTGCAAAAGTTAATGGTTAGTTCCGTTGTAGCCGCATAGCGCTAGTGTCGCAAAAAGTGTTGGGACACAATCCGACCTTGTGTCGATGTCGATATCGATAGCATAGTGATGTCCCATGACAACGTTGAAACGGGGTACCTCTATAATTTTATTTTTTTTGCATATATTTAGGTGTAAAATAAAACAACTTATCAAATTCAGTTTTATATTTCTTGCTTCTTAATCTATACACTTTATATATTTACCAAAAGTCATCTTTGAGGATCCTTCTGAAAATAGCCTTTGCTTCTTGTTTTCTTTGATAAACATTTCTTTTATTCTTTTAATAAAATACCTGCACTTGGTTGTCAAATTGGCTGTAAAGGAATAATATTATTTTATTAATGAAAAATTAAATTATATAAACAAGAAATTATGTATGAAAAACTACATGGATTCTTAATGAGATGACTGATAGTTGGTACCTACATATTAAAATTGGTCTAATAATAATATAACCGATTGATTAAAAAATACAGCTATAAACTAAACTAAAACTAGAGGACTAGGAGGATTTTTAAAGATCCAGTGGGAAGTGTTTGATTTTTAGGGATAAAAAGTTGCCTATGTCAATTACTAGATGCAAGCTACCTCAGTACCAAATCTCATACAAATCGGCTAAGAGGATGATGGGTTTTATGGAATCCCGTGGGAACTCTTTGATTTTCTGGGATAAAACGTAGCCTATGTTGATCCCCAGAATATAGGCTAACTCTGTACCAAATTTCGTCAATATAGGTTAAACTGTTGGGCTATGAAAAGGTAGCAGACAGACAGACAGACACACTTTCGCATTTATAATATTAGTATGGAAGTATGGATAAAATCTACTGTATGGACATCAGTAGTGTTAAAGTAGTGGTTCCGTAGAGACCATCACATCAATATTTGTATTGCATATAAGACTTTAGCCATAATTAAGGCAATGTTAGCAAAGAATAAATAAAATAGTTACTAGACACAGGACAGATAATTTTGTACTAACTCACCACTTTTTTTGGATCTCTCATTTATTTATTTTTCACATTTTATCCTATTTTTAAACAATAAAATAACAAAAACAACAGAAAAAATAACAGAAACACAGAAAGAACAAAAAATAAAATAACATCAACAACAAAATCAATAAATAACAGAAACAAAAGAGAAATAAATAACATAAACAACAAAAAACTAAAATAACGGAAAAAAAAAACATTGAATAAAAATATGATAAAATGGATCCCACTGGCAACAGGGTGGGTTGGACCCAAGCCGCCAGTGGTCAGGGCTCCAGAGTGAGGAACCTCCTCACAATGCGTGCCGTCTCAAGAACCACTGCCTTCTGTATCTTACCCTTGATCCAACAGTTAAGCGACAGTTTCTTAAGATGTTGGTCGAAACTGTTCGCAATAAGACCGTTGACTGATACAACTATCGGTACAATAATCGCTGAGTCAACACTCCACATGGCGGTAATCTCGTGGGCCAGGTCCAAGTATTTCGATACTTTTTCCTTTTCTGCTTTCACTAGATTATCATCATGTGGAATAGTGACATCAACAATCATTGCTCGACGCGCTGATCGGTCAACTAGCACTATATCAGGTCTATTGGCTACAATATACCTGTCAGTGATAACCGACCGATCCCAGTAAAGCAGGGCACTGCTATTTTCAAGAACTGACATTGGGTCGTACCTATAGTACGGCACCTCAGTATCTACAAGGCCATACTGAAGAGCAAGTTGTTGATGGATTATCTTGGCTACTTGATTATGTCTGTGCAAGTATTCGCCGTTAGCAAGATAAGAACAACCGGAAACAATATGTCTGAGGGATTCCCCAGGAAGATGGCACGCACGACAAATGTCAAGTGTTCCATCTTTCATTATATGTTTCCGGTAATTATTAGTCTTAATAACTTCGTCCATAATTGCACAGACAAAACCTTCGGTTTCCCCAAAGAGGTCCCCAAACTGTAGCCAGGATACAGAGGCTATGGAATCTACATCCGGCCTAGTTAAGGCCTTGTAGAATCTTCCATGCAACTCCTTACTCCTCCATACAGCTATGCGATCCGAAGTGCTAAGCACTATGGGCTTACGCCAGTTATTTTTGCCTAAGGAAAGCGGAGTAAGACCTTTATCAACTGCAACTACATCCCTATGTATTCCCACATTTACTTTGAGAAAATAATCTCTGAGATTGCATACCTCACGATTATGAAGGTTCTTGGCATTTAAAAAACCACGCCCTCCACACTTGCGTGGGATATACAATCTCATAACAGATGAACGTGGATGATGCATACGATATGTAGTCAACAATTTTCGGATCCTTCGATCCAAGGTATCCAGTTCGGTTTGAGTCCATTTTAGAATGCCAAAAGTGTATATAAGTAAAGGCATAACCCAGCCATTAAAGGCACGCACTTTGTTGCCACCAGATAAAAGACTATTGAGAACTTTTTTTAGGCGGCCAAAGAAACGCTCCTCCACTGCCTGTTTCATAGTCCTCACTTCTATACCAAGTGCTTCTGACATTCCAAGATATTTATATGTTTCACCTTCACAGAGAGATCTAAGAATCAAAGTTTCTGAAAGAACTAAATTCTCAGAGTTCACAACCCTACCTCGCTCTATATTGATAATCGCACACTTGTCAACACCAAATTCCATCCCTATGTTATTGCTAAAGTTCTGAGTAATCTTTAGCAATTTCACAAGGTCTGTTCGTTTAGATGCATACAGTTTGAGATCATCCATATAAAGTAAGTGAGATATGACCTCACCCCCCTTGCGAAGACGATAGCCTAACCCTGAGTCCTTCAGTAGTGTACTGAGAGGATTCAGTGCCAAGCAAAACCATAAAGGGCTCAAACTGTCCCCCTGGAAAATTCCCCGCTTAATCCTTATCGGTTCAGCTGATTCAAAAAACTCATCACCACCTGGTTGACGAAGGACTGTCATCCACTGACTCATACATGAGTCGAGGAAAGAACATAGAGTTGCATCGACCTTATACAACCTCATGATCTCCATGAGCCACGTGTGAGGCACTGAATCATAGGCCTTCTTGTAGTCAATCCAAGCAGCCACTAGATTTTTTCTATTTCGCCGAACCTGTTGGCAAATAGCAGTGTCAATGAGGAGTAGTTCCTTTGTACCGCGTGCCCTAGCCTTACATCCATTCTGAACCTGGGCCAAAATATTATTTGCATTAATATGCATAGTTATTTTTGTACTAATTATTATTATTGTACTTTGAGTGGATACTGTTGAATCTTCTGAATGTTGAACTCTGTTGATCTGAAGTTGGTTGTAAAGCATAATAAAATTGTGATCACTGAAATCATGTTCAGCTGAAAAAAGAATTTTACACAGTTTATTCACATGAAATATGGTATGAAAGCACAAAGTAAAAACTATGTTAGGGAATACCTAGTGCTTAATACATCTTTAACATGAAATCAACTTACCTAATGAGCTCACGAATTCCGTGAAGTATTTTCCTTTTCAGTAAACAAGTAGAGATAACCATGCGTACGTCGGGTACCCATACCACCCCATACTGTCGAACTGATGTCTATCGAAGTGCTTCTGGCATACGTGTCTGTTCAACAATTGAGCCTTCGGCAAAGCACTGAGTCCTATATTTACAGGAATTAATTGGGATCACCACAATTCCCATAATTTATTAACCTTTGGAGACAACAACAATAAACAATATGGCTTCCCAGTATATATACCACAGAGCAAGGTACATACTACTCTCTAACGAGAGAATAGTATGCCACAGAGTCTATGTATATGGCCATCGACTAGAAAAAAGAATATGGCTGCAGCTTGTTGCGATACTAGCGCTTTGCGGCTAAGAAAGAACTAAAGGTGTCACGGGCCTGGAACGAAGCCGCGCGTCGCGCACATGTGAATATGAATAAATACAAGTGTAAATTAAAAATTTTCAACACCCCCGACGACAAATCATTTTCAAATAAATAATTATATATATCTAGGCAACGTCCATCTTGACAGCTTGACATTTGTCAATTGACACTTGAATATTATGAACCTAAGGGTTATCTAACCTTCTTTTCTACAAGAAAACTAGAAAGTAGCTGATAACTTTTAAACGGCTGAACCAATTTTTTTGGATTATAGCTAAGAACACTCTCGATCAAGCCACCTTTCAAACAAAAAAAAGTAAATTAAAATCGGTTCATTCGTTTAGGCGCTACGATGCCACAGACAGATACACAGATACACAGACACACAGATACACAGATACACACGTCAAACTTATAACACCCCTCTTTTTGGGTCGGGGGTTAAAAATTAATAATTAACAAAACCAAGACAAAACCCAACCCCCACCACCAACCAACGAACGTCCTTAAAGCCCGTCTACACGATCGAAAGCAATCACCAACAGCTGAGGTCACCTTGGTTGAGTTGATGTTAAAATCAACCATGTAGAGTAGATTGAAGTCATTTTTTGGTTGGTCAAATAAACGACCTTCAACCACCTTGGTTATATAAGTGCATCCCTTGCTATCAAGAGCAAATAGATGGCATTGAGTCAAACAACGATCATGTGGATACCTGTTTGCCCATTCGGCGCGCCATTTGGATCTCGTCAACCTTCCTTGATTCCTTGTCTTTGTTTTTCTTCTACACTTTTAAAATTTATAATAGACGTTAATGCATTGCCAATTTTTTGAAATTTTGAAAGATTAGGGTGTCATGTCATTGCGTAAATCAACTCCATTAGTAGTAGGTATACACTGACAAATTGATCCAACCGCACTACCATGCAGACTGAAATACAATTTGGTTGATGCATCCAAGGTGACCTTTGTTGGGGGTTGGTTCAGATCGTGTAATCACCCTTTTATGGCTAGAGCCTAGAACTGTGTAATTTGTAGTCTGATTGGTTGATGCTCACTTACTATTGGCTACAATGTGTTGTTGCAACAAGAATGCCATAAAGTCAACCAATCAGAGATGATTGCGATCGTGACATTGTAGCTGTCATGTCATTCTATGATTCTACCATATGATTCGTGGTCTGTGATAGATAGTAGGATTCTACCATATAACATACCATAATTTGTGATTCCAAAAACCAATGGTTTTCAAAACAAAAATATTTTAATAAAAACACAAAAAAATAAAGAAAATTGGAAGTATTCAATTGTATTCAATACAATGGGAGATGAAAAGCAACCGGATGAAATTTCGCAAACAGAGTCAGACACTCCAAAAGAAGTTGACCAGAAAGAAAATGGTGATAACATTAAATCTGACAAAGTTAAAGGTAATTTGTTGTACTTATATATATGTATATATTAGTATATTAATTATTATTCTTCTATATTGTTACTCGGTACCTTACCACCGAAAAGCTCGTGGCATAACCTTAAGACCAAATTGAGAGAGATTTAAAATATTATAAATATAAAAACAATAAATAGGTTGCTTTATTCATGTATATTCCCTCTTTATTATACTTAGATTGAAAAAAAATAGATAAAATCCTAATTTATGTGGATTTTGCATTTGAAGAATGTTGCATATGTAATAATCTGACCTACAAGACACTTCAAATGAAATATGGGGGGTGTTGGTGGGGACTTTTCTCCCCATTGTCCTTTGTGGTATTCATAATGCAAAGGCTCATTTTATTTTTTCAGTTGACATTTTACTAAAAGCAACTGGTAATGCTCCTATAATGAAGAAAAAGAAGTGGGCTGTTGATGCGGAAAAGCCGATTGGCTGGATAATGGAGTTTGTCAAGAAATATCTCAAGTTGGAACCTGAAGAGAAACTGGTATGTGATGGCTTGAGAATTTTCTAAAATTATTTTGTAGTTTAAGATCTTATCTGATAATGTAAACATCTATCTTAATGCTAACTATGGTGAAATTAAAAATAACACACCCAACAAATATAAAAGAAGCAATTGAATGTAAAACAACTAGACATTGTGTGAGTTTCACGGTGGAAAGTGGAAACTATTGAGCGGTTAAGTGATTTTTGATGTGACAATCTTAGCCAATGTCATTTTATCTAAAAATGATGTCACATTCAAGTAAGAGACCACAATAAAATTGTTATGTGTTAAAATACTTGAACTGAAATAATAATTTATTTCTCTCATTTATTGATGGATTTAAAAAAAAATCTGATTTGTTAGTTTTGATCTATATTTTAATGACTATTGTGTTAAATACATAATATAATATGATGTTAACAATATCATGAAACTTGTCCATTGTTATTGTTACAAAGTGTTAGTCATAACTTCTATGCTAGCCCCTCTGCTCTGTTCATAGTTGAAACAGTGATATTGACAAAAATTGACTTGTTAAATTTATCTCTTTACAGTTTCTCTATGTGAATCAAACCTTTGCACCATCACCAGATCAAATAATCAAGAATTTGTACGAATGCTTTGGCACAGACGGCAAACTGGTGCTACATTACTGCAAGAGTCAGGCTTGGGGCTGATTGTGATGATTACTTCATAGAGTCATAATTTAAGAGGCTGTAATATTGCCATTTTCATTTTTTTTACAAGTACCTACTTTACAAGTTTTTTATCAAACTTCTGTCAAAACTTGTGTTTTTGAAGTAAACAAGTCTAAATTAAAAATTTATAACACCCCCGACAAGTGAAGGTTACAGTAACTAGGAAAGAGCTGATAACTTTCAAACGGCTGAACCGATTTTCTTGAAATCGGTTCATTAGTTTAGGCGCTACGATGCCACAGACATACACACGTCAAACTTATAACACCCCTCTTTTTGGGTAGGGGGTTAGTAAAAAATCGGTCACATGCGAGTCAGACTGGTACATGAAGGGTTGCATACCATTGTAAAAGAAAACTTTTTTTAATATTTGTTGTTATAGTGGCAATAGAAATACAAATTCTGTGACAATTTCAACTCTACCTATTATGAGTATAGATTGCTACGGCTATACTCACGTATTTAGACAACGTAAGCCCAATCAGAATCGCTCGCTTGCTCAAGCTGAGTTCCTATGAAAAAGGACCCTGGATGGGTTCAAAACCAGTCGGGCTTACGTCGACTAAATACATGAGAAAAGCCTTAACAATCTATACTTATAATAAGAATCACTCACGATAATGCTAAAACCTAAAACCTACCTATTAATGGTTCACAAGTTACAGCCCGCCGCTGACAGACGGATGGACAGTGGAGGCCTATTAATAGGGTCCCGTTAATACCCTTTGAGTAGGGAACCCTAAAAATGTGACTATGCTTAGGATTTTTAAGACTACTTAATATATAAGGACAAAATGTGTAAATAAAAGCATATTTATCGAAAAGATTTTTATTTCTTTATAAATAATTATAAAAATACAAATAATATTATGAATACAATAATAGGGATGGTGCCTAGTTGCCTACTAGTCAAATCAGTAACTTTTTTCAAACGTCAAAACACTCGCTTATGCCTCAATTACTATACGAGAGCTTTTTTAAGAGGGCTCTCTCCGTCACTCGTTTCATACAATCGTAGTTCCAATTTCATTTGAATATTAAGCAACCAAAGTCCATGAAATTTTGCAGACATATTCTAGAAACTAATATCTATGTCTGTGGTTTTCCAGATTTCTGTTAAAATATTCAGTTTCAAAGTTACGCGGTCTTAAAAATTTACATACAAATCTTTGAGCCCCTGTAATTTTAAAACTACATATTTTAGAAAAATCTAAGACACCACAGACACAGATATTAGTTTCTAGAATATGTCTGCAAAATTTCATGGACTTTGGTTGCTTAATATTCAAATGAAATTGGAACTACGATTGTATGAAACGAGTGACGGAGAGAGCCCTGTTAACATTCTTTAAAAAAGCGTCCAAATAGATCAAATGTATTTCCAAGTATACATTCACACTACACATATATTTGGGAATACATTTGTTCTATTTGAACTTTGGACGCTTTTTTAATGGAGGATAAAAAGCTCTCGTGTAAATGAGGCCTTAGTATGGGAGCTTGAATGAAATACATAGATGTGACGTCATGGCTTCGTCTTTTCATCCTACTTTTTTAGTCAATTCGATATCTTAAAATGGTTGGCAAACTTAAAACTAACAGAGGACGTGGATTTTACGAATTTTGGAAGACTATTTAATAATTACTAAGAAATAATTTATGAGTATTTACTGATCTTAATTTATTTTTGACATAGGCACCATCCCAATAATTATTTATTATTATTATTGACTTCTTGTGCTTGTTGGAGGACAATGTTACTTCTTGTCACCACTGCTGTTGATGAAGTCCTTGCTTGTTGTCCTTGTAGGTAGATTATCTGAAAACAGCACAGTCCTATTAATTTACTATAAAAGTCCATATCAATTTTATAGAGAAAGAGCCTGTGAAGGTCAGATCATCGTTATTTTATAAAAGCTGAAAGTTTCTCTGCGTATTGTCCCTAACACAGGGAGGAATGATCAGCGACTATGAAGTTTGGATCATGGTGGCTTTGGAAAATAATGTTTATTATTTTGTTCAGACACAAGTTAGCCCTTGACTGCAATCTCACCTGGTGGTATGTGACGATGCAGTCTAAGATGAAAGGGGACAAACCTGGAAGGAGTATGGCAGTTTTCATTAAACCCATATTCCTTTGGTTTCTATACGGCATCGTGCCGGAACGCTAAATCGCTTGGCGGTACGGTTTTGTCGGTAGCCTGGTAACTAGCCACGGCCGAAGCCTCCCCCAGACTAGACCAAGACAAATCCCTGCCGGGAATCGGACCCGGGACCTCCCACTAATAACACAGAAGATAACAGGTAACAAAGACGTAAGTATAATCCACGCGGGCATCGTATCCACGGATAGAATTTAGTATAGGATATGTAATCTCGAGATTACGTAACAGACAGAATCCTGAATTCTCTCAGTGGATAGATATGTATATAAAAGATCTAGGTTAGTACTCACCTGGTGGTCTGCAGCATTTGGCACCTGCGCCGGTTTTGTGCGTGCTCTTCTTGGAGCTGTCGGATTGTTTGGACTTGGCGGAGTCGCAGGGACAGCAGGAGTGGACGCTGCTACGCGTTGTATCCATGGCTTCTATTTTTTCCACCTAGTGGGACAGTACGACGTTTTTAACGTTTTGGTATTATATGGCGTCCAGAACTTCCAACGCTGCGCTTTCCGGTGAGCGAGGACGTCATTCTGCAGTGCCCGGCAGGAAATACTTTAGAAAGAGATAACGGTTTCGCAGAGCGTTGTCTCTGTCTGTTATGAGTGACAGAGACACAATGAACTCAGTCTCCCAACTCTTCAATCCTGATGATGCAGAGTACAGTGCTCCTAAACCATGACGATTCAGGAACTGTTAATGGCTTTGGAAGCCGATTAGATATTTGGAAACAGTAAAACGACCTGGTAACCATGTTTTGAAGGAAATCTTGAAGATTGTAGATATAAGTAGGGTTCTAACTTCTAGGTATAGATGTAAGTACCTTAGAAGGCGCGGCAGGTAACTTGTTAGGCCTGTCCCCGCCCGCCTTCTGCGTCGCCTTGTCGTCCAGTGGCAGCCTCAGTTCCTCTTGCAATGTTTTAGGCGATTCCGCTACGCTTTTGCGCCCTGAAGGCGGCTGGTCACTTTGCAGATACATCTGTGCAACAAAAAAAAATTAGGTATGTTTGATGATTTTTCTTAACGCTAAAGTTTCGTTAATTTTCCGAAATAGAACAAAAAACTGAATTCTGGAAACGTTAAGCTATACTAATATTATAAATGCGAAAGTGTGTCTGTCTGTCTGTCTGCTACCTTTTCACGGCCCAACAGTTTAACCGATTTTGACGAAATTTGGCACCAGGTACAGAGGTAGGTTATATTCCAGGGAAGATAGGCTACTTTTTATCCCGGAAAATCAAAGGATTACGATGCAGAATGAGAGTACTTATGCACTCTATACTCGCTTGCTTCTTACCTTCTTGCAACTATGTATTGTCTTATTCTCTACTGTCTATGCTCTTTTGGTAGGAGGCACGGTATTTGTATTGGAACTTGAAGCAATGTCTGTTAAAGAAGTGTCAACTTTCGTGACGGCTGTCAGGTGTCACCTCTGGCATCTTCCATATGATGATGGAGCCCGCGGCGCAGCTGCTGACAATGTGCTTGGCGTTAGGGCTGAACCGCACGCACGTCACCGCGCCCGCGTGCCCGAGACCCATGTGCGTGTATATGCCTTCCTGGTACTTCCATAGCTGAAACAGAACAAAAAAGGCCTTTGAAGAGTTTCTTTAAGCGCGATTTAATGAGACTGATCTTTTTTTGGATGGAAGTAGCCTTGAAATGTCATTGCTGCTGAAAATGAACACTCCTCTTGCCTATACCAATAGTACAACCAAGAATCCCAACCCTATTTACAAAAATTTGAACACCAACAATTCTTTGATTTTCTTGATTTCACAGTCACACGAAATCATTTGGAAGTCAAAGCTACATTAGCCTTGAAAAAGCTTTTGGAGCGCTTACGGGAGCAAAGCACTTTGCGCCCGATCATAGGCGACTAGCAGATTCTTGAAACTTGCATAGGTATAGGTATAGCCTTCTGGGATTATACTTCGTTAGCGTTATTCAGACTTCATAGTGAGTGCCTTTGAAGATATTTTATGTGCCTTTTGGTGCCATCTAGTGAGGTCGTTGTGAATTACATACCATCAGTTAACAGATCGAGAAGACACCACACCAAAGGGTCTCTCAGACCGGTTGGTGGTGCTAATATTTACCTTAACCATCTGATCGTTGCCCCCAGTTACAAAGAGCCGTCCGTCTTGCGTTATATGGAGACCGTTTATCGCTCCTAGTTTGCTGGCTTCTAGCTGAAAAACAAAGAACGGAAACCGAATTATGTCAGGAACAGATAGGCCAACATCACCAATAATTTTTATTGACTCTTAGGCCCGCAGGTAGATTCCCGAAAACCTACATCAATCAATATTATCATCGCAATTGTTGTGATTGGCTGAATTAATGGTATTCTTGTAACAATGCAGTGTAGCCAATAGTGAGCGAGCGTCAACCAATCAGAGGTGATTGCGATCGTGACATTGTAGCTGTCATTTTACTGCAATCAAGCACCTCTGCACACGGCGTGAAGTTTAACCAGTTATTTGTTTAAGAAATCGCTGGCTAGACGCTTGGTTACAAGCTCTTGAAAAGGTTTAGTAGTGGGCATATACAGGCTGATAGATTGGGTTAGAAAAGATACCTAAGTTTTCCTCTTCCATTCCATCAGCCTGTATGCGTCCAATGCTGGATATAGGTCTTTCCAAGAGCACAGCATCAAACACGGTCCTCCGCCTTCCTCATCTACCCGCTCCCCGCCACCTTCTTCAGGTCATCGGTCCAACAGTGGAAGTCGTCCCACACTGCGCTTACCGTTGCGCGGTCTCCACTCCAGAACACGTCTGCCCCAACGGCCGTCGGTTCTACGACAGATATAACCTGCCAATTGCCACTTCAGCTTGCTAATCCTTTGAGCTATGTCGGTCGATTGTTATTCTGCGAATTTCCTAGTTCCGGATTTTATGCCTGAGTGTAATACCCAACATACCTCGCTCCATAGCGCACTGAGCGATTTTTAGTTTGTGGATGAGGCCAATTGTCAGTGTCCATGTGCACGTTTCTGCTCCATACGTCATCACACGTAGGACTCACTCCTTAGTCTTAAGGCTAACTCTTAGGGTTAACGAATCCATTGTCCTAAACTTCTACCGGTGTAATATGGAGTAGTAGTCACCTCTCTAGCGAGATTCCCGCTGCCCGCCTCCCAGTAGGCGACGCGTCGGTCGGTGCCGCCCGTGAGCAGCTGGCAGCCGAGCGGCTCGAAACACACGCACATGAACAGCGTGTTTGCGTACATCACTTGACGCCGGGACAGCGAACTATGGACATCATACGTAAAAAACCGGCCAAGTGCGAGTCGCACTCGCGCACCGAGGGTTCCATACCTACTGGGGGTTTTCCGACATTTTACACGTTAAATCAAAAACCATCACGCATAAAAATAAATAAAAATCTGTTTTAGAATAACAGAATAGAAACAGGTAAAAGCCTTTTCATATGACACCCCCCTTGGTATAGTTATCTTACTTTGAAAAGTGAAAATACTACTTAGTTATTTGTTCATTAACACATACATTCTTTTGTGATGTAACCACACATTCAAGGTTTTCAGATTATTTTCTTTACTTGTGCTATAAGACCTGCCTACCCGCCTTTATGACTCGAGGTCAACAGGAAGTACCCTATAGGTTTTCTTGACGGACAGACAGACAACAAAGTGATCCTAGGGGTTCCATTTTTCCTTTTGAGGTAAGGAACCGTAATCATATATCATGTGCGAAGCTATAATATATCTGTCTAGTTAGTACGTACATCAAATCCCATATGATACAAGAGCCGTCAGTCCCCGCGCTGACCGCCTCAGTGTCGTTGGGCGACACTTGTATGGCGGAGACTGGGCTCTTGTGCTCCTTCAGGACTTTCTTCAGGCTCTGACACTGCGGCTTTATGTCCCACACGCGGACCTTGCGAGAGATATCATTTCCATTAGAGAGACAGCCCTTTGTTATTTTATAAAATCTGATAGTTTCTCAGCGTATTGTCCCCAACACAGGGAGGTAACGATCAGCGCGTAGTATGAAGTTTGGATTATGGTGGCTTTGGAAGATAAAAGGCAATAAAGGTGTAAAAAAATCTTGCGTTAAAGTATAAAGTCTAATCACGCTTCACACTAATATTATAAAGGCGAAAGTTTGTGTGTATGTGTGCGTGCGTGTATGTGTGTATGTTTGTTACTCCTTCACGCAAAAACCACTGAACGGATTTGGCTGAAATTCGTAATGGAGATAGGTAATATCCTGGATTAGCACATAGGCTACTTTTCATTCCGGAGAATCAAAGAGTTCCCACGGGATTTCGAAAATCTAAATCCACGCGGACGAAGTCGCCGGCGTCAGCTAGTGTTTCTATATTTTCTTCGAAATAGTAGATAAATTAGAAATCGCGTCGTTGATCGTCGTTGGGGACAACATGCAGAGAAACTCTCAGCTTTTATAAAATGACGAAAGTCTGGTACGTGTTAGCTCTTAGTCCATATTCTACTCTTCATTCACTTATGGCGCTATAACTGTAATGGAAACATACAAGTGCCATGGTTCGTAATATTTCAAAATCGCTTAGCCAGCTGTGAGCTTTATTAGATAGAATATTTGCTGAATGCCGATGCCCGTGACTTCATCCGCGTGGATTTAGGTTTTGAAATCCCGTGGGAACTCATTGATTTTCCGGGATAATCTATCTCCATTCCAAATTGCAGCCAAATCCGACCAGTAGTTTTTGCGTGTTTGCAAACAATCTTTCGCCTTTATAATATTAGTGTGATTCATTTATGCGTACCTGTCCTTCACATCCTCCCGATATGAGCGTACGTCCGTCTTTAGTCATGTCGAGTGCAGAAGTGCCCTTATTGTGCGTGTTGTAGATGCAGTATATCAGTCGACCCGTGAGAGGGGTGAAGGCGCGAATGTTTCCGTCGTTCCAACCTGTATACAAAAGGTTCATAATTCAAACTAATTAAAAAAAAGAACTAGGTTCATAGAATATGGCGATGACCAGTCAGATATTTATTTATTTTAGATCTACTTAATTGGAACGACAGTGCCACTTACCCACTTACCGGGTGGGGCTACAGACATGCCATTGACCAACGTTAACGTTTGTATTGCATCCATCAATGACATGGATTTGACTCGCTCCAGCAATGAGCGGGTCGCAATTGCTTGTATAGTATAGAATATTATTGTAAATTGAACAATTGAAAAGAGCAACCGCCGAGTTTCTTGCTGGTTCTTCTCGGTAGGAACGGCATTCCGAACCAGTGGTAAATTATTTGACGATTCAAAAGCACTTGTAAAATCTATTCTATTCTATTCTATTATACCTACGCATATAGTTCCAGTACGATGCCGGGTAGAAACCTAAGGGGTATGTGTTTAATAAAAGCTGCCAGTGTAGCTCGCTTCCATTTTTGACTGCATCATCACTTACCACCAAGTGAGATTGCAGTCCGCTACGCTCCACCCTAGACCTTATCATTGCTTTTGTAAGCATGATTGTCGTCAAGAGCAATAAAACAAAGTCATGTTCCGTTCATACTACATGACGCATGACTACATGACAAGGCAAAACTCACCAGAGACAATAGACTTCCCATCGGCCGAAAACAATACTGCCGAGCAGGAAAAGTTGGGCACCACGATCCGTAACAGCTCCTGAGCAGTTTCCACGCACCACACTCGCACGTCGCCGCCGCCCGCCGTCGCGAAAACTCCTGACATACCTCTGCGAACAAACAATACGATACAAAACGATTCGCCCCATATAACCATGTTACCATGGCTAGTGGTAGTTTGTCCTCCTTATATGCTTCCTGAGTAGGACTCACCAGTAGAGTAACACGCAGAGTGAAGAGAGAATGGGGCGAAAATGTTGACACTGACAGTTAAAGAATAGACTAGCGCTTGGCTACAATCAACCCGCTGCTCATGTGATGACGCAGTGTAAGATGGAACACGCTTGCCTAGAAGATTCCTCTTACTTGAAGGTATCCATATTCAAAGTGGAAGGGAAAACTGATGCCGTAAGGCTGGAAGGTGCTGGAGTGGCCACTTCACACTGGAGAGGGAGCGTAAGTAGACCCACCACTAGGATCTGATATCTACAAGACTACTCGCTTGGTCTATCCACGTAGGGGTCTCCTAATGCTGCGTTTTCGGAAGTGAAATCATCATTCAAACCTCGATAGCTCAACAGGTTGAGGAGCGGACTGAATACCGAAAGGTCGGCGGTTCAGACGCCACTATTGTCGTACCCACTCCTAGCATAAGCTTTACGCTTAATTGGAGGGGAAAGGGGAGTATTAGAAGACAAATGCTCAAGTCTTACCTCGGGAAAGCGATATCGTTAATGGCGCAGCGGTGGCAAGTGACCACAAGTATGGGGTCGAACGTTGCTACATTGATGGCGTATATCTCGCTGGTGCGCGTGCCGGCTAAGAGCAGCCTCTTATCGCCTTGCAGTGCGGGCGACACCATGAGCTCCAATGAGGTTATACTGCCCATTAGTTTAGTGCTTTTTAACTGTAACAATGAACATGTAAATATTGAATAAATAAATCATTCATCATTCTTAAGTTTTCATAGACCTCAAAGATGAAATACCAAATAGTAAGAAAATACTTTTGACACAGACAAAATGGAGGGGCATACCAAATTATAATTGAGAGCATCAACTAAAGTTCAAAGTGTTGAGTCTGCCAAACTTAAAGATTTTTAAAAGTAAGCTAAGTTAACTTAATAATTCCTTAAACACTTGTGACTATTAATCGAAAGAGTTATTCCCTCACCGCTCTAAAATGTGGTCTATTCGGATCCAATATCTTGCCCTTGGGAAACTCCCCCTTCCAGTTGATTTCGTCCAAGATGTCCACCGTGCCGTCCCCAGCGCCCACGATCAAACAACCGTCTGACATTATAAGTATAGCTTCTATACCTGAAATACGAAGTTTGTATTTACAGTATAGTAGTAACCTAACCCGTATCAATCAGCCGGTCTAGTGCGAGTCAGATTCTAGCAGTGAGGGTTCCGTACTCGGGCTTTTTCCGACATTTTGAACGATAAACCAATAACGATTATGCATAAAAATAAATAAAACTCTGTTTAAGAATGTATAGGTAAAGCCCTTTCATATGATACTCCACTTGGTATAGTAATCTAACTTTGAAAGTTGAAAATACTAATTGTTTGTTCATGAGTACATTTTAATTTTATCTTCTGATGTAATCACAATTTCACGGTTTTTGGATTTTTCTCCTTATGTGTGCTATAAGATCTATCTACCTACCAAACAAGATTCTATAGGTCAACGGGTAGTAACTCTATAGGTTTGTTGACAGACACGACAGACAGACAGACAGACAACGAAGTGATCCTATAAGGATTTCTTTTTGAGGTGCGGATCCCTAAAAAATGCAATAATTTACTAATAAGTTTTGATCTAAGTATATTTTAATTCCATATCATGAAACTACTTCATTTTACATACATTGGAAAGTGAGAATTTTCAATAAGTGTCCTTTACAATAACTAAGTAATTATTTTCCTTTGCCAGGTAAATGATACCTTGGCTGTAACAGACGGAGTCAGGGCGTTTTCCTTTCCTCCAGGGCCCGCACTTGGCGAGACAGCCAAGCAGCGCGGGCTTACAGTTCGCCACACTGGCATTAGGGTCCGACGGGTAGTTGATAGAAAACTTTATCATGTCGCCCGAACTGAAAATAACAATTTAAACTAAGTACTTATACATTTAAAATTAAAAAATTAATCGTTCTTTAATGTGTTACAAGCTGTCGTATGTATAAAAAGAAAGGGTAACTACTGACTGCGTATCAACAAGCGCAGTGTGGGACGACCTCCAGCTCGCTGGACTGACGACCTTAAGAAGATAGCGGGAAGTGGGTGGATAAGGAAGGCGGAGGACCGTATTTGGTGGCGCACTCTTGGGAAGGCCTATGTCCAGCAGTGGACGCAAACAGGCTGATTGATTGATTGACACTGCTGACTGATCTATCAACGCACAACTAATGGACGGATGCGACTGAAATTAAGCACGCAGATATCTAATACTAGCTGATGCCCGCAGCTACGCCCGCGTGAATTTAGGTTTTTAGAAATCCCGTGGGAACTCTTTAATTTTCCGGGATAAAAAGTAGCCTATGTGCTAATCCAGGATATTATCTATCTCCATTCCAAATTTCAGCCAAATCCGTGCAGTAGTTTTTGCGTGAAGGAGTAACAAACATACACACACACACACACACATACAAACAAACTTTCGCCTTTATAATATTAGTGTGAAGTGTGATAGCTGATGCCCGCAGCTACGCCCGCGTGAATTTAGGTTTTTAGAAATCCCGTGGGAACTCTTTAATTTTCCGGGATAAAAAGTAGCCTATGTGCTAATCCAGGATATTATCTATCTCCATTCCAAATTTCAGCCAAATCCGTGCAGTAGTTTTTGCGTGAAGGAGTAACAAACATACACACACACACACACACATACAAACAAACTTTCGCCTTTATAATATTAGTGTGAAGTGTGATAGCTGATGCCCGCAGCTACGCCCGCGTGAATTTAGGTTTTTAGAAATCCCGTGGGAACTCTTTAATTTTCCGGGATAAAAAGTAGCCTATGTGCTAATCCAGGATATTATCTATCTCCATTCCAAATTTCAGCCAAATCCGTGCAGTAGTTTTTGCGTGAAGGAGTAACAAACATACACACACACACACACACACACACACACACATACAAACTTTCGCCTTTATAATATTAGTGTGATAATGTAGACATCCGCTAAGGATTTTTGAAAATTCAACTACAAATGGGATCAAATAGGGAGTTGAAAGTGTAGTCCACGCAGACGAAGTCACGGGCATAGGCTGGTGTTGTATACGCGACGCAGAGTAAAGAGAACATATTTCTAAGAGTGTACACAGGAACTTTTCGATCTTGTTTGACCTTCACTATTTTACCACCGAACCGCAAGACGTCGGGCAAGTTTCCATCCTTATGTCGTTAACATTCCATCTACACGCACAAAACGTTTTGCATTATCAATCCTTATACATATGGCTAAGGTTTGGAATACTCTTCCGCGATCTGTGTTTCCTACCAATTACAATCCGGGTGTCTTTAAAACAAGAGTGAATAGGCGTGGGTAAACGCGTCCCATCTTAGACCACATCTGATTGTGGTCAAGCGCTTGCCAATAATGAATAAAAAAAAAACTAACGTGGTACCAGCGTAGCCAAACGCATCGTCCCTGCTGACCGCTATGCAGCGCACGCAGCGCCGCAGCTTGCCGAGCGTGACGTCCACTACGTCGAGGTTTTTGCTCTCCGCCCGAATGTTCCACACGCGAAGGTTCGCTGGAATTAAAGGTTGGTTTAAAGGAAGGATCGAGTAGGACTCTAAGGCTGCTTTTCCACCAGATATAGTGTTATGTAGCTATGCTGTGAGGAGGTCGAAGCTAAGCTAAGATGTGCTATGAAGATGCGCCGTCGCGAGGGAAGTAGGTAGCTGTGCGAGGTAAATGCACGAACTGATGCATAAATTGATGCCTTGCGACATCCCACCACAACACTTTAACTACCTACTTACATTCGCTAGCGTTTGAGGCCTTCGACTCTATCAAAACCTGCGCTATTATGAATTCACTGCAACGATGCCAAGTCAACTGGCATTATAGGTGTTTATTAGTATTTAAGTACTTTGCACGGCAACGCCTCGATGATCATTCAAGTCCAAGACCAGCAAACTAATCTAATCCCTATATTGTATAGTATGGAGTGAAAAAGACGCTCAGCAGGCTCTGAAGTGGGCTATGTTGGGTCTCTTTGTGGTTCAATTCCACAACGAGAAAAACTTTTCAAGAAACAAACAACCTAGCCTAGAGGATGCTGCTGAGGATGAACAAGCTGAAGCGGGAGTAGGCAGGCCATGCCTGTCACAAAACCGATGGGCGTTGGGACATAGACGCGTTCCGATCTCCAAGCCGCTGGACCGACATCCACAGCACCACGCAGCCGTCGTCGCGCCCGCCCAGCGATACCATGTAGCGCTCGTCTGATGAACAACAACAGACTGATGGATGGATGACTCACAGTCGCCGCCAGTGACGAAGGAGTTGCCCCTCAGGCTGAGCGGCGTCAGCGTCATGGCGTCGCCGGTGGTCTGGCGCGCCGCGGCGGCGGTGCCGGTGGCGGAGCCCGCGCTGCAGTCCCACAGCACCACGCAGCCGTCGTCGCGCCCGCCCAGCGATACCATGTAGCGCTCGTCTGATGAAAACGCTAGGGCTTCTACACGCACCTTGAAACGTGAGGAAATATTGGTTTGTAACGCAGACATATTTTTTAAATACAAAGAATCAAAAGCTTAGTTTGCTATAATCCGCTAAAAACGGCGA
This sequence comes from Maniola jurtina, assembly GCF_905333055.1. Classification (NCBI taxonomy): domain Eukaryota; kingdom Metazoa; phylum Arthropoda; class Insecta; order Lepidoptera; family Nymphalidae; genus Maniola; species Maniola jurtina. The sequence goes on from NC_060042.1 coordinate 13,930,770, forward strand.
TCACGATCGCAATCACCTCTGATTGTTTGACGCTCACTCATTATTGGCTACAATGAATACCTAGTAGCATTTTAGCCAATAACAACAATTTCGACTGTAATAATGACTGCTGCAAGTTTTACGGAATCGAGTTACTGGTCTATTCTATTCAACTAAAGCAGACGACATCAAACAAGTCACAGGGTGCCCTTGTATGGCGGCAGAGTAAGACCGTGGCGTGTGGAAATCCCTATGACATAATATGTCCAGACGTCTATCCGTTGAAGATGATAAAGCGTAGAAAGCGCGAATTTTTTCCACTAGAAAGAATACAAACCTTGTGTAACTCATGGCTGCCGATACAAGTTTTCTTTTTAAAATCCCACACTTTCGCCGAAGCTTTGAAGCCGATGTGGTTAATCTGGCCAGAGCCTACAAATGTGCCCTTGGGAGACACGGCTACGGTTGATACACTGTTGGTATGGCCGCTGAGGAAGCACATCTTCTTGGTCTTCCACTCTTGAACACAGACCTTGTTACCCATCGGGTACACGATGTATTCGCCATCTGGGTGGATTTTTAAGCCTTTAATTGCTGAACCTGGAAGAGAGTTGGATATTTGTCGACCTCCCTGACGCAGCGATAAGTTATCCTTATCATCTCCAGTCAACCATCGCAAATTACAGTACCCGGGAGGAAATATTTTACATTGACCTTTAGAAAAGAGAGAGAGATTTCGTAGAACGTTATCTCTGTCACTCATACTTATGATATTTTGTCGGCCTCAACGACAGAGATAACGCACTACGAAGCCGCTATCTCTCTCTAAAGGTTCTACAATATTTCCTGCCAGGTACTGTAATTACTATATTATTCAAGGATCTCCTCTCAGACTACTTAGAGTTTAGGCCAGTCAGTCCACCAAATCATTCAATTTCCTTTGGGAATGTTATGGAGAATGCTCAAGGGTCAAGCATGCAGGTTTTCTCATGATGGTTGTCCTTCACCATAAAAGAAAGTGACATTTAATTGATTAAAGAAGTGGTGGTACGTTATAATTTTGTAGGCCTCAGCTTAGATTCCCAGTAAGGGGTTATTATTACTGTCCCTGTTTGGGTTGGTCGGAGGTTTCGCCTACATCCCTTAGGGCAAAGGCCTGATGTCAAGCGATTTAGTTTTCTCGTACAATGCCGCGTAGTCTAAACTGGTCAGCTACAGATAAGGGGTCTTTGTTCAGCAATGGATGTTGCCTAAAAATCTGCTAAACTCAAGTAAAACTCTTATAATAATACCTATATCAATACCTATTATATATTAGAATACATTCTCACCATCAAAACCTATTATAGCATAGGGTTCCAAGTTCTTCACATCCATTAATCAGTCTTCTCAAGTTATTGTAATAAAGGAATATTAATTAATTAAGTACAAAAAGAAATATTTTCAGTCTTGTACTGTAAACAATTTGAAAGCTTCAGTTGTCATGTTTTGATGATTTCAGTTGCTAGGAGACATGGTAGCTATGGGTACAACTATGATTTTTATTAGGTATTGGAACTTTTTGGGTGCAGCCCATAGAGAGTATATAAAATGCAGCCACTGAACCTTACATTAATCAGTTAGACTTTAGAGGAATCAGCTTAACTACAGACCATTCAATTCAATATAACTTGTACCCCTGACCCTGACATCATGTTGGCAGCATTGTAAATTACACAATAATAAACCCTAACTTCTAAAGCTGGAGACTGACTTGTAACGTTAGTTTATAAGTTATCATTCGCAGCTATCGCCACATGCTCCACTCAACTGTCAGTTTTTTTGCAAATTTTCTTTGAGTGTTAAGTGCATTACAAGTCACTGCAGGTCACATCATTTTGAGTAAAGATGGAGAAGCTTGAGCCAAGAGCACAAATGATACATTACAAACACATGCTACAAGCCAGTCTGTGTCACATTTTGTAACCTTGAATGGTAGAAGTCAGTCTCCAGCTTAAAGAATAAAGCAAACAAAGAATTGTTGCCAACCTGGCAGCAGGGGACAAGTTATAGTGAACAGTCTGTAAGAGATAATAGTGGATATAGAGCATCGGTGCAGAATCTAACAACTCCAGCAGCTTAGCTTTAATTCTTTCAGCATAGTCACTGGAACTCGAAGCAGTGGTACACTTTTGTGGGAAAAAATTCCACAAAAATAAAAACTAAGTGATTTTATATTACAATAATATTTATTTTTTAAATGTGACCAATTCTGATGTACACAATCTGTAAACTAGTGCTATTCTTTTTCATTGTGAGAATTATGAAACGGATAGCAATATACTTTTAATTAGACTTGTCATTTTAGTTTAGATTGTGGCCAATTAAAGAATTAGCTACTATCAATACATTTCATGGATAATTTCAGGGACTATATTTCTAGTTGCTATATAATAATAATAGTTAATTAAATACACATCACCGGCTACACACACTATTGCTGCTATAACAAAAAATAATAAAAATTTCAAAATGGCCACCATGCAAAAAAAAATAATTAAAAAGTATTTACATAGTTATATCTTGCACTATGGTATAGAACCGTTTGTATATGAGTCCGACCCGCACTTCCAGATTTTTATGAACAGTACACAGTAACTTCACAACAAATTTCGCAATCACTTTCTTTTGAGATATCGCTTCAACAGCCTTGCTCTTTCATCTATTTGTTCACAGGCTAACTTGGCTATGCGCTTCCTTTCATTGATTACATACTGCTTTACGATTGATATGAATTCAGATAGCTGTAACAAAAAGACAACAGTTTGTATAACCCCATGGATGAAGGACTTGGACTTGACAAGTAATAGTTTTTTAAAAGAGAATATTAGTTAAGTTTATTATGATGACTAATATTCCCCCTTCCCTCTAACGAAGCGTAAAGCTTGTGCTAGGAGTAGGTATGACAATAGTGCAACAGGTGGGTTTGAACCGGCGACTTTTCGAATTTTAGTACACTCCTCTGACCATTGAGCTATCGAGGCTCTGAGATTAGTCTGTTGAAGAAGAAGAAAGCTTGTGGTTCCATGTACATCATGGACTTTTGCAAAGTAACAACTGCTTCTACCGAAATAGAGATGAAGCCAACAACAAACTCCGCCGGGTATCCTTTAACAATTGAACAAACTTACCAATAAATCATCTTCTTTTTTGCCAAGTTGTACAAACGCGCACATGGCGGCATGGCTTTTATGCTCTGCCCAAGGATCGTCGCTCGCTTCCCAGCCGTCCAGCTCCTTGCCGCAGAGGAAACACTTCGCAGCATCCACGTCTTCGTCACCAGTCGCTACAGAATAGAAACCAGCCTCCGCCATGTTTCGGATGTTACACTTTTCTTTGTCACTAAAAGGCCAGTTTTTAAACGTTTTCAAGCGTTCGTCCACCAGAAAGAGGAGAGGGCTTTCAAGGTTACTCAATATGTTTTCTATTTTGTTGAGCATTTTGAAAGAAACAACAAAGTTGAAAGTTTGTTTTGAAAGTTTCTTGGTTTCTGAAATGAAAAACAAGCTGAACCGCGACCGTTGAAAAATTTGTTCAAACTTGACATTGACAATCTACGACACTACGACGTTGACAATTGACATTAGTTTCTTTTTAAATTGGCTTAACGGCTCTGGATTCTTCCATTTTTGAGCTAATTGACATTTGCGGAAACCTTAGCGGAAAGGCAAAAACATGCATACAGATCATATACAGATGGCGGAAACTCCGGAACATAGAGCATAAAATAATGCGGAATGGAACCAGTGGAAAGACAAGGCAACTTATGCAGAGGAGCAACCATAGATATCAAAATAAGTTGACTTTTTTAATATTTTGTTGGCTCTGGATTCTAGTTGTACACAATTCTATTCCAGTGTTTCAACTTTTAGTGATTGACGCGCTTTTTAGGGCGAAATAACTTAAAAAATATATGTATTAGAAAGGACTCAAATGGTCTAGGGCAAATTTAATTTTGACAATAATAGAAAATGTTGGCTAAAATCGAATTTAAGGATATTTTTCTAAATATTCTTTTAGAAGTTGTCATAATAAAATAGTTATATAATTTAGAATATTATGTAAAAAAGTAGGTGACTAATTACGTGCAAGCATTGTATTAGTTATACATGTTATTATAGTTAAAATTATTGCACTTTAAATACATAACCTTTGATAATTTTCAGGATAGTTTAGGGATACTAATTACTAGGTGAACACTCATAGAAATAAGGTAAAAACTCAGGTAAAGAAGGTAAAACTATATTATCGTCAGTGGAAGCACTGTTCCGTTACAATCTGTATTCGGAAGTTTCAACTTTCAAGCTACTTGGTAATCAAAGAGTATGTAATCACCATGGTGGTGATCTGTGATTCTCTAGACTAGTACATAATAGTTATCTGTGTTATTACTCATTGGTCTGTGATCTGTGTTCCCCACCCGCGCTCCCTAGAGTATAAATGTTCCTGGACTTCGTCTGCAATGGCGTTTGCTGGCGCGCGTGCTGTGCTTGTTTGGAGTGTTTTTTATTGTTAAGAGTGGCTGGTTTTTGTGTTAGTTGGTGTTTTTTGGTGGTGGAACTGACTGGGAAGCGCTCTAAAGGGGCGCCGCGCGTATGTCGGCGGGCGCCGACGCAGACGGAGTCCATACTTGTATAAATTCAATAACTTGAAAATATCACAAACTTGACATTGGCTAATCAGAGTAAAGCCAGATATAAAGAAAAAAAAAAAAATGTTCCTTGCACCCGCGCCCCGCACCGCATGTCATACGTCACGTCCGTCAGCCCGTCTGCCGTCATATACTTTGCTACTTTGCTTTTGTCGATCGTAAAAGTAATTTTGGTGTTTGTGTTTACGTCTGCCCCAGTTGAATTACATTTTAACAAGATAAGATACACTTAGGATATATAATTAAAGCTAATCTATCAAAACTTAGTTATAATTAAGTGAACAAATTGTAAAATCATATCTTCCAAAGTAGTCAAACGAAACAAGTGCCTAATATTTTTGTAGGAGTCTTTTGTTAATTTTAATTAAGTAAATCGTCTTTAATTTATTATCGTACAGTGTTTTAGTGTTTTGCGCGGCGTCTGCGATGGTCCGAGCTGTTTTCTAGCATTTTCCAGTCCCGTTCAACGTTTTGGTGAGTACAAATGGTCAATAATTTCACTATTATTATTACTTTAATACATTTTCTACGAGATTGAACTTTGAAGTAGCGGTAGCGTAATTGAATTAACAATATTACTTTCTCGATAATATGTTACTCTCGATGAGAAAATATGACAACAGTATTAGATAACTTGGAAACCACACTTTTACCACATGCTTTTAATAGAATGGCTATAGGTATTTCGTCACAACGATTTGAAGGACACACGAAAACTAGCTCATAAAAACTCCCACTTGCTTTAGATACTAACTTTCCTTTAAGTATTCACATTACTTGTATAATTACCTAGTCAGAGAAAAAAAATTCTAACATTAACAGTTTATTAATATACCTAAGTACAAAAATGTACATATTATGCTCAGCTCTATCATATAGAAAGTAAGAAGGTTATATTTGTTAGATCAGCCATGCTTCTGCAATGTGGTTTGATATGATGTAAGTATTTTGTTTAATTAAATAACTATAAGCCACATCAAAAATAAATACTTACAGTCTGTAAACCATTTAAAACAACATCATTTATCATAACATTTTGATTATAATGACCAAATTATAAATTTGGTTATTTGTAATGTAAGGACTTAACACTGGTTATCACAAATAGTGACTTCTGCGAGCTAATAATAATATTTGTTTTACTTCCCTTCAATGTTCTTTTACTTATATTACTAAATTACATGAAATACTTAATTTAATACTTAGGTTAATACTTACATGAAAAGAATAGCACTGTCTAAGTGCTCATTAATGGGTGACACCCAATACATTAGCAGTGGAATGATCTAAACTTCATAGCCACTGAGGTGGCTTTGGGAGATAACAGGTAATATGTAATAAATCTTATGTCAAATTATAAAGTCAAATTTTTTAATATTTTCCTTGGTATAGTATTAGAAATCACGTCATGTATTGCTAGACACTTAGCATCATGGCAGGGGGTTGCCACACAACATACACAGAGAAACTTTCAGCTTTTATAAAATATCAAAGGTATGGCCCTCACTGGCTCTCTCTCTAAAGGGTTTTAACACTGTTGAGACTTGATTGGTTATGAAGAATGGGCCATGAAAACAGAAACTACTAGAATTTTTATTTTTATGTACTTTCAAATCATATGTGTGAATTCTAAAATAACTCTTATCACATACATCGGACATCTTTTGGCACCAAATATGTCTCACTGTTAGATACTTGGTGGTTTGCCAAATCCTGATTCAATGTAAACGTCTTACAATTGATTATATTACCAATGTCTGCTTATTATTCTAAACCCATATTTGATAGACTAGTATCACAACCTGAAGAGATATTTCATACAGTTGGACAACAAAGACATCTATTTAGGGCAATCCATATAGGGTGTTTCATGAAATTTTCAAGACAAGGGGGACTAACTAATCTAGTAGAACTACTATCATAACCAATCCATAGCCGGCCCACCACTGAGCACAGGCCTCTCAGAATGAGAAGAGTTTAGTCTATAGTCCACAATACTGGCCAATGCGGATTGTCAGACTTTACAACCTTTGCGAACATTATATAACACTCTCAGGCAAGCAGGTTTTATCACGTTTTTATCCAGCAAGTGATATTTAATTGCTTAAAATGCACATACCTTCGGAAACTTCGAACTGGGATCGAACCCCCCAACTCCCGAATTGGATGCGGACGTTTTAACCATTACGCTATTACGGCTCTCCACTCTGGTAGGTACCAACTACCTAATCCATATCCATACTCCATACTAATATTATTAATGCGAAAGTCTGTCTGTCTGTCTATCTGTCTGTCTGGCTGCTAGCTTTTCACGGCCCAACAGTTAAACCGATTTTGATGAAATTTTGTACAGATTTAACTTACATCCCAGGGGCGGACATAGGTTATTTATCCTGGAAAATCAAAGAGTTCCCATAGGATTCTCAAAGACCCAGATGTATATGAATTTTGGTACAGAGCTAGCTTGCATGCCGGAAATTGGCAAAGACAACTTTTTATTCCGGCAAGTAGAGTTCCCACGGGGTTTTTAAACCACCTAAATCCACGCGGACGAAATAGCGGGCATCATCTAGTAGGTAATATTACTCATATTGCTGTAACTAATCTCATTTGGCATTCATTAATCCTACCCAGCTCACTGGCCTACGTCACGTGGTCGGCGACCGGGACCGCTCCCGGGACGGCAGGCTGGCGGGACGGCGGGACGGGGGATCGATGCGGTGACGCACTGCGGAGTGCGACCCGTCCCGCAGTCCCGCCATGCTAGGCCTTTCATGTATTCATCTATACTATCTATACTAATAAATAAACTTGAAGTGTCTGTCTGTAATTTCCAAATAACTACTTCATATAGTTATTTGAACTGTACCATAACTGAATCACACGTTTTTAAAATTTTTGTCTGTCTGCCTGTCTGTTTGAACTGGCTTATCTTCGGAACGGCTCAACCTGAATGAAATTTGGTACATAGGTAGCTTGGCATCCCGGAAATTGTCATAGGCTAGTTTTATCCTGGAAAATCAAAAGTTGCCACGGGATTTTTAAAAACCTAAATCTACGCAGGCGAAGCTGCCGACATCAACTAGTACTTCATATTACAAACTTTAGCTCTTGTTAGTAGGAAGTAATCACTGGAATTACTGAACCGATTTTGAAATTTCTTTCACCAGTAGAAAGCTACATACCTAATTCCTGAGTGACATAGGCTTTTATTTTCAAAACAATTAGAGATCCCTACGAAAATTGTAATAAGCTACCCGTGCGAAGCTGGGGCGGGTCGCTACTCGATTGAGGAACTTTGCGACTATGTTCCATAAAAAATATGGATTCTAACTCCTCAATCCTGAAGCTACAGGGGATCTGACCAATCTGCTGGGGTTTTGTATGGTCACATTATGAGAAGACCCGAGACTCAATGAATGTAAGCGCTGGACCCAGACGAATGGAACGAGTGTCCCTTCTGGCAATGTGACAGGATTGATGTTACCTATTAATAATTCAATATCCCCTAAGTGATCGTTCTTTCCTGGAATATTCCTATGAGGTATAAACTTTTCGAACCAATAAAGTTGGGAGCTACTAAAAATTGATAATAAAAAGAGGACAAAGTTCGATTACTGAAAGAAAGGGTTGTTTTTAGCTTAATAGGATTCCTGCGGTAAATACGGCTTCGTTCTGCTTAGGGTTTGTTATTTTTAAATTTAAAATGTGTCTATCTAGGTACCTAAAGAGAGTTTTGTGCTAAAAAATACGAGTAGCTATGTATGTAGGTACGTAATTTAAATAAATAAAAGGAAAAGCTGACTGACTGACTTGCTGCCAGTTTCTTGAGGTGGCCAAACTTCATTGCAAGCAAGTTTAAAAGTTTGCTTATTTGCATGCAAGTTTAAAAGTTTGGTTATTTATGTAAATATGTATAACTAGAGGATGCCCGCGACTTCGTCCGCGTGGAATTAGGTTTTTAAAGATCCCGTGGGAACTGTTTGATTTTCCGTGATAAAAAGTAGCCTATGTCCGTCCCCGGGATATAAGCTATCTCTGTACCAAATTTCGTCAGGTTTGGTTAAACTGTTGGGTCGTGAAAAGGTAGCAGACAGACAGACACACTTTCGCGTTTATAATACTAGTATGGATTTCTTTTTTGAGAGTAAATAATTCTTTAATCACAAATATGTAGGTAGGCGTTCAAGGAAAATTTTTCAAGGCAGGAGAAATTCGTAGAGGTGTAACAATTAATGCGGCAAAAGCAGGGCAATTCTATACAGTGACCGAGGCTATTGCTATACCGTGCAATAATGCAGACGAATTAGGGTGTTATCAGTTGAGTTTTCATCGGGCATATCTTGGCCGATATTCGCCGACTGCGTTGGGCCAGCGTGAACTGGTACTCGTGGAAGCTATTGTCGGTTGCGCCGTCGATTGCCCAAGATGGTCGCAAGTAATTAGGGACAATTGACGACAAAGGTCAGGAAGCGTTCGAGAAAAGGACTCAGTACGTGCAATAATGCAGACGATTTAGCTATTTATAGGCTGTTATATCTTGATGTTCTCGAAAATCTTAGAACACTTGACAAATGCCCTGGATGTGTAGCAAAGTTTATTAGAATAACCCCTCTTAAAGAAAAATCATCATAACCCATCACTGACCTACTACTAAAAACGGGTCTCCTTTCAGAATGAGAGGGGTTTTAGGTCATAATCCAGAGCGCTAGCCAAGTGCAAACTTCATGCACGTTTGAGAACGTTATGGAGAACTTCCAGGCATGCAGTTTTCCCCACGATGTTTTCCTTCACTTTTGAAGCGATATTTAATTGCTTAAAACGGACATATTCGTAATATAATATAATACAAAATATAATACAAAATGTCGCACAAGTAGAATTTTCTATGCCGAGATAAAATAGAGCCATAATTAAGTTTGCCGAAGTTGTTGAACGTCAGAAGTTTTAAGTTATTCGGTTCCCTTTTTTGCCAACTTCGGCGTAAAAAGTAGCCGAAAAAAATTCAAATTCGAAACACGTGTTTCAGAAAGTCTGTTTTTGCAAATGTAGGTACAAAAATTATGTATGACTAATGACACCCCCGACTTCGTCCGCGTAGATTTTAGGATTTATAAAGAAAGAAGAGAAGAAGAGGATAACAACTCTTCGTTTTAGAATTCTTCGATTTTCAGGGATAAAAAGTGGACTTTATCTGTGTCCGCGATGCAAACTCTTTGTGTACAACATGGATGATCGCCGCGAGACGACGAGTTCGTGACGTTCTCGTCCAGAGTCACTCGTCGTATCGTCGCGATAATATGGACCCATTTGAGATTGACCCATAAGAGTGTATCGAATTTGGTTGCTCGGCGAGACTATCACCGCGATACTCTCGCCCGTAGAGTTGGTGCCTTATAGTTTCGGAAATATGGCTACCAATTTTGCATGAGAGGCTAGAGGGGCGCGCTCCGTTAATCGTCAAGGTTTTACGAGATGAGGTGGGCGCTTTCAGCTTTCACCGAACGCTTAAATGAGTGTTTTACTTACGGTTTTACCCTGTATTATTCTCTACTACCTAGATTAAAAGCGTTTAATATACTTTTTTATAACAATGCGAGCATTTTTACAACAATCTAGACGATGCAGAGAGCTATACTTGCAAGTATTATAACGTATACATATAACTACACAAGTAGGACCTTTAGCGAAAGAAGTCGCGGGCAACAGCTTAATAACTCACCCACTGCGCAAGTCCATGGCCAGAGTTTCTTGACGCCAACTAACAATTGACCCAATACCAGTAAAAGTTCTTGATAAAACAAATCGTCTATATTATTCGACAAAGCTTTCAAAAACCGGTCAAGTGCGAGTTGGTCTCGCACGCGAAGAGTTCCGTACCATCGCATAAGATATACTTAACACTTTTTTAATATTTTTGGCGGCTATTTAGAAATTTCTATTATTAATTGTTGTTATAGCGGCAATAGAGATAGATACACATTCTGTAAAAATTTCAACTATTCCGTTACGGTTCACGAGACATAGCCCGCGTACAGACGGACGAACGGACGGTCAGCGGAGTCTTATTGAAGGGGGCCATTGGCATCCTTCGGCTAGGGAACCCTAAAAATTGCTCGATGGAAGTAGTGAAAACATTGAATTCAACAGACCAGCCGGCAGCCAGGTGTACACTACGTCATTTCCAACGTGCGAGATTATTTAGGTCACTGCTTTCCGATTATAGATAAAACATCAGCCTTTTGTTCCATTCAACACCTGGATAGGAAGGTACATAGTTGTAATTTGTGATCGTGCCGTATCTCAACTTTAATTGTAGCTACAATAAGACAAAGTGCAGGGATCACACTTCACACTAATATTATAAAGGCGAAAGTTTGTGTGTGTATGTGTGTTTGTGTGTATGTTTGTTACTCCTTCACGCAAAAACCACTGGACGGATTTGGCTGAAATTCAGAATGGAGATAGATAATATCCTGGATTAGCACATAGGCTACTTTTTATCCCGGAAAATCAAAGAGTTCGCACGGGATTTCGAAAAACCTAAATCTACGCGGACGAAGTCGCGGGCGTCAGCTAGTTTATAATAATTAATTATACTAGCTAATGCCTCGACTTCGTCCGCGTGGATTTAGGTTTTTTAAAAACTGGCCAAGTGTGAGTCAGACTCGCGCAGCGAGGTCTCCGTACTCCGGTATTTTTTCGACATTTTGCACGATAAATTAAAAACTAATAAAATTAAATAAAAATCTGTTTTAGAATGTGCAGGTGATACCTACCCCATTTTGCATAGCAACTAAGTGGTCTTATAAGGGTTCTGTTTTTTTTTGAGGTACCTACGGAACCCTAAAAAATAAAAATCAGGTTTCTAGTTCAGTGCAATAAAAAGTTACGGCCCTTCAGGCGTATTTGCATTTTAAAAGTCCCCTTCAATGACTGATGATCATCAAAACCTATAGGCTGTTTCCTTTTGACCTACAATCTTGAAAGGCTCAGAGCTGGGTTTTGTGCCATAAGTTTATTGAATTTAAGCGGTTTAGGTTGTGCATTGATAGATCAGTCAGTACATCGCCGGACTCAGGGCAAGTCTTTTTATCCGACTCAGCAGGAAGCATTCTATTCAAAATTCAAAATTCAAATTATTTTTATTCAATTAAACTTTTACAAGTGCTTTTGAATCGTCAAAATAATCTACCACTGGTTCGGAATGCTGTTCCTACCAAGAAACTCGGCGGTTGCTCTTTTCAAATGTACAATTTACAATAATATGCTATGTATGTATGTAGGCTTGTATTATGTGTGTTTCACCGCAGCGCCTTTATTACTGAGCCGATTTTGATGAACGAATTGTCAATCGATTTGTTATTATGGTCCGGTTGATATAGGCAAAAACATTGTCTTGACACACTATTACATCCAAAAAAATGACTGGTCACCAAAATTTTTTTTTGCTTTTGTATCGAGTGGAATATCAAATTAAAGAGGAATAAATTTATTCTGAGTTCATAAATATTTAAATATAGTATAATGTTAAAATACACCGAGCGACAGAAAAACAATTGTATACCTACTAGGTATATTATCTATCGCTATCTAGCGGCAGTTCGCGGGTAGTAGTCGGGGTTTAGTGCTGTTTAACTTAGAGAACTACGCACTTGACCATCGTGTTTTAATTACTCTGTCAGATGTCGGCCTTGATTGTAGTCATTACCAGTAATCCCATTACAAGCGAAATTCAACGACACACAAGGCACGTTTTGTAATAACTGTCAGACTTTGTTAATAGAGAAATATTCGAGTAATAACGTTTTGGGGGAACAGCAATCTGGGACAGTGGTCAAATGAGGGCGGGCTATTTTAAAAGGTAGACGATAGTTCAGTGTCACAGTTAATTTAAATTGCAAAATTCGGGACAGTTTTAAATAAATATGCTTTGAGTGTTTCAAAAATTCTTTACTTGTATTGTCGTCCTCGTAAAAGCCAAGGTATTTCAACTCAATTTAGATATAGACTGTCCTTCTTTCAAGGAGATATTAATCACACTAATATTATAAAGGCGAAATTTGTGTGTATGTAGGTATGTGTTTGTGTATGTTTGTTACTCCTTCACGCAAAAACTACTGGACGGATGGATTTGTCTGAAATTTTGAATGGAGATAGATTATACCCTGGATTAGCACATAGAGATTTTATCCCGGAAAATTATAGAGTTCCCACTGGATTTTTAAAAAACTTACGTCCACGCGAACGACGTCGCGGGCATCAGCTAGTGCTTATATAACTATGTAGCAGCGGTGTGTTGCATGTATTCAGTGGTATCCAATAAACCGTTTGATGTCATCTGGGCCATTGATGGGAGGACTACCAACACTGCTTCCGGTGTAGGGTAGCCACTTCAGAATCTTAGTACTCTTAGTCCTAGAGTCCATCGGTCTTCTTAGCTATGGTTTTCTGAGCTATGCTCCACCCCGCCCACTGTCACTTCAGTTTCGCAAATTGTTGAGCTATTTTGGCAATCTAGTTTTTCTACGGATTTCCTTATAAATTCTTCTTGCCCTGCTTCTGCATGGCGTTATGGTCTCAAGACTATCTAAACCTAGAGTTTTCTAATGACTAATATAAACTATTATTTCTGCTTATACTTGCCGATCTAGATTACGGTTTAGCCGGTATATTCATTCTTTTGGGTTATTCTTATGGTTACCAGTTTGTTTCTGGTTCTAAAAGTAGCATGTAATAAAGGATCGGAGCAAAAGTTTGTCTCGATTCTGTCTGGTTAGATTTTGTGCGTTTATCCCCAGTTGCCTTTAAATTGCTATTGTAGAGTTCATTGCACTTACCTAGACCGTCTGGCGAAATTCGTAAGTACCATGTAGAAATTCATATTCATGATATTCTGATAACATCGTGTTTTTTTATGTTAAAACTGAAAACATTTCGGATTATTCGCTTTAGTTCGACATGAGTTTCATGACCGGGGACTTTGTTGCCGTGGATATAGATTTTTGGAAAATCCCGTGGGAACCCATTGATTTTCCGGGATAAAAGTAGCCTATGTGTAATCCAGGGTATGATCTATCTTCGTTCTAAATTTCAGCAAATCCGTCTAGTAGTTTTTGTGAAAGAGTAACAAATATACACACACACATACAAACTTTCGCCTTTACAAATACTTTCACTAGAAATCCTCAGAAGAACTACCTACTCTTTTCACATTCGCGATATATTCTGTTGATAGTGCGACTTTAGCCTTATAATATACCTAACCAACCCAGTTTCATCCCTTACGTAAATATTTTATCAGCCTCCTGAATATAAAAGTACTTTTATCCACTGCAAACTCGAAATAAAAGTTTTAATAAAGCATTCTTGCAGGTACCTACTATGGCACGCCATTTTTATTTTATGTGGAAATATTTAACTCTAGCTGATGCCCGTGAGTTCGTCCGTGTGGATTTAGTTTTTTTTTAATTCTGTACGATCTCTTGGATTTCGGATCTCTGGGATACAAGCTATCTTGATAGTTAATTTTGTTTAATCGGTTAAACGGATGGGCTGTGAAAAGGTAACAGACATACAGACTTTCGCATTAATTATGGATTTTTATGTTATCATCAAACAGCCTTCTTCGAAACGAAGTTTGGCGATCATCATCCGAAAAGCATCTCTATCTAAAGCCGCCTCTTTTAACGTTGGGTACACCGACAATAATAATATGTCGGTGGTTGGGTAACTAATCCCTGTCCACCCCCTTATATCGACCAACCATTTGGCGTCTTTGGCGACCTAAAGTCCTTTCGCCTACAATTTTACCTTACAAGTTACAACACTAATCTTGGGAATGCGAATCGATTTTTACATTTTTCCATTTCATGCCATCAGCCTGTATGCGTCCACTGTTGGACCTAGCTCTTTCCAAGAGCGCGCCACCAACCACGCTCCTCCGCCTTCCTCATCCACCCGCTCCCCGCCACCTTCAGGTCATCGGCCCAGCGGGCTGGAGGTCGTCCCACACTGCGCTTATCGATACAAGGTCTCCACTCCAGAACAAGTCAACGACCGTCGGTTTTGACATGACCTGCCATGACAGACATGATCTGCCTATTGGCACTTCAGCTTGCTAATCCTTTGAGAGCAGAATAAAAGCCACCGTCATAGCTCAAAGGACTTTTATGTATATACTCTGTAGTTCTTATTCGCCTTTTTATCGAAGGTTTGAGGAAATATTATATTACATAATAATTCAATGTACCCAAAGCTTATTTACGTAACACACGCGCGTTTGAAGTGGTCTCGCGTCATAACCCATAATACACGTGTAACGACAATTTTCGGGGGTGACGCAGTGTTGAAAAATGTATTCATGAATTCTACTATTTTGTACATTAATTTATATCTTCTATTATATAAAAGGAAAAGCTGTCTGATTGACTGACTGATTGACTTATTTATCAGCACACAGCTCTGGACGACGACAGCAACTATTGGACAGATTGGGCTGAAAATTGGCATGCAGATAGCTATTATGACGTAGTCGTCCGCTAAGTAAGAATTTTTCAAAATTCAACCCCTAAGGGCATGAAATAGGGGTTTGCAATTTGTGTAGTTCACGCGAAAAGACTTGCCCTGCCTGAAATACTGATTTTTCAATGCACAGTCTGCACAGCCTAATCTGCTGGGGTTAGAACTTGGTTCATCCAAGGGTTAGAAATATGAAATTTTGACAGTCGGTTCCTTTTATAACGTAAGCACCCACTAGAACGGATTTTTGGAAATTCAATCTTTAAAGGAGTTAAATAGGGCACGGAAGTTTGTATGAATGTTTCCGTGCCCGGGATCAAACTCGACCTCCCGAATAGCCTAGGAAATGACACGGCCAGGAAGGGAAACATCGTGAGGAAACTTGCATGCCTGAAGAGTTCTCCATGATGTTCTCTAAAGTGTGAAGTCAGCTAATCCGCACATAGCCAGTGTCTATGAACCAACCCAAGAATAAGAATTCTGAGAGGAGACCAGCAGCTCGATTGCGGTAGAACGACAGCTACCATATCACGATTGCAATCACATTTGATTGGTTGATGCTCGCTCACTATTGGCTATAATGCATTGTTGCAACAAGAATAGCATAAAAGTCAATAATTACAATTGCGAGTGTAATAATGATGCTTGTTTTACGGAATCGATGAGGAAACTTGCATGCCTGGAGAATTCTCCATGATGTTCTTCAAAGTGTGTGAAGTCAACTAATCCACACTTAGCCAGTGTAGAGACCCGTCCTTAGTAGTTAGCCAGCTATGATGACTCAGTATGATAATTTAATTTCGTAATGCCTGAATTCCGAAGAGTTCCAACTGTTCTCATTTTCACATGAAAAAAGAACTCTATACGATTGAAACGGCCTTTGTTTGTAACGGGATTGTGTTACGGTTTCGGGCGAAATTGCACGGAGAATTCCCCGAAACTTGTTACCGGGTTTGCAGAACGGATTCGCTATATCGAGTGATCAAATTGATAACCAGTCTAACGACGAAAAATATTCTCTGGTTTCGTCACATCATTCGCACGAAACGTTTTTAAGGTTTCGTACCCAAAGGGTGCCGATTGGATGCTATTACTAAGCCTCGTCCCCCGTCCGTCCGTCCGTCCGTCCGCCCATCCGTCTGTCTGTCTGTATGTCTGTCAGCGGGCTGTATCTCGTGAACTGTAACAAGTAGGTGTCGGCATTTGAACTTTGGACTGTCGTAATATGAACGTTTCTCTATATTACCTATAGTAATAGTACACGTCAGGTCGAGATGGAAATCGGAGTACGAGGCGGGTCACCCGCGCTATCCCGCACCGGGTTAGCGCGGGGGTTGTGCGGATGTGCGGGGCGTCCCCACCCGGATAGCCATTCCGACCTGTCGCGTACAAATCAAACCATAAGAAAAGGAATATAAAATACTAGCGACCCGCCCCGGCTTCGCACGGGTGTTCCGGGATAAAATATAGCCTATACGGATTCGTAAGAATCCCTCTAAGTAATGGTAAAAGAAATTTTGAAATCGGTCCAGTAGTTTTTGAGCCTATTCAATACAAACATACAAAAATACAAAAATACAAAGGTTTCCTCTTTATAATATTAGTATAGATGAGGGATCTATTGAATTCCAGAAAGTAAATAGAGGAGAGAGCACGTAAAGCTTTTTAAAGTTTACTTGAAGTTTTTCCGGTCATGTCGAATTGACGTCTATTATGTGAATTCATTATGTGAATGAAAAACTGTCACGACCTTCAACATAGTGGATACGAACAGATATATAGAGACAGTAAGTGATTTACGTAAAAGGGTTGAGATGGGGTTAGCACAGTAAAGTGGAAAGTCATTGTTATTCCCATGATTGAATGTCGGCGTGTAGGGTTGGGCTGGGACTGTGTAGGGAAACTTCAATTTGCTACAGTTACAGCTTCTACAAGTTATAAGATACACTACTGAGTCACTTATTGCCGAATTCGGCAAATAGAGTAACGAAATAAAAGTCAAAGGTAACTGGTAGTTTACAAGTTTCTTTGCCTTCATCTTATTTTCTATCTTTGATTTATTGTGCAAAAATACCCGAGTACGGAACCCTCGGTGCGCGAGTCTGACTCGCACTTGGCCGGTTATTTTTTCAATATTATGATTTATGAAGTATCGATCTACGAGTAAAATCAATGCAAATACCTACGATAATAATTGAAAATAACCTTGAAATAGGAATTGGCATCGAAACAGTTTTCCTCATAATGTAGCATATCTCGTAGATACCTACAAAATTACACATACCTACTAAGTAACAATGCATGTCGCATAGAAAACAAAATATAAGATGTACATTGTTTGTTCACTATCCAATTGTTTTTTTGAAGAGAATGCTAGAAAAAGCGAGCTAAGACAAGAAGCAAGATATTCTGCCCGTGACCCATATTTCGTAATTAGTCGAGTAAGCCTAAGGAAATCTTCAGGCCGTCTTAAGCTCCCCAAGCTTGACCTTGACCCTCCCCGGTCGAGCTCTGTCTATAGTCTTTACTCTTCACCCATGCCCCGGGCGCGGAGATAGTCAAACTTTTTCTAATGACAGACGGGATATAGTAAAATCTTGAAATTCTAAGATCTCAGTCGCAAAGCCTGGTCTATCTGTGTTTTGCGGGATATATTTCCGAGAGTATGCCTAAGAACTTTTTGACCTGGTTCCTCCTTCACCTTTCTACTATGCCGCAAGGCATCGCCAAGGTCTGCAACCGTAAAAATTCCGCGGACACTTCATAATTTGCCTCCTTGTTTCTTATTCGAACCGCTATTAAGTCAATCATTTATTTGCTCTAAATGCAGTTTGAAGATATTGCAAGTATTCATTTTATATATTGCTACGATATGAAACAGTATCAGTCAAGTCAAGAGTGAACAGACATCTTCTAGGCAAACGCCTTCTCTTAGGCTGCATCATCACTTGCCAGCGTGTCTGATAGCAGCTAAGCGCAAGTCTAAAAACTAAAGTCTATAAAAAATCTGTATGGCACAACGTGCAGCGTGCGATATACACCTTACGCCCTCCCACTGCTGAACATGCAGGAACAACATACACTGGAGCATCGGACGCCGGAGCCCAGACTTTGCAATTGTGCATTACAACCTTTACATCTCCTGCGGAATTTCAAGGAAACGCCAATTGGCTACTTTATTATAAGTTGTTTGTATGAAAAACATTCCGTTCTCTCTACCATTTGAATCTCTATGCCGTGGCGTTATGTAATTCTGTCGCCCTGTCCGCTGTCGCCTAGCTGTAGTAGCTACTAACTAAGCAAATACGATTCTATATATTTCGGTCACGTGCGCTGATTTAGGCCAATCGAAATAATATTCGACATGGAATGCTCGTAATTGAATTTGATTGGTTTTTAGGGTTCCGTACCATAGGGTAAAAACGGAGCCTACTAACGGAGGATACTTTTTGTCCCAGGAAAACAAACGGTTCCTGCGGGATAGTACGTCATTTTGCACGCTTTTGTCTTTCAATCACGCAGCTATATAAATTATGTCCTGATTTTTCGCAAAATCTAAATCCACGCAGACAAAGTCACGGACATAATCTAGTCTTGTTTATATATCAGATAAGCGACATGTGGTGACCTGTCACTACTCAATTCCAGAAAATAAGATCACATGTCAACTTACTGATGACAATTTTCTGCTTCGTTACTTTACTGATAGTTTTTCCCTGTGGCTAAGTCAAAGTACTTCAGAATAATAAACAAGCTAAAGTAATATTATTAAGTAAATTAATTAACTTATTAAGTAAAAAAAAAAAATTGAAAATATTACAATAAAAATTAAAGCTAGCCTTATCTAATTAATATACAAATTATGCCCGCCTAGAATGGTGCTAAGAGTACTGGCTGCATTTCCGCGCTGGACAGCCTTGCTGATCCGTTGCGCAAAAAATGAGTCAGCCCTGTCACCAGATGAGGATATTAATCACGGTGAAATCTCTTTGCTGGTGCCCGCGGATTTGCCGCGTGGATTTAGGTTTTTAAAAATCCCGACTCGATTTTCCGGGATAGAAATTAGCCTATGCCTTTGACCATACCCATGCAAAAAATCACGTCGATCCGTTGTTGTGACGTGAATGAAGGACAACCCAACGAACAAACACACTTTCGCATTTATGTTAATTACGGGCAGTGTTTAATATTTATTAATTAATAGTTCAAAAAACTCATAGGTTTGTACCAAGGTGTTACAATGGCGATTTCGCATCGCAAAGCGCAGCGTCTCGTCGCGTTGGTACCTACTTGGTAGATTGCCTAATCTTGGCGGACAGACGTAATCAAACGAGTCGCAGGGAGTCGCTGGATTCACCCCAGACCGTGGCGTGTGGAAGTTCCTATAAGATACCTATGTCCAGCGGTGGACATAATATTTAAGTATATTTTAATAGCATTAATTCTATTGAAATTTTGTTGTACTCTATCTCTGTTGGCGACTTTATCTCTAGAATGTGTGTCGGTTACAGACCTTAGGCGTTACGCACTGTTCGTGTTCATATTATCAGTATTAATAAACGACCGTTTATCATTCAATTGCTGACACGGACATACATTTTAAGTAACTGCTGATATGGATGTTTCTGGGTACTTTGGACATCTTTCTAATTTTCATCATATAAATATCAGTATATGAAGTGGTCGCAGTGGCTTTGTAAAAAATAATCATCAATGAATAAGATTCAATTATATTTCAAGTTAACGAATCCGAAATACAAGATTTCATTTCGATTGCTGTTGAATACGAACCAATTATTATTATATTTGATTCGTCAAGTTTAATTTAGGTATAAGTCATTATTATAACTCAATTCCAATTCCTAATGAATTAAAATCCTGGCTGGCTTACTACGAATTCGAATTTAGCCAAGTTAGTTCTGAAAGCAAAAATAATTTCAAATTGAGAAATGACTGTTGCCAATTTATTAGTGCCAAGTTTGATATGTATATCTAAATAATTTGAAATCCTACATTTTAATCTCCACTCCACAAGATTAGAATTCAAATTAAAATGATGTTGCACCAAACTGACTTGATTAGGCATAGATTAAACTTCTTCGGCTTCATTGTTATGATTTTAGGCTTATTTCGTGGTTTAACGACATATTAAAATGTAGATTCTTCTGCTTATCATATTGTTATGTTCCCATTTCCTGATGTTTCCAGAATTCGCTTATTATCATCAGAAAGTTAAAATCGTGCCGTTTTTCTAGCAACCCTGTTTAGTAAATATTTGCCTAAAACACTGAAAGGTAAGCGAGTAGTTTTATATACGCGTATGCAATAATTCATATGAACTTCAATAACCTTATCAAGAGTTCGCTTCAACTGGACAATCATCTTACCAATTTTATTCGCCATTCAGTGATAAATACGTAATTTAGTGTCGTATTGACCGAGGACGCCTCAATAGATAATCTTTTATCTGGCTATTAAATAATGAGACGGCGGGAGCGCGCGCGCCGGCCACTTCTCTCAGTGAGTCCACGACTGTGTACTGTGTACCTTCATCATATAGCAACTACTGCTATAACTTCTTCCGCCGCGTTTTGGCAATTTTCCCCTTAACCTTTATTGACTTCCCTTTGAAGTGAGTTATCGTCGTGAACTATATCTTCACTTCAGTAGGAGTAGATTCTTCCCTAAATGCAGTGTAAAAAGTGAATTTTTCGCATTACGCTTCAACAAGTAAAATTCTATCTTTTTCTTTTAAATTAATGAAACCATACCATCACTTAAATCAAGTTCTACATTAGTTTTCTTGCCAGTTAATTACCATTTGCGTTAAGTGTGAAAAGTGTTTTAAGTGCAAGTTTTCATCAGTTTTCTCAAATGATGTGCATGATCACTTGATGTATCGCTCCAGGAATTTGGATTTTTCTATCCTGGTAAGCGTCTAGTGTTAAAAGAAGTTAGTTTTAAGTGACAGTAGTTTGTGTTGTGACTAATATTAGCATCGAAAATGCGGTGGTCGTGATATTTGAAGACTTATCGAGTCTTGGCAAAGGGATGGTCAACACCACACGTGCCAAGATGACGCTTCGGAAAAAGGTGAATTGGTTATTGTTTACAAGCAGCACCTGTGATTACTTTCAAAAGTATTGCATGAAAAATTTCCTAAAATTAATTTTCAACGTCTTTGATGCTCTAGGATTTGATTAGCTTTTCTAATATAATAATGAAGGTATCTTGAAAAAAGGATAAATTTGTTTGCCTGAATATAATTCATGTGGATAAGTATAACATTATTCTGCCATTGGTGTGTGAATATTTGAAAACTATGATTCCCGCGCCGTGTCCACGTGGGTTTAGGTTATTAAAAAAATCTAGTGGTAATTGTTTGATTTTTCGGAGTAATTTTCTGCCTGAGTGATAAAAACCTGTCAGTCTCAGGGATCTATCTCTGTACCACGTCAAAGTTGGTTAAGCAGATAGACCGTGGAAAGTAACAGACAGATAGACACAAGCTCGTTTTTATAATATTAAGTATGGGTTAATATAATGATAGTGTGTATTTAATTACATTATACGTAAGTTTAAGTTTACTTGATTAGGGCTTTAGTTTATGAGTAACGACTTCTATACTACAAATAACAACATTTATTGCTAATTTTTTCCTCCAAAGAAAGCACCAAGAAAAATATCTTATATGTATAGCATAAAATGAACGAAAGTTTTGTGTTCCCCATCTTCTCAGTATTGTTTTGTGCTTATGTTATTTATATCATGTTGTTTACGAAAAGTTACGTAGGAAAGTTAATATAAACACTTTATTAGTTACCTACGTCGCGGTTAATTTATTAAGTTTAAAGAACAAGTAAACCAGTTTATTAGAAACATGTTGTTTATACATTGTTGCACTTAACAAGATTGTAGAACTTTTCACTTGACTTCACTTTCAAGATATCTCTTGTTTATGTTCAGGGACTGAACCTTTTTTGAAGTGGATAAGATATTTATATCACTACGATATTATCATGGATACGTTTTGTATTGGTTGGTAATTTTGATAAGTCCTAATTCTTATTGTCCTCGTCCCTTAATTACTGAGGATCTACCCTCATTCCTTCATTACTGAGGATCTGCCCTCGTTCCTTACTGAGGATTATGGCTCCTATTAATCCTATCGATTAGACCTACAGATATTGTTCCCTTATTTTATGTCCAGTGCAAAAGCACTGGACATAGAAATAAGGGAACAATATCTACGAGAAAAAGGTGAAAAAATTCACCTTTTTCTCGTAGAAGGGGAAAACCTCACGGAAACCGGACTTCATAGACTACCCAACGTAGATCTTTCCTAGTTTTCTGATTTAAGACCGAAATCTGCGAACAGTGCATGTTGTCAGTGATGAGAGATGACGTAGTATGGGTCAAGGGCATGGTTGCTAAACATGGGCCTAGAAGAAAGCATAGATTTCGTCTCTTAGATTAGATCCTCATTTAAACTCTGTAGTCTAAGCAAAGTCAAGGTCAAACAGGCAGAGATGCTTGAACCTTCTTATTCTCAGGCTACGTTAAATCGACTTAGGCCAGAAAAAGTAGACTTTAATCACCTTGCGGACTTCGGCTTCAGATATAACGAACGTTATTAATCATTATGTACACTTAACTGCAATTATGCTTATTTACTGCAATTATGGCCTATCGATTGGCGCGCTCCATCAATATTTGTATTCAAGTCTATTAACTTCACAAACATGATAACTGCTGTGATAGTTAAAAATAGAGTTAATCCACAGTATACAAATAAAAGACTATATGGTAAATTGGTTCTTCGTATGATGAGGCGATTGAATCATTGCAACTAGCACTTACCCTGACTTTGTACGGGAGCTGTGTGTTGGGAACTCGACCGTACGTTAAAAAGATCTTCCTCGAGTGGGTGTCATGCTCGGAGAAACTTGTTTTTAATAGCCTTCCGGGATTAAAACTTTGTTAGCGTGATTCAGGCTTCATAGTAAGTGATTGAAATACTTGTAATGCCATCTAGTGAGATCGTTGTGAGTTGTTTTGTCTTAGGTTTGTATCGTGTCAATATATGGAGACCGTCAAAACTTTATATGGATGGCCTTACCTATTTAATGTTTTTGTGTTATAATGCATGTCCACAAAATCTGTAGATATATTTAAAAAGTGAAAATGACGAACATTACCCACGTACAGCTCAAACCGCTTAGTCTACAAATTTTAGATTTTAAATGAAGGTAGGTTTTCTCTATAAAGTGAAGCGGAGAAGGTTAGTCAGTAAATTATATAATTTTTTACATTAAAACCTAATTATTTCACTTAATGCTTTAGTATCACAATTATTTTAGTTATGTAGATTTAATACAATGTATTAAATTATTATTACTTACTATTTATTAACGATAATGATAAATTATTATCATTTGTGAACAATGACCTTAGCATTGTGGAAACGTGTCATATACCTACTACTATATTGTTATCTTTTGATTTGATTCATTACAAAATTTGTACAATACTAGTAGCTTTAATAAAACACAAGTTTTATCCATTCATGAAGAATTGATTTTGATCATTTAGATAATGTTACTTAGAATTCTTGAGCCTGTCTTGATTCTTCTATCAATTTGCACACTAGATGGCTAGGTAAATATCGTGATTTAACAATTTGTCACCACCATGTAAAGATTCTATGGAAAGGTTTGCTTATAAACATTTACCTTAGTACCTACAACATACTATGTATTGTCTGTGACACTGATACCATTGAATCAGCGTATTTTCTTTTACTACCTCAGAACTATGCTCAGAAAACAATACCCCTTAAACCTCAAACCAGCTTTATATACATAACCCTGTTACGTCACAGTTCCGCAGTATCTGGCATGTTGCCAGTTTTGTCACGAAGTATTGCCACCAAAATAAACTCTATAAACGTAGGCATAGAATCGAATTTACTTTTTACGTCTACATCAGCATTGCCATGAGATGATTCGACGAAAATAAGCCATATTTTTATTATCACAAAGTCGATTTTACTTTCTTCTACATTCGTTCTACAGCAAACCTTGTTGCGTTAGATACAAAGTTGCTTTTTTCTTTAGTGTCTACATCCAGTACATCCGACGATTTGGCTTGTAAAGCCTAAGTTCCCGGTAGTATGGGTTCACTTTGACTTGTTAAGTTCTAAAGGTTGAAAGTTTCTTTGTCTCTTAAAGCTAGTTCAGATGACGTTAGTATTTAGTGGAGTGGAGAGTATTTTAATAGCTAAAATATTCACTACTGCCTAAAAAATAGTTCGCACTTTGCTCGAGTGCAGTTCACAAGTCAGTAGTGTTTTGCACGATGAGCAGCGTGCAAAGCAAAGCAAAGTAAACAAGCTGATTGAGATTATCGTAACGGCTATTTAAAAAGAGATGGATGAGGAAATTTGTGTGATAATTTAAAAATATAATAGAAGGGATCAGCTAGGAACTATAAATTGACTTCTAAAGGTATTAAAATAAGAAAATCCAAAAAATACCGTAATAGATGGAGAATGTCCGAAAACAAATCTCTGTTACTAAATTACTCGCCGAACGTAGCGTAGTCTAAAATAGCCTTTATGGCAAATATTTTGAAGTGTGCAGGTGTCAGATAAGTTTAACATTTTGCACTGAGAACTGCAGTTTTGCGATTAATTTGTTGAATATTAAATGGTTAAACTTGGAGTGTAAATTTTACTGTAAGAATAATGGCACATATTTCGGTAGTAAGTGGTTAGTGGTTAGATAATGTGAAGTAGAGAATGTAATATTTGCATTATGCATGATGAACACAATGGAATGAAAATTGTATTTTATGCGGCAACTGGATGACTTAAAATCGTCACATATTTTCAAATGCTTTTGAAGAGTTGCCTACAATGATTATTTCCAAACAATTGAGAACAATTGAATGATCTTAACATGTGCTGTCTTGTCCCAAGTCCCAACCAAACACTAATTCAATCAATCAATGTAGCAACTACAGTTCTCTACCTATTGACTGGCAATCTGTAATCATTAAAAAAAATCATATAGACTAACTTATGGTTGATAGTAAAATTGTTACTTATGAGTCAAGAGTCTACCAATTTCTGTTCGGAAATTATTGACCAAAATAAAGTGTTGAATGATTTTAAAACTCACAAGACGTAGCGTACAGTCTATGGTGCTAAAGGGTTTCATTTATAGTCGATAATGCTCTTTTTAAATACCATTGGAGCTCTTTAATTTTCGGGTGTAAAAAGTAGTCTCTGTTATTCTCCAGGTTTTAAATAATGTATATCCATGCAAAATATCACGTCGATCGTTGCTGTGTTGCGATGTAGTTGGTGGTCTAACTAACAAACAAATATTTTCACATTTACAATATTATTACATATTTATTAGTGATATCACACATTCAAATTATAGACAAAGTGAATGCCGGAACTCGGAAGATATATACAGTTCCCGGCAGGGAATATTGTACACCGACCTTCAGAAAGAGACAGCGGTTTCGTAGAGCGTTGTTTCTATCGTTGAGACCGACAAAACGTCACATAGGAATGAGTGACAGAGACAACGCTCTACGAAGCCGGAAGCTCTTTCTAAAAGTCGATGTACAATATTTCTTGCCGGCTACCGTAAGTAAGTATTAGATAACCTACCGCAGCTTGAAAAAGTTTCCTAACAAGTGGTAAATAGCCACTTCTTCTCAAATCAACCTAACGCGATGTAACAAGCTGTTGTTATTGAACAAATGGATAAATGGATAATGGCTGAAACAATGTCCGGGACACGCGCCTAGCGCCGGCGTTAGTCATGCCCACTGAGATGAGATATCTTATCTGCATGAGAGGAAAACTCGGGAAAGTTGGTTATAAAGTGGAAAAATAATTTGATCCCACGGGAACACGAATTATGCTTTCTGATTTTCCTGTGGGAACATAATTTTTCCGTGATAAAAAGTAACCTATGTCGATTCTCTGGATGTTACCTAACTCTGTGCCGAATTTCATCAAAATCGGTTAAACAATTAATGGGTTAAAGTACATTAGTATGGATTATCACTATATTAAGTATTGATGGTTAGTAGGCATTGTATGTACACAATAATACATACACTCAATCTAAGTAATTTATATGATCGGTCAAATTGGGCTGATGTCTGCATTGAATTATTATTATATGGATGTCTACAGTCTAATGTGATGGATCGGTTGCGACATCCGGTTGCTTACCAAGACGTAGTTTATCATGAAGCTGAACTTACCGAGATATCCCAATTTTTGAAAGACATTTCCTGATTGATGAGGAGATGATTAAACTGTTCAAAAAAAAAAAAAAAAGAATTTGCCATATTGATATTATTAATCTATTGTGATCATACACTTGATCACAATCAATAGATTAATAGATCGTTAAAATTTTGGAAGACAACATATCCTGATTAAATAGTGTTCAAAAATGGATTCGAATTTCGAATTCGTCATATTGATATGGATCTATTGCATCATTGATAATATAATCTTTGATTACGATAAAAGTAAATCCCGTTTTTTATTTTCTTTAAAATGCATTCATATTTTCTTCACCTACTTTTACGTATACCGACTATGATTCGTTATTCATGTATATATTCGTATGTCAACTTAGAGCCATTTTTATATTACGGAGGAACTATTTTCTTTTCCAGTTGGCAACTAAGTTAACGATTCGCAAAGAGCTTGTCTACTTCTATCAAAGTTTGTGTACTTTTGACTCGACGAGTTTCTGGTGTACTTGTTAGTTTTTATTAAGTGTTTATGTGGTCTTCCTTAACTTACTTAATTATTATCAATGTACACATGTACAGTGTACACGTACAGATAATCTGTTTTTCACCTTTCGTTAATACTGTCTGTATGTTTTTATCTGTTTCTTCTTTCTTCTTGTCGCGTGGGTCCCTCAATTTTGAGGATCGTGGCTCCCTTGAGATATCACTTTCTTCATGTTGCGCCATTTTTGCCTGTTAGAGGCTGTACGGAAGGCATTATAGAAGGGTCTGTCGACCGCTTCTCTGATCTGGTCGGACCAACACCTTGGGCTGCGTCCGCGGGGTCTCTTTCCACCGATCTTGCCAGTGACCAAGAGGTTCTCTATATTTCCTACCACCCGCGTTTTATCTGTTTGTGTTTATTTATTGGGAATATCTATAAATCATTATAAGTTGCAATTTATGTAGATTTAATATTGACATTGTGATTAGATTAAATGTTGCACTGATGTATTGTGTACTCATGTAATTTATATCATTGCGATTCGCAAATGTACAATCAGAATCTGATCGATTTATCTCTAGTTTAATTTTCATTCATTATTTGTTTGTGAATTAGGTGTTAGTAAATATTTTACAGTATTATGTGTCCACATTTGGTGTACAAATATTATTTTCATCAGCAGCGGTCAAACGCTTCGCGATTTTCATTTTTCGTTAAAAGTTCTTGCTTTTGAAGTAAAATCTTCACATCAGATACTATGTGTAAGAAACCTGGTGGAGAACTCATTCAATCGCTTATTGTAAAAAATTATGCAGTGTAAAAGTTGCATCGAAAAAGATCACGATTTTTGCTTCTCATAAAGTTTGAAGATAGATTTCATTCACATTTTAAGTTTTCTTTTTTGTATCCTGTCATTTGTGTTTGGTTGGGTGTGCGATAAAGTATACATATATTATGTACATACATAGATATGTATCCGCAAAACTTGCAGAATTACGTCCGTTTTCTGTATTCAATCTATCCATTGGTAGTCTACAAATAGATTAATTCCCTATCAACATTGTATAATGTATGTCAACGAAGTCCATACAAAAGGTCCAGATGGGCGTTAGTAGATAGTTAAGATTGAAGATAAAAGGGGCAGGTGTCTTAAAAAATTGAAGAATTAGTACTTAGGAAGCAGACTTTTATGTAGTATCGTAGTTTATTTACAGTCTATTGCGTCTTACAATAATAAACGGACGCGTCTCCCACCGTGTCTGCTGTTTTTCAATAGATATCCAAACATATAAATCATTAACAAAATTACCGTGGACGTAAGTAGGTACTTGAATCCTAGCCAATGCAAAACGTCATGGCAGCGATATCAATGTTACACTGGATGGGGCGTTTAGCACAACATGCTCCAACTTCCAACGAACTCTTATCAATTTTAATCCGTTTGTAAAAATTAAAGTTGCGCGATAATTCTGAATTCCTTCCATTTGGTCGGATTCAAAGGCGGGCTGTTCGACTTGTGGACGATCTCAAACTAACTGGCTGGTTGGAAAGCCTGGAGCACCGCAGAGATGTAAGCTCTCTTTGCGTGTTCTATCGCTTTTATAATGGGGAGTGCTCAGAAGGCACTCCACCCTCCTTTTTCTACAACCGCATCGCACGCCACCGTAGGTAATTTCACCCTTACCACCTGGGTGTCTGGTGCACTTTGACTGCCCGTTGTGCCAGATTATTTTTTCCACGCACATGCAAACTGTGAAATCAACTCCCATCCGTGCTGTTCCCACAAGATTACAAAATGGGGTTATTCAAGGGGCGGACCGATAAATTCCTGAAAACCCGGCAACGCATCGCGGTACCTCTGGTGCTGCAAATGTTCTTTGGCGGCGGTAATCACTTAACATCAGGTGACCAGCCTGATCGTTTGCCCGCTATTTTTGTTTGAAAAAAAAAAAACACTATTCACATAGGCAGCTTTAGTACTTACAGTCTGTTGTAACTTCTAAGTTGTCTATGTTCGTAGAAACGGACTGCGTCTAAAGCGGATTACGATTGACAGCAGCGCGAACACCGAAGATGTTCGTTGGAACAATATGTTGTTAGTCATGAAGCGCCCCATCTAGTGCAACATTTATATCTTTTCGCCATGCTGCCTATCATCCGCACGTGCGTTGCGGCTGTTATGTCTGAAATCGCAATTTTGGTACGAATTTTTGGCAAGAACATTGCTCGAATTATGTAAATTGCTGCACTGGTATTGCCAAATTGGCGAGGTAAGTACATTAAAATGCTACATCTTGGAGAGAAAAACCGTAAAAAACGAAATGAGCCAATCGCCTCTTCGAAGCGCGGCCTACACTTTCAAACCTCCACTTTATTTACTAGCGGATGTCTACGTCATAATATCTATCTGCATATCCAGCCCAATCCGTCCATGTAGGTAGTTGAAGATGTGCGTTGATAGATCAACCAGTAATTCAGTCATCTTTTCCTTTTATTTAGATTTCATATAGGAAAACTTGTGCCACTTATGATACTATGTCATGACTTTACCACTGGTTCGGAAAGCTGATATCGATAGGGACATCTAGAAATTGAAAACACTAATAAACATGCTACAAATTAAAAGTTAGAGAACTTCAAGTTCACAGTGCTAGTCTGTTTTTAAGCTACTCACAGGCATGAAATTAAAATACTCTGCGTAGGACGTGTGTCGAAACGATTCACTTAGCCCAAACAGCTGCTCAACAGGCCTATTATATTTAAATCCCGTATCTCAGTGGCTATTGGCTATGTAATTTAGTTGAACACTAGAGTGTTCCAAGCGCCTAATTTATTATTGGCTAACTATCGTGCCTAACAACTTTTGACCTGGTTCCTCCTTGACCTTTCACTATCGTACCGCAAGGTATTATAATCAAGGTCTGCAGCCATACGTAGTCGAAATTCTACTCTTGTTAACTACATTGATTTAGTAATAAGACCGTCTTTATATCTTTCTGTGTAGTTTCTTTTCTTTCATCGACGCATCGTAATATGTTAAAACTTTAGAGCTGAAGATCTTGCAAATTACAAGAACGAGTATTATTACGAATAATAGAGTACCTATTTTAGTAGATTATATGAATAGAAATACGAACCGCAAGACGTCGCGTCGGGCGATCTTCATGTCGTCGACATTCCATTTTCACGCACGAAACGTTTTGCGTCATCATTGGCTAAGGTTTGGAATACTCTTCCGCGATCTGTTTCCCACCAATTACAATCCGCGTATCTTTAAAACTAGACTGTCTACTCTAGGCATCTTCTAGGTAAACGCGTCCCATCTTAGGCCACATCATCACTCTCCATCAGATGTAATTGTCGTCAAACGGTTGTCTATAATAAATAAATAGAGATGATTGGTCATACCGTGAATTAAGTACCTACCATAGATAGTATACTTGTGAAGAGAAGGTCGGAAAAATATATTGAAACGAGTCTCGATGTTTTGGACCTTGACATTAGTAAATGAGCGGGCAAAGCAAAAATTCCTGCACGTAGAAAACAAATGGAACTTATATTACCTAAAGAAAATGAAACTGGTAAGTCGCTCGAAAGAGTTATAAGTTACAATAGAACAGAGAGAACGCTCATCTTCATTTTTTTTTATTTTCTTCGATTTTATAAGAGTATCAAACCTTAGCCGTGCGTATGAGGAATGATGACGCAAACGTTTCGTGCGTGTAGATGGAATGTCGACGATCGCCCGACGTCTTGCGGTTCGGTGGTTTTCAACTTCGCAACCCGTTGAGCTATGTCGGTTACTCTAACTTATTTTTTCAAAACCGTAATCAATGGATTCCTAGCACGATCCTGAATTTCCAACACGATTTTTTTTCCAAATACATATTCCCGTTCTTATTATTCTGTTAAGCGCGCTTAATTTTATTTATGAGTTGTCGAAGAGAACTGAGCAGTGCTCGTTCGAGCGAAAACAATTATTCAAATTCCTTATAATGGCCTCTAAACGCAAAAAGCCTTGGGACCGATTTATCCTGAATTTTCTTCCATTGTACATAAAAATATTATTTTTCAGTATATTCAGTATATAATTAATATTATATTTTTATTAATATATTTAAAAAATATAAAAATAGTTTGTTAGTTTGCATTATAAAAATTTGGGTATAGAAAGTATTTTTATGTTTAAAAAAATTGACGTAATTTAACTGAGTTTATTTTTATAATTATATTTTTATTATAATATATAATATTATACCTATTCAAAATACAAAAATTGGCATTAGGGGAACCATTTTGTTCTCATGGGAGTTTGAGCTTTCTCTCTTCTGATTGGTCCGCGTTCGCGCTTTAAGAGGGCTCTCTCCGTCACTCGTTTCATACAATCGTAGTTCCAATTTCATTTGAATATTAAGCAACCAAAGTCCATGAAATTTTGCAGACATATTCTAGAAACTAATATCTATGTCTGTGGTTTTCCAGATTTCTGTTAAAATATTCGGTTTCAAAGTTACGCGGTCTTTAAAATTTACATACAAATCTTTGAGCCCCTGTAATTTTAAAACTACATATTTTTAGAAAAATCTAAAACACCACAGACACAGATATTAGTTTCTAAAATATGTCTGTAAAATCTCATGGACTTTGGTTGCTTAATATTCAAATGAAATTGGAACTACGATTGTATGAAACGAGTGGAAACGAGTGACGGAGAGAGCCCTGTTAATATTATGTGTTTTGTTCTTTTCTCATAGGACATAGGTTGTGATGAAAAATAGTGTGTCACTCGGGTCAAAATATTTTGCTCTCGGGCGGCGTATATTGAATTCCTCGCTACGCTCAGGATTCTACTTTAGAACCCTTTACTTCACTCAACGCCCTCGAGGAACAAAATATCACTTTGGCCTCTTGTAACACAAATAACCATTTTCTATCATATTTATTAATTAACTGAAACATACATAAATTCGAATGTATCTTTTTGGATAAACTTAACTCGTGACTGGTATCAATTCAGGTCAACCGGAATTTTCGCAAGGCCTCGTTCTGTTTTATTTACATAATTTTTCATTTTCACTTTAGGTAAGTTCGACGAATTTCAGCCAACAATCTTAGGGTTCCGTACCCAAAGGGTAAAAATGGAGCCCTATTAATGTCACTTTGCTGTCTGTCTGTCCGTCCGTCCGTCCGTCGTGTCAGTCAAGAAACCTATAGGGTACTTCCCGTTGACCTAGAATCATGAAATTTGGTAGGTTGGTAGGTCTTATACCAAGTGGGGTATCATATGAAAGGTAAAGCACCTGTACATCCTAAAACAGATTTTATTTATTTTTATGTTTTTGATTTATCGTGCAAAATGTTGAAAAAAAAAAACCCCAGTACGGAACCCTCAGTGCGCGAGTCTGACTCGCAGACTCGTACTTGGCCTTTTTTTCCTTTACCTTTCTCTAGTTCCAGACAACGTGGCGCATTAATGACGTTAGTGCTGTTAAAGATAAAACATAATATCAACTATCGTTATTTGCACGAGGGTGTGATAATACTTTATCAGTTATTACTATGATAAATGAATTAGCGTATCAGGGGGCACGGCAGTGCCCCCGCCAAGACGAGCCAAACGGCGGCCGGGGCGCTACGTAGTACCTTTTTCTCGAAGTGTTTCGCCGTATTTTCGACCCGTCATAACTTCGGTCTGGATGACGCTAGAAAGCTGAAATTTTCAGTATAAGGTGTCCTCAGCAAATTTACCAAATATACTAAGTATCAAATATCTAGCTTTTATGGTTACAGATTTATTGATACCTAAAATACGCCGTTTTCGTCCCTCACTGATGATCATCACTATTCATAGTCTGTAATTCTAGGGTACTTCCAGAAGTCCTAGAAGGCTGAAATTTGGTATGTAGACTAGAAATTGCATACAAACTACAGGAAAATTAAGAAATTGGCAATGCCCCCCCTCTACGACTCTTAAGGGAAAAGCAAATCTGTAAATTCTGTCGATAGAATGCTGATATTTTCAGGATAAGATGTCCTTGGCAAATTGATTAAACGCATTGAGTATTAATTGTCTAGCTTTTATAGTTTCAGATTTATTGACAGTCAAAACTTCTAGTCTGTAATTCTAGGGTACTTCCCGAAGTCCTAGAAGGCTGAAATTTGGTATGTAGACTAGAAATTGCATACAAACTACAGGAAAATTGAGAAATTGGAATTTCCCCCCCTCTACGCATCTTATGAGAAAAGCAAATCTGTAAATTCTGTCGCTAGAATGCTGATATTTTCAGGATAAGATGTCTTTGGCAGATTGATTAAACGCATTGAGTATCAATTGTCTAGCTTTTATAGTTTCAGATTTATTGACAGTCAAAACTTCTAGTCTGTAATTCTAGGGTACTTCCCGAAGTCCTAGAAGGCTGAAATTTGGTATGTAGACTAGAAATTGCATACAAACTACAGGAAAATTAAGAAATTGAAAATTCCCCCCCCCCCCCCTTCGACTCTTATGGGAAAAGCAAATCTGTAAATTCTGTTGCTAGAATGCTGATATTTTCAGGATAAGATGTCCTTGGCAGATTCATTAAACGCACTGAGTATCAATTATCTAGCTTTTATAGTTTCAGATTTATCGACATTCAAAACCTCTAGTCACAAATTCTAGGGTACTTTCTGAAGTCCTAGAAGACTGAAATTTGGCATTAAGTAGGAATTTCAAGAATTATGAACAACAGATAAATTAAGAAATCGGGTCCCCCTTCATCCCCTCGTATATGAGATGCATATCTGTAAAATCTGTTGCTCGAATACTAAAGTTTACAGGATAAGATGTCCGTGGCAGATTTATCAAACGTACCAAGTATCTGTGTTTCCTGAAGTCCTAAAAGACTGAAATTTGGTATATCTGCTTCAAAATTGAGTTGCAAGATTCCACCCGAACAAACAAACTTACATACGAGTACATTGCAAGTTGAATAAAAGCTTTTAAAAAAAGAGGTAACGATAGAGAGTGGGCCATGAAAATGATGTACCTACAAGAAATAGATCCAAAAAAAATTTAGGGCACCTGCCAAAAAGAAATGAAATCCCACCAAAAACATTTCATGTAAAAAGTTAGCCAAGACTCACAAGTTCATAATGTTTTCACTGTTAAAAAGTTATGAGATCTCTAGTAGAGCCAAGCCCCTAGCTGAGCTTAGATTTGTGCTGGCCATGGGACCTATCCCAAGTCCAAAGTAATATAGCTCTTAAATGTTCTTGACTATATCACATTTATAACAATAAATAACAAATCACTCTACTTACAAGCTCTGATTCTACAAACCCTATATTTTGGTAAAAAAAGTACGGCTTGGCCGTTTAATGTTCGTAAAACTATTACATGACATAACATATTAAACGTTAAAAGTTATTAAACGGCCAAGCCGTCTTTTTTTTACCAAGATGTAGGGTTTGTAGAATCAGAGCTTGTAAGTAGAGTGATTTGTTATTTATTGTTATAAATGTGATATAGTCAAGAACATTTAAGAGCTATATTACTTTGGACTTGGGATAGGTCCCATGGCCAGCACAAATCTAAGCTCAGCTAGGGGCTTGGCTCTACTAGAGATCTCATAACTTTTTAACAGTGAAAACATTATGAACTTGTGAGTCTTGGCTAACTTTTTACATGAAATGTTTTTGGTGGGATGTTGTTATCTTGAGTAATTATAATTTTTAAGTGCTTCTAATTTACGTGGATACAGATTTCTATTGGTGCTGTTAGAGTGGGGGAAACGTCTTGATTTTTTTATTATTAAAAAAAACTACATACAAGAACCAAATGAATAAATAAAATTAAAAAAAATTAGTAAAAAGTTATATTATCCATCATCTAAAATATAATTTTGTCAATTTTGTCAATTGTCAAAAAAAACGGAAACGCAACCGTCAAGCTGACATGTCGCAAAATCAGCTGTTCCTTATATTTAATTTAACTTTAAGTAAATTTAAATAGAAATATGTGAAAAACCAGCGTGAAACTGTTATTAATGATAAAGTGGTTTCAAATATTGAAATACATCGTGACATGCAACTATAAATAAGCGACACAACCAGACAAAGGACTCGAGTACAGAGGGCGGCTGCCGGGTGTTTGAAAATTAACTGCTTTAACCGGGGGAGTATTGCTTTTAGTACCTAATTTAATCTTATATTTTATGTATTTGAATGTTGTTTTACATAATTAGGTTAGGTACTACACTCACAACTCTCTTATTTTCTCGACAACATCGAGCCACGCCCCTCCTCACACTAGGCAAAAACCTTTTTCCACTTACTTGACAAATAGTGGAAGTATAGTTGGAGAATAACGAATGCTGCCTCAGACAACACTAACATTACACAATACTTACTCACAACTCTTCATTTTCTCGATAACATCGAGTCACGTCCATCCTCACAATAGGCAAAAACCTTTCTCCACTTACTTGACAAACAGTGGAAGTATAGTTGGAGAATAACGATTACTGCCTCAGACAATACTAACATTACACAACACATAATAAATACTAAGTCTATCGCTAAATAATAACTTTTAAAAGTAAATAGGTACAAAGTGCACCCCATATTATGATATAATCTTTTGGTGCAGTTAGTGTAGGTGTAGACATACCAAATTATTTATATAAATTTTATCTCTCTAAGTCTGTGAATCTCTGTCCTTTTTTCTCTGTTTTCTAAGACCATTCTGTCTCCATATCTGTAAACTTTTATTCCTATTTTCCTTCACTCACATATATTATTTGGTGTGTTTCAGGATTTTATACACACAATGGCACCCACAACCAGGAGGGCAGCAGTAATTGAGGAGCAAGAGAAACTAAAAACTGCCCTCCGGGAACTGAAGTCGCTGAAACAGCTAAATGAACAGTTGTTGAAGGAACAAGAGGACAGTGAAGTTGAGTTAAGAGCCATTATTGCCAAGAACACTCAATTAAAGGCTGAACTAGCTGACTTGAACAAAGTACATACTCTGGTACTCGAGGAACGGGACCAACTCCAGGATGCAGTTGGCTCATTCAATCAGTGCATCCAAACATACGATGAGGCTCTTAGCAAGATTTCTATGTTAGAGAATGAATTGAGTAGGGCTCAGAAAACAATTGACGACCTTCAGTCTCAATTGCAAAGTTATGAAGCAAAGAACACAAATAATTTATATGACGAACTGCTCACTTCATCCTCAATAGCGCCAGTAGTGACCATTGACCTGACATGTGACAGTCCTTGTGCTAGAGATACTAACCCACTACGGAAAGATAACTTAGTAAACTTAAATAGCCATAATAAAATAAAAAAATATATTAAACTTAACAAAATTATCAGGAAAACACAAAGATTGACAAAATGTCATAAAACCTATGCAAGAAATATTTCATCATTACAAAAGGAACGTTCCCAATTAGTAAATAAGCTTGATGCTTGTTGCATATCCTTAACAGAACTGCAGAATAAATATGATGTGGATGTTCAAACCCTAAATGATGAAATTTCCAAATTGACTCAGTCTCTTCATAAAGTTACCGACCTATACGAGCTGTCACAAAAACAGGTCCATGAGCAAATACTGGCAGCGGACCAATTGTTAACATTAAGTAACTATAACATGGCTCGTTTGGAGTCATTAACAAATAGGTATGACTGTTTTCCAAATGTACCTATAATTTGCCAAAATAGCCCTACAGTGCTCCCTGTGAAAGCAGATACTTGCCCAGAGCAGTGTAGCATAGATGTCACAAAGGTTCCTTCATCAGACAATATAAATCCCTCAACTAAGCCAATAAAACAAACTGTAATTATTTCTGACAGCTTAGGTAGAGGGCTCGGCTCCATGATGAGCCATTACTTAAAGCATTCAGTGATTAATAGATGTTCCCCTGGTGCTACTTTTAACCATTTAATTAATAATTTAAGTGAAAAATCATTGGATAGCAATACAAATGTCATATTGTTGTTTGGGGACAGTTTACAAGTCAAAAAACAACAGATTGTAAAATGCATTCAAAAATTACTAATCTTACATGAGAAAACCAAATGTAAATTTGTTTTGTGTGCCTTTCCTTATTCTGGTACATTTAATAAACAACAAAATGAGAATATACATACATTAAATTTGAAAATGTATAATCTGACAAAATATTATAGCGAAGCTATTTCTTACTTTGATATTAATAGTTTTACTAATAAGTTTAGATTGACCGGTGACAGTATGCATCTTCCAAAGAGATGCAAGATGCATATTGCTTCACTATTAGCATATAATTTAAATGATTCAGTTACAAGTGTTGTAACAAAGTCTCTTGACTCTTTTACAAACCGTACGTCTAGTACTAATATTTTCTGTATTGACTCAAGTACTTCTAGTACTAATATTTCAATTATTGACTCAAGCAATAGTTTATGTACTATTAGGAACCCTATTGCTTGTTTAAACTAGATAGTAAGACAACGGAGGAGCTCTGTAAAATGAATACTGTACATCAAAACATACAGAGCCTCACCGGCAAGGATGGTAAAAATTTTAAATCAAGAAGTAACACAACAGACAAGCAATGTATGATTAATCTTGTACACCAAAATATACAAGGCTTGTCTGGAAAAGAATATGAAATTGAACTTTTTATAAAAAAATTAGATATCGATATTCTATGCCTTACTGAGCATTGGCTCAATAGTTATCAATTAATTGTCAATCTTGGAAATTATTCATTGTCAAGTGCGTTCACAAGAAAGAAGGCTATTCGCGGAGGATCTATGATAATAACCCGCAACAACATTAATTACAAGGAACGAAAAGACATTCTTAATCTTTCGGTTGAACGCACTATTGAGCTGTCCTGTGTTGAGCTGGAGCGATATATTATAGTTTGCGCATACCGACCTCCTTCGGGTGACTTTTCTCTGTTTGAGGACGTCATGGAGGAGGCACTGAGGCGGATATGTAGGTCATCAAAAAAAATATTGATTTGTGGAGACTTTAATATTGATATTTTACTTCACACCTCCTTCACAGACAGATTACTTAACTTATTTAAAAGTTTTAATTTAGAAAACATTTTTGTTGAGCCCACACGTGTAACGGCAACTTCAGCTACTTGTATTGATAACATTTTTGGTGATTGTAAAATTGTTAAAAAATCCATTATCACCACTCTTAGATCCGACCACTGTGGACAAATGATATCTGTTCCCAGCTCTCAACAAAATATAACAAAAGTTATAAAGTATAGGCCAGTCACCACCAAAAAAGTAAGGCAATTCAAACTCAATATTTTATCTACTTTACCTACAATTGACCTTACACAGGGTGGTCCGGATGAACTCTATAAAGCTTTTTTTAGCTGTATAAACTCCCAATTTAATTGTATTTTTAAAGTCATAGAAAAAAGATTGTTTAAAAATCTTAAATTTAGTGAGTGGGCTACTGCTGGCATTTATAAAAGTAGGAACAAGCTGTTTGACTTGTATGCAGAAAAGCAATATAATTATACTCCAACATTTGTTCAGTATGTAAGAAATTATTCAAAATTATTTAGAAATGTTTGCATACAAGCTAAGTCAATTTACATAAAACAGAAAATTATTAATTCTGATAATAAAATCAAAGCAGCTTGGGATATCATCACAGATGAAACTGGGAAACGTAAAGTGGAAAATAATAAATTGGAACTTAAAATTAACAACCATATTACTGACTCCGACTTAGAAATAGCAAACGTATTTGAGGACTTTTTTCGAAACATTCCAGTTACCACTACCAGTTCCCTTAACTCGTCGCCAGCGGAAGCCTACACTCTTCTAAGGAGCAATGTTTCTGAGTGCAGTGTATTATTTAAATTTGAACACGTTACCCCATATGATATTGTTAAAGTATTCAAATCGCTACAGTACAAAAAAACAGGAGACCTATGGGGAATTTCAGTAAAAGTAATCAGCAATATTATTGATATTGTTGCTCCATATCTTGCTCTAATCTTTAATGAGTCCGTAGATTCAGGATCCTTTCCAGATCTTATGAAATACAGTAAATTAATTCCTCTTTTTAAATCGGGTAGTAAAACTGACCCAAATAATTACAGGCCAATCTCAATTTTACCGACTTTTAGCAAGATATTTGAAAAAATTATGCTCAACCAACTGATCCAGCACTTTAATCTGAATAAATTACTTCATTCGGAGCAGTATGGTTTTACTAAAGGTCGATCAACAATCGATGCGGGCGCAATGCTTTTAAAGCATATATTCGATGCATGGGAGAACTCACAGAATGCTATTGGAATTTTCTGTGATTTGTCTAAAGCATTCGATTGCGTTGCGCA
The DNA here is from genome assembly GCF_905333055.1 of Maniola jurtina. Classification (NCBI taxonomy): domain Eukaryota; kingdom Metazoa; phylum Arthropoda; class Insecta; order Lepidoptera; family Nymphalidae; genus Maniola; species Maniola jurtina. The sequence goes on from NC_060042.1 coordinate 13,970,092, forward strand.
TGAGACTCTCTTGGCTAAATTGAACCACTATGGAATCAAAGACTCTGCGCTTAGTCTCATTGCGTCCTACCTCAGTGATCGTATACAAACTGTATGTGTAAATGATGTGAAGTCATCCGGATCAGCCTCACTAATGGGTGTTCCACAAGGCTCTATCTTAGGTCCCTTCATGTTTTTGGTATATATAAACGATTTACCATATTTCGTCCAAAATACTTGCGATATTGTACTATTTGCTGATGATACGTCATTGATTTTTAAAGTCGATAGAAATTATAATAATTTTGACGATGTAAATAGAACCATATCGCAGGTTACTCATTGGTTTACTGTTAATAATTTGCTTTTAAATGCAAAGAAAACTAAGTGTGTCGAATTCGCATTGCCCAATACTAAGACGGCAAATGATTTTAATTTAATGGTAAATAATGATATGTTGAAAGTAGAAGAAACTACCGTGTTCCTGGGGATAACTTTAGATGCAAAGCTTCAATGGAACGCCCATATAACAACACTTGCTGGTAAACTCAGCTCTGCTGCTTACGCTGTTAGAAAGATTCGACAGATAACTGATGTGGAAACTGCAAAAATTGTATATTTTGCCTATTTTCACAGTATTATGTCTTACGGAATCTTGCTATGGGGTAAAGCGGCAGATATTGGAAAAATTTTCGTTTTACAAAAAAGGGCAATACGCGCAATCTATAATTTAAAACCGCGCGATTCCCTACGAGAGAAATTTAAGGAAATAGGTATTCTTACAGTAGCTTCTCAATATATTTACGCTAACATAATTTTTGTACGACAAAACATTCATAGTTACAAAAAAATCGGTGATTTCCACGACCGGCAAACTAGAAACCGTGATAGGCTCGCATATCCTACGCTCCGCCTCAGGAAAGTTGGAAAATCGTTTGTGGGAATGAGTGTAATATTTTATAATAAAATTCCACAATCAATTTTAGACTTGCCTTTACACAAGTTTAAAAAATCTATTAAAAGTATGCTCCTGAAAAAAGCTTATTATACAATCGAAGATTATGTAAATGACAAAAAAGCTTGGATTTGATGCGCTCCAGCAATACACGGCGCTGCAATTGCTTGTATACAGTATGGCATATTATTGTAAATTGTACATTTGAAAAGAGCAACCGCCGAGTTTCTTGCTGGTTCTTCTCGGTAGGAACAGCATTCCGAACCAGTGGTAGATTATTTTGACGATTCAAAAGCACTTGTAAAAGTTTAATTGAATAAAAATAATTTGAGTTTGAGTTTGAGTTTGAATTGAAGAAGCCCTTTAAATAAGGGCCTATATGCAAATTTTTCGACTTTTTTTGAAAACTAAAAATAAAAACTTTAATGTTTCAACAGTATGTGCTTTTTGGGTTTTTCACACATCTTTAACGTATCTGAATCCTTTATTAGTAGGGGTCATGTTATAGAGAAAATCTGTTTGCAATATCTAAAGATTCTAGACCCAGCGATTTGAGCTGTATTAATAGTCAGGTTTCAGGGTCCCTAAAGGGTGCTAACGGGATCCTATTTCTACGCCTCCTCTGTCCGTCTGTCCGTCTGTATGTCAGAGGGCGGTATCTCGTGAACGTCTTGTAATAGCTCGAGAATTGAAATTTTTGCAGATTGTGTATTTGTATTGCCGCTATAACCACAAATGGCCGACATGAAATTTGAAAAATGTTATTTCTTGTAGCTACGATGGTACGGAACCCTTCGTATGCGAGTTCGACTCGCACTTGACCGGTTTTTTATATGCATAAATTTTGTACAGGGTTGGGACGGAAAATTACCGACGGAAAACTACTTTAAGTGAATATAGTTTTGGTCGTTTACCTGATATCGTCTCGTGTTAATTTCCCGGGGGACAGCACGGGCGAAATTCGCCGACCCAGCATTGGTCTCCAGGGGCCAATTAGGTTTTATACCGCTTGATTACTAATCATTTAGGTTTCATTACACGGAGCAGTTTAACTAAAGGTAGAGTCGAGACGTAGTCAAGTGGCACAAGCTATCTTTTATTGAAAATCTATAGTCTATACATATAATAAAATTGTAGAAAAGTGGTGTCTGTACAATGGAAATATATAAAAAAAAAGTAGCAGGGGTTGTTATTATATCGATGCCGAACCCGAAATTGTAATTAATTTTTTTTTGTCTGTTTGTCTGTTTGTCTGTTTGTCTGTGTGTTTGTGCACGCTAATCTCAGAAACGGCTTATTCGATTTAGATACGGTTTTCATTAATATATTGTAGTAAGCTTCACTTAGGATTTAGTGTTTATTTCATGTCAATCGGTTCATAAATAAAAAAGTTATGTCAATTTAAAGAATCACGGCGCCTCGCGCCTGAGCGTCCGTGGCTATATAAAGCGCGAAAAGTCACTATTCCACGCGAACGAAGTCGCGGGCACAGCTAGTATTACAATAAAACTTAAAGCTAGCCTTATCTAATTCCTATACAAATCATGCCCGTGTGGAATGGACCTGGACAGCCAGGCTGATCCGTTGCGCAAAAAATGAGCCAGCTCTTTTGGCACCCGATGAGGATGGCGGTGAAATTTAGATAAGCGCGGGTGACGTGCGTACATCACAGAAATGTAACAGAATCTTATAGAGCAAAAACACTATTCAGGGGCGGCTTTGTATCCCAATCGAAACGGCTCAAATGGCTTAGCACACATCCTTTGACCTCTTTTGCTATTATACGCTCCGACTTTCAGTGGAGTACGTAGTACGAGTATATAGACTACGCTTGAGCGGGCATTTTTATAATCAACGACCTCCCTTTATTGCCATTAATACTTTATATCATAACTCCAGAATGAACAACAAAGTCATTCTTTGATTCATTTATTTCGTTGTCTAAGTGATCCAAAATGGACCTTGATCTCCGACACTCCATGCTGCCACTTATGCAGTCCTTTGACCTTTTTTGCTATTATATCCTCTGACTTTCAATGGAGTATGTATGCTACGCTTGACCGAACAGGCATTTTTATACTCAAGTTAAATTTTTTCGACCTCTCTGTCTTGCCATTATTAGGTATAGAAGTTCTATCAAAGTATTCGATCAAAACCTAGAATGGACAACAAAAGATATTCCTCCATCCATTATTTTTGCTAAGTGATCCAAATGGATTTTGGTCAACGACCGAAGATGCTGATCTCCGAGATGCTGCCACTTATCCAGGAGAAGCCAGCGATACAAGGGCATCCTGTGGATGTCCCAAGTGTCGCTGGCTGCTACTGGGTGACCCAGTTCTCACACGCGATCTTCTTCCCCTCCTTCGTCCCTGAGCCAGCCGAGTCTTCTTTAAATCATATAGGGTTCTGTCAATAATAATTGTTGAATCTCTTGGTTCGTCCTCTGTCTTCAGCCAGCGTTCTCGCCTCTGCTTGGTTTGAGAGCTTACTCTCTTCTAAACGTTCAAATTATTTTGCCATAACCCGTAGGTAATTTTCAGCAAGCGAACAATATCATTCTCCAAGACACGTTTTGGACCCTTTCTTGCCTGCTTAGCTTAGTAGCGACATAGTTTATGCGTTCTCCTATCTAAATTGGACTATAGCCAAATGAGTTTGTTGTTCTTAGTGCATCTTGAACTTCCCCAAAGTAGCCCGAGCATCCATGCAACATCAAACTCAAAAACTAAACTCAAAACTAAAGTGAATTCAAATAATACGCTGTCCAAATCCATAAATGAATTATGAATGAATAGGCATTTTCTGGGCAAGCGCACTCATAATTTCTATCCATTTCCATGATTGACGGTGAAGCGCCAGCCTCTTTTATCATAGAAAAAGTTTCTTCTTTGACACAAGAAGGTTAATATTGTGCGTTTGTCTATTGCAGCATGAGGTCACGACGGCGGTGCGGTGTACGCATGGAAGCCCGGCGGAGTGGTGAGCCCGCGCTGCACTCGCTGCGAGCGCAACGTCGCCCCTGCCGCCGCGCCTTGCCGGCATGGACCGCGCGCGCCTCTCGCCGCCGCCGGACCCGCTGCGTCGGCCGCTCCAAGGTACGCGCAGATGTGTCTATTGCAGCTTGAGGTCACGACGGCGGTGCGGTGTACGCATGGAAGCCCGGCGGAGTGGTGAGCCCGCGCTGCACTCGCTGCGAGCGCAACGTCGCCCCTGCCGCCGCGCCTTGCCGGCATGGACCGCGCGCGCCTCTCGCCGCCGCCGGACCCGCTGCGTCGGCCGCTCCAAGGTACGCGCAGATGTGTCTATTGCAGCATGAGGTCACGACGGCGCGGCGGTGCGGTGTACGCATGGAAGCCCGGCGAAGTGGTGAGCCCGCGCTGCACTCGCTGCGAGCGCAACGTCGCCCCTGCCGCCGCGCCTTGCCGGCATGGACCGCGCGCGCCTCTCGCCGCCGCCGGACCCGCTGCGTCGGCCGCTCCAAGGTACGCGCAGATGTGTCTATTGCAGCATGAGGTCACGACGGCGGTGTGGTGTACGCATGGAAGCCCGGCGGAGTGGTGAGCCCGCGCTGCACTCGCTGCGAGCGCAACGTCGCCCCTGCCGCCGCGCCTTGCCGGCATGGACCGCGCGCGCCTCTCGCCGCCGCCGGACCCGCTGCGTCGGCCGCTCCAAGATACGCGCAGATGTGTCTATTGCAGCATGAGGTCACGACGGCGGTGCGGTGTACGCATGGAAGCCCGGCGGAGTGGTGAGCCCGCGCTGCACTCGCTGCGAGCGCAACGTCGCCCCTGCCGCCGCGCCTTGCCGGCATGGACCGCGCGCGCCTCTCGCCGCCGCCGGACCCGCTGCGTCGGCCGCTCCAAGGTACGCGCAGATGTGTCTATTGCAGCATGAGGTCACGACCAAGCTTGAGATCATTTCTCCATTAAATACTCATCTTGGAACACCCATATCGGTTCTGCGAGTTGTACCCCACCCGTTGCCGCTTCAAGATTTGTGATTGTTTGAGCTGTTTCGGTTACTCTGTTCTCGCACATGTCCTTATTTCTATTTTGATCACGTAGAGATTTCCAAGCAAGAACACCTTTCATTGTCAACTGAGTGAGTGTTTTTATCAAGGCACATTGTTGGCTACCATATGGTATGGTTGTCTTGGTATTAAATTAAATTGCTATTCCGTTTCAGGAGGATCCTGCGGAACCCCGGATTCGCCCCTCTCGCCGGAGAACTTAAGCGAGCCGGGCACGCGCCTACCACGCGCGCTCACACCCATCCCTGAGAGCGAGCCTTTGCTCCACGGCCCGCGCTGTGCCAGCGCTAGCGCCATCGCGAGTGCCAGTGCCAGTGCCAGTGCAAGTGCAAGTGCAAGTGCCAGTGACGTGCCACACCGACACGCGCGGCCTCTTCACGTGCAGTTCGACGCGCAGTCGCCCCCCGCAGCCGTCTCCGTCTCGAGTTCCAGCTCCTCCAGTTCCGACGATGAGGAACTCTCCATCGCCGAAGCGAGACCCCCCGACGGAGGTTGGGGCTGGGTCATCGTATTCGCCTCGTTCATGGTCAATCTCATTGCCGATGGCATCACGTTCAGTTTCGGAGTATTCTTCCCGCATTTTCTCGAATACTTCGGCGAGAGTACTGGAAAGACGGCCTGGATCGCCAGCATATTCATGGCGATGCCGCTTTTGTCCGGTCCGATAGCCAGTTTCTTAACAGACAGATACGGCTGCCGACGAATGACGATTTTCGGCTCAATTTTAGCAGCGATAGGATTCATTATTTCTGCCTTCGTGGACAACATAGAGACTTTGATGTTCACATTCGGAATCATGGCCGGATTCGGCCTGAGTCTGTGCTATGTAGCAGCAGTAGTGATCGTCGCGTACTACTTTGAGAAGAAGCGTTCCTTAGCCACCGGTATTTCTGTGTGCGGAAGTGGGATTGGTACGTTCATATTTGCTCCGTTGACATATGTTTTGCTGGACGAGTACGGTTGGCGAGGAACTACTCTGATACTCGCTGGGCTTTTCCTGAATATGGCGGTGTGTGGCTTGCTGTTTCGAGATCTGCCGTGGACGGCTACGATGAACGAAGAGAGAGCGAAAGAGAGAAAACGTAGAAGAGAGAGAAAAAGAAACAAACGTTTCGGATCATCCGCAGACAGTTTCTCGGACAGTAAGAGTAGTGCTGTCGGGTCTACTAAAGCGACGGACGCTGTAGACATCGAAGCGGTGACGACGTCGATAGTGCCGCAATACAGCTCCTTAGTCGACTTGCCGACCTACATGACTGGAGGCGAAGGTGTGTCGCTAGAAACCTTCGAGCTGATGTCCACTCGAGGTCGTGCGTATGCGATCTTAGCACAGAATTACCCTGGAGTATTGCTTCCGTCACGAAGTTTCAGTGACAGTGGACGATTGCACGAGATGTCCCCTCCCAAGAATCTGATGTCCCCTGGAACGACATCCCCGGGGACGTTGTCCCCTAATAATTCAGTCCCCAGTGCCCCGGAGACCAATGGCACGACACGGCTGAATGATAAAGCGGCTTTGTCAATATGGGTCAAAAGGCATGGACCTGGAGGACATGGTTCAACGAAGAAACCACCAGCTTTCTTGAAAGATTTGAGGTTACACAGGCATTCTCTGACATACAGGGGTGCAATGTTAAATATCAATCGGTACAGACTTCGAGCGTCTTCGTGCCCCAACATCTTGAGAAACTCAATGACTACTATTGCTAAAGAAAAGGTACGCACATTTTCTATTTCCTTAAAACATTTTATTTGGCACATCACACATCATTGTAATCGATAGACGTCCTCTTCTGGACATAAATCCCTTGTAGTGACTGCCACACACCACGGTTTTTACTACGGATTACTTTTTACTAATAAACTGACAAACTTTACCTTTTTATAATATTAGTATAGATTAGAGTCCTATTATTATCAATCTCAGGTGCAATGGTACGCCGGGCTGTGGGACTTCTGGGACCTGGCGGTGGACGTGCTGGACTTCTCCCACTTCCTCAACCCGGCCTTCCTCGTGTTCGCGGTGTCCAACTTCCTGCTGTACCTGTGGTACGACGTGCCGTACGTGTACCTCGCGCACAGCGCCTCCAACATGGGCTTCAATGAGTCGCAGTCCTCCATGCTGATATCTATCATCGGGATACTGAACATGTTCGGCGAGGTGAGTTGTTTAAGGATTCCTACCCAAAAAGTAAAAACGGAGTCCTATTAATGCCACTCTGCTGCATGTCTGTCCGTCCGTCCGTCCGTCTGTCTGTCCGTCTGTCTGTCCATCTGTCTGTCCGCCTGTCACAGGTCAATGAGTTGACCTGAAATTTTAGCATTAGTCAAAGTCATTTATTCAAATTGGGTACTATTTGTACACTTTCTGATTTGTCAAATAGTGATAATTAATTACGTTAACTTAAAACTAAAGCTACGAGGGTGCCTAACGCGCTCAAGTCTGAGAAGAGCTCGCAACAAACTCAGCCGGGTATTCTTTTTTTTTTGGTGTTGAATGTTGACCTAAAACTAAATATTGAATTAGAAATTCTAGAAAAGCATTTAGTAAGTATTTCCTTCCATGTTTCCAGATAATTCTCGGTTGGATAGGCGACTGGGAGTGCGTGAACGCGAGCCTGGTGTACGCGGTGTGCATGATCCTGTGCGGCGTCGTCACCGTCGTCATGCCGCTGCTGAGCTCGTACTTCGGCCTCGCCGCCGCCTCGGGGGCCTTCGGCGCCTTCATCGCGGCCAACTACAGCCTCACCAGCATCATCCTGGTGGAGCAGATCACGCTCGAGAAGTTCACCAACGCGTACGGCCTGCTGCTGCTCATGCAGGGCTTGGCCAATCTCATTGGCACCCCGCTGGGAGGTAAGTGCTTCCTCCGACGAAGTCATTTGTTGACTGATAGCTCACTCATTTCGAGTACTTCAAAAGAAAAAACGAAACCCTTAAAGGATCACTTCGTTGTCTGTCTGTCTGTTTGTCCGTCCGCCTGTCCGTCAGTCAAGAAAACCTATAGGGTACTTCGCGTTGATCTAGAATGATGAAATTTAGTAGGTAGGTAGGTTTTATAGCACAAGTACAGGAAAAATCCGAAAACCATGAATTTGTTTTTACATTACAAAAAAAAAAAAAAAAATGTGTTCATGAAGTAATTAGTATTTTCAATTTTCAAAGTAAGATAACTATACCAAGTGGGGTATCATATCAAAGGGCTTTATCTGCCCATTTTAAAACAGATTTTTATTTATTTTTATGTTAAATAGTTTTTGACTTATCGTGCAAAATGTTGGAAAAATTACCCGAGTACGGAACCCTCAGTGCGCGAGTCTGACTCGCACTTGGCTGGTTTTTTTCTTGTCTTACAATGAGCGAAGTTTGTAACATGTTAATAAATTGTTACGTATCTATTCCAGGCTGGGTGTACGACGTTACCGACAGCTACGACCTCTCGTTCTACCTCGCGGGAGTCTTCATCGGCATTTCCGGCCTGATCCTGCTAGTGTCGCCGCTGTACCACGCCACGCGCCGCTACAAGAACCACCGGAAATCCACCGACTTGTCGGCCAACATGTCGACCGACATATCCACCGACGTGTCGACCAACAAGTCCACTAATAACGAACACACGCACATCAACGGTGAAGTCAAACAGAATGGGAAGCTGATTATGTAAGCTACGTGGCCGGCAAACAACTTAAGCATTGACGCGAGTGGCACGTGCACGCGATTGGTTGATCAGTCGACGTGGGTGCACGTGATTGCTCGATACGTCGACTTTCGTTTCTCGGATTCGCCAACTTTCTTCCGCTAAACCTATTCAGGTCCACGTTGTTTGCCGTGCACTATACTAGCGTTTGTTCAAAATAATGCATGGCAACGGGGAACGCCCCGCACACCGCACGTCACTCGCGTTATCCCGCACGGAATTAGCGCAAGGGCTGTGTGGGTGTGCGTGGCGTCCCCACCCCGATTGCCATGTTGACCTGTCGCGAAATATACGTGATATGCATAAATTTTGAGAACTCTTTTTTGCTCTGTGTCAACTGTCATGTCAAAAGTGCGGTTTACTCTTAGGTTGAGATTTATAGATAAAACGAGACAGATTGATGTGAGCGTTATAACGCTGTCTCGTTTTAACCGTGTTTTAAGTTTGAGAAAAATCAAAGTGCGCTCTATAGATTTCAACCTTAGATTAAGAACTAAAATCGTATTTTATGGGGAGTGAGTTTTCAAAATGTATGCGCTTTAACATGTATTCCCAGCTTTTAACAATCTCTAGAAACTGGTGGCAAGTAACTTGGCATCTTCATCAAAGTCAAGTGGTACCGTACTACCACTTTTATATGTCGCATCGGCAAAATTTAGTCTGTTTCCACTTTTAATCTACTTAACTATTAGTCTGTCCTTAGCCTTTCTAACTTTAATGTGACTAAAGTACATCACTTGTTAGTAAACAGCATTTTGCAATACTAATATGTGATAGAAGAACAAATTATAACCAACTGCGATATGAAATTAAAATCCAAGACTAAATTACCTATTTATATAAGTAATTTTATAATAAATTCGTTAATTAGAACTATACATATTAATGTAAAAATATATGATTATATATTAGTATATAATCGGAAGTATTCTTAATGACGTAAACTTGAAATGGTATAGAAAATTTTAGATATAAGTAGTTGATTAGTTTGATGATTTATAGTTAGATACATTGAGGTGTTATATTACTAGAGAAAGCAATGTTTTGAACAAGATAAAGCTTAATACTAAAACCCGACTACTCTTAATAAATGGTGAAATATAGTAAAATAGTTTTTCATCATACCTATCCGAAAAACGAAAATTGGCATTAGTGGGAACAAAAGTCAATTTTGTTCTCTTGGGGGTTTCAACTTTCTCTCTACGGATTGGTCCATGTTAGTGCTTTAGTATGTTTTGTTTTTCTCACTGGTAGTTATGAAAAATAGTGTGTGTCACTCGGGGCCAAAATGTCTCGCTACGCTCACGAGTCTATTTTAGAATCCTTCGCTTCGTTCTGAATTCAAAATAACACCATCTAGGGACAAAATATCACTTTGTCCCCTTATAACACAAATGACTATTTCTGAAGCTTGGTATATTTTTATACTTTATTATATTTATGGACTCAAAATTATCTCCTCTTTCGCGAGGACGCCATTTTTGACCTTGAGGACCTTAGGACCCCAACGTCTATCGGTTTTTGGAACTATGTGTCCTGCCCGTTACCACTTCAATTTCGCAACCCATTGAGCTATGTCAGTTACTCTGGTTCCTACGGATCTCCTCATTTCTGATTTGATCACGTAAAGAAACCCCAAGCATAGCTCTTTCCATCACCCGCTGTGTGATTCTGAACTTTCTGATTCCTATTTCTCTAGTAATATATCACTCTAATTAGATATTAGTAATTGATAACGGTTGAATTTTTGGCAAGTTTGGTATAAATTAAGGTTTGTTCTGAAAGTAGATAAGTAAAAAAAGTAAGGTTTTTGAGTAAAGTAGTGTTTGAAGGAATAGAGTGTCCTCGAATATTATGATATATTTGGTGATTTTGCAAACTATTTCTAAGACTATAGTCTTTATCCGACTTACCTCTGTATATGACTAGGAAATGTAAATGCGTAGATACAACCGATTTTACGGTCAAGTGATACGAAAAAGACCGATTTTACGTTCAGTCAACTTTGAAACACGACCGATTTTATAGTGTGCGCAAAGTGCCTAGTCCCGTCTGAAGTTGCAACATGGCTGATGGCGCAGATCGTTGTCTTAGCACTGAATACAGAAGCTCAGCTGAAATCTTTGTTTGTACAATATGTAGTCATATGCCTAGTGTTCAGATTGGTCTACTTTTGCGCGTACTATACGATTAAGAAATGTCCGAATGTATGATTAGTCGATTTGGAAATAACCGATTTTATGATCAGCTGATTGGGAAATAACAATTTTTATTAACATATTAACTAAAAACACGACCGATTTACATTTACGTAACGACCGATTTTTAATGTTATCTGATTGAAGAGAAGTGTTGTATAAAAAAGCGCTAAAGCGAGGCTAACATAAGGAAATAATTTATACATACAGAATGAAGAAGACACGATAGAACACAATATAAACAATACACCACTTTTAATTATTATTTATTATTATATAATAAGTATATACTTAACCTTGTTTTTTCAATACCTAAATATTGGTATATCATAATATAAACACATAAGATGAAGGATACATTAGAAGGGCAATATAAACGATATATCACTTTAAATTACATAATACTTACCATATTTTTAAATATTGGCATATAATTTTAATTATATCATTCATTATACATACAAAAACCAAAGGGCACAGAATGCAATTGAATATAAACAATACATCACTTTTAATTTTGGATTGATGGATAGCTCAGTGGCTATCATTCGTTTTTGAACACTGAATTCAGAATGCTCGAACCAGTAAGAAACTCGGCGGCGATAAAAACAAAATAATTATATGAAATAATCCAAATAATAACTTGTGAAAGTCTTTCCATAGCGGTTTGGTGTAATCGTTTCTAAATTTAAGCCACTAATAAACATCCTAGTTGAATAATAGATTTTGATATACCAAGTATGTATGCAAGCAAGTTTAGCGAAACCTGAAAACCTAGAATCCATAAAAATGTAAGTAGAACTGTCTATAAGCCTCCTTGCGTTTTTAGTTTTTTTTTTTGGCTTGTGCCATTTTTAGGATTATTCATAAGAACTACACAAGCCTAAGGCTAGCCCCACTTAGGGTAAAAGTTAAAAAATATGAGTAGGTAGGTAAACGACAAATTCTCCTGCGGATGTACACTTCACGCGGTGAATTTTGAAATCGCGGCGGTGCCTTTGACAAGATGTGGCGCGTGCCAAGGCGGCCCGACACAAAGGCGACCGTATCTAAGCGAACAGACTATAATTATGAATACCTTAGCACCCAATCTTCGCGCTCCCACAGATTGTTCGTGCATGTACTTGTTCGTACGTGTCCGCACGAGTTAAATTCGTACGAAAAAGCATCCAAACTACGGCTAGCCTAAACCGAAAAATACAAAAAAAATGTAATAAGGTGCAAGTCACACATACATGTGAAAATGTAAAATGTTAAATAACATTTTATAACGAAAAATTACAAACTTAAGGAGGCTTATAAAACAATTGTTTATAAGTGATAAGGACTTAAACTTACCAAAGACTGCCCTGAATATAAATTTTGATGTTACGAAACCCGAGTAGTTCTAGGCTAGGCGAAAAGTTGCAATTTTTCCTTGGTCTTTATTGAATCGAATCATAATTATTATTATATATGAAATATGCTGGAAGAATATGAGACAGTTTTCTTTAACTACCTTTTTTGACTTTCCTAAAATCCATAGACAAATTCAATTTAGAATCTAGATCTAAGATTTAGGAATTATAAAATTGTCTGTATGAAAAAATTGAATTTTTTGACTTCCCTTAGATTTAAGTACTAAAAACAATTTAATACATATAAGTGACGCATTTTTGATTTACAAGCATTTTTATGACTAGCTTACGTTTCTACAATTTATGAAATCAAGATTTTTTCTCTAAAATGCAAAACTTTTTTATTTTTTAATTGTATATAATTTTGAGCACAAGGTTTAATCTAATCCAGTTTACTATACACGTAAATCACCTTTATTTAATTAATGTAAATATTTATTCATTTATGTATTTGAAATTCAAACATTGAACTCATGTACTTTAGGCAAACAAGTTGAGCAATAGTTGTTGGGCATTGTTACCAATTTTTAATTAATTTTTCTTCGCATTGATTATACAGGTAACTTTCTCCGTCCGGTCTGTCGGTCTGTTCAATTTTTGCAGCACTTACAATCGTGTGGAATTCAATAGGAATTGTGATCAAGATCAATAGTGTTGATATTTTAATGGTGGTTTTTCACGAAAAGTGAATTTTTGCACTTGCGATCGTTTACTACATTAATTTAACTAGAAATTCTTCTCTATCTAACTCGAAGTGATGCAAGTGTTCTCGCTCGCCCACTTTTTAGCGTCTTAGCTCAAGTCCATGACCATACGAGAGAAGGATCTCTATATCTTACGGAAGCACGTAATTGGTTGGTCAGTTGCTCCTTGTTTAACTACAGCCTTTGCTCAAGTTGTTTGCCGTTTACTGTAATGTTAATTATAACCTTAATAGTTCTTCTGACGCATGTTTACATTTTGTATTTAATAAAATTCTTCCTTGAAACTATTGTCTGATGCCAAAACGTTCATTTTTAAGGATTTTCTTCAAAATCGAAATAGGTAAATATTTTGTACCTATTTAGCTAATACATCATTGTAGATTCTTAAAGTACAGCCAACATCAAAAATTATTTTCCGATCAAACGTACGAAAACGCATGCAAAGTGAGTGCATCCTCATATTTATGTTAAGAAAAGTATGATGAATTCATATATCTCAGTAGACAGCTGTTTTTGATAACTTTTACTGATTTTTTGTGAATATAAGTAACAAATTTTTTGGTGAAACCCAAAGTTTCGTATTCTTTTTGAAAGTTAAATCTAGCTATTTTCATATAATCTTTGTTTTTACTTGATATTGATTTGTTTTTGATGCTGACTGTACATTTGGTACAAAATAAAACAGAATGTATTGTGATACAAAGTAGAATAAGTTCACTTAGTCCCTAAGATTGAAGAATTATATTCTTGCCTAGTACATGACGTCTGGTCTTTTAGAGTTCAAGTTAGATAAAAACATTTACAATTTTGGAACTCAATTCCTAAAAGTAAAAAACCGATTATTCGTTTATAATTGTTGCATGAAAACTGACCTTTTTGCTAACAGTTAAATAATCTTTCTCTGTTTATGAATATTATTCAAGGGTCAACGGGTGATCCGTTAACTCAATGATCATCATTTAAGTAAAAGCCATCAAACTCATTTGACATTAGTTGGTTCTACATTGATGCTTCACTGAGCGATTATAACAATAATGTTTCGTAGAAATCCTTCAATGGATTAAAAATGTTAAATGAGCTTGATGGCTTTCATTCAGTGATGATCACTAAGTTAGCTAATTACAGGTTAGTAATAAATCGACCACTGGTGCAGAACGAATACCAATAGTTTGTGTAGGTATATCTTGTGTATTTAGTTTGTTTGTGTTATACTATACTTGCGCAGCTATCGGCGGTGCCAACACAAAACGGGTATGTGAACGTATTACTGTACATTGTTGCACTTCACATTGTGTGCGGTTAGTAAAATTATCACTGAATTATTACTGGCGTTTTATTTTATTCCTATTTCCTACATCATCTGCATTCGGGGGTCCGGGCCTCGATCCCGGGAGCGCACCACACATTTTGATTTTTTATATGCATATGTTAAAGACCTGGAGAGTGACTAAGCTTTTTTTTATTACGGAAAATCCCAAGATCCTAAAAAAGAGAGTTCCTATGGGATTTCAAAAACAAAATCCACGCGGGCGATATCATGGGCATCAGCTAGTTAAAAATCAGATTCAGATTTATTTATTTGCTTTCATGTGCATTCTTATATATATATATATATATAATCACTTGCTTCAGTGAAGGAAAACATGAGGGAACCTGCATTCCTGGGCCTTTATTAGCAGTTTGCTAGATTCGTTACTAACCAGATTAATAGTTTAGAGTAAAAAATACAAATGATAGACTTACAGACAAAGGGCGACCTTATGACTAGAGTGATCATTTCCAGGCTACTCAGTACCTACAGATTTAGTACAATCAAACTGGAAATGCACCGTTTTTACGGATTCCTTTGGGTAGGTACGGAACCTTATAACAACGCAAAGCGTTTATTACGTAGGTATCTAGGTAAGTTTTATATAGACCGTAAATTCTAGAACAGTTTACATTATTAGCTTCCCATCACGTTTGTGTTTGATATACTATGCATTTCATAGTAACTGGCAGATTTGTTAACTGACATGTTGGTTGATATGTTGGCAGACCGGTCGGTGGACCTTGGTTTGTCGCGGCGGCGCACAGCGTTGTAAAGCGGTAAAACTACCAGGATTAGGCCGGATAGGCCCATGAACCCTCCCGCCAGATAGCACAAGAGGTCATAGTTATTGGTGATCTCGAATATCCATTCTGGAAAAGATAGTTCACGTTATAAATGTGAAAGTGTGGCTTGTCCGTCTATCTGGACGGATGGGAACGGACATAGGCTACTTTTTATCCCGGAAAATCAAAGAGTTCCTACCGGAATTTTAAAGGTCTATCCGTTTAACCGAATTAATTTAATTTAACCGAAATTTGGTGCAGAGGTAGCTTACACCCCGAAAATTGACTCCGTTTTTAACCCGGAAAAGCAGAGAAAAAAAAATTAAAATTAAAAAAAATTGAATCCACGCGGATGGAGTCGCGGGCATCGTCTAGTGATAAAATTGACCAAAGTGAATCGTCAAAATGTCATGATTGAATACTCTATTAAGAACATATAGAAAATGAATGAGCGTGAAAAAATGCTTGTATAGAAAGTGCGGTATGGTTCAATGGAGGAAGTGTGATGCATGTGATTTAGTGAATGGCGTGCTTTGCTCTACCAGTATGATGTCGGTGAGGCTGTAGGTGGCCTTACCAATCAATGGAGGTACAGTGAAGCTGGCCAGTCCATGAACGAACAACAGTAAGCCGTACGCTTTGGTGAACTTTTCCAGCGTGACCTGTTCCACCAGGATGACGCCGGTGAGGCTGTAGTTGGCCGCGAAGAAGATGCTGAAGGCCCGCGAAGCGATGCCGAGGCCCAGGTACGTGGTCAGCAGAGGCATGATGGCTGTTACGAGGCCGCACAGGATCATGCACACCGCGTAGACTTGGATCGGGCTCACACATTCGCTGTTGCCTATCCATCCGAGAAGGATCTAAAAACATGACAAGAAATACCAAGTAACTAGTAAGGTTAGGTTGGCTTTGAAAGCCAGAACAACTAGGTGGAAATGAAATGTTTATTTGATTCGTGGCAACTTGTGCCACTTATGGTATGTCAAGATTATACCTCTGGTTCGGAAAACTAATTCTACCGAGAATAGCCGGCGAGAAACTAAGCAATTGCTTTCAAATACTTACATTACATGTGCCAATTAAAACCTACATACACCACATGTAGAGCAAGAAGTTGTCAGAATTCATCTCACCGATGTTCAGCAGGTCGATTCCCGAAATCCTGCATCAATCATTATTACAATCGCAATTGTTGTGATTGGCTGAATTTATGTTATTCTTGTTGCAAGAATGCATTGTAGCCAATAGTGAGCGAGCGCCAACCAATCAGAGGTGATTGCGATCGTGACACTGTAGCTGTCAGACCTGTATGCTGATGATGGATGACTGCGACTCCTACCTACATCAGGAAGTTGTGTGAACTGTGAACTCACTTCGCTCAAGATGCTTATTAAACTCATGCTGGATGTCAGGGTGGAATAATCGTCTAAGGTCATGCCGAGATTGTTGTCCGCGATGTACATATGCGGCATGCTGTTCCACATGTGCAGCAGGAAATAGGACACCGCGAACACGAGGAAAGCCGGGTTGAGCAAGAGCGAAAAGCCCAGTATGTCAACGAGCAGGTCCCAACACAGGCCGGCGTACCGTTGCATCTGCGATTGATAAAGAGATTATAATAGGTACCTAACTAGAAATGATAAAGGGAGTCTTAACAAAATTAAGCGCTCTTATCAAACGAGACTGGGTTTTTGCAGAAAAACTCTCGAGAGTCAAGAAGCGTTTACGTGGTGGGTCCAAGCTGAAAGGACATCTCAATTACACATTATGAATATTTCAATAATACCTGTTTCAATAACCACAAAGCTGCATTATTATTCAGCTGTGTGATTCCATTGATCTCTGGTGCACTGGGAACTGAATTATTAGGGGATGTAATTTCAGGGGACATCAAAGTCTTCGGAGGGGACAATTCATGCAATCGCCCACTGTCGCTGAAACTTCGTGAGGTGCCAGGATGATTCTGTGCTAACATTCCGTACGCACGACCTCTAGAAAACATCAGTTCAAACGTTTCAAGCGACACTCCTTCGTCTCCAGTCATGTAGGTCGGTAAGTCGACTAAGGAGCTATATTGTGGCACTATCGACGTCGTTACTGCTTCAATGTCTACAGCGTTCGTCGTCGCTTTAGTAGACCCAGCAGCACTACTCTTACTGTTTGTGTCTCGTCTACGTTGTCTTTGTTTCGCTCTGTCTTCATTCATCGTGATCATCCACGGCAGCTCACGGAACAACAAACCACACACCACCATGTTTAATAAAGGTCCAGCGAGTATTATAGTAGTTCCGCGCCATCCATACTTATCCAGCCAATCATTTATCAATGGAGCAAATATGAATGTACCAATCCCGCTACCACACATAGAATAACCGGTGGCTAAGGCACACTTATTTCCAAAGTAGTATGCGACGATCACTACCGCTGCTACATAGCATAGACTCAGGCCGAATCCAGCCATGATTACGTATGTGAACATAAAAGTCTCCATGTTGTCCACAAAGGCAGAAGTAATGAACCCTAACGCTGCCAAAAACGAGCCAAAAATCGTCATTCGTCGGCAGCCGTACTTGTCTGTTAAGAAACTGGCGATTGGACCGCACAGGAGTGGCATCGCTATGAATATTTCGGTGATTCTCGCCGCTTTTTCTTTTCTTTCGCCGAAGTAGTCAAGGAAATCTGGGAAGAATAATCCAAAATTGAGTTTGATGCCATCGGCAATGAGGTTGACATTGAATGCGGCGAATACTATAACCCAGCGCCAAAGTCCGTTAGGGTGTCCCGCTTGGGTGATGGACAGTTCTTCATCGTCGGAACTAGAAGAACTGGAACTCGAGATTAACACGGGCGTTGGGGGTGACTGCGCGTGGAATTGCACGTGAAGAGGAGACAATTCTTCATTGATGGAATTGGAGGAACTGCAACTTGAAATGGACACGGACGTTGGGGGTGACTGCGCATCGAATTTCACGTGAAGAAGAGACAGTTCTTCATTAATGGAACTAGAAAAACTGGAACTCGAGTCGGATACAGGTGCTGGGGATGACTGCGCGTGGAATGGCACGTGAAGAGTAGACAGGTCTTCATCGATGGAGCTGCAAGAACTACTCGAGACGGATACGGGTGCCAGGGGTGACTGCGCGTGGAATGGCACGTGAAGAGTAGACAGGTCTTCATCGATGGAGCTGCAAGAACTACTCGAGACGGATACGGGTGCCAGGGGTGACTGCGCGTGGAATGGCACGTGAAGAGTAGACAGGTCTTCATCGATGGAGCTGGAAGAACTACTCGAGACGGATACGGGTGCCAGGGGTGACTGCGCGTGGAATGGCACGTGAAGAGTAGACTTGTATTGGTGCGACACATTATTGACGCTGGCGCTGGCACTGGCACTGGAACTGGCACTTGCGATGGCGCTGGCGTAGCCCAGGTCGTTGAGCAAAGATTCACTGCCAGGAATAGATGTGAGTGCATGCGGTGGGCACGGTTCCGACTCGCCTGGGGTCTCTAGCGAGAGGGGAGCCTCCAAAGCTCCGCAGGGTGAAGGGTCCTTCTGAAATGGAATTGCAATTTGTTTTGACTGAATGAAAAAGTATCTAGTTATCTGTACGATTAAAATCCTAAAAACTTTGAAGCTTTATTAAGTAAATTCTTAGATGTACCATGTCTCTACCACACTTTAGGTATAACAAAGGATTTTTTATTTTTTATTTTTTTATTTACATCAACAACTTCCATGCAGTTAAAAATGAAAAAGTACTGTGAAGTAAGTGAAGTAGTATAAAGAAAAGAAAAAATAGTAACTATTAAAGACAAAAAGTACTGTATTGTATTTTAAGCATACATTGTATTGTAGTTAGCTGTGCATTTTTTGAGCAACATTTTCAAGTAGCAAATATATTTTATTCTAATTAAATTAAAACTCACTTGCCATTTAAACGATGATAGTCGTAGAATTCGGAAAAGCTTATCTAATGAATGCCGTAGAGATACTGTTTAGTTGTCCATGACCTCTGGCTCCAACCCAACTGTTTAATCTGTGCCTACTTATTATAAAACTGTAACTGAACAATTTCTGTACATTAATAAATAAATTGATCAAAGCAGAAATCTGGTTGGTCTGTCAGCGGGATGTATCTCGTGAACCGCAATAAGTAGAGAGTTCAAATTTTCATATAGGTAATATTAATTTCTATTGCCGTTATAACAACAAATAATAAAAATTTCAATGTGGTGGCCATGAAAATTAAAAAAAAAAATATCATTTCTTGTACGATGGTACGAACCCCATCGTGTGCGGGTCAGACCCGACCAATTTTTACTATAATATTGACCCATCTCTACAAGGCCAGGTAGCAAATAGAGTACTTTAACCTAAAAGCAAAGGGCCATAGGTTTTTAATTTTTTTTAACGAATATTAGCCAAGTTTATCACGGTAACTAATATTCCACTTTCTCCTCTAACTAAGCGTAAAGCTTTTGCTAGGAGTAGGTACGACAATGTGCAACGGGTGGGGTTTGAACCAACGACCGGTTTGTTTTCAAAGGTGTGTGAAGTCTGTCAATCCGCACTTTGCCAGCGTGGTAGACTACGGCCAATCCTTCTCATTCTGGGAGGAGACCTGTGCTCATTGGTTAGGTGATCATGGTTTTATTTTGCCGACAGTGGTTTGTCAGCGTGACTTACCAAAGTACTGTTTGCGGCAACTGCACGCCAGGTCTAGATGGCAATCGGGGTATGAGGCGGGGGGACGCCCCGTACACCCACACGTCACCCACGCTATCCCGCAACGGGTTAGGCCCGGTGTCCACCTAAGCGGAGAAGAAAGGAGATGTGTAGAGTCAACCAATCAGATTTTTAGTGACGTGATAATTTTTTCACTTCATTTATTATGAATCTGATTGACCGACGGAACACATCTCTCCTCTTCGCTTAGGTGGATACCGGGCCTGAGCGCGCAGGCTGTGCGGCTGTGCGGGTGTACGGAGCGTCCCCACCCAGATATATTTATATTACGTAATTACGTTTATGTATAAACTGATTTATTAGTTACATCAACATAAGAGTTTTTTTTAATAAAATTAACTTACATCTAAAATAATTAAATTAATAACTAAAATTAAATCTAAAACTTCATCGAGACCACCGCAGCGAGGCATCCAAGATGCTTGCAGCATTACCCCTTTATATGGCCAAACTAATTCCTTGTCCAAGGTAGCTGCCAGCTCTCGGGCCCCCGGTTGACTCGATAACCCTTTTCGAAATTTCCTCGAAGAGAGCTCGAGCCCCCGGGCCCCACGGCCCCAAGGTCTCCACCCCAAAAGACACAAATATGAGGCTTTCATCGAGGTTTTCATATTTGCGCCTCTTGGTTCGTTGGTCAGGGCCGGTGCTTATGTTTATGTATTCGGCGCTGGTTTTATGTACACTATATTCTAGAGCAGCTTACAAGAATTTTATTATTAGCTTTTCATTATATTAGACATAAGAGTTTCATCGTTACTAGGAGACTTGTTGCTTGACATGTTGGCCGATATGTTGGTGGTAATGTTGGTCGATAAGATAGCAGACAGGTCGGCGGACTTGCGTTTGCGGTGGTTGTATAGCGGAGATACTACTAGGACCAGACCAGATATGGCGATGAAGACTCCCGCGAGATAGAACAAGACCTCATAGCTGTTGGTGATATCAAAGACCCAGCCTGGAAAAAATACATAGGTACAGTATTTTTATCATCTTAGGCCGGGTACGATTTTTTGTGTGATTTGCTCTTACAATCCAGGTCTGAATCTTTAAAACAAAAGGTAAAGAAATAGGCATCTTCTAGGTAAATGCGTCCCATCTTAGGCCACATCACCACTTTCCATTAGGTGTGATTGTAGTCAAGCGCTTGCCTATAATGAATAAAAAACATATGCAGCAAAGTGTGTGATTTCATCTCTTCGACATGTAAATTAAATGATGATAGATATCAGCATGGATGACAGTAATTCGTTGCAGCCCATGCTAAGGCATCTGTCCACGTTGTAATCCAAATACGTTGTGTAAATTGTTATTTTGAAGAAAGACACTGACCTGCCCGAACATGTTCAGTATGCTGATGATGGGAATTAGCTTGGCTAACTGTGACATGTCCATGCTCTCGCTGAAGCCGATGTCCCTAATATACACCTCCGGTACGTTGTGCCACATATGCAGCAGGAAATTGGACACCGCAAACACGAGGAAGGCCGGGTTGAGGAAGAGCGAGAAGCCCAGTATGTCAACGATCAGGACCCAACACAGGCCGGCGTACCATTGCATCTACAATTGACAACAAAAGGTGGATTTATAACAACTGCTAAAATTGTTTTAATCAACGATAAAACAAACAAAAACCATAATATACAAAGCACGAAATCTCTCAAAATTGTTCCTAACAAATAGCCCGAACAGTCAATCCCAATAAGGTCACCCGTTGTACTGCTGCTTACACTTTTATTGGATTAAGATTCTATTCATGAAGAGACGCACCCTATGAAGATGATTTTACAAAAATGATTACTAAATGAAACGCATTATGAGCGGGAAGAATTGTAACGGATGTCGTCAAAGCCGATTGCGTCGTTAGCTGATATTCCTCAAGAGCCTTAACGTATCGAGTCCAACTCCCCGTGCAAATTTCATCTGAGAGGAAATCTCAATAGACTGTTATTGTATTTAAATAATACCTGTTTCTGGAAAGATGTTAGTAACGACAAAGCTGTCAGCTGTTTCGTTCCACTGGTCTTTGGGGCACTGGAAACTGAATCATTAGACGATAATTTCCTTCGGGATGTCGTGACAGGGGACACCAAAGTTCCGGGGTAATTCTGTGCTAAGGTCGTGTACACAGGACTTTGAGTAGATTCGAACGTTTCTAGCGACACTCTTTCGCCTCCAGTCATGTAGGTTGGTAAGTCAACTAAGGTGCTATGTTGTGGCAGTGTCGACGTCATTACGCCTTCAATATCTACAGCGTCCGTCGCTTTAGTAAACCCAGCAGCACTTTTACTGTGTGAAAAGCTATCTGTGGATGATCCGAAAAGTTTATTTCTTTTTCTCTCTCTTCTATGTTTTCTTTCCTTCGCTCTCTCTCCATTCATCGTGATCATCCACGGCAGATCACGGAACAGCAAACCACACACCACCATGTTTAATAAAAGCCCAGCGAGTATTAAATTAGTTCCTCGCCATTCGTACTTTTCCAACCAATCATAATATTTTGTCAAAGAAGCAAATACGAATGTGCCAATTCCACTTCCGCACAAAGAAATACCGGTGGCTAAGGAACGCTTCTTCTCAAAGTAGTGCGCGATAATCACTACTGCTGCCACATAGCACAGACTCAGGCCAAATCCAGCCATGATTCCGAATGTGAACATCAAAGTCTCCACGTTGTCCACAAAGGCAGAAATAATGAATCCTAGAGCAGCCAAAAAAGAACCAAAAATCGTCATCTGTCGGCAACCGTATCTGCCTATTAAAAAACTGGCGATGGGACCAGACAGGAGTGGCATTACCGTGAATAATTTACTAGTCCATATCGCTTTTTCTATACTCCCGCCAAAATAGTTGAGGAAGTACAAGAAGAATAATCGAAAAGTGAAAGTGATGCCACCGGCAATGAGATAGAGCATGAATGCGGCTAATACGATGACCCAGCCGTAACCTCCGTCAGGAAGTGTCGCAGTGGCGGTAGAGCGTTCTTTATCGTTGGAACTGGAGGTGCTGGCACTCGAGATAGCCAAAGGCGCAGAGGGCGAATGCGCGTCAAACTGCACGTGCAGAGGATCGGCGTGTGGGCATGAAACGTTACTGGCACTGCCATCGCCATCGATGGAGCTGGTCCTGGCACAGCGAGGATTGTTGAGCAAAGGCTCAGGGATGGGTGTAGGGGCGCGCGGTGGGTGCGATTCCGGCTCACCTCCCGTTTCCAGCGAGAGGGACAAATCCGGGGCTCCACGGGGTTCTTCTGAAATGGAATTGTAATTTTGGTCATTTCCAAAACGTCTGAGCCACTCAACGAGCGTTGGAGAGTAGGTCAACGGGTTGCAAAGCTAAAGTGGCCATTGGGCGGTGCATGCAGTTTTTGAACCGATGAATGAAAAGAACTGTTTCTATCACCGCCTTCATTCCCCTTCACCTACTTAACCTTCGTTTCACTTTCACTCGGTTCATTCAGCGAGCTTACAATAACACTAAAAGTATGGCACGCAATACTGTGAAGTTGTGGTGCTCAGATTTTGTCCTAACTTACTCATTATTCGGAATTTTTGCATGTCTCTGAGATAAAATCTAGGATTTACCGTCTGATTGCCGGTAAGTCTGGATTATTACAGACCAGTTCTGCATTTAACTATTATAAGACTTGGTCAAACCGAGGTTTACTGCAAAATCCTTCGATAAAACCTTAGTTAAAACCTGTACAGTAACATAACTCAATATCAGAAATCGGCAGATACGCCTTTCTTTTCTTCGACCTTAATTGAAAATAATAATAATTTAGCCACCAACGTTGTGGGTACATTGTGTATCCACAACATTAAGCTGAGTTCGGGCCCTTTCGTTGGCACGACACATAGTACATTATTGTTTTTATATTATGTGTTGGTTCAACGAATAAATTTCATTATATTCTATTCTATTCTAAACTTACCCATCTATTTAAATTGGAATCGGTTTCGATTTATTAAAATCGGTCCACTTTAAACCGAGATCACTACAATTTGACTTAGTTAATTATAGTGCTCCAGTGAATTTTAATTAATTGCGTTATTCCCAAAAAACTGGGCAAGTGCATGCCTGAATACGGATAGCGTAGGGTTCCGTAGACAACTTTTTCCCACTCACTGATTTTTTCATAAAATATTTAATTAATATGCCTTTGTGTAGCAATAATAGGATTTAATAACAGCTGTACTAAATACCATCCTTACAGCTCTTAAAGTTTAAAGGCTCTGACATACATACAGACAGACAGGTAGACCAACAGATGGAATGACAGACTGGAAGAAACACAAAGAATTTAATAAAATAGAATAGAATAGAACTTAACATTCAATTAAACTTTTACAAGTGCTTTTGAATCGCTAAAATAATTTACCACCTGGTTCATAGTGCCGTTCCCTTGGTTTCTTGGTGAAAAGATCCTTGAACCCCTTGATTACCTTCTTGTTGTTGCTCTACGGAACCCTGAAAACGGAAACAGCTCTTATCACGTGTCCGCTGATAGCAGCTACTTTAGGATCCTGATGGGCTGATATGAGTTACAACAACAGATAAAAAAAGTATTAAAATAAATTATAAAATCGGCTTTTTATGTCATACCTATAACATTAATTACATACTAAATGATAAAAGAGCGTGAATTTCTAGGTGATTCTAGGTCAACGGGAAGTACCCTATAGGTTTCTTGACAGACAGACAGATAGACAACAAAGCGATCCTATAAGGGTTCCGTTTTCATTTTGAGGTACGGAACCCTAAAATTGAAAAAATCAGATCGATCCCTAGGCTCTGTAGCAAGGTGATTTAAGGACAAACCAACAAACAAGAACACTTTTGCTTTAATAACATTTATAGATAACGCGTGTTCTATTTACATTGAATGAAATGTAGGTATCGGTTTTCCATTTTCGACTAACCCTTTCACTTAGGTCACATTCATAAGGGAAGCGATCTGCAAATCTGCGCTTCTTCTGCTCGAGGCCTTTTGGTTTTAATGCTCAAGTGTTAGATACCCCGGAATAATTAAACCCTTAACCATAATAACTAATGTGTGGTACAACTTTAACAAAATTTATTTTATTTATTATTTTAAGGTACGCCCACAGCATGTTCACAAAACACTTAAAAATACAATAGTATAGTCTTATTCAGTGTGACACACCACTTACGGGCACACACAACTCATGCAGGTAACACAATGTAAATAACACAATACATGACCGATCGCATAATATTAGTACATAATAAATTTGGAAAAATTATATAGCTCCGAAGGATAATAAAACAAAAACAAGATAATATTAACAAATAGTACCTAAAAATAATGACTGAAGTTACTTATTTCTAAATATTTGTTATCAGTTTTTAATTATTATGAAATGACTACAAAAAAATAAACGTTTTTCTTTACTTTCTTTCAATTTGTGAAGAGAAAGAATTTGTAGGGAGTCAATAAGGTGCCCCAGGGAAACATGCGAAGAGCAAATACCTGCATAATAGGTTGATAGGGTATGGAAGTTGGTGAGTTGCTCCATCAATCATCTGTTCAGCACATACCTACATGAACCCTGAAAACATTACACTACTTTTTTAGGGGTCCTGAAAATAAAATACATAGATCGCTATTCTATCTGATGTGTGGTCTGAGTGTAATCAGTATTAAAAATTTTATTGCTCCAATATAGTATATTGGCGTATACGTACGTACTTGTTAGGGTCGTAACTCGTAGGTCTGTATACCTATTGATATATTGTGGGTTATAACCATGTCGTTACCTTTATAACTTTATACCCTTTTAGAGGCTTTACGATACAGTAAGTAAGTGGTAATATCACTTAACTTTCGACCAATCATATTATTTGCACACTTTTTTTATAATTTCATTACAAGTTAGCACTTGACTGCGATCTCACCTGGTGGTAAGTGATGACGTAGTCTTTAGATGGTAGCGGACTAACTTGGAAGGGATTGGGCAGTTTATGTTACACCCATGTACCTACGGTTATCGGTAGTATATCGGTTTCCACACGGCATCGTACCGGAACGTTAAATCGCTTGGCGGCACGGCTTTGCCGGTAGGGTGGTAACTAGTCACGGCCGAAGCCTCCAACCAGACACAACCTACGGTTTGTAAGTATTATAATATAACTGTAAGAGATTATTCAGACGAAGCGTTACAAAAACGCGCGGTTTTAAACCGCTACATCTATACAACCTCTAATGTTTTAACGATCCTGTGCGTCGCAGTTTTTATTCATAGACTATGTAATTCACAGTTTCAATATTAAAACTGATATCTATACAAATAAATGAAATTGAAGCGTCCGTTTGTAATTTCAAAATGCATAGATTTCAAAATAGGATATACAGCTAAAGCCTTTTCATATGATACCCCATTGGTTTAGTTATCTTACTTGAAAATTGAAAATACTAATATAATTTGTCCATGAAAACATTTTTTTTGTGATGTAACCACAAATTCACGGTTTTAGGCTTTTTTCCTTTACTACCTACCTACCTGCCAAGTTTCATGATCCTAGATCAACGGAAAGTACCCTATGGGTTTTCTTGACAAACACGATAGACAGATAGACGGAAAGACAGACAGGCAACAAAGTGATCCTATAGGGGTTCCGTTTTTCCTTTTGAGGTACGGAACCCTGAAACGTTTAATTTCTAAACCAGTAAACCATTTAAAAATAACCAAAAAGCTCGTATTATTAGAATGTGAAATATTTTTGTTTATAGTGCCAGTTGTGCGCCCGTGCCGGCGACAGCGTTAAATTAAATCGTACTCGAGGCTGTGCTTATTACAATCTGCCCGAAAAACTGCTCTTTTGCCCCCACGAGGGGTAATCCAGCGTCGTAGGCACAAGCCGGTGGTCTGACGTTCAAGAGTTTAGCGATAATAAGTTTGCCAGCTTGATTCGCTAAGGCCTCATTTACACGTGTTATTAACGTCCGTTTATAACGCGCCCAAATAGAACAAAATATGTAGGTATTACAAGTATAATATGTGCACATGTCATCGCTTTTTTACGTGTGAACAGATACTTGGGAATACATTTGTTCATCATTTACACGAGAGCTTTATAAACGGACGTTAATAAAAATTAAATTAAAAATTTAAAAAACCCCCGACACATAAACCTCTAAAAAGTAAAAAAATAATAGGTAAGTATGTATGGGCCCTTTAAGAATAGTATAAATAGTAAAGTTTTTATCCAAGCGCTCGTTGCGCCAGGGGACCGCTACCTATCATAAACTATGAAAGTCATCTGTTGTAGAAAGAATAGTCTTTAGCGGTCCCCCGACGCAACGAACGCTTGGATAAAAACTTTACTATTTATACTATTCTTAAAGGGCCCATACATACTTACCTATTATTTTTTTACTTTTTAGAGGTTTATGTGTCGGGGGTTTTTTAAATTTTTAATTTAATTTTTATTTCACGCTTTTTAAACTTTTATTCATAAATTACCGTTTATTTGTGCCATTCTAAAACCCAATTTCTATAATAATATAAATCCAATAAGGCAGCTAATATCTCTTCAAAATTAACATCAATCAATCAATCAATCAATCAATTTATTTATTTGCTGATACAGGTATTACAGGTGTAATTATAAAAATAGTCCAGCTGTATCACGCCAAGCTGGCATGCAAATACATTAATTCAAAATAGTGAATAAACAAATTAAATTAAAAGTAAAATTTTCGTTTGTTTGAAATAAATGATGTTATACAATAAAAGGAATTTACAATTCTGAATACTTAATATTAAAAAAAAAAAAAAAAAAAAAAAAAAAAAAAAAAAAAAAAAAAAATACCGTCGTGTCCCGTTACTTCGCCTGGTTTTTGACAGTTTTTGTCTTCCCGCCTAGAGAGTGCTTTTTATTTCAAGTCCTGCTTTTAATATATGGTGGCCTTTAGACATGACTATAAATTAAGACTGTTACGAAAAGTAATGCAGTTTTTAGAATGCCCCAAAAACTGTTTTGACTGAGCTAGGCGAAGTAAGGGCACAATTCCTAACTTCGCCTAGCAGCGTTTCTATGTTTATTGTCTATAATAACTGTCTCTGAAAAAGCGAAAGACCTATAGATTATGCCGCAAAATCATTTTGAAACGTATATGGCAGAAAACAAAGTTCATTTTAGAAAAAAATTATCGGTAGGCGAAGTTAGGAACCCAACTGCCGTTGTTTCCATACATTTGTTCTTTTTTGCTAAGGGTTGTCAAAAGAAAGGAATCATAAAAAATACATATTAATACTGAACATGGTTTTCATTAAAAAAAAAATACAAATCTTAAAAAGTTTTTATGAAATTTTTAATGAGAAAACTAAAACCAAAATCAAATCTTAAAACTAAATCAGTAGAAGTACCATAAAAAATCAGGCTTTTTTAGAAGGTAGGAAAGCGCACAAAACAAAAAATGTTGCAATAACAAATAGAAACAATAATTTTTGAACAAATTAATTGTATATAACACAATAAAAGTAAGTAGTAAAAATTTTGATTGTCTATATTTTATATACAAACGAAAATAAATCAATATTTTTTCTTCTTGAACAGTACAAAGTACGAACCCACGATATTATGTTAATTATACGTTCCATGAAATATTTTTGACCGAACATCACTAAATCAAAAATTATCTGAATGACTCACATAGTTTAACACGACCAAAACGAAATATCTCTTTCTAACATGTCGTTGCTTTAAAAATGTACCCATTTTACGTAGTCGTATAATAGTTCGCTTTTTTTAAGATATACGATTAAATTGAAATCGACTTTCATCCGATGAAATAAGGAATAAAGTGGCTTGTATGTCATTTTGTTTGTTATTGCATGTCAAATTTTTATTTGACATAACTTTCAAAAACCGGTCAAGTGCGAGTCTGCCTCACACATGAAGAGTTCCGTACAAGTTTTTTTTTATGTAATGACAATTCAGTTGTCGGATTTTTCTGTTTACTTGGGCCACAGGATTAGAGTGCTTGGGCTATAAGATAAATATTGCTACCTGCCTTTCATGATTCTACGTAAACGGGAAGTACCCAATTTATAAGTTTTGATTCTCTTGAAAGATGACACACAGACAGACAACGAAGTGGTGAAGGAAAACATCGTCAGGAAACCTGCATGCTTAAGAGTTGGCCATAATGCTCCCTCAAAGGTGCGTGAGGTCTGCCAATACGTGCTTGGCCAGTGTGGTAGCTTCTCATTCTGAGAGGAGAGTTGTGCTCAGTAGTGAGCCGGCGATGGGTTGATCCTGATGATGATGAATTTTAAACGTATTTTGTCAAAGTAAATAAGCTGAGTTCAAGCAGATAAAATATAAAGAAGGTGCGCCTAATGCATCATCCAAACCTGCGCGACAAAGCGACTACGATGCGGGAACCTCAGCCGCGCGGAGGGTCATCGCCTCCTACGATATTTAAAGGTGCCATGCACACCTACGCGACTACATCTTTTTTTTTCTACAGATACCTACTGAACCCTAAAAATAGTTTGACTATGGTTTGGGTTTGGGTTGATTGTTCGTGGCCTTTGGTTGACTGTTGGATATTATAATTGAATTGATGTTTTCTCGTTTAACTGTGATTATAATTTTTATTTTATAAATTAGAAACTCCGCGCCTACGATCCAAAGTATCGGAGTTTTCCAAAACATTATTTTCAAATAAATAATTATGTATCTAAGCAACGTCCATCTTGACAGCTTGACATTTGCCAATTGACATAATATTATGAACCTCTGTTACAATAGTGAAAGATCCCAGGGCCACCAGCCGTCACGTATTTTCTGACGAACGAAATGTGGACGATTGAGTAGTGTTAGTATGTACTAAGAACGCATGCCTACAGACCTGCTAGCTTGCTTAGACGGCCAATTTTCAGGTATCAGGTAATCAAGGTACATAAAAACATTACTTACCTCATGTAAATTCTCAATTTTTTTTAATTTTAAGCAGATTTTTTTTTATATTAATAATTAATTGACATAAGTAAACTATAAGAGAGTGAGAGAGAAGTCAATATATCCTAATACATGTCTTACTCAGTCTCATGCGCGTAGATAATGATGCCCTCGCGCTCAAACCCACAGAGGCATTAAAATTGAATTTAGGGGATAATTGGATCTGGATCGGTCTGTCTTCTTGTAAAAGGTTTTAAAATAGTTGTCTGGTGGACATATATAAAAATGGAGCATCAGAATTTACGTGCAGTTAAGTAATTACTTATTTTGAGAGCTTTTAAGCGTCTGCAAAGCAATACGGCCGACGCGGGAAGTGTCTGGAAGTATTGGCGACATATTTTTAAGGATATTGCCTAAAATATACGTAAAAATCAGTTTGGAGAATTTACGTGAGGTAAGTAATGGTTTTATGTACCTTGATTATCAGATACCTGAAAATTGGCCGTCTAAGCAAGCTAGCACGTAGGCTAGGCATGCTTTCTTAGTACTTACTAACACTACTCAATCGTACATATTTCCTGTGTCAGAAAATACGTAACCTCTGGTGGTCCTGGGATAAAAGTAATAAGAAAACCAGAAAAGAGCTGATAACTTCCAAACGGCTGAACCAATTTTTTTGGATTATAGCTAAGAACACTCTCGATCAAGCCACCTTTCAAACAAAAAAAACTAAATTAAAATCGGTTCACTCGTTTAGGCGCTACGAGGCCACAGACAGATACACAGATACACCGATACACAGATACACAGATACACAGATACACAGATACACAGATACACAGATACACAGATACACAGATACACACGTCAAACTTATAACACCCCTCTTTTTGGGTCGGGGGTTAAAAAGCTCTCAATCATCAAAATCGGCCCATAGTTTTACATATACATACATACATAGACTGTTAAAATCATAACCCTTCCTTTTGTCTTTGCCGTAGTCGGGTAACCCACGTCAATATTAGTCCACGCTACGCCTCTGCTTGGTTCTTCTAGTATGACACACCAAAAGCTTTTGACTTGCACAACGCGAAAAGGCGGTCTTATTAAAATTAATTCAGCGAGTGTCGAGTGAATCCGGATGTAAAGCGCGTATGATTGCGCATTTCGCTTACGAGAATTATATCTGTGACGTGAACCCTTTACAGATTACTTCGGGAGTCAGAATATACAGTTACAAAATACAGACGTTCGCATATTTTGTGTGCGTGAAATATAATTTCGAAGTTAATGAATCTTTTTCGTTTTTAGGGTTCCGTACCCGAAGGGTGCCAATGGGACCGTATTACTAAATCCATTCCCGTCCATCTGTCAGTCTGTCTGTCAGCGGGCTGTATCTCATAAGCCGTAATAGATAGATAGAGAGTTGAAATGCACACGCACCTCTAACATTTCGGACGCATGTGCGTTATATAAGCAATTAAAATATATCACTTGCTTTAATGGTGAAGGAGAACGTTGTAAGGGAACCTGAACCAGGCATTCAGATTTCCTCACAACGTTCAAGAAAGAACACAGAAGAGATCTCTATAATGTTCCGAAAAAGGTGTGTGAAGTCTACCAATCCGTACTAGGCCAACATGGCAGACTATGACCTAAACCATTCTTATTCTGAGAGGAGACCCAGGCGATGATGGGTTGATGATGATGGTGATGAAGGCGTCTGATCCGAATCCGATCCATCATGCCGGTGGTGACAGCAATATCCGTAAAAACGGACGCACCGAACGGACGTAAATTCGGGGGTTTCATATCTGAATTTTCTCGGATACGGATCGGTTGCAGTGCGTAAAGAGACTTAATGGACGTATCACTAAAATTACCAACGGGATGATTTGTCGACTCAGCGATCATTACTGACTGAAAGCCACCAAGCTCATTTGCATTCATTTATTATAATTATCCATTGAAGGTTTGCTATAAAATATTATTTCTATATTGCTCATTGAAGTAGCGATGTAGGCCTACCAGTGTCAAATGAGTTCGACATTGGCTGACTCTATGAGACGGCCGGGAAGTGTAAAAAGGCTCTTACAAATGACTGCTCGTTTGAGTAATCACTTTTACTTCTAAGCGATTGTTTCTCGTTAGTACTTCGATTGGAAAACTTTGCGATCATCCATTTCAATATTCAAATATAGACTTTCAATTAAAATGAAGAAGTACGTGTAATTTAAAGAATTTTGGAGTCGATTTGCGATTTTCACTTTGCCGTTTTTGACTAAAAAAACCGGCCAAGTGCGAGTCAGACTCGCGCATTGAGGGTTTCGTACTCGGATATTTTTTCCAACATTTTGCATGATAAATCAAAAACTATGATAGATAAAAATAAATAAAAATCTGTTTTAGAATGTACAGGTAAAGTTCTTTCATATGATACCCAATTTGGTATAGTTATCTTATTTTGAAAATTGAAACACATTTTAATTTTTTAAATGATGTAACCACAAATTCACGGTTTCCAGATTTATTTTTTTACTTGTGCTATAAGACCTACCTACCTGCCTTTCATGATTCTAGGTCAACGGGAAGTACCCTAAGTATAGGTTTCCTGATAGACACGACGCGGACGGACGGACGGACGGACGGACGGACGGACGGACGGACGGACGGACGGACAGACAACAGAGTGATCCTATAAGGGTTCCGTTTTTCCTTTTGAGGCACGGAACCCTAAAAATCTTGAATCTCAACCAGAATTCATTCACCTGGCCTCTCTGCAGTTAGAGGGAAAGGGTGACATTCACAGATAACGTTGCATAACAGTTCCGTCATCTGTGGAAATGGCACTATTTTAGGTTCCACCCGCCAACGAGTTATCGCTTCGATGAAGCGGGCTCAACAACAGTTGATATTATAATCCCGTCTATAGTTGGCAAAACAAAGTTCCACTAAGCGCAGTGCGCTGGCTGAATCGCTGAAGCTATCGAAATGAGGTTTTTGGCCACCATTCACTTCTACTCCTATAACGTCTAGACCATTGATATGCTAAGCCCTAGATACCTACACAATTGTTACTTGGGAAACGATAGTGATTCTGGCGTAGAGATAAACCTGTGACGAACTCGCGTAGTTTATTCTGTATCTATCTTGTGCCCGCGACTTTGTCCGCATGGACCACACAAATTTGAAATCCTATTTTACCCCCTTAGGGGTTGAATTTTCAAAAATCCTTTCATAGCTAATGTCTACATCATATCTGCATGCCATTTTAGCCCACAGATTAGTCAGTCAGTCACTTTCCTTTTATATTTAGATAGATAAAAAACACCGTATTATTATTTCGAGAAAACTTTACGACTATGAAAGGGCTCACGACCTTCAGCAAGGAGCAATACGACGTAAAGAGTGTATCTTTGACTTTACAGATTTTTTCGTTCTATATCAATGGTTCAAACTAGATTTTCAGCAATCGGGCAGGTAACTTTCTCTAGAGCTAAGTGCTTTTCGCTACGTCTAAACAGCTTAGCACACGATAACCCAACAAGCTTGGCCAATGCACTCGGCGAACTGTACAGGGCCACTTGGCGTGCATTTGCCGAGGGAAACCACTATTGACCAACTACCTGACTTTTGTTTTTCGTATATAAATAGTGAGCAAACGAACCGGCGGGCTACCTGATGTTAAGTGATTATCGCCCGTAAACATTTGCAGCTCCCGAGGAACTGCCAATGCCGGCTTTTTAGGAATTTGTTTGAAAATCCCCACGTTTTCATTAAAACATTACAACGATCTTGGCACAATAATTCACAAGCAAATATTACTAACGGTAAGTGGTTAATGGTGAAGGAAAATATCGTGAAGAAACCTGCATGCCTGAGAGTTCTTCGTAATGTTTTCAAAAGTGTGTCAAGACAGCCAATCTCTATCTGGCAAGCGTGGTGAACTATCTTATTCTGAGAGGCATCTCGTGTTTAGTGGCAGGCTGGCGATGTGTTGATGATGGCAATGATATCCGCCTAGTTTCAGACCCGTCTGGAGATTTTATTCATGGGCTTGTTCACGCGATGGGGCGCAAAACAGGCTGCATGTTGCGCGGTCGGCAACACGTAAAGGTCGCCGAACGCACATGGCCAATGTGTATTGGGGCCTTTACGTTGAGATATAAATGAACTTTTTGGTGCACTTTCCAATGGCTCGTGACTGCACATAACAGATAAGCTGTTTTTAGGGGTTTTAACTAGTTTGAGCAGCTTCAGTTCAGTACCGACAAAGAGATTTTTTGTAGATAGTTAGTATATGCTACGCTGCCATGCTTTTGTAAAAAAGCGGCTAACCAAAAAAGTAAAAGTTTTTGAATTATCGCCAAAAAATGTGGGAATTTTAATAAACTCGTATAGCATTGTCCTTGTCCAACTCGACTAGCTTCGATATTAAATCACTCACACACACACAAATCGTGTGCGGACAGATCGGTGTCCCGGTAGTAGTAGGTAATTAAATTAGTTCGCTTGTATGGAGTGTCGGGGCCGTGTGTTTAAATTATGTAAGTATTAATAGTATGTTCCTATTTATATAATAAGCCGCCATTTAGGTTAATTAGCACATTTTCTATTTTGAAGTACGTACCCAAGCAAGCTTCTGGCATTAAAAAACACGCCGCACCACTTTAAAAAGCCTATAAAATTATTATCAAAGGTAAAATATTTTTTATTTAACTGTATTTTTTTATAAAGTGGATTTCATACGACGCAATAAAGACAAGCACTTACGTTTGACAGCAGAATGAGGTCACAGCTTAATTGCAAGCGTCAAACGGATCATCACCGTTCAAAGCTGTCCTAGCTTACTTGCTAATTAACTATAGATCGTTTCAACGAATAGTTCCTATGGCGTTATGTTGGCTCCCCTGTCTGTCTAAGTCATTGGCACCATATTAGCATGAGAAAACGCAGATTTTGTTTATTTTCATTTGATTATCATTTCATTCATTCATGAAAATCAAATGAAAATAAACAAAATCTGCGTCTTCTCATGCCAATATAGTGCCAATGACTTAGACAGACAGGGGAGCCAACATAACGCCATAGGAACTATTCGTTGAAACGATCTCTAGTAATGATGGCTTTTGAAAAAGCCATTACTGGAGGTCGGGGGTTCGATGCCGAGCACGCACCTCTAACTTTTCGGAGCTAGGTATGTCTTGCTCTAACGGTGAAGGAATACATAAACAACCGGCATGCCTGAGTGTTCTCCATATCGTTCTCAAAAGTGTATGAAGTCTGCCAATTTGCACTGGGCCAGCGTGGCAGACTATGGTCTAAGCCCCTCTTATGCTGAGAAGAGACAACATTCCTAAAAACCGGCGCAGTGTAAAATCGCCATCCAAATTCAATTCGAGATTTCTAGATCTGATTTTTCCCGGATTTGGACCGGATTCGGATCGGATGCATTGTAAAAAGACCCTTATACTATACAGTGTGTAGCAAAACGAAGACAGGTGATAAAACTGATGATTACTGATAAGATACAACAAAAATAGACACGAAATAAAATACCTGAATTTTTAAAAATTTGCAATGTAGTTTGCCAAAAAAAAAACATTTTCTGACTTACGATAGAGGTCAACAAACGTTGCGTAGATAGGTGCTGCGGGGTCAATGGCACGTCGTAGGTGGGGCATTGACGCGAGTTTTGCACGCTGTACATTGCGAGTTTGGAATACTAAATCACTAAAACTACCAACATAAGGCAAATGGTTATTGGCATTGGATTGTGTTAAGGTAGTAGAATAATACTGCTTAGTTACTTAGTTTTTGCTATCGTTCTGGTTACACCGTGTCCTTTCGCAGTCGGCTAGAATCCAGGAAAATGAAAATAAGAACCAAGTCCGTCCCCAAGAATTCAATATAGCAGATATTGCTTGTAAGTAATACCTGGCATTACTTGCCGCAGCGCGCGGTTTAAACCCGGTATTAAACTAGCGCCGACACCTCCCGACGATATAATCTTTTCTTCCTAAAGATATTAGTATTTTTTTCATTTTGTACCGACGTTTTACAAATCTCATTTTAGCAGATAAATCCCTTAAGCGGCGTGGTAGAAAATTGTATGTTTTTAAAACATATTTACTCAAATGTAGCTGAATTTCGTTGAGAAAGAAGATAAAATCACTTTTTAAGGATCCGTACCTCAAAAGGAAAATGGAACCATTATAGGATCAATTCGTTGTCTGTCTGTCTGTAAAGAAATCTATAAGGTACCTACTTCCCGTTGAAATAGAATCATGAAATTTGGCAGGTAGTGGTATAAGACCCTTTCCCTTTGGAAAAATCCGAAAACCGTGAATTTGTGGTTAGATTACAAAAAAATACTTAAATTAAAATGTGCTCATGAACAAATAATTAGTATTTTCAATTTTCAAAGTAAGATAACTATACTAACTGGGGTATTTAGTGAAATGGCTTTACCTGTACATTCTAAAACAGATTTTTATTTATTTTTACGCATAATAGATTTTGATTTATCGCACAAAACGTCGCAAAAAATACCCGAGTACGGAATCCTCGGTGCGCGAGTCTGATTCGCACTTGGCTGGTTTTCCGTAAGAACATTAAAAAAAGCTTTGACTTTAAAAATACTCTTACTCATAATTTATTTAAGTTCTTTGCTTCAGTGGCATCTCACAGTCTTTTCCAAATCTTCGCACCAATATATCAAAAGTGCTCTCAGTAAAGGCGAGGAAAGCTAAGCAGTACGTGACTCCTTCGCGGCGAGCGTGCCAGCGATGTGACGTCACGTGCCAGTTGCTTCGCGTCACGCTTCAATGGATTGGAGCTGGATATTGGGTGCAAGCCAACGCAAAGTGACACATCAAGTTTGAAAAGTGACATATTCTTAAGGACATTGTACAATACCACAGTTCACTACAGTTAGTGAACTTCTAGCAAAACGTCGAGGCTTCGACGGCACTGGCAGGCGTCAAATGTTAGTACTTTGACGCCAGCCCGCTGGGCCGATGACCTGAAGAAGGTGGCGGGGAGCGGGTGGATGAGGAAGGCGAAGAACCGCGTTTGGTGGCGCGCTCTTAGAAAGCCCTATGTCCAGCTGTGGATGCATACAAGCTAATGGAATGATGAAATTTCAAGAAACATTGTATGTGTAAAACTTAAAGAATTCTAAAAAAAAAACTTGTGATAAAAAGGGGGTTTTATTTATTTCTAGCCAAAAAACTGTTTAATCAACGTAGGTAATCAAAATTCTTACATTAATGAGTTTTCTCATCTGAATAGCAAAAAAATGTTATTTAGTCCAGGTTAATGAAAAACCTAGTCTTTACCAAACCATCCCGATTTCCTCACCATCCTACGACATAATATCCTACAAATAACATGAAACTGTTTATGTCCACTTAACGACATTACACTAGCCACAATAACGCTATCACAAACCAACTATATGGCTATTATGGCAAATATTCATATCCGAAACGCAAAATTGGACGAAAGTCGGCCGAAAGAATATTTCCTAGTATTGTCGAATAAATGGCCGGATACAGTGTGCTTAGCACGAAATTTTACAATTTTTACATATTTTGACCCACAGTTGATAGAATTCGAGATCGAAGCACAATAATGCCCGAGTAAAATGTCATTACTTTAGTCAACAATTCAGTACCGCCAACTTTAATTTCGGGACGTTGTTGCTTGAAGCGATAGCTGTTATAGATGTATAGACAAACTTGAGCTTCAAAACAAGGGAGTTAAGGTCCATTTGCATTTAACGCTGAAGTGTTTCGACGCTCGACTTCGATCAACGTTGGTGTGATGTAAATCTCATACTAAGCTCACAGCCTCAACGCCAACCGCCTCGTGTTTCGTTATGAATGGGTCTTCCTCCGTTCATTTTCCTTATCTACGAATGACTGTTGCATTAAAACAACGATATACATTGCTGTTTTTTCACACAACTTTTCCTTCACACCTAATAAGAACGGTAATGTATCTTGAAGTGTGGAATTTGCCGTATTACAAAGGGTTGTTTTTCCAATAGCATACGGGTTGCGGTCAAGATAAGTCGCATGAATAGTATCAGAATTGGCCATGTGTTTATATTGTCCGGTTACCATTGATTAAAACACCAAAGATACACAGGCAATTCAAAACCTAGTTTCTTGAAAGTGACATTATTTATACTTTGTATAAAGGTTCAGCGAAGCATAGGAAGCAAAACGATATGTTAAGTTCAGTGAACCTAATATACAATTACTATTTATCAAAATTATCAAAATAAAATGAATGTCATTAATTCGTCGTTGATTCTTTTGTAAGTGTAACCAAGTATTTAAAATTTTTGGACGCGAATTCAACATTTTGAACCTGAACTTTTCGGTACCTACGTGATTTTTCACAGGGACTGATTTTTCAGTTTTGAACTACAATATAGTACTCGTACTACTTCAATGTACTACTTTCACAGATGAGTTTTCACGGAAACTGTATTTTCGCTCTATAGCATTAAAGCAATATAGGTCGATGAACATGCGTCTGTTAAAAACAAATAAAGTAGGATAAAATCAATAATTTTCATACTTTGTAAAATTTTGCTTTGTGATTTTTCGCAGGCAAGTTACTGTTACATATGAAAAAGCTTTTCACATGTTTTTCACAGACTAACTGTGAAATCATCCATCTCTAGTTTACACTCATGAGTGTGTATCTTAGCGTGAGAACTATAGAGCGCACTCTGACTTTGCTTAGACTTAAGACAGAGTTAAAACGAGACAGATGTATATCTCTTACATAAATCTGTCTCGTTTTAACTCAATCCTAAGTCTCACAAGATTTAGCTCACCCTTAGGTTCTTAGGTCTAGTAGGTATATCAACGTCGCGGCCGACATACGCCGGCCATTCGCCAAGCAATCGGTATTACTGGGAGGAATTGCTTCCCTCTTCAACGGGTTACGATGCTTTTGTGCTGAAATCTCACACTATTCTTATTATTTACTGATGGGATCCCATATCAGAACTCTGTCACATAAATTACTATTCGCTCGCTCCAAACTAAGGTTCTTTACTCACTAGCTTTACTTTTAAGTTACTCGTAGCTTTAGTTTTAAGTTAGAGGCGTAATTAAGTATCACCACTATATCGTACAAATTAATAATTTCGACCATCAAAAGGAGTACAATTGTACCTACTTTGAATAAATGATTTTGACTTTGACTACATCCAATCCATAGCGGGAATTCGGAAGCCATAAAACGAAATTCGGATCTAAACTTAAAGACATAACGTATATCTAAAGAGGTTCCTGCGGTGATATAAAACAGAGTGTCTATATAAACAATCAATTTCATATTTCATAATAACATCGTATTTGAATGTTTAGGTATTTCATATCTCAAATGGAAGGCAAACAGATTGTGTAGCGTGTGGAAGCAGTGCTTCGGGCGATGTGTCTCTAGTAGGTATTACAGACTTAACACTAACAGAATGCTTATGCTCAGAAAGAACACAGTTTAACCACCACACAGTTGGCTGCGTTATCGAAGGACATTCCTATCGCCATTATGTTAACTAGGTTATTCGATAGTTGTAATGTAAGAAAACTAATGCCAAAATAGGTATATTATTTAATTAGAGCGCGATTGCCATCGTAGCATCTAATAAATAATTATCCAGTTCACGATCTGAACACCGAAAGTATGCAATACCTAATTAATCGTTTCAAACTCTGAGAATAAAAACCCGTATCTGTACAAATTTACACTGTAGGTAATAACAGAATGCCCGTCAAGCGTACAGTTTATCCACCATAATACCAATACATACCTACCATCTGCTTATCGAAGAACATTACTGTCGGATTGCTGTGAACTGTAAGAATATTTCAAAAACACACTAGTTCATCCATGTTAGTTTTCTAATATTCTAACATTTAAGTATTGATTTATTTTTCACTAGATGATGCACGATGATTTTTTCATACGCGGGCATTTAGGTTTTTAAAATTCCTTTTAACTCTTAGATTTTTCGAAATAAAAAATTATAATCTGCCTGTTTCCAGTAAGCAAGTTTCTTTGGACTAAGTAGACGATGCCCGAGTCGTATGTATATTATGTTAGTTGTTCTACTGTACCTATAATAGCTAAACTGAGAACAAAGTATGACGCTTTCTTAGTTATAATTAGTTTTTAGCCCGTGCCGCTTAGTTTAGTGTTGCGTTACTTACCAAGTAAATGTTTTGGATTAAGTTTGTATCATATTTTAAGCTTTGTGGAAACTGCGGTAGGTTGCATCGTAATGCATAAATGTCAAGTTTTTATTCACAAAATTCATCAATTCGAATAGTTCATCAAAATCGGCTCAGTAGTCTAGACGCTACGGTGGAACACACATAAATACAAACCTACAAACATACATAGACTGCTAAAATCACAACCATTTCTTTTGGCTTTGCCGTAATCGGTTAAAAATTACCGGTAAATTGTGTTTCTAAAACTAAATAAGTATTATTATGCCTTATTTACACATCGTCTTTTACTCCAAATCCTTTGGTCAATACATCAAAAAGGTGCGAGTGGCTAGGGCTGTGAGAAATACGTGACTTCTTCACACATAGCGTGCCAACTATATTATCGTATTGCGGCATGTCACGTAGTCTTTGCCTTGCGTCGCGCTCTATTTGATTTGTACTGGTCGACGAAAAGTAACGAGAAAACTTGGTTTCTCTTTGGATTTTGGAAAACTTGTGAATTTTATACATGGCATAATATTGTATATCAAATCTTTGAAAAGAGCAACCGCCGAGTTTCTTGCTGGTTCTTCTCGGTAGGAAAGGCATTCCGAACCAATGGTAGATGCTTTTGACGATTCAAAAGAACTTCAAAATTCAAAAGTCTAATTGAATAAAAATATTTTGAATTTGAATTTGAATTTACAAAATTCACAAATATATTTCTTTAAGTATTTATTTTCTATATCCATACTATAATAATATTATCATTCAACGTGTTTTGGTTCATATATTTTGGTCAATATATCACAGAGGTTCGATTGACTATAAAATATACGTCACTTCTTCACACGCTAGCGTCGAGCAAACCATATCGATGTAGGTTCGTCGCGTAGTCTTTGCCTTGCGTCGCGCTCTACTTGATTTGTATGGTCGACGAAAAGTAACGAGAAAACATGGTTGAAAGTATTTTATTATACTTATATCTTTTCATCATCATCATCATCATCACAGTGGTACTAGCTATTACTAAGTACTAGAATCATTTTAGCTAAGTATGTGTTACGGTTACTCTGGTTCTCCTAAAGATCTTCTCATTTCTGATTTGTTCGGAGAAAACTCCAAGCAAAGGGATTGCTAGGCCTTATTTATTTTAAGGAAAAGCAAATACTAGATGTTCTAATATATTTTTACAGAAAGCAAATTAACACTGCTAACACTTAGTAATTAAAGCCGTTTAAAAAGATATTCCACAAATGGGCGGGTTAAGAGATGATTATTAAGAAATATCCATCCCCTTTATTAAAGCCTTAATATTTAAGAGATGGCTCCGAGGCCAGAGCTCGCTGGTTTCAAAACAACGCCGAGTTTCGTTTAATTACATTAGGATTTCATTATCATTAACGATATATCTAATTAAGGCACTTGCCCTACCGCCGACGAGCGGGAAACGAGTTGAGCTAAAAACTAGAGACGAGTTGGCGAGCAACATGAACCGAGTGTCCAAAGGTCTAGTTTTGTCGCTGAGCTAGGAGCGAGTGTGCGAGTGCGACGAGAGATTACTCGCCGGTCGTTCAGGTAGGCTACCGAGACTTTCATAATTCCTGCGCAAACTACTCGAAATTTTGATGTCAAGAGAGCATCGCTGCGCGGGTTTTTTGTTGAAAGGCTCTTGTCGCTACGACAAACTAGTGGAGAAAATTCTCGCCAGCAGTGAGCACAATCAGCAATCAACACTAGCTAATGCTCGCGACTTAGTCCGCGTGAATTTAGATTTTTAAAGATCCCGTGGGAGCTGTGATTTTAAAAATACAATATGAAAAGTAGCCTATGTTACTCTCCGTCTCTAACTATATCCACGCAAAATATTACGATGATCGTTACTCCATTGCGGCGTGATTGAAGGACAAACCAATAAACAAAATATACTCTTTCGCATGTATGATATTATTATGCCGCATAATTTATGCGTAGTTATTTACCTCTTTTATTGACATGGAATCATAGTAACATCGATTGTACGTTTCGTGAGCGATGAAAATATAGTCGATAGCTATTAGCTAGTCGCTTCTTCGTCGGTGATGGGACAAATGCCTAAGTTTACTTCAGAAAGGGTAATTTGCCTACCCTTAGCATTACGCGCTCTCGGCTTGTTTCCTTTTATTTGCAAAATAGAAGCTCTTTAATGTGTTCTGAAAATAAAAACCAGCTAAGTGCGATTTAGTTTCACCCACCGTGGGTTCCGTATCTTGGAAGGATACGTGTAATTATTTTGTTGCTTTTTATTATCTCCAAGCGCAAAAAAGTTTGTAATCGAAAAAACATAATTTTGTCAGTAATACTACAAATTGCTGTGAGACCTTCATCATTCTAGGTCACCGTGAAATACCCTATAGGGTATGATTTATCTATTTGCGGCATAAATTACCGTATTTTTTATTGCAGTGAAATATAAGCTTGATCTTTTACAGCTTTAAGGGGCGGTAGACCTAAAAGTAAGTATTTGATATTACTTTCAACTTTATGCGTTCCTGAGAAAAGGTCTTGACAGACAGACAACGAAGTGATCCCATAAGGGTCCCTTTTTTCTTTTTGAAGTACGGAACCCTCAAAAACTCGCGTAGCTAAGCCTTTAATTGTGCAATGAACGAAATCCTAGCACGATTTCATTGTAATTAAGTGGTAAAGACCTAAAGGCTAAAAAAATCGGTGATAGTAGAGTGGTTAAGACCTCTACCGCCGAATCGAGAACCACCTCCTTTTTGGAAGTCGGTTAAAAATCCGAAAACCGTGAATTTATGACTACATCACAGAAAAAAATTAAAATGGGTTCGTAAATAAATAAATATTTTTTAATTTTCAGAGAAAGATAACTATACCAAGTGGGGCATCATATGAAAGAGCTTTACCTGTACATTTTAAAACAGATTTTTATTTATTTAATGCATAATAATAATGTTTTTGATTTTTCGTGCAAAATCTTGGAAAAAATGTCCGAGCACGGAACCCTCGGTGTGCGAGTCTGATTCGCGCTTGGCCGGTTTTTTTAAACAAACAATTTGCTCTTGCACAATTTTGACGGTGTGGTTTTTCCAAGAGACAGACAGTAAATAAACACTATTCAATATGCGGCGCGGTACAAAGCGAACGAAATTCGTGAAGTTTAATTCACTCGTTTCTTTCCTTTATTTCGGTAAAGTAATTATGACGAGTGCTGAAAGTTGACAATTAAATTACTCCGCTCTCGTTAAAACGCCTGCGTATTGTGGCTTCCAGACTAATTTGAGACCCAGACAGCTTTTTTTTTCTTTCTTTGTAAGGTTGTTTATGGTTTTGTTACCATTTTCTTCAAAATTAAGTATGTACCTATTTGGGCTAGATTTTTGGGTTCGATTGTACATCTCATTGCTATTCAGTAATAGGAAAACACCGGCCAATTGCGAGTCAGATTCGCGCACTGAGGGTTCCGTACTCGGATATTTTTTCCGACATTTATTTATAACTAGCTGACGCCCGCGACTTCGTCCGCGTGGATTTAGGTTTTTTGAAATCCCGTGGGAACTCTTTGGTTTTCCGGGATAAAAAGTAGCCTATGTGCTAATCCAGGATATTATCTATCTCCATTCCGAATTTCAGCCAAATCCGTCCAGTAGTTTTTGCGTGAAGGAGTAACAAACATACACACACACACACACACACACACACACACACACACACACACATACAAACTTTCTCCTTTATAATATTAGTGTGATAGTGTGATATAAAATTTAGAACATCAAAACTTTAGAATCTAAAGCATGGAGAACTTTAGCGATTTGTTTCCTTAGGAGAAAATACTATGATAGACCATATACTACGTAGTAGGACGGGGACTCGGAATCAGATATTTATTCATCACTATTCACTACTCATACTAATAACCCATTTTATAGTTACTTAAATGCGAAAGAGTGTTTCTTTGTTGGTTTATTGGTTTGCTGGTTTGTCCTGCAAACGGATCGAAGTGTTTTATTTGAATGGATATAATATCATATAGTTAATGGCCTACAGAGTGACATAGGCTGTTCTTAACCCCCGACCCAAAAAGAGGGATGAGGTATGTTTGACGTGTGTATCTGTGTATCTATCTGTGGCATCGTAGCTCCTAAACTAATGAACCGATTTTAATTTAGTTTTTTTTTAAAAGGTGGCTTGATCGAGAGTGTTCTTAGCTATAATCCAAGAAAATCGGTTCAGACGTTTGAAAGTTATCAGCTCTTTTCTAGTAACTATAACCTTCACGTCTTGTCGGGGGTGTTATAAATTTTTAATTTACATACTTTATTTAATTTATTATTATTTTTAATTTACG
The DNA here is from genome assembly GCF_905333055.1 of Maniola jurtina. Lineage (NCBI taxonomy): Eukaryota > Metazoa > Arthropoda > Insecta > Lepidoptera > Nymphalidae > Maniola > Maniola jurtina. The sequence goes on from NC_060042.1 coordinate 14,014,418, forward strand.
AAAATCAAAGAGTTCCCGTGGGGTTTTTAAAAACCTAAATCCACGCGGATGAAGCCACAGGCATCAGCTAGTTAAAAATATGTCACAAGCTCACGAGTATGATAATGCTCTGTTGCAAAAATGTCGCGTGTGAATTGATGAGCCAGCGATCCCGTGGGTTTATGATTTATTGTTCCACTGACGCAGCGCTACATCCCCTAAGTACGTGTCGTGTACATTTCCTATAATTGAGTGTCAATTCAATATTTTTTTCCTTCGTCATATTACTATAGAAAGAGAGAGCAAGCGCGTGCCAGACCTTTGTTATTTAATAAAAGCTGAAAGTTTCTCTGCGTATTGTCCCCGACATAGGGAGGAATAATCAGCGACTATAAAATTTAGATCATGGTGGCTTTGGAAGATATTGTAATCAATGTGTAAAAAAATCTTACGTAAAAGCAAAAAGTCTACATTTTTATATTGTTTTCGGAATAGTATTAGAAATCACGTCATAAATTGCCTGACACTAGTGTCGTGGCAACCCCTTGCCAGATGCCCTTAAAAACTTGACTTTTACAACAGATGCCCTTAAAGACTTGGTAGTTTGACGTAAGATTTTACAGTTTATTAACTGTTGTCTCCCAAAGCCGCCATGATCCAAACTTCATAGTCGCTGATCGTTCTTCCCTGTGTTGGGGAAAATACTCAGAAAAAATTTCAGCTTTTATAAAATAATGAAGGTCTGGCACGCGCTGGCTCTCTCTCATCTAGAACTGTTTTAGAGCAATTTGGGCCACGAGTCACGACCCTAGTAGAAACTTGAATATTAATGGACTTCCATTGTGTGGATAACTTGGCTTATTGTTTACATCCGTAAGGAAATATTTTGTGAAAGTCATCTGATTAGGTTAGAGCAATGATGATGCTCAGTGAATGTTTGGCAGGGGGTTACCACGATACTAAGTGTCTGGCATGCATGACGTGATTTGTAATACTACTCCGAAGAAAATATAAAACAATTAGACTTACATTAAAATATATTAATACTAACCCGCCAGGGCAAGATAATTAAAATTTAAGTTCCTTTTATGACGTAAGCATTAAGAAAAAATTGATTTTGAATTGCTTAAAAATGAAGAATTTTTAGGATTTTTGAAAATTCCACCTTCTTTCCCTCGAGCGACAGCAGGGCGAGTTAGCTAGTGTTATTTTTGTTCACAAATTTAAAGTTGCTCAGCGAGCTATGGAGAGGGCTTTGTTAGGAGTAAGGATAAGATCTAAAATGAGGAGATTCGCAGGAGAACCAAGGTTACTGACTTAGCCCAAACTATTAGCAAGCTGAAGTGGCAGTGGGCAGGCCATGCCTGTCGTAGAGGCGATGGCCGTTAGAGCCGGAAATTCCTTGAGTGGAGACAGCGTTTAAGCAAGCGTAGTGTGTGACGCCCTCCAGCAACATGGACCGACGATATAAAGCGGCTGGCGGGAAGTGGCTGGATGAGGAAGGCTGAGGACCGGGTGTGGTGGCGAAGGCTTATCCATCAGTGGACGTCCACAGGCTGATGATGATGATGATGATTATAATAATATTATAGTGGCTTGCTTGAAGTTCTTCTACCCTGGTAGCTGTCTGCCATTGGAAAAGTGTAAACAAAACAATTTGGGTCATAGGGTGTTAGAGTTTGTTTACTTGCGATTCGAGTGTTGTTTGATTGATCCCTGCATTGTTCTGACACCCATTTAAAGCTCCAAAACGGAACTGCAATCTGGAATTTTTAATGAGAGTGATTCTAGTTTTTAATGATGAAAAACACTTACTAATAATACGTAGAAAGCTGCAATATACTGGTTTCATTTTTACAATTTTAATGCGGAATCCTAAAACAAAACCTCATAATTTTATTTATACCAGGGAATAATATGAACTATGCCCCACTGTGTTAATATTAAATTACGCAGCGGGTGAGCGAAGCCTTTCATGGTTATATTACATCATATATTCTTGCCTCCCAGGGGGTTAAGTAAGAACCGTTGGTCTTTCATACCTTTGTATATTAGGCATTATTAACTCGTTATAGTGCCTAGCTGATTCGACGGCGGATCACACAGGGTATAACCAGAACGCTAGCAAAAACGAAAATAGCTGATAGCACCTACTGTTAAGATTCCATAAAAAAAAACTACGAAAAAAATTTAAAAATTCTGTATTTTTACATGTAAGTTCACAGCAAATAAAACAACGGACTGACGCTAGAGGTCAACGAACGTTCCGTAAATAGGTCACTCGAAGTTAATGCTGCGTCGTAGGTGGGGCAATACCCAATGATGCTATTGTAATATCATTGGCAATACCCATTAAAATGTTATATGGGGTATTAAAATTAACGCTTTTAGCATTCAATTAAGTAGTTTAATATTGAGCTGAAAAGTTAATTCTCCCACGATATAAATTATAATACGTTAGCCACCTGAGTTAGTTATTATGAATAGTGCCTAATGCCACGCCAACAAGTTCTGACCGCTGGGACTCGTTTATATTTACGAATTAGGTACTGTAGTTTGGAACTTTACCGAATAAATGTTATAACTATTTTATATTTCATTTTCATCATCATCAACCCATCGCTGGCTCACTACTGAGAACGAGAATGATTTGGCCATACTGGCTTAGTGCGGACTGGCAGACTTCACACACTTTTGAGGATGGTCCGGTCCTATGGATGTCTCTCTGGCATGCAGATTTCCTACTTGCTTTAACGGTAAAGCTCCCGAACAGGAAACGGACGTCTAAACTTTTAACCATCACGGCTTTGTGTAATAATTTTCAATTGATTACAACACTTACCGTAATACCTATACCTATTTACATACTCACGCAAAAATTCAAACGAAATCCTTTTATTAACCCCCGACCCAAAAAGAGACCCGCGACTTCGTTCGCGTGGATGTAGGTTTTTGAAATTCCCGTGGGAACTCTTTGATTTTCCGGGATAAAAAGTAGCCTATGTGCTAATCCAGGGTATAATCTATCTCCAATCTAAATTTCAGCCCAATCCGTCCAGTAGTTTTTGCGTGAAGGAGTAACAAACATACACACACACACACACACACACACACACACACACACACACACATACAAACTTTCTGCTTTATAATATTAGTGTGATTTCAAAATGGCCGCTATGGAAATTTAAAAAAATTAAAAAGTGTTACTTCTTGTACAATGGTATGGAACCCTTCGAATCCAACTCGCACTTGGCTGGTTATTTATGTACTCTGCACATTCTTATCACGTCACTGCTATCACAATGTGTGTGTAATAAAACTCGAATGCTAACCTTCGCCTCACTTGCTCGCATGAGTTCATAGAATATTAAAACGCCTATCAGAGAGGCAAAGGCTTTCCTTCACACGTGAATTACTTACGAATACATCCTTCTTGATGCTGTGAAAATGAAAACTATAAAGTGTCTGTGAAGGTGATCTTTTATAATAGGTATGGTTTCGAAAGAATTTTTATATTTGCTGACACAATATCCCATATAGCTATTACACAGGCAGTGTAAAAAATACACTATCGACAGTTAATAAGGTGTATTTCACTTTTATGTTAAAGTATTTCGACGCTGGAATTCTATCAACGTTAAAGAGACGTATAACCCTATGGCAGAGCCAATGGTGAGATCGTAGTCAAGGGCGAACTATTCTAATAAAATATTCATCCGATTTTCACCTTTAAATGGCACCACTTGGGAAGTATACCATTTCAAACAAAAAAGTATTTTCCAAATCGATCCAGGCGTCTTCGAGTAATCGGGGATACGGCGAATGCATTCTTAAAATATATGCATTATACCTTGTTATAGTGCTGGAAATTGGAATGCGACTTTGAAACATCACTTTGTCTCGCTAAGTGGCATTTAAAGTTCTGGCGTCTAATTTTGAAGTGGATTACAAACTTTGAAACTAGTCTATTCATTAAGCTGCATGCATTAACTAACCAAATGTGATTTATCGTGCGATTTATCGTACGATACCGTATGTTCAGGTGCTTTTTTAAAAATGCACGTTTATATTCAAGTTTATTAGCAGATAGGTTAGTTATATGGAATGGAATAAATAACATAAATTACGAAGCATAGATTAGATAATAAAATCGTGTAGCTAGTTAAGTAACTCTTCGTTTTTGATTCCTCTAAGGAAGGGGTAGTAGAACAGTCCAAATGATATAATATAAAGTGGCCCGTAACACCTATTTGAACGAAAATAAAACTATTTCGTGATTATAAAAATTAAAAAAAAAGTTTCCAAAAACCAACCGTGGCAAAAACTAATTTAAAAACATGTCAGCGGTTGCGGTGTTTCAAAATGGAAGCTGTCCGTCCGCTTTAGCCACCGTTACTTACTATACTTTTTGGCTTTGGTATAAAATTTACGATTTTTTTCACGGTTAGACATTTTTATAAAGTGGACGTCTTATCCACTAGACTCAATTTAAAATATACTTATAGACTACTGGCCCATGCCCACAAAAATTATGGGTCATATCATATGAACCACCAGGTGACGTATATAGGACGATATAAGAGCATAAAATAATACGATTCAGCACTATGCCGTCACTTGTAAGCTGTCCAACTGAGTGCTGGTGAGAATTGAAAAGTGCAGGTAGAGTGAGTACATTTTGGTCATATATTTTTGTACGGCATTTTTACCATCGATAGATCCATGAAAAATAGTAAGAAAGCGCGCAGTGCCGTAAAAAAATGGTGCGCCACAAAGTCGGTAAATTTTTTGATTTTCTGACAATTTCCAGGGTAAATTTGGTCATTTCATTCTGTACGTCATTAGTTTGCATTGAATCGTATTATTTTATGCTCTTATATCGTCGTATATACGTCACCTGGTGGTTCATATGACCCATAATTTTTTTGAGCATGGGCCAGTAATCTATTATGCTTTAAAGCTTATATTATCATTTAAAGACGTAATATAATGTAAATAACAAGCAATATCGATAACGCAACAATCATCGTATAATTTATCCTATCTACTAATTATATTATATAAAAATACTTTTGAAATTTCGACTCGCATACTTTCATGAATACCTACACAGTTATAAAGCTATCTCCCGGTAATGTTTACTGCATGAAGCACCACACCCGGATGGCTGGAATCCTCAAGTAAGTATATTTGGAGCACGCATTCAGAAGCTGTCCGCTGCCAGCAGCGTAGGGATGGCTAAACGAAATTAATTTATCATAATATTTCCACCACTGAGTTACAGACCATAGAGGGGCAACTTTTATAATATAATATCAGGCGTTCTTATATACCTAACTAGCTGATGTCCGCGACTTCATCCGCGTGGATTTAGTTTTTAATAATCCCGTGGGAAGTCTTTGATTTTCGGAATAAATAGCATATGCCTCTCTCCAGGTCTTTGTCTATACCCACGCAAAAAATCACATTGATCTATCGCTCCGTTGCGTCGTAATAGAAGGACAAACCAACAAACGAGCAAACAAATCCTATTGTACCCATTGTACATACAATCGTGCAAATAAATGATTTGTATTTGTATTTGCAAACACACTTTGGCGTTTATAATATTGGTAGTGATAGTGGTAAAAGCTGTATGACTACTAGTTTTAAGACTTTTTATCAAACGTCAAAACGCTCGCTTAGTGAGGGAGTTTGTATGAAATACACAGATGTGACGTCATAACATTTGACGTAATTTAACTTACTTTTTTAGTTAAATCGATAATTTAAAATGGTTAGCAAACTTAAAACTACCAGCGAATGTGGATTTTACGAATTTTGGAAGACCCTCTATTTAATAATTAACTAAGAAATAATTTATTTTTGACCTAGGCATCATGCCCATTGCATGAGGCACCACACCCAGTTGGCTGGAATCCTCAAGTAGGTCTATAAGGAGCACGCATTCGGTTCAGAAGTTGCTAGCGCAGGGATGTTTAAACGAAAATAATTTATCATAATATTTCCACCACTGAGGTACAGTCCATAGAGGTGCAACTTTCATATCACACAGCCGACAAAAACGCTCCAATCTAACTTAACAAAGATGTGACAAAACTTATCCCATTATCGTCGTCATGATTAACCCAGCAGCGGCTCATTGCTGAACTCAGCACGCGTGACATGCGCCGAAAATTTTGTCTACGCATTAACTCGTGTCATCTCTATGAATAACACGAGAAAATGCCTTGGCAAAATTTTCTCGTGGGGCGCTGTTTAGCACTCAGGTATCTCTCAGAATAAGAAAGGTCTGGCTACAGCTGTTCACCACACTAGCCAAGTATGGATTGACAGATTTCACACACCGTCCAGAATATTATGGAGTACTCTCAAACATGCAGGTTTCCTCACGATGTTTTCCTCCATCGGATATTTAAGTGCGTAAAATGGTCACAACTCGGAAAAGTTAGAAGTGTCAAAACACTCAAATCTACTCAAATCTAACTATCATCATTATCATCACGATCAACTTATCGCCACACACACACACACACACATCGTCACATCACGATTAACTTAACGATTAGGAGGGGTTTAGGCTACAGACTGCCGCTCTGACCCAGTGTGGATTGGCATTTTCACACACTTTTGACAACATTATTGAGAACTCTTAGGCTCACGATGTTTTCCTTCACCGATAAAGCAAGCTTTGGTTGGTGGCACAGCTTTACTTGCTATAAGCTGGTAACTAGCTACGGCTGAGCTTCCAACAGACCAGACCAGAGACAAATTAGACATGATAAATAACCTAGTAAAATAATTGCCTCAGCTGGGAATCGAACCCGGTTACCTCCTACTTACACTTATGTACTTATGTTACTTATGTCGTAGAAGACCACAGCGCTTCACTGTGTCAAGGAGGTTGTCAAGTATATACCTCTAGTATATGACATCTCTCTGGTTTCCACTTAATTAAATTTATTAAATTGCTACATTTTTGAGGGGAAGCGCTTATTAAAATAACACGTGCGGCCTTTTGAATTACCGTGGACGTAATTTGAACTGGCATTAATTAGTGATGTTTTGAGTTATAATTTACTCTTTTATGTAACAAATTAGTTTTAAATTAGTTCATAATACTTGATGGCCTAGTTAGAAGGGTTATTTGTAGACTGTAATTTTCATGCTGTTACGTAAAGTGAGTAAAATTTTAATTGGAATAATATTATTTCGCAGCCTTTATTATACAAGCTGCTAGATAATGTCCATAACATAAGGACCAATTTACCAAAAAAAACCCCCGGCAAAACAATAATATCTCGATTTTTATTTTATTTTAAAACTACAGTGAATGTAAATGGTCGAAATGGATAGTACACATAGCCACGGTTCTGACTCCACTAAAATTTCACCATGTAAAATATATAATAGGTAGATGTAATCCAGTCAGTACGATATCACGTTAGTAAAATATGTGTGTGTTACATCAACATAATGTAACGGCCGGAAGCCAGTAATTAAGTCGTAGATAGGATAATAAGCCGCGCGTGTTAAATGGGGATTACATTTGTCAGTACAATCAATTTGCATGGATTATGTACATGTTCCATACACGCGGGACGCTAGCTTGCTACGTCTCAATTTGCAATTCCTAGTTTGAGTGTACTGGGAGAGAGTTTCGTATCCCTAGATTAAAAGTATAAGACAGACCAATCCAATATTGATCTCTTTCCCTCCAAAATTCTCTTCCTTTCCTTCAAAAATCCCCTCTTGCTTCTTTTGCCTATTCGTATATCCGTAGGAGAACCGTCAGTATCTAATAAAGCTATGGATTCTAAAAGATATTTTGAGTGCACTGCAAAATTTCATAATGATTTTCCTGGGAACAAGTAATGTGGTGGTTTTCCGTTGCCTTCCACATCGCTGTTTGCCGCCATAAGAATGTGGTGTCCACTGTTCAAACGCCTGGCAATATCTGATTACTGACTGTTCCAGCCCCTGCGGCCTCCACTCAATAATCTATCAGTAACGCAGCTGCCCGCTACTGAGGGAAATGCTTATTTACTGACGGCATTAACTCGTCAGGTCACAGAATTTTCATCGGATCTTTTGCAGCTTTTTATAGAGAAACCTTTCCCAAGGGGTCCCCACTGCACCCTCCAATTCTGCCGGTGTGTGGTCGGGGACTGCATGCGCAGCTAGCCGTGATATCTCAAGGCCGTTCCACTATCCGCCACCCAGTGGACCCCGGTAGTAGCTCACACCTAAGCCCTACCGCAAGCTCATAATGCAAGGGAAAATAAAGGGCAGGCGTAGACCTGGCCGTAGACGAACATCCTGGCTCAAAAACCTTCGCCAGTGGTTTAACATGAGTACGAGGTCACTGTTTAGAGCAGCGGTGAACAAAATCCAGTTAGCCTTAATGATTGCCAACCTCCGATAGGAGACGGCACTAGAAGAAGAAGAAGCAAAATTTCAACTTAGAATATCTGACCAGCGAATATTATCTGTACCTATTTCATGTGTTTATAATATGCCCACTATTGGAACGTATCATAAATTTAAAAGCATTCAAAGTGCAAAAGAGTCGGATATTCGTGAAAGGTTGCCAAGCTACGGCCGCGAGCGACTTAGGCTGCATGCCCACCGGCCGAGACTAGAATTGTTTAATCCTCAAAAACTGTTTTTTTCTTGGGTAGGAGGAAATACTCACGGATGTCGTATGCAATATCTTTTCAAGAATACTATAAGCGTGGTGCATTCAAGCATATACTTGTTTACACTACAGGACTTATTTTTTTACATTATTCTTATTTAACAATGAATAGTTATGGAAGCAGTACAATTACGTGTTCTGTAGAGACTTTTCATCGTTTAAATTTTTAACACCGCATAAGTCAAAATTAGCAACGTTACAGGAGAGCGAAAATCCTGATATTCGCAGAAGTTTGGGTTATTTGATGGATACCATGCAATCGCTTTTTTATTTCTTTGAGAGTTCTTGTCGGACATTTTCTTGTGTCTGACTCACCTAAACGACGCGCCTCTCGATTGTGTAGCGAATGGGTTCGATATGTAAAACCGCCAAAAAGTGACTTGGGTACGTGTGTTAGAACTTAAGCGACGTTATGTCCAGCAATGAAGCTCCATCGACGACGGTTGTTATGTGTGTAGAAGTAAGCGTATGTATGTACCCCTGTATAAGTAAGGCGCCGTCTCTACGGACGAAATAATCGTCATATGTTAATAATATGACAAAATTCGATACAAATTAGTAGCGATAGTATCGTCCTGTGGAGATTGGTCCATAGAGTTTGTATCTGTCACATGGCGGGACTATCGTCGCCATTCTTGAGTCATCGTTGAGATGGCGCAAGCCTCAACAAAACGTGCTTAAAATTATTTATTTCCAGTAACTTATGTTTACTAACATCTGTAGGAGGTTGGAGCTTTCTTTTACAGATAGGAGAACGCTCCAAATTCAAAAAGTTTGCCTCATGAATTTCGCTATATTGTGGACGGTGGACTACCGCCCTGACAAGGCCCGCGGGGAATCGAGTGCCGACTGCGTTTTATGCGAGCGCCGAGCCAAAAAACTGAGAATTTATCGACTGCCTCAAACCACTGTACTACAATATTTCACCTATTTATTTTACTACAAAAAACGTAGAAAAAAGCGGTTGCTTTGTCACCTATAGTGTCACATAAAAATATTAGTATACAATGCGGAACAGCCGCGAGGTAAAAAAATGTAAACTTTTACGTACTTTTATTCAGTTACTAGACGAGGAAGTTTAAGGGTGTTTGGCAGGGGGTTGCCACGATATAACTGTCTGGCAATGCATGACATTATTTCTAATACTATTCCGAATAAAACATATATAAAAAAAACTTTATACTTTAACGAAAGATTTTATACACCTCTGCCAAAGTCACGATGCTTCAAACTTTGTAGTCGCTAATCGTTCCTACCTGTCTTGGGACAATACGCATAGAAACTTTCAGCTTTTATAAAATAACGAAGGTCTGTCCTCACGAGCTTTTAGTCCATAAATAATTCTCTCAAAAATATATTCAAGCAAAGTAAATGCGCGTAAAATTCCGGAAGATGAAGAAAAGTCGCTTTATTTTTTATAACTTCGTCATATTTATGCCCCGTCTTATTTTCATGTTTTAATATTTGGAAGGCTCTGCCTACAAAACGATCGGCTCCCGGCTGATGCTGAGACTGAGATGAAATTTAATCTTAAATTAAGTGAGAAAAAAGGGATTGGGGCGTATTTTTAAATTGGTTATATTTTAAGACTAGATGATGCCCACGACTTCATCTGCGTGGATTTAAGTTTCGAAAGCCCCGTGGGAACACTTTGACTTTCTGGTTTTAAAAGTATAATTACCTTGCTTACGTCCCTCTCTAGGTTTGTAACTATAATATTATTTATGCAAAAGAAACCCGTAAGTAATCAAAATTATTTGGAAACTAATTGATGCCCAAGACTTCATTGTTTTTAAAAATTCCGTGGGGACTCATTCATTTTCTGGAATAAAAAGTAGCCTATGTTACTCTCCGTCCTTTCAACTATCTCTATGCCAAAAGTCAAGTCGATTGGTTGCTTGATTAGGGCGTGAAGGAAGGATTACCACTTTCGCATTTATAATATTAGTAGGTATAGATGCATTTGGAAGTTAACGTGGAACAAAAAAACTCACATACACACCCACATACCCTGCAAACATTACATAAATTTTTTGATAGTCGTGTAGTAAGTAAAATAAACCTTTCAAAACTCGGGTAAAAACTTGTAAACGAAGTCACGATCAACAAGACGTCACCGAATTTACGATAAAATGTTAAGGAAACTGCAGTCTCAAGTTTTACAACCCTCTAGTTTACCCCTTCCCCTGCGCCTTCTAACCTACCCCTAAGCTGAAACGTATTTCGTAATTTAGTAGCCATTCTAAATTCTGTCTGTTAGGTCGTATCGTTACAGTATCTCAAAGTACGTTCTTAGTATCTATTCACTTTATTCGATTATGTTTAAAACAAATAGTAATTTAAAAGTTTTAAAAAAAACCCGACTACTGTTTGCCCTGCTGTCTCATGTTTGCCATATATAAATACATATAAAAGGAAAAGTGACTGACTGACTGACTGATCTATCAACACACATCATCAATTACTGGACTGAGGTTTTTAAAAATCCCATTAGAACTCTTTGATTTTTCGGGATAAGAAAGTCTATAGTTAGATAGATAGAAGTCTGTACTGCACACAAAAACACATGCAAAGGAACACAACACAGAAAGAAGAAAACTGAAAAAAACAATTGTGTGCAAAGGCGGCCTTATTGCTTAGAGCAATCTCTACCAGGCAATCTTTGCTGAAAGGAGAAGCTAGTGTTGGATAGTCTATGTGCGTTTCAGGGATGCAAATATCATGGTAGCTGTCCAAATCAGTTAAACGGATAGGCTCTGAAAAGGTAACACGCAGACACATTTTCGCATATACATAAAAGGACCATAACAACGGCTACAGTTGTTTATGCGCTACCATGGAACATATTATCATGTAAATATACACATATATACATACCTACATAGTTTGCTAAAATCATAACCTTTCCATTTGGTTTTGCCGTCAGGTAAAAATAATATACCTATTCAATAAGAAAAAGATTCAATACAAATAAACTTTAACGAAATTGTGTGCCAAGAAGAATAATCTAGGGAATCTAAATTGATTTTCCTGGAATTTTCTCATGAATTCTGAAATAATTTTTGAATACAATATGGGACTTAGCCAGAACCAAGCCTGAATAGGGCTTATCAAAACCTTTCTTCCAGTCGGACTGACTTTAAGTCATTATGGCCGACTTACATGATTCTAAATCTAGTAGCAATTTAGTTCAACGCTGAAAGATTAGTAGAATAATTATTTCAACAGCGGTTTTATTACAAAAACGTAAAAGTGTGTTTGTTGGTTGGAATGTCCTTCAATCACGCCGCGGGAGAGTGACGGATTTATCATCTCCATGCTTCGGAGACCATAGGCCTGTTTATTATCACTAACATTTAATAACATTTAATAATACTCGTAGCCGTAAAACCTAAAAGTCGAAATCGAATTGTATGTGGAAGGATATTGGAACCCATCGCATTTCTATCCCAAGAAAACTTAAAAAATATTAAATACGAGTAGCTGATCACCGGATTTTAAGTAAGTAATTACCTCCGCCTATGAACATTTGCAGCACTTAAGGAACCACCAGTGCCTTGCCAGCTTTTCAGGAATTTGTTAATCCGTCCATTGAATAACTCCATAAACTACTCCTACTATCATGCGATCAATGGAATGTGATTAATGGGGGTCACGACCCTCAGAAATGAAGAACACAACCCATTAATAAGATCCCTAGCGATTGGCCGTAATTCGGTGATAATAATATGGATCTATCAACTAGATTAATGTGAGTCGGCCATTAACGTAGCGAATTTGTTCATAAAAGCCATAAATCCTATTTCTCGCGCAAGATATCTTTGGATTTACGATTCACATTCATATTAACGTGATAGCGTATAGAATATGGATACACTCTATTATCCCAAAAATACTTAGAACACGTTTTTCTTTTAATATTTTCTCTTTATTCCTTTTGAACAGATTCAAAGGCGGCTTGAGTTGAATCTTCAGTTTTTCATTTAAATAACTTTTAACTTTCATTTAACGCCACAAACGGAGATAAAAAATCTTTTTGACCTTTTTAAGAGGAACTATACAACTATAAGTAGGTACATTTTTTCGATCAGCGCACGCCACGGAAGCTTTATGGGTCGATTTTTTTTCGTCTTAATTCACAATTATTTTATCAATTCATACTGGGAGCTTATTTTGGTAAAATGTTATACCTAATTATAGTTTATAAACTTCCTAGATAATTATTATTATTAGTGAAAACCGTATGAAAATCCGAAACTGAATGAAATTATTGATAAAATTGTAACCACAATCGTGGTTATTAGCAAACAATGTTGACAAAATTTAACATTTTCCATAGTTCGGTATATTTGGCATGTTATTTCATTATTGGTAAACCAATTTAAATTAACTGTAAACAAAAATTAATTTTAAATTCAATTTTACTATTTGCACAAAAATTCCAATTAATAGAATATTAATTAATGATGTTTAAGGGTCTCTAATTACTTGATGATGGTAATCTATACGTACTTAGTAATATTGTAAAGAAAGAGTGCGAATTTTGTGAGTTTGTGTGTAAGTGGGGGGCAATCTCCAGAACCACTGCATCTATTTGAAAAATTCTTTCACTATTCTATATATATTATATTATATAACCCGGAAAAAGGCGGGCGGACCGCTAGTGATATACCCAACTCAATTCAACGATCCTGAAACTTAATTCTCAAAGAAGGAACCCTCTCAAATTAAATTTATACAATAGTATATAATATTATCACCATCTCATTATTTTGGCCTATGGAGTTCCACAGCTGGACAAAGATTTTTTTCTTTTTCACGTAGCTACGTTTACTTTACAAAGATACCAATAGAATAATGTTCCGACAGAGAGAGTTGGGTAATGCTATCAAGTTGTTGAGTCAGCACAGCTCGCACAAGGCAAGGGGACCAATTATTATCGGAAAATCCTGTCTGAAAAGAGATATTTCTCAGGGATTTAGCTTGCATTTTGGAAACGGAGTATACATAATCCCAAAAAATTATAGAGCTACCGTGAGGTTTTTTAGAAAACCTTATTCTATGTGTGGGTGTCAGCTAGTCTCAAATGAAGAAAGCACCAATTTGAAGGAGTTAAACTAACAAGCGTAAATTAAAAATTAAAACATAAAACATTAAAACATAACATAAAAATTATAACACCCCCGACAAGTGAAGGTTACAGTAACTAAAAAAGAGCTGATAACTTTCAAACGGCTGAACCGATTTTCTTGGATCATAGCTAAGAACACTCTCGATCAAGCCACCTTTCAAACAAAAAAACTAAATTAAAATCGGTTCATTAGTTTAGGAGCTATGATGCCACAGACAGATACACAGATAGGTACACAGATACACACGTCAAACTTATAACAACCTCTTTTTGGGTCGGGGGTTAAAAAGATACAGTGTAATATTCCGACAGAGAGTGTCCTCAGTCGGGTAATGCTATCAAGTTGTTGAGTCAGTGCGGCTCGCAGTCGGCGAGGGGACAATTATCGGAAAATCCCGTCTTCAAAGGACATTATATTTAATACCTACTCTATTGCATTTCATTGCAGCGCTCCGTGAAAGCTGAAAGTATCTTAGAACGTCTTATAAGGCTTGGATGGAAATATTGAGTCTTATTTTTGTACTCAGGCAGAGAGGAAAAGGGAAATATTACTCACGTTTAAATCTTAAAACACCTACACATTGTATTTAAAAAACCGGCGAAGTGCGACATTTTGCACGGTAAATCAAAAACTATAATGCATAAAAATAAATAAATATCTGTTTTAGAATGTACAAGTAAAGCCCTTTGAAAATTAAAACACATTTTTTTTTGTGATGTTACCAAAAATTCACGGTTTTCAGATTTATTCCTTTACTTGTGATATGAGACCTACCTATCTGGCAAATTTCATGATTCTAGGTCAACAGGAAGTACCCTATAGGTTTTCTTGACAGACACGACGGACGGACGGACGGACGGACGGACAGACAGAGAACAAAGTGATCCTATTTAAAGGTTCCATTTTTCCTTTTGAAGTACGGAACCCTATGAATTACACTTTTTACTCGTAACATACTTCGAGTTGTACATAATATATTATTTTAGAATTCTTTAACACTTTTATAGAGTACATCTTGTTCGATCAGTATTACTCGGAGTAGCAATCCTTCACTGTGTTCGCTGAATAAGTAATAGCTAAACTTTAAGGTCAGAGGTATCCAGGTTGCTGTTCAAACACTTTGCATATAAAATTCTGCTACTAGAGGCTTGCCATACCACCCGCGTGTTTTTGACGATTAAGCCAGTAGCCACCCGCCCCGGCTTTCCATGGGTACCTTCTTATAATTTTCTTAGGGGTCTCTAATTTTTTGAAAATGTAGCCTATGCCTATGCTATATGTAGAGATTTCAAAATCAGTTCAGTAGTCCAGAGATACTTCCTACAAACTTACAAACTGTACCTTTTTATAATATTAAGTAGTATAGATTGCAATAGAAAGTAAAAGATTCCAGGTTCGATCCCTGGTTGGCTTAAAATTCCAATCTTAATCAGATTTAAGAGGAGTTTAATTGTAGGACGCTACATGCAAACGTAGTTTGGCTCTAGTTTGAATAACTAACCAATCAAATACAATGAAGAAGTTTTTTTTTAATAGTTTTTGTTGTAAAATCACTTTTCTACTCGGCTGTTCATCTAGTTATTTTTAGGGCTATTTTTAGAACTTATTTTTAGGGTTCCGTAGCCAAAGGAAGTCAACTGAACCCTATAATTAAGCTTCCACTGTCTATTTATCTGTCTGTCAGCGTGCTGTATCTCATGAAGTAATAGGTGGAGAGTTGAAATTTTCACAGTGTGTATTTCTCTTGCCGCTCTACTTACAACAAATACTTAATACATATTAAATACTTAATAATGGCCGCTTTATAAATTAAAAAGAAAAGTTGAAAATATATGATGGTACGGAACCTTCCGTGTGCGAGTCCGACTCGCACTGAACCAGGTTTTAGAACGTATTTTTTCTTATTAAAATTGTTATCACATAATGATTCCATAGACATTTAGTTTAGTATACATTTAGTTTCTATACGAACAATAATTTTTCCTTTAAAAATTGGGGACAAAAGATTTTTACTCGTAAAGTTAGAAAATGACTGAACCTAATAGTGCCCAGAAGAGTAATGTAGTTTTGATGACTTAGGTCTTAGCTATCATAAATTTTAGTATTTTCAGATGTTACGGATGGTTTTAGTTAGGTCACAACTCAAAAGCCAAATCATTTACTATAGGGTTCCATACCTCAAAAAGTAAAAAGGAACCCTAATAGGATCATTTCGTCGTCTGTCTGTTTGTCTGTCGTGTTTGTCAAGAAACCCTACAGGGTTCCCGTTGACCTAGAATCATAAAATTTGGCAGTTAGGTAGGTCTTATGGCACAAGTAAAGGGAAAAAAATCAAAACACCGTGATTACTATCTACCTAGAACCAAAAATATGTTGGCAGTTGGCACATCTATGCAGAACGGAGCTGCAAAATTCACGACCACTGCACCCGCGGGAGATCGCGAGCGTAAATTTGAGCGCGAAAATTACCTATTTATAACTTTGTCCCTCAGGATAGCAGTAATCCACGATTGATGGCGGAATATTCAAATGGATAATGCGGGATTCGTCGTTTTACTGTCAGGCAATTAATTATACCTACCAGACAAATTTTCAGCTTCGGCTTCGTGGCCTAAAATAATTTTATTAGGTAAATAATGCTCGCGAATTCATCTCGCGATTTGGGGTTTTAAAAATCCCGTGGGAACTTTTCAGTTTTCTGGGATAAATGTAGTTATCAGCCAAGATTTAAGCTGTCTCTATACCAAATTTTGTTGAGTACAATTACCTAATGGAAGTAGCCGAAAAATCAATTTCCAAGTATTTCGATGGAATGACAACATTCGTACCTATGTCAAGTCGAACTAATAAAAAACCATTTCAAAGTATACCGATTGTAAAGGCGGAAACAAACTATCGGACGCGTCCGTAAGTCGCGGCTGACAGCCTCGACAGATGGGTGAGCACAATCGTTTGGGACGCGGCTTGCGAGATATGTGTTTGTATCTATTGGACGTCCGAGCGCACAAGGTTACGTCCGCTACTTTAAAAAAAATAGCGAGCAAACGAGCAGGCGGGTGATTGATGTTATGTGATTACCGTCGCCCATGAACAATAAGCAGTACCAGAGAACCACCAATACGTTGGCGGTATTTCAGGAATTTGTTGGTCTGCCCCTTGAATAACACCACGTTGTAATCCAATGGGAACACCGTAGGAGTTGATTCCACAGTTTGCATGTGCGTGGACACAACGGGCGGTCGAAGTGCACCAGGCACTCAGGTGGTGAGGGTTCTTACGTCCGATAGTTTGCACAGTTCAGTGTACTATGTATTATCCAAATACTTAGGACCAGTTAACGTAATTAATTATCACCACTACATTAATTTTTGACAGTCAGAAAGTGTAGAGTACCCAATTTGAATAAATGACTTTGATTTTGACTTTGACTTCGCGGTGGTCAGCCGCGACCGTCAGCCGCATCCGATACTTTGTTTCCGCCTTAACACCTTTGCCAGGTTTCTAGCACCAAAAGAAATTGCAATCAGTTGATTGGATGTCAAAACAAAACACTATAATTTATTACTACAGAATTCAGATAGATTTGGAAGTTAATGAAAACATAAGCCGGCAGAATTTATCACTTTTGTAGTTTCGTTACAGCCATTTGTCATCCGAATACTATTTCAATGCAAATTGAATTCATGACAAAGGTTGTTATTATTTATGAGGCGTAGCAGATATTCAGTGTTAAGGTACAGGTTCCTCGGTGCATATATATGCAATTTTTGCAATATTATTGCAAAAACATTGCACGTTGTTCTACTTGGTGGGCACAAACCTTATGTTTAACTATGAGTGTATAATGGGTTGCGCCATAATCATAATCCAATTTATTTATTATATATAAGTATATCACGGAAAAAGTTGAGTGACTGGCTGAATCGGGCTAGGCATGCACATAACTAAGGAGAAAAGGATTTTAAAAAAGGAGTAAAATTATGGTTTGAACATTATGGTTCGAAATTTTTGTAGTTAGATAGTAGTATATGTGAAAGTTTGGATGTTTGGATATTTATTGCTCCTTCATGCCACAGTGACTGAGCCGACTGTTTAATTTTTACAAGAATTTCTTAGGTCTACGTCTGTTGTTAAGGTATTTATCTATCTTTATATAAATAATCTTGCTTTATTTAAATAACTGAATAATAACAATTTACTTTTACTTAATTTGTGGTACAACCTGTTATACATATAGATAGAGTGTGCTTTACGTTCAAAAGTTCGGAGCTTTCTAGAAAATTATCTAAAATGGAAATGATCTAGATTTTTGCTTCAAAATCCTTTAAAGTAGGAGCTCTTTGTCCTACTTTATAGATTTTACAGATAGTAACCCTACCTACGAGCATGTTTTAAAACGGTGCGGCGCGCGGCTCGTACCATTCTATAAAAGTCGTTGACGTTGCGCTTATACGCTCCGAGGAAACCATACTTTAATAAGGATAAGGAGAAAATATTGAGACGTAGATGCAAATTGGAAGAGAAGTCATGACGATCTCCTTTGGCGCAGTGGTGAGTGATTTAAAGTTCGAAATCGGGAGGTACCGGGTTCGAATTTCAGCAGGAGAAATTTGGGAATTAATAAATTGTCTCTGGTATGGTCTTGTGGAAGACGTTGGCCGTGTCGGCAAAGATGTGCCGCGAAGTTATTTAACGTTAGTGTATGATGTTGTATAGAAGCTGATCCAGAAAATTAGACAATTCTTATGGGATTTTTAAAAATCTTATACTTAATTTCGTAATATATGTTAATATCACATAAGTTATCGTTTTTATCAAAATCCTTTTATATACTTAATCTGGAAAAAGTGTGTGTCTATGTGGTATTTGGTCCGAAACACTATGTATTATAATTTAACTGAGCAGCCAGCTAAAAAAAAATATTGTGCTTTTGACTTTGCAACAATATAAGGAAAACACAGCAATAAACAAAATAAACAGTTTCCAATTTCCTACGTCGGAAGGGCCTTAGTAATTCATAGCTCGATACATGCGTTTAGCCGTTTGGATGGGCGTTTTAATATTCTATGAGCTTACGTACCCTCTCTTATTGTGAGGTCACACGCGCGATAAGTTGCAAGACAAAATGTTGCTAGAGTTTGTCTCATCACGACCTTCCTATTGCCGAGCCGCTCGGTCCATCCATTACTCAACACGGGTCTCCTCTCAGAATGAGAATGATTTAGGCCATAGTCTGCCACACTGGCCCAGTGCGGATTGACTGACTTCACAGACTTTTGAGGTCATTATGGAGAACTCTCAGACATGCAGGTTTCATCACTATGTTTTCAGTGATATTAAACTTGTTGAAAACACATAATATGATTCCGAAAAGTTAAAGATGCGATCGAACGCCCAACTTCCCGAAAATAAGGTCTACGTCCTTACCATAATTCACCAGCGTGGTGGATTATTTTATCTACTGTAAGAGATTATATTATTATTATTTTGTGTGTATAGTACGCGACAGGTCGAGATGGCAATCGAGCTGAGGATACCTTGCATACCTACACAGTCCCCGCGCCAACCCAATGCGGGATAGCGCCCTCGCTATGACGCTATGACTCTAATCGAGGTATGACGCCCTGCACACCCCTGTGTGCAGGGCGTCATACCTCGATTGCCATCTCGACCTGTCTTGCTATGCGTATGCCTGTTACTATTTTCCGCAAAAACTACTAGGCCGATTGCGACAAAACAAAAAATCTTTAGTGTAATTTGAGCTTAAATTTTGCCTAAGGCTTAAATAGAAGATAATACCTAATTAATCCCGATGGATGGATCAAAATTAACAAGAAACAACAGTCAATCGAATGTTACCTACCTTACTATCATGAATCAACTAAAAAGAACATACAGATGAATTCAGAACCTCCTTCTTATTTTGTAGTCGGTTAAAATAAAACAATATGTAATTTTCTAGACATGTACGTAATTCCGAAAGTTTTCCGGTTCTTTTTCGGGTTATGACGTTAAGAATATTCGAAATTCGTTGATAAAAAATCGACGATTTTGTTGAACTTGCGATATAACATTTGTGAAATAGTGACAATTCAAAATTTCAATTGTACGACAAGAAATGCAATTTTCAGGCTTCGTTGGAGTTCGTTATGAGGTTAGTTTGTGTTCATCCTGTCCCAGTTGATTGCAGCGTTGTACCTAATTGCTTTGTTTGCAATGATTTTTACTCTTTGCCATTTCAAAACTCCTGATTTAATTGTGGAATAGTGACATAATTTAAAGTTTCAATTGTACAAATGTAACCAGTTTTTCATTTTCTTCTATTTAGATTAAGTTAGCCGTTGACTGCGATCTCATCTGGTGGTAAGTGATGATGCAGTCTAAGACGGTAGCGGGTTGACATGAAAGGGGTATGGCAGTTTTAATTCAACCAATACCCCTTGGGTTTCTACACGGCATCGTACCGGAACGCTAAATCGCTTGGCGGCACGGTTTTGCCGGTAGGGTGGAAACTAGCCACAGCCGAAGTCTCCCACCAGACCAGACAAGATATTCAGAAATTATAAAACTCCAAACCTATGCCGGGAATCGAACCCGGGACCTCCCACTAATAAAACCAAAGCGCTTACCACTGCGCCAAGGAAATTGCCATTGATCTTCTTCATTGTTCTTCGTTATGAAGAGGTCAGTCTGTTGATTTCAACACAGTCATAATTATCGTCATGATCAACCTTTCGCCACCCCACTATTAAGCATGGGTCTCCTCAAGGATTAAGAAGGGTTTGGCCAAGAGTCCGCCACGCTGGCCAAGTGCGGATTACCAGCCTCCAGACACCTTTACATACTACACGACACCTCTCATTGAGCTATTGAGGCTTAATCTAAATAAGTATAAGTATAAAAGAAAAAGCTGACTGACTGTCTGACTGACTGACTGATCTATCAGCGCACAGGTCAAAAAATTCAACCCCTAATCCCCATTAGGGGTTGAATTTTCAAAAATCATGGTTTGAAGTAAAATGGGGGTTTGAAAGTTGTCCCACGCGGAATAAGTCGTGGGAATAAGCTAGTATTTATATAGATATGTATGAAAGCTTCTTTCTCACAGCATTGAACAGCTATTTGTCAACAGAATTCAAGCGGTAACGTAATTTTGAGGAGAATGCAGGTGGAAATCTGCTCAAATAGAGTGGTTAGATGCAACAGAGCAATCAACTGAGCGCTTATAACTGTGGCAAGGCAATTTCGCGCTGGGGAATGGCTGTGACAAATGTAACCGAAATCTTATTTAGTTTCATCATTGCACACAGATATACAAGGACTTTGGAAATAGGTGTCTCAATTTCCGCCACCGGAGCATTTTCAAGAGATATCAAGATACCTGCAAGACAAAAGTGAATAGGCGTGTTCTAGGCAAGCGTGGTCCATCTTAAACCTCATTTTTATTTCTCTTTATTTTTATTTTTCCGGGATAAAAAGTTGCCTGTGTCAATTTCCGGTGCTTTGTGTGTGCTTGCTTTTCCTATATATTGTGTAGTAATAGGGGGACGGGTGTTGCATATCGCATGCTATCTGGTTTGGCAGATTATAATAAATTAAGCATATTTTTCCTTGTATACAAAATGGGCGAATATTACGAACAAAGCACCGAATAAAATAAAATAATTATGTAATATTCGTATATACATCGTTATTATATTATGTAATACAGGTAGTTAATTGAATATATATTTGCCCAGACTACCCGTACGTCTGTAATTTAAATTAATTGAATTCGGTTAACCAGCGATAAAATAACCGGCCAGTGCTGATTGTAGCCATGGTAAAATGTTGGTTCCCTTTGAATTAAAATCTGGTTCAATTTTGTAAGTAGATTACGTAGATCCTACCTGTTTATTTGTACAAATATATTTTAATGGGTATGTTTACCATAAAATTAGTTTAAATTATTGATTTCATACTAGTCCCTTACGTATATTATATTATAAGCAAGATAAAGTGTATTTGTTGGTTAGTTTGTCCTCCAATCTCGTCACAATGGATCGATGTGATTTTTTGTTTGGATAATTATAATTATTTGCAGACCTGGAGCCCAACATAGATTAGGTACCTACTATTAATCCCGGAAAATCAGATTTCCCACAGAATTTTATAAACCTAAAATCCACGCGGATAAAGTCGCGATCATCTTCTCGTTATCATCCCATCCCACTACAGAGGCATGTCTACTCTAAGAATAAAAAAAGTTTAGTTCATAGTCTACCACGCTGGCCAAGTACGGGGGTAGATTTCACACACCTTTAAGAACATTATGGAGGACTTTCAGGCATACAGGTTTCCTCTCGATGTTTCTTTCATCGTTAAAGCAAGTGCTGTTTACCACTAGCGTCAGTCAGTTTTATTTGTAACTAGCAGACGCCCGCGACTTCGTCCGCGTGGATTTAGGTTTGGTGAAATCCCGTTGGAACTCTTTGATTTTCCGGGATAAAAAGTAGCCAATGTGCTAATCCAGGGTATCTATCTCCATTCTTTTCAGCCTAATCCATCCAGTAGTTTTTGCGTGAAGGAGTAACAAACATACACACAAACTTTCGCCTTTATAATATTAGTGTGATATATTGTGAACTTTTAAGATATACAGGGTTTTTAAATTTTGTGTCGTAGTTTTTTTTAGGGTATCTTAGCAGTAATCATTAATTAGTACTATCTGTCTTCGTTTTTGCTCGCGTTCTGGTTCCACCCTGTATAATGTCAAAAGCTTGTACAAATACACTGCATACAGATACACCATTATACAGCCTAAAGCCTTTTAGCATAAAACAGGCTCCATTCAGGTTGGGAATAGATCCATAGTAACCGTAATACACGGAAGATACATGTGCGGCCGACAACACTAATCGGACTCGATTGCGTTGCAACTTGATGTATCGCTTCCATGTACCGATACACGCGCTGATAAGTACAGAACAGTATTAGAGAAAGCTGTACCTATTATACCAAGGAATCACACTAATATTATAAAGGCAAAAGTTTGTGTGTGTGTGTGTGAGTGTGTGTGTGAGTGTGTGTGTATGTTTGTTTGTTACACCTTCACCCAAAAACCACTAGACGGATTTGGCTGAAATTCAGAATGGAGATAGATAATATCCTGGATTAGCACATAGGCTACTTTTTATCACGGAAAATCAAAGAGTTCCCACGGGATTGCGAAAAACCTAAATCCACGCGGACGAAGTCGCGGGCGTCAGCTAGTTATAGATACAGGTCTCCATAACTCCTAAACTACCCATTGAATGATTTTTTTTGTTTTTTAGTTTGTCTTTCAATCACGTCATAACGTAGCACCACTAACTTGTTATTAAGATTGTTATAAAGACGTGGTTTGTTACATATTCTGTATAGTTAAAGACCTGTAGAATGACATCAACACCTCCCACGTAAGTTGTTATAAGCCACAAAATTGCCATTTTGCGTTTTTTACATAACAATGTCTATTTTTATCTATTTTATATGTTCAATTAAAAAAAATCCTAAAAATGTTGTTTTTTAAAGTACTTATGAGGAGGCGTATAATGTTGTATTTTTCAAACGAGGACGACGTAAAATATCATATCGACCTTTACAACGTTTTATGTGGGGTGAAGTCGCACGTTTGCGCCTCGTATGTAACAGATACAACAAACAGATCACGCCGGACTTCAAATGAAATGTTTCTAACTCAAGACACTGATATGTCACGGTTGTGTTTGCATTTTTTTATCATAGGCTAACTTTTATCCAAAAAAATGAGAGTTCCTATGGGATTTTGAAAGCCCAAATCAATGCGAATGAATAAGGTTAATATTATTATAATACCAACCAAGTATATTGCATATCAACATAATGTATATCAATTTATTGAGGAGTTGCATCTTTATGCTAAAGTCAATGTGCCTATGTTACGTTCAAACTACGAACTCGTACATATTAGAGTATATTATCACATTATCATATTATATTTTGAACAGTCCCGTTTGAAATAACTGAATGTGACTCGCGGGAGGTGAGCCAATATAAATTATTGTGAACTCAATATTAGCAATTCACAGCTAAATCCCGCGGGTACTTTGTGATTTGTGATTGATGCAATATTTCACTGGATTACAGAATTATTCAAATTCAAATTTCAAATTTATTTATTTCAGTACCTGATGCTTGCGACTTCATAGTGGATTAAAAATTTTCAAAATTCCGGGGGAATTCTTCGATTTTCCGGGATAAATAGTGTCCTACGTCCGTATATACTTAGGATGCAAGCTATGAGTTTGTGGTTCACAAAAAAATTAAAGATTTGTGTTCCCGAACTTTATTATTAGTTTACTAAATCACATCAAGATTATTTTCATTCATAACTGCACCTGTAATGGACTATTGCAATGAACTTGTTCATTTTATAGTCATAATTGTTTGGAAGTTGATGGTGTAACTAAATAAATAAATAAAAAAACATAAGATTTCGCGTGAGTTTTCTTGTACGATGGTGCGGAACCCTTCCTGTGCGAGTTCGACTCGCACTTAGTCGGTTTTTTTACTTTCTCTGGGGATACGGAACCTTAAAAACCCTGGACCTCGGGCACAGCCCCGGACCAACTCCGTATGTACTATGTATGCTTCGGTCTTTGTATCTCTGATCTCAGCAGGTAAGTCTAAGATATACCTAAATGAATAAATTAGCCCTATCAGCTGTTACTGGGTAATCTCGTGATTGCAACTGCAACTAAGCCAGGAGCTGGTCTGGTTCTGCTACAATCCTGTGCCCGTTTCCATTGTATTGAAATAATGAAGTAAAATATATTTTAATACATATAAAATCAAATAGGGGGGCTAAGAAATCATCATCAGTATCGGGTCTCTTCTCAGAATGATAAAGGCTTAGTCATAATCCCCACTCTGAAAAAGCCGATTGACAGATTCACCTTTGAGAACATTATAAAAAAAATCTCTGACATGTAGGTTTCCTCACGATATTTTCCGTCACTGTTAAAGCATATTGTGTGGAATTTAATTACTTAAAACTCACATTTAACTCGGAAAAACCGACGCTACCACTATGCTATTTATATATATTTATTTATTACCACTACGTTACTATAGCAAGCTTATGTAAAAATAATATGTTTTGAAATGCCAGATTCCGACTAAACAACTGGCAACCCTCTACCTACCTCTCAGTTATATGGGCTGAGACAGTAGAGCCCCCAGAGAACTTTGCTCTTGACGTGGTTCCCAGGGGCGTCTTCTTGACTCCCTATAAATTATTTATCTCTGTCCTTGTCCCTTTGTCTTTTTCCTTCTTCTTCTTCTAGACCCCCACGTGTCCAGCGAACCAGGTCCTCTCTCAAACACCTACCAAGCTGTTCTACCTCTTGTGCCATTGGTGTACGAATTCACACAACTTCCCGAAGCTTTCCGCCGCCGCCGAAGCGACAAAACCCTGGGAGTAGACTGAAAATAACCGGCAGTGTACAGTGGAAACAGATCGCATTATACGCTATACCGGGCAGAGTGCGGTATAAATAAGACAAGATATTATCTACTGGCCCCCCGCCAGCCGCACCTGACTAGCGCGGCCGCCAAAGATAACCGCTGTATCTACACTTTAGGGAAATAAGCAGAGCGCGGCTAAATACCGGAGACTCGGGAAGAATATCTAGATCCAGGTAAATATGCGGCAAGAAATAGGCCGAAGATAAAGTTCAAACCTGAGCACAGTTAGGTACTCATGACGCAAAATTACCGCAAAATAAAGGTCGTAGTCGATTTACATGACTCCGCTTCCACCCAACCAAAGTAAGAGCATTCAAATATGGACTCAACATCGTGCTCTGAAGATGTACTTTACAGTAACAACACAAAATAGCAGACGGAGCGCGGTAAGCGAGCTTTCCGCAACCTAGCCACTCAATTGACGTCTTGCGTACCGCACTGTTCAAGAGAGTGGCCCTCGCGCTGTGAGCACGACGTTTGCTCGCTTGAAACATTCGGTCGGCGTACGTGGGAGGCCGGCGGCTCGTCGCACTAGCTGGCTGCACGCTCTACAGGTGGTGTGTTGCGGCGGCGGTGTGTAAGTGGGCTACGACTTTAAGACCGGTCAAGTGCGAGTTGGACTCGCTCATGAGGATTCCACACCTTACATGATATATTACAACGGCAGTAGAAATACATACTTTGTGAAAATTTCATGTCTCTACCTATTATGGTTTATGAGATACAGCCCGCTGTCACAGACGGACAGATAGTGGAGGCTTAATAATAGGGTCTCGTTTCCACCTCTCGAGTTCGAAACCTTAACAAATGGGTCAAAAATGAATAAAATAAAAAGAAAAGGCACTGGGAAAAATGTAATTATCAGAGCAAGCCGCCGCAGGTCAGATTTTATCTAAATCCGTAATGAGAAATCGTTTATCCAACAAGATATGATTACATTTTTCTTCCATTTATCAAAGTTTTTGTTTCAATATCCCGAGGCCGCCGGCAGATGGTGTTCTAATTAATTTCCATAACCTGCTGATAAATTGAACTTTCTGTGGAATTAAACGTGGATTTATTAAAATGTCTACTATGATTTTGCAATTATATTACTTTCATGTTTGCGTCAAAAGAAATCAAGCTTTTCTTTTAAATTGCTAAAATAATTCCTATTAGGTAGATGAAATATATAAATTAACAATATCTCCGCTTTATCTCCGTCTCTCGTTTTTGCCATTTTTAAAATATTATAGACTAACTGATGCCCGCAGCTTCGCCCGCGTGGATTGGTCAGATCCCCTGCAGCATCAGGATTGAGGAGATGGAATCCAAATTTTTTATGAAACAATGTTGCAAAGTTCCTCTATCGATTAAAAAAGAAATGACGCCAATCGGTTCAGTAATCTCGGAGATTTCGGTGTACATAGGTAGAAAAACACAACTCCCTTCTTGAAAGTCGGTTAAAAAAGTAGCCTATGTTACACCCTGGTCAATCCTCTACTTGTATGTGAAAATTCCATTAAAATCGGTTCAACCGTTCCGAAGATTAGCCTTTTCAAACAGACAGACAGACAGACAGACAAAAATTTTAAAAACGTGTGATTCAGTTATGGTATCGTTCAAATAACCTTAATATGTGGTAGTTATTTTGAAATTACAGACAGACACTCCAATTTTATTTATTAAGTATAGATTAGTATAGATGAAGCCTGCGACTTCGTACTCGTAGATTGACGTTTTTAAAAATCCTAGTGGAACTCTTTGATTAACTGGGATTAAAGTAGCCTATATCGATTTCCGCGGTGGGAGCCATCTCTGAACTTATCAAAATTGGTGCAGCGGATAGGCGGATGATGAAAAGGATTGATGGACACACTTTCGCATAGATTGGATTTCAGACGATGCGTTGCGTCGACATCCGTGGATCATCAGCATGCCAAAATTCGATAGGTACTCACGATCAAAATATGGCTATCATATCAACAAACAGTACAATAGTGGTTAAAGGACTCGGTTTCGGGCGGTGCGTACGCACGTTTTATCGCGAGTACAATAGTGGTTAAAATTACTGTTTGAATTATGTTTCACTTCTATTAAACAAAAAATCTAAAATTTTATGTCACAATAAACCCCAATAAACGTTATACTGTGTTTTAAACTGTGCTAAATCAAATTAAACATAGTTAAAACCTCCTCATCCAGTTGTGCTAGTCGAGTGCAGTTTCTAAATCTACCGCCAACAACAAGAAAAAAATAAAAAATAGTGAACAAATATTTCAACATGGTAAAATGCGGGGCCTGTGGACGATTTTTATCAGCGACAGCTTCGGATGCAGTCTCTTGCAAATGTACTTCAAGTTACCATCGAGCCTGTGTCGCGCTGGCTCCCGGCGCCGACGTCGATCCTGCCTGGAGCTGCCCGGAGTGCAGGAAGGGTCTGAGGCAGATTAAAGGATCGGAGACGCCCGTAAAAGGATTCAGTCCCATGCCGGACGCAGGCAGCACGGACCAGCTCAATCCTGGACCCGCGAGTGATGCGCCAATGGAAAGTGGCTTAGAAATGGAGCTGCGTTTGTTCCGTGAGGAAATGCGGGCTATGCGTGACGAATTTCGGGCCTGTCGTAAGGATATGAGCGATATTAAGGCTTCCCTACTACTATGTACACATAGATTAAATAGTGTAGAATCAAAAGTAGAATTACTTGAAAAAAACATGACAAATAACAATCAATCAGCTGCAGACTTCTCTAAGCTGGAGAGCATGGTGTCCCAGCTAAAAAGCGATATCAACGATCGCGATCAGGATTTACTGGCAAATGATATAGAAATAACAAATGTAGCGGAGATGCCCGGGGAAAACCTTATGCATATACTATTAACGGTCGCAAATAAGATTAGTGTAAAACTAGAGGAGCGGGATGTGGTCAGCGTATCTCGTGTCGGTGGGCACCTGCGCGCGGACAGCCCCCAGGGCCCCGTGCCGGTCCGTCCGCGCCCCATCGCAGCTCGCCTGGCCAACCCGGCTCTCAAGGCTGAGCTGCTGCAGAGCGCGCGCGTCCGCCGCGGCGCGACCACCGCGGACTTGGGTCTGTCTACTGCACCACGGAGGTTTTACATCAACGAGCGTCTCACAAAACAAAATCGTGCTTTATTTCGGCAAGCTCGTGATGCTGGCCGCGGTCATAGCTGGAGGTTTGTCTGGACAAAACGAGGTCGAATTTTTGCTCGCCGCGATGAAGAATCGTCGGTGTGTCATATCAAATCAGAGGAAGACATTAATAGATACATTCTACGAAATGAAGTGGGTAAATAATGATCTTGCCAATAGCCTATGTTTTTATGTGCTAACTTTGATGTTATACTACTTACATTTGCATACCAAAGTGTCTAATATAAGAAGTTATTATTTTATCTTAGAAAATTTGTTAACTTGGAAGCAATTTTTAAAACCGCATTGTAATCTAACAACCATTATTATAAATAACTTAAAAATATGTTATGTTTGGAATATTTTTATAAATAATGTACCAAAACTATCCTACTTTATGTCTTGCATAGTTGTTTTTAGGTTTGTTTATGACAAAATATTAACACTTTCCCAATTTATTTTTATTAACGTTATGGCCTTATATCACATGCGATTACTATGTAAAATTATAAATTTCTCTAAACTATATTTAGTCTATAAAATAAATCAGAAGGGCTGTACCTTTCTCTGTACTGTAATATTGTCACACTTCATTAAACCTAAAATCACTTTTTTATTATTGATATGTTCAAAATTGTGTTACCACTTAAAATACTATAATATTATAATTTTAGAAATATTACTTCTGTTAATAGCTCACTACATTATAATAATCTGTTCTACTATACTTAATCTATTACTTTTTTACTTCTTACTTTATTGCTGTAAACTAACTTGTGTATTATGTATTACTGTGACTCATTATGGCCTGTGTGTTGTGGTATCAAAATGGAACATTCAAATAATATTAAACAATATTAAGATATTTCCTTGCAGCTGTTTACTACTTATTACTAATACAATAATGACTATTATATACTATACAATATTATTATACTACATAATATTATATGCTAATAATAATTTATTTTATATTTTATACAGACTTATGGTAATAATATTATTAAAAGAAAACTATTTAAATGTTTTATTTTATTATTTTTATATTATTAAAAGGTAATAACAAAACTAATAAGTTATTAGTGAGTTTACTAAATCCAGGATCTTTAGGTACATCTCATGACGAGTTTATCGTTGCAATGCAGACTCACGGAGTGGACATAATGGCTATTAATGAGACGTGGTTAAAGGAGGGCGAAGACTGTCGCGCGCCAAAGGTACCTGGTTACAAGTTATGTCATATCCCGCGGCCGTCTAGCGTGCGCATGCGCGGAGGCGGAGTAGGTTTTTATGTTCGGCGAGGTGTGAATGTTAAACTTTGTGCTCACCCGGAAAGCCCTCCGGTGGAACAGATGTGGCTGGCGTGTCAGTTTAAAGGTTTAAAGCTTATCATTGGTACGGCATACCGTCCGCCTTGGCTCGATGCAACTATTTTCATAGATGCTTTGACTGCATCGGTAAGTTCGTTTTCGAACTATGACCATACTATTCTACTGGGTGATTTCAATATTGACATGTTACAGCCCGACACTGCAAATTACAAGAAGCTGAGTGACTTTTTAAGATACTTGAATCTTACGCAGTATGTCACGGATCCGACTCATTTTACACACCATAGCTCAACCCTTTTAGATCTCATTTGTGCAGACATTAGCATCTCAAATATCCACATTGATTTTATCCCCGACTTGAGCAGGCATGCATTTGTGAAGTGTGAAGTTGATGTCGTAAATACCAAACGAGTACCCAAGAAACTCACTTTTCGTTCATTAAAAAATATAGACAAGGACTTATTTGATGTACATCTTAACCAAATAGAATGGGATCTCATTATTGGCATGCAAGATGTAAATACCATGCTTGAGACATTTAATTCATACATTTTATTGTTATTTGATGTCCATGCACCACTGAGAACTATTACTATTAAAGAGGAATCTTACCCATGGATCACTCCTACTATTGTACAAATGATGAAATTACGTAATGATGCACATGCGAAGTCACGTCTAGATGCTAGCTGTGAAGTTAGCAAGAAGTATTATAAAGATCTTAAGCATATAGTTAATACCGCTCTCTATAGGGAAAAGGAGGCCTTTCATAATCATTATATAAATAAATACATTAATGATTCACAACTATTATGGAAAAAACTCAGAAAATACGTTGTTCCAAAAAGCAATACTTCTGATGAGGATATAATAAATACATTCAAAGATCCAAACATTATAAATAATCATTTCCTAGACATACAAGTGCATAAAAATGTCAAAGAAACTGATATTGCTTATTATAAAACGAATACTTTTGGCAATTTTAAGTTTAAGCTTCACTGTGTTACAGAAGGTGAAGTAAGAAAAATCATTAGTTCTCTGAGATCGAACGCTACTGGGATCGACGCGATATCATTAGATATGATTTTATTAACCTTACCCACAACCCTAAGCGTTATAACTGCAATTATAAATCGGTCAATTGAAACGGGTGTTTTTCCGAAAGTCTGGAAAACTGCAATAGTCAGACCGATTCCAAAAAAAGCGAATGTCACTACTCTCAAAGAATTACGTCCTATCAGTATTCTTCCCTGCCTGTCAAAGATTCTTGAAAAAGTAATCTGTGAGCAGCTGACCAAGTACGTAGAGAAGCATGATATTCTGCCTGAGCGACAATCTGGTTTCAGAAAAAATTGTGGGACTGCCACCGCTCTGATTGATGTTGTCGATAATATACTAGCATCACAAGATTCCGGTGAAGTGAGTTTGCTTGTACTACTAGATTTCTCGCGTGCCTTTGACACCATCAATACAGCTTTATTGCTCGCTAAGCTGTCGTTCTATGGCTTGGATTCTAATTCCTTGCAATGGTTTGCAAGTTATCTCAATGACCGCTCTCAGTTTGTACAGTTGCGACATTCTAATGGCCATACTGTAGATTCGACACTCAAACCAGTGACTAACGGCGTTCCGCAAGGATCTATATTAGGACCCCTTTTGTTTATTATATACACAGCAGATATCATTAAGAGTATAAATAACTGTAATTACCATATGTATGCTGATGATACACAAATATATACATCCTTTAAATTAAGTAATATCTCTCATGCTGTAACTTTAATTAATGAAGACTTGGAAAGTATTGCAGACTGGTCGGATTCAAACCAGCTCGTTCTAAACTGTAGTAAGACGAAATACATGTTTCTCGGAACTCGTCAGAGTATAGCAAAAATTCCTCTCAATGCTCCTCCAGTGTGCGTCAGAGGTGAAGTGCTGGAACGGACCACAGAAGCTAGAAATCTGGGAGTTCTGACTGACAGCGAACTTCGTTTTGAGAACCACATACTTCAAGTAGCCCGAACCTGTTTCTATAAACTTAAAATTCTTTACCGCGTACGTAAGTTTCTTACCACTGACACTCGCCTCAAGGTTTGCGAAGCATTAATTCTCTCCAGATTGAACTACGCCGACGCCCTGTATGGTCCCAGGTTGTTAAGTCGCACTCAACGGCTTATTCAGCGAATTCAAAACGCCTGTATACGATTCTGCTATAATGTTCCTCCAAGATCGCACATCTCGCCCTACATCAATAAAGGAAACCTGCTCAATATGAAAACCAGAAGGGAGTTGCACTTGGCCTCGTTACTGTTTGGGGTGATACAGTCTCAAAAGCCTTACTACCTCTTTAATAAGATCGAATGGGCCAAAAAGACCAACACTCGCTCCAACAGAGTCTGGACTCTAAAAACTCCTCATCATGTAACCGCAGCATTTCGTGGCAGCTTTAAATATGCCGCTACGAAATGCTGGAACAACCTGCCTCCTCCCCTGCGCGATGTAAGCAAATCAAAAACATGGTTCAAATCAAATTTAAGAATTTTGTTATTGCGTCAGCAAAAGGGTGAGGAAGGCGCGTAGTTCAGGTCCTCCCACATCTTTATTCTACTTTATTTTATTATATAAATTATATACATATAATATATACTTTATACCTACTTTATCATTAAATTATTGTACTAACCCTATATCTACTAACCACATTATTTATTTTGTATTGTATTTGTATTTTGTATATTGCATCCTATAGTTACCGTCCGAAACTTCTGGCTTCACGGAAGACCAGCGCTGTGCCTGCGTTCCCGACACAGGCGCAGCAAATGCTGAGTGGAGTCCATTTTGGCACCACACACCTCGCGTCCCATTTTATATTTTATTTATTTTAAGTTATATTTTTGTTGGTACCAAATAAACAGTTTTTCTTTCTTCTTTCTTTCTTCTTCTATATCTATACTAATCTATACTAATAAATAAAATTGGAGTGTCTGTCTGTAATTTCGAAATAACCACCTCATATTAAGCTCATATGGTTATTTGAACGACACCAACACTGAATCGCGCGTTTTTAAAATTTTTGTCTGTCTGTCTGTCTGTCTGTCTGTCTGTCTGTCTGTCTGTCTGTCTGTTTGAAAAGGCTAATCTTCGGAACGGCTGGACCGATTTTGACGAGGTTTTCACAGACAAGTAGAGGATTGACCAGGGCGTAACAAAGGCTACTTTTTTAACCAACTTTCAAAAAGGGAGTTGTGTTTTTCAACCTATGTACACCGAAATCTCCGAGATTTCTGAAACGATTTGCGTAATTATTTTTTTTAATCGATAGAGGAACTTTGCGACATTGTTTCATAAAGAATTTGGAGTCCAACTCCTCAATCCTGATGCTGCAGGGGATCTGACCAATCCACGCGGGTGAAGCTGCGGGCATCAGCTAGTATCAAATAAAAATCAAAATAAGGGCTGTATGTATATCAAGCCATTTGATGCGATGGACAAAGACAAACCATGTATGGGCATTCTTATGGCAACCTGGTTTTAAACTGGTATTTAATATGATTAGGTAAATATTAGACTACAATTTTCTACATATTTTTACTCCGTCGTAAGTTACATTTGTACCTCTAAAATCTCAAGGAGTATAACACTACAGAAATGAACTCCAAATATATCGTTATCCTATGAATTATTGTCAAGAACCACTATAAATGTATAACGGTAGGTTAAAGGAGATTGTGAGATGCTTTAGGTGACACCACTCGTCCCTTGCCGCACTCGGAATAAAATGAATGCGAAACACCACTCCGCACTCCGCGGTCCGTCTCCTACAATCGTTAGTCAGGTGATGGCGGTGGCCCAATGCATAGGATCTATAATATGCTCCTGTCCTCGTACGGTAATGGTTGATGGTCTAAACCTTTCTGATTCTTAGATGAGACGTAGTGCGCCAGTGACGAGTTAAAACAACAAGGACACGGCCAGTCACGAGAAACATGAGAAGTTCCCTAGTTATCTTTATATTAATTTATGAGCTCCAATTTAGTATAAGTTAGCTAAAAGTTTATTCGTTGAGATTATATAAGTTTTTGCCTCTAAAGTGTTACGTAGCTATAGCTCGCTTACCTTTAGAATAATGTTTGATGAAGATATCAGGATTCTTAAAAAATGTATTTCATCCTACGTATGACAAACAGTATTTTGTTATATAATATGAAGTTTTGATCATCATCATTAAATAAACATATTTTATTTATGTGAACGCTGTCGCTCACAAATTGAACCAACTAGTTTAGCTGAAAAACAATCCTTCAGAGGATCAGAGAGCAGATAAGTCCTGACGGAGGAGCGATGTTGAGCGGGTCGAGGGTTACTGTTTGTTTTGGGAGGTTGATACGCGTGGCGCAGGTGACTCACTCCGGTACTCTGCGTTGTTAGGACGCTGATAACACTTGACACTTGATGATTGTAATTAGTGAAAAACAATCCTTCAGAGGGTCAGAGAGCAGATAAGTCCTGACGGAGGAGCGATGTTGAGCGGGTCGAGGGTTACTGTTTGTTTTGGGAGGTTGATACGCGCGGCGCGGGTGACTCACTGCGGTACTGTGCGTTGTTAGGACGCTGATAACACTTGACACTTGATGATTGTAATTAGTGAAAAACAATCCTTCAGAGGATCAGAGAGCAGATAAGTCCTGACGGAGGAGCGATGTTGAGCGGGTCGAGGGCTACTGTTTGTTTTGGGAGGTTGATACGCGCGGCGCGGGTGACTCATTGCGGTACTGTGCGTTGTTAGGACGCTGATAACACTTGACACTTGATGATTGTAATTAGTGAAAAACAATCCTTCAGAGGGTCAGAGAGCAGATAAGTTTTGACGGAGGAACGATGTTGAGCGGGTCGAGGGCTACTATTTGTTTTGGGAGGTTGATACGCGCGGCGCGGGTGACTCATTGCGGTACTGTGCGTTGTTAGGACGCTGATAACACTTGACACTTGATGATTGTAATTAGTGAAAAACAATCCTTCAGAGGGTCAGAGAGCAGATAAGTCCTGACGGAGGAGCGATGTTGAGCGGGTCGAGGGTTACTGTTTGTTTTGGGAGGTTGATACGCGCGGCGCGGGTGACTCACTGCGGTACTGTGCGTTGTTAGGACGCTGATAACACTTGACACTTGATGATTGTAATTAGTGAAAAACAATCCTTCAGAGGGTCAGAGAGCAGATAAGTTTTGACGGAGGAACGATGTTGAGCGGGTCGAGGGCTACTATTTGTTTTGGGAGGTTGATACGCGCGGCGCGGGTGACTCATTGCGGTACTGTGCGTTGTTAGGACGCTGATAACACTTGACCCTTCATGATTGTAATTAGTGAAAAACAATCCTTCAGAGGGTCAGAGAGCAGATAAGTCCTGACGGAGGAGCGATGTTGAGCGGGTCGAGGGTTACTGTTTGTTTTGGGAGGTTGATACGCGCGGCGCGGGTGACTCACTCCGGTACTCTGCCTTTATCAATTACTAGCTGAAACCCGCGACTTCGTTCGCGTGGATGTAGTTTTTTAAAAATCCCGTGGGAACTCTTTGATTTTCCGGGATAAAAAGTAGCCTATGTGCTAATCCAGAGTATAATCTATCTCCATTCTAAATTTCAGCCCAATCCGTCCAGTAGTTTTAGCGTGAAGGAGTAACAAACATACACACACACACACACACACACACACACACACACACACACACACACACACATACAAACTTTCGCCTTTATAATATTAGTGTGATTGCCTTGGGACGTCATTGATCGTGTTCCATGCAACATGAATAATTAATTAATAATTAAATAAAAAAAGAGCTGATAACTTTCAAACGACTTAACCCATTTTCTTGAATTATAGCTAAGAACACTCTCGATCAAGCCACCTTTCAAACAAAAAAACTTAATTAAAATCGGTTCATTAGTTTAGGAGCTACGATGCCACAGACAGATACACAGATACACACGTCAAACTTATAACACTCCTCTTTTTGGGTCGGGGGTTAAAAAATTAAAATTATTATAAAAGCCCCATAAAATACCACTATACAAACATCACATCATTTTATTACTACAGTCCACGACTCTATTAAATATCAAAGCGTCCAGCAGTCTAATTAATAAGTAAGATGGACTTGAAAGGTGTATCTCGCCTCGTTCTATGAAGGGGCTCCTTTCATTAGATAATAATTTGTCGCCTGTAAGCGAGTCTTTACAAATAGAGGTTTCGCTCTAGAAATGTTATAATTATCTCTGATATTAAATAAACAGGGCAGGGCGCTTTAATTAGGAAATGGAATGAAAGACAGTTCTGGTTGAAGTAACCATTTTTACTGATTGAAAGTTTATGGGTTAAAAAATTGAACTAAATTAGAACGTACTATCATTTAGGCACTTATTTAAACTCAGTGGTATCATGTAATCATATCGTCAACCAATGGAGTCCACAGCTGGACATATGCCTCTTGTAAGAACTTTCCATGAATGTTCCTGAACGTTTAAATGCTGCCAAGGTGCTTCAATGGCGGCTTCACATGAGAAAGCTCAGCGTTGAAAGACTTCCTGCTAGGTGAACAGTGATACCAAACGAGTCTTAGGGAGCCGCTAAATTCAGGCGGCGCAAGACCGTGGAAGTCTCTACAAGATACCTATGTTCTGTTGTGGACTCTATAGGTTGAAGGTGATGATTATGATCATTATGATCATCAACCTCAGGAAAGTTGGAAAATCGTTTGTGGGAATGAGTGTAATATTTTATAATAAAATTCCACAATCAATTTTAGACTTGCCTTTACACAAGTTTAAAAAATCTATTAAAAGTATGCTCCTGAAAAAAGCTTATTATACAATCGAAGATTATGTAAATGACAAAAAAGCTTGGATTTGATGCGCTCCAGCAATACACGGCGCTGCAATTGCTTGTATACAGTATGGCATATTATTGTAAATTGTACATTTGAAAAGAGCAACCGCCGAGTTTCTTGCTGGTTCTTCTCGGTAGGAACAGCATTCCGAACCAGTGGTAGATTATTTTGACGATTCAAAAGCACTTGTAAAAGTTTAATTGAATAAAAATAATTTGAATTTGAATTTGAACCGATAAACGGTCTCGCGCCGCCTGAATCCAGCGGCTCTTTGTGACTTGTTTGAAGTCATTTTCCCACCTAGTGAGAGTCTTCCAACGTTACGCTTTCGATGCGAGGTCGCCATTCTAGCAGCTTGGGACCTCAACGTCTAACATTGTCGCTCGAAACGCTAAGGATTTCTGATATCCCCCTAGGAAAATCGCGAAATCCCTGCTTTCCTCTTTTCCCTCCGACTGTGGCATAATATATATATACAAATTTTCGTTTTCATATATGATATCTATATTAAACATACCACACCGCAAGTCCACGTGAAACGGTATCCCTATATAGGATATAGAGGATACAATGGTATTTGATAAATCCATGAAGGGACCCCGGCCAATCGACATTCCTTTGTTGAAGGCCTCTAAAAGACCTACCTTTCTCATTCAAATATGTCAAGAATCGACATTGAGGTGGGAATACAATATATACTTACTCGTAATATATATTATATAAAAAACCGGCCAAGTGCGATTCAGACTTGGGCTTTCATACGACACCCCACTTGGTAAAGTAATTTTATTTTGAAAGTTGAAAATACTAATTATTACTACTAAAATTGTTCATAACCACATTTTAATTTATTTTAAATTGTAACCACAAAACGGTTTTCAGATTTTTCCCCTTGTGTGCTATAAGAGCTACCAACTTGACAGACATGACAGATAGCCAGACAACGAAGTGATCCTAAAAGGGTTCCTTTTTGCGTTTTGAGATACGGAAAAACCGTGAGTTGTTGAGTTGTTGTAGACCCGTACTCAGTAGTGGACCGGTAACGGGTTGTTCATGATGATAATTAGATAAAGGTGCGAAAAACCTCATAAAGACATTGTGTTCGGCTTTGTATGAGGTTTGGAAATACCACGTTTTTGTCTTGCCAAAGCCTTTAGACCCCTTAATATCAGTCCAAATAAAGTTCTTCAGTGGTCCCTAATTATTCAACAGGCTTATTCACAATAGGATGGCACTTGTATAAAAATACGCGAAGCTCGGATAGCATTCAATAATATAAAGGGCCCGAACCCTACAAGATTAAACCCTTGCTGAGAAAGCAATAAAGCCGGGTGAGGAACTCCCATAACACTTCAATAAATTGATGCGATTGCTCGACTCGACTCCACTTGAACGCAGTCGGATTTATTGTAACAACTTAGATTTTTATTTTATATCTAGTTATATCTTGTTAAACTAAGTACATGACTACGCATATTATAAATGCGAAAGTATGTTTGTCTATTAGTTTGTTCGTTTGTCCTACAATCACGTCGCGACGGAGCAACGGGTCGATGTGATTGCATGGGTAGAGTTAAAGACCTGGAGAGTGACATAGGCTATACTTTTTATCCCGCAAAATCAAAGAGTTCCCACGGGATTTAAAGACGTTCCACGCGAACAAAGTCGCGGGCATCAGCTAGTCTAGTCATATGAGAGAAAAATAAGCAAGTAACTGAATGACAATTTTCAACCGGTTTAAACTTTTGCATGTAAACCCTCGTAGACTACGAGTAAGGAATGCCTGTCATAAATTAGATACTTATATGCTAGCGAAGTAAATTAAAAGAAGGGACGGAATCGAACCCAGAACCTCCAGTATAGGTCCTACAGATCGAGTAGCCATCATCACCAGGCCATCCAGGTCATCATAATGAAATTTCATTGTTCGCAACAGAGTCGTATTCAAATTGCGCTAAAACGCCTTAAACAAAGGAACTTGGACGACCGCCGGCTTTTCGCAAAAATTTAATTTCTACTCGTCCAATTTTCAATTTTGGGCGACGCGTCACAAAGAGAGCGAGCTGGGAGATTTGTGAAATTAAAAACGATAGAATTATATTTCGTGAGATGAAACAGGAGAGGTTTGTGTTACCAAATTCAAAATAACTTAAGTTCAAAACTGTACTGAACAATGACTCATGTACTGACTTTGTTTTCAATCCCCGATCCAAAAAGAGGGGTGTTATAAGTTTGACGTGTGTATCTGTGTATCTGTCTGTGGCATCGTAGCTCCTAAACCAATAAACCGATTTTAATTTAGCTTTTTTTTGTTTGAAATGTGCCTTGATCGAGAGTGTTCTTAGCTATAATCCAAGAAAATCGGTTCAGCCGTTTAAAAGTTATCAGCTCTTTTCTAGTTACTGTTACCTTCACTTGTCAGGGCTGTAAATTTTTAATCTACAGTTGTCACTTATATTATTACGGTTCACTAATGTTTGAATAAAAGCCTTGTATGAATTAACCACGAAAAAAAAGGTATGACAAATGATCATTTTATAGAACACGCGTTTTATTTAAACTATTCAGGTGATATGTACCTACTTTATATTCCAAAAATATATTAAAAAACTAGATGATGCCCGCAGCTTCACTCGCGTGGATTGGTCAAATCCCCTGCAGCATCAGGATTGAGGAGTTGGAATCCAAATTTTTTATGGAACAATGTCACAAAGATTAAAAAAAAACGCAAATCGGTTCAGAAATCTCGGAGATATCAGTGTACATAGGTAGAAAAACACAACTCCCCCATTTTTGAAAGTCGGTTAAAAAAGTAACCTATGTTACTCCCTGGTCAATCCTCTACTTGTCTGTGATCCCGTCAAAATCTTTTCTGCCGTTCCGAAGATTATCCCGTTCAAACAGACACGACACTTCAATTTTATGCATTAGTATATTAGTATAGATGCAAAAGTGTCTTTGTTTGTTGATTTGTCCTTCAATCATGTTTAATTTCTGATCTGAGTTTGATTGGTAAAACTCAGCAAACCCTTGATGTCAAGAAGCATCGATTTTTAAGCAAAATTGGTGTGCTTAGCAAAATTTTTTAATTCGCAACCGTGGAAATCCTCAAATTGTGCTTGAACAAAAGAAATGATCGTGATTGTTCAGCTTGTTCACAAAAATTAAATTTTTCGCTAACAAAGCTTTTGATGACTTGCCGAAATGGAAGATATTTACTTTTTTGAGCGTGAAATTCTTTATTTACTTACTTTAAACATTCATTTTAATTAGTTTATTGTAGATTCTGTTGTGACGATGTCCGGGTGGTGAAGAGAAAAGGAGAAAATCAAAGTGAAGTAAGCTAAAGCATAATAGGAGCATAAGAGCATAGATATGTATGTAATAGTGATAAATAATTAATTACATAATTTTTTTTTTTTTTATTATTACCACTTCAAAACATTAAACTATTTATTCCCAACATTTCTCATCATTTAAACCATTTAAATAATTTCTACTTTATGCGAATTCTGTATCAGTGATGCACTTGTTACAAATGACTTTTTGTGGCATTTTTAACCCCCGACCCAAAAAGAGGGGTGTTATAAGTTTGAAGTGTATGTCTGTGTATCTGTCGTAGCTCTTAAACGAATGAACCGATTTTAATTTAGTTCTTTTTGATTGAAAGGTGGCTTGATCAAGAGTGTTCAGCCGTTTGAAAGTTATGAGCTCTTTTCTAGTTTGATTATAGATGTTTTTGTGTCGGGCGGTTTTTAAATTTTGAGTTATTATGCTACTAACAATAATAAAGTCATAAGAATTTTTGAAGCTCATATTTTGAACTGATAAATAGTTCCAACGAGCTTCAAAAAACTCTTTTCATGTAACACAAGTGTTCTATTCAGTTCTGTGTTTACATCGTCGAAACAATACGAATGTTGTTAGACGACAGGATGGAAACTTGCTAATTATAACGATGCTCTCTCCATACCTGCTCTCCTGGTAATGACACTCAGCTAAACCTATTTCCTCATTTCTGAAGAGCCTAAAGAGCTTGTTGTATAACAATTTTAATATTAATAAAGCTGGATTTAAAATTAAAATATCATATAATTGTCATCTACTATCTGTTTGACGAACACATAAAAAGTTACCCGACTGGGTTAATTAACTAATTACCTAGATAAAAACATGTCAAGTGCGAGTTAGACTCGCACACGAAAGGTTCTGTACCATCGCACAAGAAATACCTAACACTTTTTTTGTGATGTAACCACAAATTTACGGTTTTTTTAATATAAGTATATTTAATAGCAAGTCATTGCTATCTGCCAATTCTCATGATTCTAAATCTAGATCAACGGGAAGTACCTGTAGGTCTTGATTCCCTTGACGGATCTAGACAGACACGGCAGACAGATAGATAATGAATGGATCCTATAAGGGTTCGTTTTTTTCTCTAGAGATACGAATCCCTAAAAATAATCTTAGGCATCCATTCGACGATTGGTTTTGCTGTCAGTTTTCCACTCCCGTGTATATTTCTATGTCTAGTTTAATACAGAAAGTTTACTAACCGCACTCAAGCTTCCTGTATGAACTAGAAATATCAAGAAAAGTAATATTTGTGAAGCAAAATAAAGTATTTTCTTTAAAATTCTACCCGTGCGTCAGGTGTTAACTTCATATCCGCTTGCGACCGGCGCGGGGCGGTAATAACCGGTATCAGGCGGATTGGAGCGGACCAATATCAGCTGAATTACACTGTAACTAGATGTTTCTTTACCTAGTTACTTGACTGTTTTTCTTTAACAAGTAGTGCTTAGCTGCAGTCTCCTCGGTTAGTAAGTGGAGGAAATCAGGTCTCTAACCCTGTTTAGAAAAGTCAAGAATGAAAATGGTTCCTTTCACACCATTTCACCATTAAAAAACAAAAATCCTGTCGTGGGAATCATTTAGTTTATTATAATATTTAAGAATAAAAACTAGAAAGTTTTTGGCCCAACCCGTGGCGCAATAATTCGTTGAAAATATTTAAATAATGCTTACTTTTTCTGACTGGCACTTAAATAAGTAAGCCATAAGATCCATATGAATACAAAACACGAGTATCTTACCAAAATATGTACGTAGGCATCTAAGTCAGTTCATTTACAGAATTCAATTTCTATGCAAATTGGATTAGTTACAGAATAGGCAGTAAGCTCCGTATGGTAATATGTGTTGTCTCATATTTAAACCAACTCCCACATATTGAGATAAACGTTTTATGGAGGCGTTTCCAGTATAGTCTTGGGTTAGATTTAGGTTCAGAAAAGAATCTTTTTTTAGGGTTCCGTTATAAAACAAGTACGTAGCCCTTACTCGTATATCTTCGTGTAGTCCGTCTGTCCATCTGTCACGCTATTTATTTGTGACTCACAACCCTTTTAAAGCTACTGTACTGCACTGTAAAGTTGAAGCGTAGTTGTACAACACAAAATTATGAGGTCTATTAAATTTTGAAAAACCAAACGAATTTTTCAGAGTAGTTACCCACCTTCTAAACTTAAAAAGTCGAAAAAAAAATTGGTTTACCATCTCGAATCGTTATTTAAAAAAAATGGTTGTCAAAAAAAGGACGTTGGACATCCACATTTGGCCAGCGTGGTGGACTATAGCCTAGGCAATGGGCCAGCGATGAGTTAAAATGATGATGATGATGAAGGATATTGGAGTGCTGTAGGTACAATTTCAGACAAAACACTCATCACTACCTATATTACAAGTGTAAATTAAAAATTTATAACACCCCCGACAAGTGAAGGTTACAGTAACTAGAAAAGAGCTGATAACTTTCAAACGGCTGAACCGATTTTCTTGGATTATAGCTTAAGAACACTCTCAATCAAGCCACCTTTCAAACAAAAAAAAAAACTAAATTAAAATCGGTTCATCAGTTTAGGAGCTACGATGCCACACAGATACACACGTCAAACTTATAACACCCCTCTTTTTGGGTCAGGGGTTAATAAAGGCGAAAGTGTGTTTATTTGTTGGTTGGTCCTTCAATCGCGCCACAATGGGGTAAAAGATTGGCATGATATTTTGCGTGGCTTTAGTTAAGAACCTGGGGAGTGATATAGGCTGCTTCTTATCCCAAAAACCAAAATCCACGCAGATGAAGTCGCGAGCATCAGCTAGTACAAAAAATACAGCACAAATATTATGTTTTATTTTTAAAGTACATTCATATATTATTGTGTCGGGGAACATTTTAGTTCTCACATTAGGAACATCATTACAGTAAAAGCCACATAATAGCAGTTGCGTCTGTTTTATATCTGCCGCGCTCTCTTAACCGGGTTAGGGTTGCTACCCAAATTTTTAAATAATATAATATAATAGCGAACA
Source organism: Maniola jurtina (assembly GCF_905333055.1). Taxonomy (NCBI): domain Eukaryota; kingdom Metazoa; phylum Arthropoda; class Insecta; order Lepidoptera; family Nymphalidae; genus Maniola; species Maniola jurtina. The sequence goes on from NC_060042.1 coordinate 14,057,478, forward strand.
AACGAGCAGGCGGGTCACCTGATGTTAAGTGATTACCGCCGTCCATGAACATTTGTAGTAACCCTTTCCACATTTTTTTTTATTCATGTAATTTTTTTAATTAATATTTTACGAAGTCCACAACATTATTGCACTGCAATTGTTTGGTATGGTTATGGTTATTAAAAGCATTGGAAATGTACTCTGTATTCAGGGAAGTTTAGTGTCAAGCAAGATCGTATAATGAAGAAAATATAACGTAGCATGTAGCCACGTAGCACGTAGCATGTATTTCGTAGCACGTAGCATGTATTTCGTAGCACGTAGCATGTTGTTAGCGCGTAACTATTTCATACTTCATTATTACATAAAGTACACAGTTTTAATAAAGGCAAAAGAACTAGCCATGTTGAGCCAGTCATAAGTTGATGATCGCCAACCCTTACTCTGCCTCGGATCTCTATATTATTGCGAAACATATATATTATTATGTAGGTTGCATATGGTTGGTATTTTTTTTTTGCATCTCCGGTGAGTGTAAGTGACGCATGGGGATCTTGAGAACCCCCAAGGTTCTTAAGATCCTGATAAATATAATAGCTCTATCGAAGTAGCAGGATTCAAAACCGTAAGTAACAATTTTTTTTTGTTTTAGCCACCTTAAATTCTCATTTATTTAAGACTGTTTTACGATGGATGTTGCTCTGACGTAAAATAATCTTAAATGTTATTTTAATATTACTAAATGATACCGATGACGAATTCGTTCACGTGAAGTCGGTTTTTAAAAATCTCGTGAGAACTCTTTGATTTTCGGGACAAAAAAAAAATTTTCAAAAGAAAAATAAAACCGACTTCAAAAACCACAAACACTAAAAAGTAAAAAATAACTTTTATTTAGCTACACGTGTAATGTACCTAGGTATGAAGTCGAGCGAGCATATTAAAACAAAATTAGAAATCCAAGAGTGAAGCTCGCCCGACTTCATACCTAGGTACATTACACGTGTAGCTAAATAAAAGTTATTTTTTACTTTTTAGTGTTTGTGGTTTTTGAAGTCGGTTTTATTTTTCTTTTGAAAATTTTTTATTTCACAATTTTTAGTGGCCCACTGTACTATAATATGCTATGCCCAGTTAAAAACCTACTGTTTACTAAGCTATTACACTGATCGCGAGCAATTAGCTCCTATCTATTGAGGAGTTCTGTTCTCCATCTCCGAAGATATTCATCAGATCTTTACCAAATTTATATGGGACCACCTGCACAGTATACCCTTTCAAACAAAAAAAAAATTTTCCAAATCGGTCCAGGGGTCTTTGAGTAATCGGGGAACATACATAAAAAATAAAAAAAAAAATAAAAAAAAAGATTCCGACGAATTGAGAACCTCCTCCTTTTTTGGAAGTCGGTTAAAAACCGGCCAAGTAGAAGTGACTCGCGCACCGAGAGTATACTCGGGTATTTTTTCGACATTTTGCACGATAAATCAAAAACTATAAAAAAAAACTGTATTATAATCTACAGGTAAAGCCCTTTCATATGATACCCCACCTGGTATTGATATCTTACTTAAAAATTACTAATTCATCATCATCATCACGTTCATCATGAACAGAGTTTAATTTTTTTGTGATGTAACCACAAATTCACGGTTCCCGGATTTTTTTCTTTACTTGTACTTATTATAAATAAGACCTACTTGCCTGCCAAATTTCATGATTCTGGGTCAACGGTAAGTACCCTATAGGTTTTCTTGACAGATACGACATACGGACAGACAGACAGACAGGAGTGATCCTATAAGGGTTCCTTTTCCTTTCGAAGTACGGAACCCTAAAAAGGAAACGATGTCCGCGAGAGCTAGGTCGAGGTCGTATGCGGCAATTCTGAAAGAATACGTGATTTCGTCGCACACGAGCGGGTCACGGGTTACGAATACCGTATGCATTTCACGTGCGAGTCACGCCCGGCTTCCTTGACCAAATCACCACTGGGGACTGGAAACGTTCCGTTGAGACTAGTCCACAGTCTACGGAAACTGACAGTATGACAGCCTGCAGTTTCCAGTTATGTCAGCCTTTCTGTCTGAGGCATACGCTGTAGCCATAAAATCCATACTAATATTTGTCTTTTCACCAAAGCTTGCCTGGTGGAGATTGCTCTGAGCAATAAGGCCGTCTTTGCACACGATTGTTTTTAATTTTTAGTTTCTTTGTTATTTCATGTTTTGTG